>NC_090650.1:31967614-32675114 GCF_040937935.1 Hyperolius riggenbachi | reverse complement strand
CCCCCTATCTTAAGAAAATACAATCTCTCTTCTACTCCTTTATATGGAAGAATTCAGGACCCCGTATCTCGAGAACCACACTATACCGTCTCACTACAGATGGAGGCCTGGGTGTCCCTAATGTGGCAGCTTATTACAAAGCGGCACAAATAGCGCAACTCACATTATGGCATGAGGAAGACCGACCACCCATATGGTGTAACATTGAACACTGAGGCGCTACTCCTGACAATTCAGATCTACTGTTGTCCCTAATTTGTTGCCTGATGAAGCGGGTTTGACCTGCGAAACGCGTTGCATTTCTGTGTTTGGGGTACCGTATGAATAAATTGTTAATTTATACAAACAGTACTTCTTGTTTGCTTTTGGGAGGTAAGCCCACCACTTCCTCCAAGCATTTTTTAAGGATTTTATGTATTTTTATCCTACTGGCGCCTCTGTTCTACAACCAAACATTGAACACTCGATCTGCTCCCCCATGTCCCTCCGCAACCTTTTATGGCTTACAGCCGCGCAACGTAAACCTATTAAAAACCCACTCTTGATACATTCCCTAAAGGTTTGGAGTCAAGTTAGACATAAGGAAAAGCTACAATCCCCACACCTACCTCTCATGTCATTTTTAGGCCATCCTGACTTTCTTCCAGGTCTCCATAACCCCTCAGCCTTTGCGTGGTGGCAACAAAACAAACTAACCTCAATATATAGCTTAGTGACTGACAATTCTCCCAAATCCTTTGCTTACTTACAGGAGCACAAACAAATCCCAGACGCAGAGCTATTTCGATACCTGCAAATATCACATTTCATTAGGAAATATATTAGACCTCATGAATCCTTACTCACTAGAACCTGTTTCGAACATATCTGTGCCTCAAACCCAGGCGCCCCAGGACTTATCTCTATAAAAACGCAATCTCCCCCCACAATCTTCCCAAACCACAATATATTTCTAGATGGGAGAAAGACCTTAATATCACTCTAGATATCGAGGACCTGCAATATATGTGGAAGTGTACCCCAGCTGTCTCCATCAGTTCAGCCCTAGTAGAGGCACAATACAAAGTATTGCTTCGGTGGTATCCGACTCCAGACCGAATTGCAAAATTTAACCCGGGTCACAACGACTTGTGCTTTAGAGCATGTGGGCAAAAAGGCACTTTTCTACATATATGGTGGTCATGCCCAAAAGTACGCAGATTATGGAGTAGGGTATATCAGGTAATATATTCCTCAGTTAGATTACAGATCCCCAAGCTCCCCGAAGTGGCCTTACTGGGTATTAAACCCCCAGACATATCTAAAGACCAACATAAATTACTAATGCACATTTGTCTCGCTGCCAAACGTGTAATTGCCCGCTCTTGGAGATCCCCAGCTCTTCCTCTACACGCCTTTAAATGCAACCTTAGTCACGCCCTCTGTTTCGACAGAATGAAAGCTATAACAAATGACACTCTCCCACAGTTTGAAAAGGTCTGGAAACCTTACTTTGTACACTATGCCCATTGGCTTCCTGCGTCTTTCACAGCTGTATAATTTAATAAAGGCCTCCCTGGGCACCACCCATGCACTAAAATACAGCATCACGGTGGGATAGACACTGCTCGGCTCCACTCTCTTCTTATCCCTTCCCTCCTATCACCTTTCCCCCCTCTGTTTACTCTTCTCTCTCTCCTACCTCTCCCCTGATGGTCTCTGTCCCATCAGGATGATCCACTAAATAATGAAGTTAGCCATATAACACCTCTTATACTTCTGGAGTAGCCCATGGGTCAATTTCATAAGGCTAACTTTAACACCCTCTTGACCCCTGATCTACACAAAAATTCGACAGGTACAAACTGTCAAGATCATTGAGGCACCGCTTCTGTGCGGTGGTCTACTATTTTTAATATTATCCCATTAAGTTAACTGTTGACTGGGGATATCAGCAATTGTTGCCTTAGTGCTGCTGATATCCACAATGTTTATATATGTAATGTTTCCTGCCTTTGCAGATTCTGTTGTGCCTTAAACTGAATTTAAACTTGCGCTAAGTTGTTATCTGTAAAATGCACTTTGATATTGCACAGATGTATCGCTTTTTATATTCAAAACCAATAAAAACTTTTTGAGAATAAAATTTGCATACATTTGCATCAAGTCGGAAGAATTTGCATCTCTTTGATCATCCCTACTGCAGACATGCGACACAGCTATATCTATATTTTAAGTACGTGTTTGAGATGCCTCTGTTGTCTGGTGAGTAGTGTATATGTGTTACCACTGTGCTCAGCTGAGTACAGTAAACACGTGACCTGCTGCTGTGCCCGGGTGAGTATGTCACACGTGCCCTGCTGCTGTGCCTGGGTGAGTATGTCATACGTGACCTGCTGCTGTGCCTGGGTGAGTATGTCACACGTGCCCTGCTGCTGTGCCCGGCTGAGTATGTCACACGTGCCCTGCTGCTGTGCCCGGGTGAGTATGTCACATGTGCCCTGCTGCTGTGCCCGGGTGAGTATGTCACACGTGCCCTGCTGCTGTGCCCGGGTGAGTATGTCACACGTGCCCTGCTGCTGTGCCCGGGTGAGTATGTCACACGTGCCCTGCTGCTGTGCCCGGGTGAGTATGTCACACGTGCCCTGCTGCTGTGCCCGGATGAGTATGTCACACGTGCCCTGCTGCTGTGCCTGGCTGAGTATGTCACACGTGCCCTGCTGCTGTGCCCAGGTGAGTATGTCACACGTGCCCTGCTGCTGTGCCCGGGTGAGTATGTCACACGTGCCCTGCTGCTGTGCCCGGGTGAGTATGTCACATGTGACCTGCTACTGTGCCCGGGTGAGTATGTCACACGTGCCCTGCTGCTGTGCCCGGGTGAGTATGTCACACGTGCCCTGCTGCTGTGCCCGGGTGAGTATGTCACACGTGCCTTGCTGCTATGCCCAGTGAGTATGTCACACGTGCCCTGCTGCTGTGCCCGGGTGAGTATGTCACATGTGCCCTGCTGCTATGCCCAGTGAGTATGTCACACGTGCCCTGCTGCTGTGCCCGGGTGAGTATGTCACACGTGACCTGCTGCTGTGCCAGGATGAGTATGTCACACGTGCCCTGCTGCCGTGCCCCGGTGAGTATGTCACAAGTGACCTGCTGCTGTGCCCGGGTGAGTATGTCACACGTGCCCTGCTGCTGTGCCCGGGTGAGTATGTCACACGTGCCCTGCTGCTGTGCCCGGGTGAGTATGTCACACGTGCCCTGCTGCTGTGCCCGGGTGAGTATGTCACACGTGCCTTGCTGCTGTGCCTGGGTGAGTATGTCACACGTGCCCTGCTGCTGTGCCCGGGTGAGTATGTCACACGTGCCCTGCCTCTGTGCCCAGGTGAGTATGTCGCACGTGCCCTGCTGCTGTGCCCGGGTGAGTATGTCACACGTGCCCTGCTGCTGTGCCAGGATGAGTATGTCACACGTGCCCTGCTGCTGTGCCCAGGTGAGTATGTCACACGTGCCCTGCTGCTGTGCCAGGATGAGTATGTCACACGTGCCCTGCTGCTGTGCCCAGGTGAGTATGTCACACGTGCCCTGCTGCTGTGCCAGGATGAGTATGTCACACGTGCCCTGCTGCTGTGCCCAGGTGAGTATGTCACACGTGCCCTGCTGCTGTGCCCGGGTGAGTATGTCACACGTGCCTTGCTGCTGTGCCCGGGTGAGTATGTCACACGTGCCCTGCTGCTATGCCCAGTGAGTATGTCACACGTGCCCTGCTGCTGTGCCCGGGTGAGTATGTCACACGTGCCTTGCTGCTGTGCCTGGGTGAGTATGTCACACGTGCCCTGCTGCTGTGCCCGGGTGAGTATGTCACACGTGCCCTGCCTCTGTGCCCAGGTGAGTATGTCGCACGTGCCCTGCTGCTGTGCCCGGGTGAGTATGTCACACGTGCCCTGCTGCTGTGCCAGGATGAGTATGTCACACGTGCCCTGCTGCTGTGCCCAGGTGAGTATGTCACACGTGCCCTGCTGCTGTGCCAGGATGAGTATGTCACACGTGCCCTGCTGCTGTGCCCAGGTGAGTATGTCACACGTGCCCTGCTGCTGTGCCCGGGTGAGTATGTCACACGTGCCCTGCTGCTGTGTCCAGGTGAGTATGTCACACGTGCCCTGCTGCTGTGCCCGGGTGAGTATGTCACACGTGCCCTGCTGCTGTGCCCGGGTGAGTATGTCACACGTGCCCTGCTGCTGTGCCCGGGTGAGTATGTCACACGTGCCTTGCTGCTGTGCCTGGGTGAGTATGTCACACGTGCCCTGCTGCTGTGCCCGGGTGAGTATGTCACACGTGACCTGCTGCTGTGCCAGGGTGAGTATGTCACACGTGCCCTGCTGCCGTGCCCCGGTGAGTATGTCACACGTGCCCTGCTGCTGTGCCCGGGTGAGTATGTCACACGTGCCCTGCTGCTGTGCCCGGGTGAGTATGTCACACGTGCCTTGCTGCTGTGCCTGGGTGAGTATGTCACACGTGCCCTGCTGCTGTGCCCGGGTGAGTATGTCACACGTGCCCTGCCTCTGTGCCCAGGTGAGTATGTCGCACGTGCCCTGCTGCTGTGCCCGGGTGAGTATGTCACACGTGCCCTGCTGCTGTGCCAGGATGAGTATGTCACATGTGCCCTGCTGCTGTGCCCAGGTGAGTATGTCACACGTGCCCTGCTGCTGTGCCAGGATGAGTATGTCACACGTGCCCTGCTGCTGTGCCCAGGTGAGTATGTCACACGTGCCCTGCTGCTGTGCCAGGATGAGTATGTCACACGTGCCCTGCTGCTGTGCCCAGGTGAGTATGTCACACGTGCCCTGCTGCTGTGCCCGGGTGAGTATGTCACACGTGCCTTGCTGCTGTGCCCGGGTGAGTATGTCACACGTGCCCTGCTGCTGTGCCCAGGTGAGTATGTCACACGTGCCCTGCTGCCGTGCCCGGGTGAGTATGTCACACGTGCCCTGCTCCTGTGCCTGGGTGAGTATGTCACACGTGCCCTGCTGCTGTGCCCGGGTGAGTATGTCACACGTGACCTGCTGCTGTGCCTGGGTGAGTATGTCACACGTGCCCTGCCTCTGTGCCCAGGTGAGTATGTCACACGTGCCCTGCCTCTGTGCCCAGGTGAGTATGTCGCACGTGCCCTGCTGCTGTGCCCGGGTGAGTATGTCACACGTGACCTGCTGCTGTGCCCGGGTGAGTGTGTCACACGTGCCCTGCCTCTGTGCCCGGGTGAGTATGTCACACGTGCCCTGCCTCTGTGCCCGGGTGAGTATGTCACACGTGACCTGCTGCTGTGCCAGGATGAGTATGTCACACGTGCCCTGCCGCTGTGCCCGGATGAGTATGTCACACGTGCCCTGCCTCTGTGCCTAGGTGAGTATGTCACATGTGCCCTGCCTCTGTGCCCGGGTGAGTATGTCACATGTGCCCTGCCTCTGTGCCCAGGTGAGTATGTCACATGTGCCCTGCCTCTGTGCCCGGGTGAGTATGTCACACGTGACCTGCTGCTGTGCCAGGATGAGTATGTCACACGTGCCCTGCTGTTGTGCCCGGATGAGTATGTCACACCTGCCCTGCCTCTGTGCCTAGGTGAGTATGTCCCATGTGCCCTGCCTCTGTGCCCGGGTGAGTATGTCACATGTGCCCTGCCTCTGTGCCCAGGTGAGTATGTCACATGTGCCCTGCCTCTGTGCCCGGGTGAGTATGTCACACGTGCCCTGCCTCTGTGCCCAGGTGAGTATGTCACACGTGCCCTGCCTCTGTGCCCGGGTGAGTATGTCACACGTGCCCTGCCTCTGTGCCCGGGTGAGTATGTCACACGTGCCCTGCCTCTGTGCCCGGGTGAGTATGTCACACGTGACCTGCTGCTGTGCCAGGATGAGTATGTCACACGTGCCCTGCCTCTGTGCCTAGGTGAGTATGTCACATGTGCCCTGCCTCTGTGCCCGGGTGAGTATGTCACACGTGCCCTGCCTCTGTGCCCGGGTGAGTATGTCACACGTGCCCTGCCTCTGTGCCCGGGTGAGTATGTCACACGTGACCTGCTGCTGTGCCAGGATGAGTATGTCACACGTGCCCTGCCTCTGTGCCTAGGTGAGTATGTCACATGTGCCCTGCCTCTGTGCCCGGGTGAGTATTTCACATGTGCCCTGCCTCTGTGCCCGGGTGAGTATGTCACACGTGCCCTGCCTCTGTGCCCAGGTGAGTATGTCACACGTGCCCTGCCTCTGTGCCTAGGTGAGTATGTCACATGTGCCCTGCCTCTGTGCCCGGGTGAGTATGTCACACGTGCCCTGCCTCTGTGCCCAGGTGAGTATGTCACACGTGCCCTGCCTCTGTGCCTAGGTGAGTATGTCACATGTGCCCTGCCTCTGTGCCCGGGTGAGTATGTCACACGTTCCCTGCCTCTGTGCCCGGGTGAGTATGTCACACGTGCCCTGCCTCTGTGCCCGGGTGAGTATGTCACACGTGCCCTGCCTCTGTGCCCGGGTGAGTATGTCACACGTGACCTGCTGCTGTGCCAGGATGAGTATGTCACACGTGCCCTGCCTCTGTGCCTAGGTGAGTATGTCACATGTGCCCTGCCTCTGTGCCCGGGTGAGTATGTCACATGTGCCCTGCCTCTGTGCCCGGGTGAGTATGTCACACGTGCCCTGCCTCTGTGCCCAGGTGAGTATGTCACACGTGCCCTGCCTCTGTGCCTAGGTGAGTATGTCACACGTGCCCTGCTGCTGTGCCAGGATGAGTATGTCACACGTGCCCTGCTGCTGTGCCAGGATGAGTATGTCACACGTGCCCTGCTGCTGTGCCCAGGTGAGTATGTCACACGTGCCCTGCTGCTGTGCCCAGGTGAGTATGTCACACGTGCCCTGCTGCTGTGCCAGGATGAGTATGTAACACGTGCCCTGCTGCTGTGCCCGGGTGAGTATGTCACACGTGACCTGCTGCTGTGCCTGGATGAGCACACTACAGCCCTTATTTAATTCCCCTTTTCTCCTAAGTTTTCTCCTAGGAGATATTTTTTGATCTTCTGTTTCAAAACTATTTTTTTCTCTCTGCAATTGAAAAAGTACCAAAGTTAGACCAAGTTCTGTAAAAACTATTTTCTTACTTGTTGGTGACCTAAAAGGCATTTAAATGATAAGGTGTGAAAATATCAACTAGGAGAAAACTTAGGAGAAAAAGTGAATTGAATAAGGTTCTACATGTGTTAAACGCCATATTCGTGACTGAATATAGTACACTTGACACTTCCATGTTCCTGGGTGACTACAGTACATATCACATGCCACTGTGCCCAGGTGCCTACAGTACACATGGGATGCCACTGTGCTTAGGTGAGTATAATACATATCACATGAAACTGTGTCTGGGTGCCTACAATGCATATCACATGCCACTGTGCTCAGATGCCTACAGTACACATGGGGCTTGATTCACAAAACGGTGCTAACTGTTAGCACGCCTGTGAAAACCCCCTTAGCACGTCTAAATGAGCTTTTCGCGCGTAAAACTTTACGCGCGCACTGCACAGAGCGCAGGGCGCTCCGCGCGAAGTGCCCATTAAAGCCTATGGGACTTAGCACGCGCATAGGACTTTGCGCACAAAACTTTGTGCGCGATCTGATTGAGAAATCTGGTGCTAGCCTACTTAGCACCCTGGTTAGCACATCTAAAGACTTTAGACGTGCTAAGTAGGTTAGCACCGCTTTGTGAATCAAGCCCATGGTATGCCACTGTGCTTAGGTGAGTATAATACATATCACATGACACTATGCCCAGGTTAGTATAGTACACTTTTAATAGAGCAAAAAGCCTGGCACCAGATGCTCGTGGAGGAGCCGGCAGTATGAGTATTTGCACTTAGAATCTGAATATGCACCAAGACCAAGAGTGAGGCATTGTACCTTAAGGGCTGGTTCACACGGGCGTCTGCTGAGCTTTCACTTGGCGTCGCGTTCAAACGCCAGCGTTTAAAAGCTAGCTTTTGAAGGCTTTTTGGAAGCATTCAAGGCTAGCAGTACTGGTCTCTGCCATTGTTTCCTGGCGTTTACCGCCTCTGAAAGCAACATGTTGCTTTCGAGACTAGACACAACGCCAGGATCAACCGCTAGGCGTTTATGAAAGCCTGCAAAAGCCAGCCATAAATGCTCCCATGCACTTGAATGGGACGGCGGTAGATCCCAAAAAGTACCGCGTTAAACGCCGCAAAAGCATCTGTCTGAACCAGCCCTAAAACACACCTTTATTATCAGCTGGATACAAATACAGTGCTACGGTAAGCAGTGGGAGTGGAGTCAGATGGCCTGACAACTCTTTTGCAGCATTGCCGCTTTGTCAGAGGCCTGGCATACAAGTCTAATCATCGGTTATAAATGGCTTTTTATGCTGTCACACCAAAGTGAGGCATGGACAAAATTGACTGCCCAAGTGTGGCATCCTTGGCAATTAGCTCCACCTCCAGGTGTGGTCACTTGAGCAGCTCCAGCCACTCAGCAAGCCTTCCTGCTCATGATCTCACTCTCCATTGGGTATGAGCAGTCTAGGTGCTCGCCCTTGGCGACCCGCACCGATCCATTGTCAAGGTGATCATGTAGCCAAAGCCTACTTAATATATCAATGGAGAAACCTAAATACATCTAATTTACAACAGCTGCAGTTACAGCAAACAAAAATAATCCATCACCACGAAAAAGCTGTCTACACCCCCACTGCTTCCCACTGTATTTGTACAAAGCTGACAATAAAAATGCGTTTTTAATGGGCAATGAAATTCCACATAAACTGAAATAAATAAAATAGCTCATCCAATTTTTCATAAATCCAATGATTTATTTCTATTATTTTTAGTGTTCACTGTCAGATTTAAAGAGGTTCTCTTGCACTTTAAAAAAAATTATTCGTTAAAAGTTATTAGTCTAACTAGACGAATAGAAGTGCGGCTTCGTGCCCGTGGCCACGCGCGCCAGCGGGAGCTTACTGCGCAGGCGCAGTACAGGAAAACTTTGTACTGTGCTTGCGCAGTAAGCTCCTGCTGCCACGGCCACGCAGCCACACTTCTATTCGTCTATAGTGTCGAATAATTACACCGGTGCTGGCGGCGGGTGATCGGAGGACGACGGCATGGGGCATTCCAGCTGCAGGGGGCCTATAGAAGCCCCAGGTAAGTGGCAGTTTTTGTTTTTTAAAAGTGCAAGAGAACTCCTTGTACCTATTGCCGACCACGTCACGCCACTGACCGTGGCCGGCGGCGGCAGCCCCAGGACCTCCCAATGCCAATCGGCGTACAGTCCTGGGGCTTGCTTTTGCAGGAGATCGCGCGGTCGCTGCGTCTAATTACCATGTACAGCGCTGCGATCGAATGTACTGTACTGTCACCTCTGTAGGCAGGGACGTGATCGAACGTGATCGGCTGTCATAGGCTGAAGCCTATGACAGCTAATCACGCTGATTGGCTGGCGGGGGGAGGGAAGGGGAACAATTAAAAAAAAAACCTACAAATGTATTACAAAATAAAATAAATAAATATTTTTATAAAAATAAACAAACATCTGGGGAGCGATCAGACCCCACCAACAGAGAGCTCTGTTGGGGGGAAAAAAAGGGGGGGGGGGGAATCACTTGTGTGCTGTGTTGTGCGGCCCTGCAGCTTGGCCTTAAAGCTGCAGTGGCCTATTTTACAAAAAATGGCCCGGTCTTTAGGGGGTTTAACACTGTGGTCCTCAAGAGGTTAAGAGAAATGTGATGTAAAAAAAGAAATTATTTCTGCTGGTTTCCATCATTACTGTTTCTCTGTGATGCCAAAAGTGACATGACTTCTGCCCTTTTCTTTTTTCTTTTTTTTAACCCAGCTCAGTGTTAATTTACTGCTTTTTTTTACAGATTACTATCCCTGCCACAGCAAACATCACATAGATAACGGGGAGGGGTGGGGAGGTGTTTGTGGTCGAGGATGATTCCATTACCTGCTGGTCATAGTGTCCTTATCTTATCTGAAATGGGACGTTTTTTGTAATTTGCTTTCTGAGATGAGCTTGTTACTGTTCCTAAAAACTGCATAGTTCAGTAAAGGCTTACAGACCAGGTAAAAAAAAAAATAGGGGACATACAGGGACCTATTTTAGAAAAAGAGGTTTACATTTATATATTTAGGGTACTAAATATTTTTAGGCAATGTTTTATTTTTGGATGTTACAACCCCCTTTTAGGTACACTGCCTCACTCTTTTCCTTGGTGAGTACAGTACACATGTGATGCAGTGATTGTGCCCGGACACACATGGAGGAAGGAGGGGTCACTAGTGTGTATGACGTGCCACCATGTCAAGTAGCTAGAAGTAGCTGGAAGTCTGTTCTGGTTGTTGACAATATTTCTTCCTCTCCTCTTCATCTCATCTGCAGTTGCCGGAGGATGGTCGCCCTGGAGCACCTGGTCAGAATGTACTGCAAGCTGCGACTCTGGAATCCAAACGCGAAACCGCTCATGTTCTAACCCCGCCCCCTTGCATGGTGGCCCTGACTGCCGAGGACCTCGGATACAGACCAGAGAGTGCAATACACAGCCCTGCAGGGGTGAGCGATCACCAATGTCACATCATTCTGTCTCTATGAAACTCCAGCCAAGTGCAGAAAGCCTAGAGTGCATGTTGTCTACATTTCAGTATAGTTCCCAACTGTCCCTCTTCTGGAACCAAATCCCTCTGTCCCTGTTTCTTCCTCATTGTCCCTCTTTCAGGACTGATGTACAGATCTGTGAAAGTATATGTACTTTTCTACTGAATACAAGGGGGAAAGAGGCGCCCAAATGGTGATAAAACGTGTGTATGAAAAAAGGAGAACCATTGTTGTCATACTTAACGATATTTACTGTTGCAAAAAACAAACGAGATATAATAACGAAAAAATATTAACGTTAAATGTTGTTGCATTTTTCGTCAATACTGCTTAACCCAACTCTACCCTCACACAGAACCCTCCCCTGGTGGTGCCTACAACTAACCACTCCCCTAGTGGCACCTAACCCTAACCACCCCACTGGTGGTGCCTAACCCTAACCACCCCCCTGGTGGTGCCTAACCCTAACCAACCCCTGGTGGTGCCTTAAACTAACCACTCCCCTAGTGATGCCTAACACTAACCACCCCCCCGGTGGTGCCTAACCCTAACCACCTCCCCTGGTGTTGCCTAAAACTAACCGCCCCCTAGGTGATGCCTAACCTTAACCACTCCCCCTGGTGGTGCCTAACCCTAACCACTCCATCTGCAGAAACACCTTTTTACATATATTTACGATAATACCTTTGAAAACGTAAAATCTGTAGGTATTAACGAAATAATATGACAAAAACTATAAAGTTGTAAACTTCTAAAATGATAACTACCTCAAAAACTATAATGTTCTAATCTAAACAACATTTTTTGCAGCGCCCTTTTTTTGCTTTTTTCGCCATATTAACGATAATTGCATTAAAGTCTATGGTGGCGCCCTTTTCGTCCACCCTCAGACGGCGTCCTGTTTTCCTGCTACCGGATTAAACTGTGTAAAAACAGCTAAAAAAAAGGAAAAGGTTGAAAGGGTGGCTTACCTCAAATAACGACAAATTCGTATATAAGATTCACAAATTTTATCAACCACTAGGCAACGGCTTACGTAGTTCCTTGCCCACTTCCTCAGGCTAAATACAGTGCCAAAAATCTCAGCCTCTGTAAAGGTGCCCATACACTGGTCGATTTCAGCCATCAATCAACGGGCGATTTGACTACTCTGATCGAATCGGCTAGAAATTGATGCAACAGAAAGCATGATCGATCGGCCGATCAATTTCCAACCGATTTCGATTGATTTGCTAGATCGGTCTGGATGGAAAATCTAGGTCGATCGGCCACTGCAGCAGATCGATGGCCTGTAGGGTTGCATTGGATTGAATGGTGCAACACTGCATTTCATCGAATTTTCAATAGATTTCATTCTGAAATCTATTGGAAATCTGATCCTTGTGTGTTGATACATCAGATAGATTCCTGTCAGATTCGACCTGACAGGCATCTGACAGGAATCGATCTAATGGTCGAATCTGCTGCTAATCTATAAGTGTATGGCCACCTTAAAGGACGCCGACTCTAAACTTTATTCCCATCAATTAGATTGATATATTTCTTGTTTTCAAATGTTAAAATGAAGAACAACTACTGATGATAGAGAGGACCAGTGTGGTTTGAATGATAAAACAACATCTTTTGGTTCTGAATTCTTTGTGCATAGCAAGGGGTGTGGCCGGGGCATCGTTAGAGGTGTGGCAGGGGTGTGTCTTAAAGTGTCCCGCTTTCCTGTCTCAAAAAGTTGGGAGGTATACAAAATGTCAGCGTGTGTGTGTGCTTACAGTGTGTGTTCTATTTGTTAAGATATGTACACTGTATGTAGGTGTACATTGTATGTGTGCGTGCATGTGTACATTGTATGCATATACGCTGAATGTGTACAGTGCTTGTGCAGGACAGATCGCAATGTTATTTCTGCTCCCCCCCCCCACTCATGAGAATTTGCACATTTGTTTGCCAATCGTCCCCTTCCACGGCAACAGAATGTATCGTTAGCCTGAAGGCTAGTGATGTGTCTGTATAGCATCGTTCCCCCAATTTTCGCCAGAGGGATCATTGCCCAATCCTCGACGGGTGACAATTCTCACATGTGTGTACTTAGCTTTAGTCTTCAGATTTTTTTTTTTTTTTTTTTTAGACCAAAATCAATCGATCGCAAATGTTTAAATCCTATTGAATGTCTAAATTTGGACCCCCCAAAAAATTGTATAATGTATGGCCACCAGCTTAAAGGACATCTGATGTGAGAAGAATATGGAGGCTGCCATATTTATTTCCTTTTAAACAATACCAGTTGCCTGGTAGCCTTGCTGGTCTATTTGGCTGCAGTAGTGTCTGAATCACACCAGAAACAAGCATGCAGCTAATCTTGTCAGATCTGACAATAATGTCAGAAACATCTGATCTGCTTCATGCTTGTTCAGGGTCTGTGGCTAAAAGTATTAGAGGCAGAAGATCAGCAGGACAGTCAGGCAACTGGTATTGCTTAAAAGAAAATAAATATGGCTGCATCCATATAACTTTCACTTCAGTTGTCCTTTAAGGGCCCATTTCCACTTGTGCAGTGGGAATCGCCGCGGTAAAAATTTGCATGCGGATGCGACTTTCGCATGCGGTTGTATGCAAATTTTCATGCAAATTTTCATGGGAATTCGCATGGATGACGATGTATGCAAATTTAACCATGGCAGTGCCTGTGTGTTTTCCATTGATTCCATGCGAAATCGCATGCGAATTCGCATGAAAATTCGCATACCAAAACCGCATGTGAATTTCCTATTAAATACATTGTATGCGAATCGCATAGCGGTATGCGGTATGCGAATTCTGATGGCTCTGCCGTGCAGATTTTTTCTCCACAGAAAAACGCAAAGGAATCCTGACAAGTGGAAACAGTCCCATCCACTTGTATTGGCTATGCGAATTCACATGCGTCAAACGCATGCGAATTTGCGATAGTAGAAACGGGCCCTCAGTATGAGAGAATCTTTTTATGTATGTGTAAATTTGTTTTGCACCTTCTTGCACAAAGGGTCACAGTACCCCTCCTCTAGAAATATGGATATTAGTGATGGTCGTGTCTAGGAGAACTCATGGAGAAGCATGTGATTTGATTGATCAGCTGATATTTGCAAAGCTCTGATTTGCTGTGAGCACATCCTGCTGTAGCAAGTCAGAAACTTACATATCCATCACCTGACCAAACTGATCACATGATTCTCGATGAGTTCTTCTAGACATAACCATCACTAATGGAGAATTATCCATCACTAGGCATGATCAATGAGAAGCAAACCATTTCTCCTTGCATTCACATTTCTTGTAAATAATATACAACTTGAGACTGGACCAATCAGAATAACTTCCTGTTCATTTTTATTGGTCTGAGTTCAAGCTGCATAATATTTACATGAAATTTGAATGCAAGGGAAATGATTTGCATCTCATTAATCACCCCTATCCCTTACCCATCTGCATTACATAACATTGATATCCAGCTCATGTTGGATTTTGTTTTACTTGTATGATTGTAAGAGCGAGTTCTCCTGTTCCACAGACATGTGCCCGCCCAATATGATCTATCAGACGGTGGAGGAGTGTCGTAGTAGCGGTGGGGCGTGTCCTCGTATCTGCCTAGATCAGGCCGCTCTGGTGGAGTGCGCCTCCGCCTGCTATGAGGGCTGTTACTGCCCCGAGGGGCTCTTCCTGCAGAACAACAGCTGTGTGCCACAAGCCGAGTGCTCCTGTTACCACAAGGGGGAGCTCTACCAGCCAGGGGAGAATGTGACGCTGGACGCCTGTAATAACTGGTGACTATAACATAGCTGATATATTATTTTTATCCTTACATGTGACTTTCTATGATGCCTGAACTACAGTGAGTGTTCTTTAATTCTGTTTCCTGTCTGTCCAGCAACTGCGTGTCTGGCGGGATGGTCTGCACTGCGGAGCCCTGTCCAGGTGAGGTTCTCTCTCTGCCCCGGAGGAGGCTGTCATACAATACTCATGCACACACAGCCAGCTCACAGTAAACACTGCCTTATTAAAACAGAAGGTATTTGTGATAATTCAGCTTGAAGTGAGCAACTGTGGTTTCCCATGATGCATCACTTCTGATTATGCAAATCATCTCTTCATACCCCTGAAAAAAAGGCACACATCCAGAACCGCTGGTGTATAGCGAGTCTCTGGCATACATACAAATTTGGGTGCGGGCGTAATTGAAAAAAGAAAAAAACAGTAAAGGGAACATTTTAGAGCAGTGGTAGAATATCGGTGAACTTACCAATATTCTACAACAATACTTCTACAACTGAAACAATGGGAATATTTGCTGATATTTCACGATGACCCAACCTCTCACACACAACCCTCCTCTGGTGGACTAATATATACCCCTTCCCCGGCAACTAATAACCCTTCCCTGGCAACTAATAACCCTCCCCTGGCAACTAATAACCCTCCCCTGGGCAACTAATATCCCTCCCCCCGGCAACTAATATCTCTCCCCCCGGCATCTAATAACCCTCCCCCCAGCAACTAATAACCCTCCCCTGGGCAACTAATATTCCCCTCCTGGGCAACTAATAACCCCCCCCCCCCCCCCCGGGAACTAATATTTCTCCCCCCCCCAGCATCTAATAACCCTCCCCCCGGCAACTAATAACCCTCCCCTGGGCAACTAATAACCCTCCCCTGGGCAACTAATAACCCTCCCCCGGCAACTAATAACCCTCCCTCCAGCAACTAATAACCCTCCCCCGGCAACTAATAACCCTCCTTCCAGGCAACTAATAACCCTCCCCCTAGCAACTATTATCCCTCCCCCGGGCAACTAATTACTCTCCCCCTAGCAACTAATAATCCTCCCCCCAGCAACTAATAACCCTCCCCGGCAACTAATAACCCTCCCCCCGGCAACTAAAATCCCTCCCCCCAGCAATTACTAACCCTCCCCCCGGGCAACTAATAACCCTCCCCCCGGCAACTAATATTCCTTCCAGCAGCAACTAATAACCCTCCCCCCAGCAACTAATAACCCTCCTGGGCAACTAATAACCCTCATCTGGACAACTAATAACCCTCTCCCCGACAACTAATATCCCTCCCACCAGCAACTACTAACCCTCCCCCCAGGCAACTAATAACCCTCCCCCCAGCAACTATTATCCCTCCCCCAGGCAACTAATAACCCTTGCCCCGATAACTAATAACCCTCCCCCCAGCAACTAATATCCCTCTCCCCAGCAACTAATAGCCCTCCCACAAGCAACTAATAGCCCTCCTCCCAGCAACTAATAACCCTCCCTCCGGCAACTAATAGCCCTCCCCCCAGCAACAAATAACCCTCCACGGCAACTAATAACCCTCCCCTGGGCAAATAATAACCCTCCCCCGGCAACTAATATCCCTCCCCCAACAACTACTAACCCTCCCCTCAGCAACTAATGAGACTTCTTCAGAGACCAGCTGGTCTCTGAGGAAGCAAGCAAGGCTCATGAAATGGCTGTCGGGCCGCCAACACACTTGCATGTGTCTGTTTGCTTTGGCATTGAATTAAAGTGATGAAAGCTTCTGCAACTTAGCTGGTTCTTTTCCTCTGGAAGATTGTATAATATGAGGTAGGTTTGTAATGTATGCACCATTGTCACCTCCTGCTCCTCTGGCAGTGGACTGTGGATGGAGTGACTGGACTCCTTGGAGTACCTGCAGCAGAACGTGTAACGTGGGCACTAGACGGCGCTATCGATCAGGGACCAACCCGCCAGCAGCATTCGGAGGCCACCAGTGTGAGGGCTCCAATGTGGCGATCGAGTTCTGCAGTCTTCAGCCGTGTAAAGGTGAGGAGGCAGCTGGTGGAGGGGAAGGGGTGATATTGTCTCTAACAATGCAGCATGTTGACCCCCCCCCCATACTCTACAATCTCTTTTCAGGGTCCCCCGGAGACTGGAGTCCCTGGTCTGAATGTTCTGTGCCTTGCGGGGGAGGATACCGGAACCGCAGCCGGGTCAGCGTGGTGCTGCGGCGTATCGAGTTCTCCACGTGTAACCTGCATGCGTGTTCTGGTGAGGAGAGTGCCTGGGGGCTCACTGCTGTGTGATAGGGTTAATTTCCCTCTGCAGTTTTATTGTGCTATAAAGCTAAGCACACTCCTTCAGTTTTGGTCACTGACTGACTATGGCTTCAAATGACTAAGACTTGATTGGTAAAAATTAACCACTTTATACACTATTAGTGTATCTCCGTCCTCTGTGACTTCATCTAAGCCACGAGGACGTAGATATAAGTCATGTAGCTGAAGCGAAGCTGTGCACGATTGGGCTTGCTCTTGTGCAAAACTTCCAGCACTATCTGCTGCAGCACTAATTGGTGAAAATGAATATACAGGTAGTCCCCGACTTACGAACGCCCGACTTACGAACGACCCGCCAATACGAACGGCATGGATTCTGTGTTTCCATGGGAACAAGTAAAAAAAAGATTTTTTAAATTGGACTTGTAGTTTTTGAGAAAATCGATTTTAAAAAATTCAAAAAACAGGTACAAAGGGCAGAGGTGGCAGAGAGGGAGACAATGGAGGCACAGGAAAGCACAGAGGAGGTACAGGGGACAGAGATGGCACAATGTTCCAACTTAAGAACAGATTTAAGTGAAGAACGAACCTACAGTCTCTATCTTGTTCGTTAACCGGGGACCACCTGTACGTTCCCTGAGCCAATAAGATTGATTTTTACCATTAAAAATACTTTTATTTTCTCACTTCATAATGAAAAATACACACTGTAGCATTATTTCAAAATCAATTTTTGACCAAAAAGGGGGTCAAAACTTGGGGGGTCGGCTTGTATGCGAGTCTTTCCTGGTGGTCGGGTGGTCCGCGCCTCCCTCCCTGCTCCCCCCGCAGCCGCCGCTGCTATTACCTGCTTAGGCAGCGGCCGCTTCCTAATCCGCGTTCCCCTCACATGTTGCATATAAGTGCGCGCTGCTGCTGTGACGTTGCAGGGGGCAGGAAAGAGCGGTTCCCCTGGTAACGGCGATATAGATCGCCGTCACAGGGAGCCGCACTCTTTCCTGCCCCCTGCATTGTCACAGCAGCAGCGTCGGGCGCGCTGCTGTGATGCACTTATATGCAACATGAGAGAGGAACGCGGATTAGAGGAAGCCGCTGCCTAAACAGGTAATAGCAGCAGCGGCCGCGGGGGGAGCGGGGAGGGGGGAGCGCTATACTGGCAACTACCTACCTATACTGGGCACTATACTAGCTATACTGGGCACTATACTAGCTATACTGGACACTACCTACCTATACTGGGCACTATACTGGCTAAACTGGGCACTTTATTAGCCATACTGGGGCACTATACTAGCCATACTGGGGCACTATACTAGCTAAACTGGGCACTATACTAGCTAAACTGGGCACTTTACCAGCTATACTAGGCACTTTACTAGCTATACTGGGCACTATACTAGCTATACTGGACACTACCTACCTATACTGGGCACTATAATGGCTATACTGGGCACTATACTAGCTATACTGGGCACTATACTAGCTATACTGGGCACTTTACTAGCTATACTGGGCACTTTACTAGCTATACTGGGCACTTTACTAGCTATACTGGGCACTATACTAGCTATACTGGGCACTATACTAGCTATACTGGGCACTATACTAGCTATACTGAGCACTATACTAGCTAAACTGGGCACTATACTAGCTATACTGAGGCACTACCTACCCATACTGGGCACTATACTAGCTATACTGGGACACACTGGGGGGCTGCACCAATCCAGAATTTCCAGCTTATATGGGGGTCAATCATTTTTCCCTGGTTTTTCAGGGAAAAGTTGGGGGGTCGGCTTATATGCGGGTCGGCTTATATGCGAGTATATACGGTATGCTCACTATAAATTGTGACAGGAACATAATCTAAGTTTTGTGATGAACAGTAGAAATAGCCAAATAAAATTTGTGTTTTTATCTACAATAGTGCTTTTTATTTTTAAACTGGAATTGGTAGAACAGAGAAATAATGTTTTTTATTTTTTTTTCTCTCTTTCCCATAGAAAACAAAATTGATTGAGGTAAAAAGTGCCATACAATGAAAGGTGTTATAAGTAGGGATAAAGTTATCGCTGTTTAAATAGGGACATACAGATACAGTGGTGTGAAAAACTATTTGCCCCCTTCCTGATTTCTTATTCTTTTGCATGTTTGTCACACTTAAATGTTTCTGCTCATCAAAAACCGTTAACTATTAGTCAAAGATAACATAATTGAACACAAAATACACTTTTAAATGATGGTTTTTATTATTTAGTGAGAAAAAAACCTCCAAATCTACATGGCCCTGTGTGAAAAAGTGATTGCCCCCCTTGTTAAAAAATAACTTAACTGTGGTTTATCACACCTGAGTTCAATTTCTGTAGTCGCCCCCAGGCCTGATTACTGCCACACCTGTTTCAATCAAGAAATCACTTAAATAGGAGCTATCTGACACAGAGAAGTAGACCAAAAGCACCTCAAAAGCTAGATATCATGCCAAGATCCAAAGAAATTCAGGAACAAATGAGAAAACAAAAGTAATTGAGATCTATCAGTCTGGTAAAGGTTATAAAGCCATTTCTAAAGCTTTGGGACTCCAGCGAACCACAGTGAGAGCCATTATCCACAAATGGCAAAAACATGGAACAGTGATGAACCTTCCCAGGAGTGGCCGGCCGACCAAAATTACCCCAAGGGCGCAAAGAAAACTCATCCGAGAGGCCACAAAAGACCACAGGACAACATCTAAAGAACTGCAGGCCTCACTTGCCTCAATTAAGGTCAGTGTTCACGACTCCACCATAAGAAAGAGACTGGGGAAAAATGGCCTGCATGGCAGATATCCAAGGCGCAAACCACTTTTAAGCAAAAAGAACATTAAGGCTCGTCTCAATTTTGCTAAAAAACATCTCAATGATTGCCAAGACTGTTAGGAAAATACCTTGTGGACCGACGAGACAAAAGTTGAACTTTTTGGAAGGTGCGTGTCCTGGTAGATCTGGCGTAGAAGTAACACAGAATTTTAGCAAAAGAACATCATACCAACAGTAAAATATGGTGGTGGTAGTGTGATGGTCTGGTTTTTTTTTGCTGCTTCAGGACCTGGAAGGCTTGCTGTGATAGATGGAACCATGAATTCTACTGTCTACCAAAAAATCCTGAAGGAGAATGTCCAGCCATCTGTTCGTCAAGTCAAGCTGAAGCGATCTTGGGTGCTGCAGCAGGACAATGACCCAAAACACACCAGCAAATCCACCTCTGAATGGCTGAAGAAAAACAAAATTAAGTTTTTGGAGTGGCCTAGTCAAAGTCCTGACCTGAATCCTATTGAGATGTTGTGGCATGACCTTAAAAAGGCGGTTCATGCTAGAAACCCTCAAATAAAGCTGAATTACAACAATTCTGCAAAGATGAGTGGGTCAAAATTCCTCCAGAGCGCTGTAAAAGACTCGTTGCAAGTTATCGCAAACGCTTGATTGCAGTTATTGCTGCTAAGGGTGGCCCAACCAGTTATTAGGTTCAGGGGGCAATTTCTTTTTCACACAGGGCCATGTAGGTTTTGAGTTTTTTTCTCACTAAATAATAAAAACCATCATTTAAAACTGCATTTTGTGTTCAATTATTTTATCTCTGACTAATAGTTAACGTTTTTTGATGAGCAGAAACATTTAAGTGTGACAAACTTGCAAAAGAATAAGAAATCAGGAAGGGGGCAAATAGTTTTTCACACCACTGTAAGTGTATTGTGTGTACCCCAAAAGATGCCTTTTTTGGGGTACACACAATACATTTATGTGTTTGAATTTGACAGTTATCGTGTCTGCTTTCTGGAGGTAAGTCCACCACTGCCTCCTTAGCATATTTTAAAACTTTTATAATTTTGTATCCTGCTGGCGCCTCTGTTCTATAGCAATTATATTTGGCAAGATGTTTGTTGGTAAAATCGGCTGTTTTCTGCTACGAATGCGGTAGTTCTTAGTGAATTGAGGCCAATGTGTAATCAATTTAAGTGAAAGTTTAGAATTTGGACAGGTTTTCCCTGCAGTGTGCTACCTCCTAGTTCAGGGGTCAGGAACCTTTTTGGTTGAGAGAGCCATAAATGGCACATATTTTAAAATGTAATTCCGTGAGAGCCATACAAAATGTTTCAAACTGGGACAGTAGGGCTCACGTCCCTGTTGCCATGGTGATGTGTATACAGTTGATCCGCCAGGCAGCGGAAGTGACAGACACGTCTTCAGCTTCTCTTGGGTTTCAGTACCATCAGCAATTTCCCTGAGAGCCAGACAGGAGAAATACCGTCTAACAGCTTGTACAATTATCTTTCTGACTTGGGGGTTGATTCACTTTGTAGTATGAGATCCCTGCACTTTGGCCCAATAGGCTGCCTGTCAAGTGACAGACAGCCTATTGACTAAATCAAAGTGCGGGGATCTCTTTCTACAAAGTCAGTGGACCTGACAGGGTCCAGAGTGGGACAATTGGAGCAGCCATTCGTTTTGGGGTAGCGCAAGTAAGTTAGTAGTGCATGCTACAGCAGTAGCGTGTCTACTTTAAAAATGTTGTGCTGCCACACTGAGCTGCGCTGCTTGAGCAGTGTAGCTTAGTGAATCAACCCCTACTGATTTGCCTGTGAGCCAGATGTAGCCATCAAAAGAGCCACATCTTACTCCTGAGCCATAGGTTCCCTACCATTGTCCTAGTTAGAAATCAGTCACTCTTACCAAAGCACTGTTTGTTTTCTGTTGTTGGGACCGTACTGGGGCACTTTTCGCTCATTCTCCCCCACCTTTATAGAACAGAACAGAATGTTTGGAGACTGACACAATGAAACTGAAACAATCACAACTGACAGAGATTTATAATGTATATGTAGCTTACTGTAGATGTGTGTGATTGGTCCATTGTACGTGTAATTGTGGAGTAGTTCTATTATATTTGTATGCATATAGGAATCCAGAATCACTGCGATTAGCTTTGTGTGGAGAAGAGCCCCAGTTCCATTTTAGTTCTGTTACCAGAATATTTTTTAGTTGTGTCTAATGCAGATCAGATCCTAGATTTTTTTCTATTTTGTATGGAACAAATACCCACATCTCTCCCCCGTCATTTGTGTTTTTCCCACATGGGTATTTTCATTGCCAGAGTTTGTACAACAGTGAAACAGGAAAGCGCTATGTACTTGTGATGTCACTTCCTGGCTGCTCTCAGATTATTTGTCCTCTACACAGGGGAGGAGCCTGGGGTCTGCCCAGAAGGGAAGATATGGAAGGACTGCAATGAGGGCCCTTCTTCCTGTGCTGACCTAGATGGAGGAGGAAACAACAGAACCTGCCAACCAGGATGCTACTGCCACAATGGGGAAGTCCTGTTGGTGAGTGCTATGGGGGAGGAATGAGGACAAAGGAGATTGGTTATTAGGAAGGTTGAGGACAAGAGAGACAGGTCGTATTGGAGGGATGAGGACAAGGCAAACATGGATCATTGTAGAAGTAGGAGATCAAGGCAGAGGAGTCATGGTGGAGGGAGGATGACAGGACAGGCAGGTCATGGTGGAGGAATGTTAGTGATTGGCTTGGCTATATGATGAGAATTGGTGCGGATACAGGATGCATCTTGGAGATGGTATAATCTTGTGGGTAAGTGTCATAGAAGTATAAGGACAAGGTAGGTTTTAGGAATGGATAGCCTACTTGGTGAACATTATTGTAAAAGAATAAGAAAGGGGCAGTACTTGTTCTTCATAGTGGGAAAGGTGTTCTAGTGAGTGTTGTGGGAAAGAAATAAAGGGAGTCGTTCGAAGAATGGATCAGGTTGTAATTACTAGGAGATGGAATTTGTACTCAGTAACGAGGGGCATGGTAGAGGAATAAGAAGTGGAATGTGATGTATCTGTTGGAAGAGTATGGGAGAACATAGTTTAATGAAGAGTAAGAGTATTAAGGGAGCGGTAAGGAGAGAGCTAGACTTGTTCTTGGGGTGGGGTGGATCGTAGCACAGGTTATGGGGGATACTTAGAAAGGGGAAGGGCTTGTTATCAAACTGTAGTGGTGGCAGCAATAAGTAAGATTAGAGATTATTTATGGAATGCAGAGAATGTTTCACTGGTAGTCATGGAGGCATGGTAAGCGGGCAGGACATGTTCTTAAGCATGAGGAGGATCTCATGGAAGTTGCCATAGAAATGGGATAAAAATGGGAAAGGGTTTGTTCTCTGATGCTAATTAGTGTTAAGCGGTCGCCCATTCGATGTGCAGCCCCTCCTCCATGTGTATCATCCCTGTACTGCAGCCCCTTCCATTCCATGTGCAGCCCCTCCTCCATGTGTATCATCCCTGTACTGCAGCCCCTTCCATTCCATGTGCAGCCCCTCCTCCATGTGTATCATCCCTGTACTGCAGACCCCTTCCATTCCATGTGCAGCCCCTCCTCCATGTGTATCATCCATGTATAGCAGCCCCTCCCATTCCATGTGCAGCCCCTCCTCCATGTGTATCATCCCTGTACTACAGCCCCTTTCTTTCATATACAACTCCCTGGAGCATCAGCTTCATTTCCATGTGTTGCTCCTCAATTGCAGCCTCCTCTTTCATATGTAGCAACCTCTATTTCATATACAGGTGCCCCCTCAGGCTTCAGCCATCCAAGGCCTTGGGCTTTGTAGCCTTTCCAGAAATCCGGCCCTGATTCCCATCACTGATGACAGGCTGGTAGGTAATATATGCTGAATAATGAGGGTTTGCCACTCCTCTCTATTATAGAACAATCGCTGTGTCCCCGCATGGGAGTGTCCCTGTACAGAGGATGGAGCCTACTATGAGTCTGGAGAGACCGTGAAGAGGGACTGCAATAACTGGTGTGTATATATAGCTATCACATAGTGTCATCAGGGGCTAGTGGTTGTATATACCTTCCTTCTTTCTATCTTTCCTATTCCGTAAGGAGTCCTCGGGCAAGACTTTCTAACATTGCTACTGCCTATTGCATGCACCCCTATGTTTGCAGCTCCAGTGCTTTGATTCAGCCAGGAGAAAGTTCAATATAAATTGTTATTTGTCTTGTGTGTTGTCTTGTCTTCTTTCTTATCATCAACCGTAATATTATCAGTAATATTGTACAGCCTATCAATATATGGTCTGTAAATACTGTAGATGACTCATAAGCGCCCCCTAGAGTACTCAGGTGTTGTGTGGTGGGTAGATAGGGCATCGGTGGGTAGATAGGGCATCTACCCACCACACAACACCTGAGTACTCTAGGGGGCGCTTATGAGTCACAGAAGGGTATGAAAACACTCATGTTAGCTCAGTCTGGAGTTCACAATTACTATGTTTTGAGGCAGAAGGTTTTGAATCTGGATGAGGCTGTTTATTGGCTAAAAGTTAAACTTTAAAATAAAAAGAAAATCAGATACTTGCCTCAGGAGGGGAAAGGCTCTGGATCCTAATGAGGCTTCCCCCATCCTCCTCAGCAGAGCTGGATCCCCTCTGCTGAGGAGGATGGGTAAGCGTCTTTAGGATCCAGAGGCTTCCCCCTTCTGAGGTAAGTACTTCCGAGGGCCACTTTTTTCCCTTCAGGTACACTTTAAAGAGAACCCGAGGCAGGGTTCTTACATCGCAATCCCCATACAGAGGCTGGGTCTGCCTATAAAGCCCAGCCTCTGTTGCTATGTAGCTTCCTCCAAAGCCCTCCCTGCGCGCTGTGAGACCCCATAAAACACAGCCGCGCTGGCGACACGCAGCCGGCTGTGTTTATCTCACTAATGCCAGTTTCGCCGCTCCCCCGCCTCCTGAATCGCTCCGGTCCCCGCCCACGTCCCTTCCCTCGCCGCTGATTGGAGGGAAGGGACGCGGGCGGGGACCGGAGCGATTCAGGAGGCGGGGGAGCGGCGAAACTGGCATTAGTGAGGTAAACACAGCCACATTGCGCGGCTGTGTTTTATGGGGTCTGACAGCGCGCAGGGAGGTCTTTGGAGGAAACTAACTAGCAACAGAGGCTGGGCTCTATAGGCAGACCCAGCCTCTGTATGGGGATTGCGATGTAAGAACCCCGCCTCGGGTTCTCTTTAAAAAGTAAGCTTTCAGTAAATATAGTAATGCATTCTCTAGACTCTCATCCTGTCTACTGAACACAATTCTACCTAATCATTTTTTCAGTTTACAGAGTGAGAGTCTGAAGAAGCTGTGGAATAACTGCACTTCATAGACCACATCTACCACCACCATACTCCCCCAACCCCATGGTAACCTCCATGGCCAGGGATCCATCTGCCAGGAGTCATTTAAAGGTGGCCACTAACGGTCCAATTTCTAGTGAAAAATCGTTTGAGCGATCAGAAATTCTGATTGGATTGGTTGTAAATAATCTCCATTGGTGGACACAATCGATTATGAATGAGTGAAAAAATGTCGTCCGAATGAATTTTCGTCGAACCAAAATTTGGATTTTCTTGTTGGTTGTGATAGATAGGAAGCAAAGATTGGTTCGTTGATGGTGTAGTGAACGATGTATTACAATATTTCACTTCCGATCAGCATTTCTGATCGCTCAAACGATTTTTCGCTAGAAATTGGACCATTAGTGGCCAGCTTAACAGATGTGGCCACCTTGAACCCCATACACCTTGTAACACTGTAGTCTTCATGACTCCCTCCACCTGTGTGGCCACAATAATATCTACTTTGGGAGGGAGAGGGCCTCCATCTTAGAGGGAGAATAGATGGGAATTAGAGGTTTCCCAACCCCCTGGGTGTTACAAGAGCACAGGGCTTCCCCCCTCATCTCTCTCTTTGCTGCCCTCCCATGGCTCCCGATCATGTGACTTGTATCATGTGAATGGCAGCAGAGAGTGTGCAACTGTGAAGCATGGAGGAGACCTGCAGTGCTGGTTCAGGTAAATATTACACTGCTCCCTGCTCTACTTTGCATGCGGCCGGGGAGAGGGAGCAGGATTGGGCCCCCACAGCCCTTGCACTCGGGTCGCGGGGGATATTGTTACACTCCACTGCAACTGGAGCTGGTTACCCTGTAGTTAAACATCTGTAAAGAAGGACCTTCTATATATTGATATCAGGGACGGATGTACCATAAGGCACTATAGGCTCGTGCCTACAGGCGCCTGATGATGGAAAGGTGGATCACTCCCCTCCCCTAGTGCCTCCCTCTCTCCTTCCCTGTGCAGAGTCCCTAGCAGAGCATAAATCAGAGGTTACTCACCCTGCTCTCTGTATTCCATTGACCAGATCTCCCTTCAGTCTGGGGCACCTCTAGCTACTTAACACTGAGGATAACTCTGGCTACCTAATCAGGGGCACCTGTAGCTACCTATGATGGGCAAGGGAATTAAGGGAGAAGTGACAGCCGGGTTCATGGAGAGCGAAGTCTAGGGTGCAAGGACATCTGTGCCTATAGGCTACAGTATTGTAAATCCGGGCCTGGCCTGATTGATGGCGAGTGTTTTGAATATTTTATTCCTTTTTAAAACATTTTAATGTGGTTGTTCGTCAATTACATTGATACAACTCCTGTATGGAGTCCTTAACATTTTACAAAAAACACGGTTTTCAAAAAATTTTAAGTACAGGTATTGACATCTGTAGAAAAAAAATGGTATCATCCTAGTTCACACCCTTCTGCCTTCACTGGTGACCGTACAGTCCTCTACCACCATGTGTGTTTGAATGAATCCCTCCAGCACAGGAGTGATAATTGAATGTTGGTCTCCTCTTCCTCCAGCACTTGCCTCTCTGGAAGGATCAGCAACTGCACACAGCTTCCCTGTTCTGGTGAGTGTTGGGCTGCCTTTAACTGTCATTCATACTGTTGTGTCGTTATCCACTGCTCAGATCATCAGATGCTTCCTATAGTTCTAGCAATCACACTGCATTCTGGGAGCTCCGCCAATTACTGAAATAATCTAACCCATTATTACAACATCATACATTTTCATATGTCATTTTACTTTTTTTTTTTTTTTTTTTAAAGCCATGGAGATATAAAAAATCCATACTGTGAATGCTGATGCAAAAAAATAGGTGCCCGGGAGCTTGGGCACCGGAAAATACGATAGTAAAATATTGGTATTGAATATTGATATTTTACTACAGGTAAACCTAAGCCTCCACAGCTAATGTGGCTCATTACTAAAAAAAATCCATTCTACCTCTTCTTTTTACATTAAAATGTTTGTTAGAAGCTTTTATTGCCCAACTTCCACGGCCTGTTGTCCACAAAGAAAGCAGGCAGATAAGGACTTCTGCAATTAGCCGTAGCAATGAGCAAACAAAAGCTTTCATCAGCAAGGTGGGTGGGGAGATAGCACACTGTACTTCAAACACTTTAGAGAAGTCACACTTGATTAACTTCACACCCACACCTGAATAAATAAGGGCAGAGGGAAGGAGTGGAGAGAAAATGGAAGCTCTTACAGCTATTAGAATCTAGGACAAACTGCAGAAAAAAAACCTGCTTGGATCTCTTTAACCACTTTGGCCTCCTGGATGTAGTAGCTACGCCCAGGAGGCCATGTGCGCGTCCGCGCGCTCCCGCGGCCGATCGCGCGCGTGCACGCGCGCTCCCGGCCGCGGTTTGTTAGCCTGGCAATCAGTGAATCGGGCTATGGTGCCCGATCACTGATTGCTCTCCCCCGCTGAAAAAGCGACAGCTTCTCTCGGAAGCTGTGCTTTTTCTGGCTGTAACGTCCCCCATACGTCGCTCTAAGCGTATGTTACGCTTAGAGTGACGTCGTGTAAACAAACTCATGGCCGCCATCTTGTGGCCAAAAAGTACAACTACAAGTGAAAAAAATAAAACTCAAGATACATCTACATTATAAAACTATGGCTTACATCCCACCCTCCCAAAAATACCCAAATAAAATGTTTAATACAAAAAAAAAACAAAAAAAAACCATTACAATAAAAAAACATGTAAATATTTACCTAAGGATCTAAACTTTTTAAATATCAATGTAAAGATGAAATATTTCTAAATGTTTTTTATTTTAAACTTGTAAATAGTGATAGATGCAAAACGGAAAAAATGCACCTTTATTTCCAAATAAAATATTGTCTCTATACATTGTGATAGGGACATAATTTTAACGGTGTAATAACCGGGACATATGGGCAAATACAATACATGAGTTTTAATTATGGAGGCATGTATTATTTTAAAACTATAATGGCTGAAAACTAAGAAATAATGAATTTTTCCGTTTTTTTCTTATTCTTCCTGTTAAAATGCATTTACAGTAAAGTGGCTCTTAGCAAAATGTACCCCCCAAAGAAAGCCTAATTGGTGGCGGAAAAAACAAGATATAGATCAGTTCATTGTGATAAGTAGTGATAAAGTTATAGGCTAATAAATGGGAGGTGAAAATTGCTCGGATGCAAAAAGTGAAAACGACTGAAGGCTGAAGTGGTTAACCAACCCCGCTGCAAAAGGAATGCCTGCAAAATGCCCCTTCCCCGCCTATCAGAGTCTTCTAACAGGCTCTCCGCTGCCTGTTCCGCTCCTCTCCTCCTCCCCTTTGACGTCAATCAGTGCTGTGCTCTCACAGTAGAGCACAGACGCTTCTTCTGCAGTGTTGTGACCCCAAAGGTCACCAAAGCGAAAGTGATGGATGGCTGCAGAGAGGAGCGGTGGGGAGAGGAGGTAATGAGCGCTGCCTGGTCCAGCAACACCCCTTAAACCCCCCCAAACCCAGCCCCCACCAGGCAACATTTTTTTTTTTACTTGTATACCTGGCTTGGGTTCTCTTTAAAGCAAAGCCTGGTCACACCTACAAGTGAGAATGTGTATTATGACTTAAATGACGGAGATGTCTGACAAGCTCAGAAAAAAGTATGGAACATTTTTTTTAAGTGTTTACAGACTTTCAAGCAGCACTGTATGTTATATTTTATATCTGATGGTGGCAATGACATTCACCCTTTAATACGGGACTATCTTACAGCCTTAAATGGGAGCTGGTCAGATTGGACACCATGGAGTGAGTGCTCAGTGACATGCGGGGGAGGGTATCAGAGCCGCTACAGATTCTGTGATGGCCCCTCTGGAATGGGGGCGGATTGTGATGGATCGGACCGGGAGGAGCAACCCTGCAACCTGTATCCCTGTTCTGGTGAGATAAGGAGCTTTATATTTCAGTGAGGCTGTAAATACATTCACATTCACAGGGCTGGGTGTGAGGATCCGCTCGCCTGCCTGCGCAGGCAGGCAGCTTTTTGACCACTGTTCAGGTCTGCATTCTGCAGGTCTCTGGAAGAGAGACCTTTTGTCAGTTTTGCAGCTTGCTGCTGAGGAATTTGCATACGTTTGTCATGCAGATTGCCTAGCCACATCCTTTGTAGGCTTGCTCTATATATACCATGTGATATCACAGACCTGGGCTGGTCATAAGGGTTAGTCCTGTGAAACACTCCTGGAGTGTCAGCCTTGCTCATTGTTTAAAAATTAGCTTAGAGTAATTCCTGGGACTGCACTAGGCAGATTCCCTAGTGCAGTTAGGATTGCATATCTGTTTTGTTTGTCTGTTGCGATTGTCCTGTCCCAGCGGTGGTCGATAGGAAGTCGTTCTGTGTGTCTGGGTGCTAACCGGAACAGCGGTTGTTACTGGTAGCCCCTTCTGATCTGTCTTGCCTGGATCGCACTCGCCTTGCGCTAGTGCTGTGGATCCTTCTGTTCTGTCTTCCTGGATCGCACTCGCCTTGCGCTAGTGCTGTGGATCCGTCTGATCTCCATCTCTCTTGCTGTACTTGGATCGCACTTGCTCTGGCGGAAAGAGCAGTGGATCCAGCTCGCTCTGTTTCTATACTTGGATTGCACTCGCTCTGGCGGAAAGAGCAGTGGATCGTATCTCTCACTTATTCCTGTTTTCGTGTATCTGTCTTGTCTGCTACGAACGCTTGCTGGAGGCTCGGTGAAGTAACCGTTAAGCAAGCGCTCGTGTCCTCTGTTTCATGTTTGTCTGTCGGTGGTTAGTTAGGCGTGCTTGTCTCTGTTGTGCTTAACACGTGGAGACCGCGCATAAACGCGTGCACTGTTGCGAATGAGTGCGGTGTTCGCGTTTAGTTAGCGTTTGTTATTTTCCTTATCTTCTCATTGTATGATTTGCTGTGCCTTTGCTACTCTCGTGCTCTGCCTTGCTGTAGCCTTGTGTCACCTCTGGCAATCGCCTCTCTCGCAATTGCGTTCCTACTTCATATCTGCTGTTGTGTATGCACCATCGCGGGTTGGCGACTAGTTTGGTGCACACACATACAATCTGTCCCTGTGCTCATTCTCTTTCGCAATCGCTTCTCTTGCGATTGCGTTCTCACTTGGTTTCCTCTGTTGTGTGTCCGCCGTTGCAGGTTGGCGGCTAGATTGGTGGACATACATACATTCCTCATCTGTGCTTATTCGGTCTTGTGTCGCTGTTAGCAATCACCATCTCTGGCGATTGCCTTCTCACTTTATCTTCCTGGTTGTGTGTTCATCATCGCAGGGTGGCGACTAGATTGGTGGACACACATACCCTCTGTCGCTTTGATCTCTCTCTTTCAGGGCTATCTTGCCCTGCGTTTCTTCCCTTCGTGCAATTCCTGTCTTGCGTTTGTGGCAGGGCAGAGGAGCTGTTCCTCTGCACTCCACAGCTCCACCTGCCGACAGGAATTTCCCTCTACAGGTGCATTGCACCTTTTGCTGGGTTCCCTCAAATTATACGCTTGTGGAGGATTTCCGCAGTGTCAGCGCACGTCTTGTGCGCTGATCACGGAGAGAATTCCACAATCGTTACAGTATGACCAGCCCAAACCGAAATTCACAGTGTAGAGGGAATTTCCGATTTGTACGATTTGGTCAAATATGGGTCCTGTGTCTTTAAGAGGTTTAAGATACTGGACTCTGAAACCAGAGATGAGTTTATATCAGAATGTTCCAGATTCTTGGCAAATCCTGAATTTCAGGCCACCAATATTTCCACTTGGAGTGGTCAGATTGCTTACAATCTTTTCCAAGGGGATCTGTTTGTGTGGGCTGATGAGTATGCCAGACACAAGAATCTGAGACATAACCCTCACAGATTTCTGGCTCATGTATTTTCTTGTAAGCTTAGAATTCCCCTGCCAGGTTATTTTTATGAGGTTTTTTCCTGCAGTGCTTGACGCTGATCAGATTAGGTTATGCAACATTTCTGTGTCATTACCATATGTTAATGAATTGGTGCTTGCAGGTCAATCTGCTGATTCTGCTTGTCAGCCAAAAGATTCGTTGCCCATAGCAACCACAAATAAAGAGGTTATTTCTGTCAAGTCTGAAATGTGCAAAACCATTCCGTATGATAATCAGTTCAATGTTTCTCTTGCCACTTTAGCCTCTAAGCAGATGCAAGAGAACTGCCTGGATAAGTTTCTTGCATTTAAACAGACATGCAAAGTGGCTAAAAAGGGAAAAATTAAAAATCGCAAGCATCTGAATAAAACACTCCCTAATGATGTGTACAATGATGTTGCTCAGTCTCCGGGTTTTTTGCCCCAATCCAAAGCTTATGTGGATCCTATTATAGGTAGGATCGCACACTATATTAAAGCAGTTAAAAAAATCTGTTCTGGTTCCTGATCTCCACCCATATGGAGATTATCTAGATACTGGCTTGTTTGAACCTCCATTTGCCTCATGGGACATTGATGGAGGAATTTGATTTTGATTGGAAAGCCTTTTGCGATTTTTACATCGCAAAAAGCGAAGATGTCTTGAATGATTGTCTCGATTCTATGTACCTTTTGATTGATTCCGATGAATGTGACGAGGGTGATGTGGATCTGGTGATTTATGTGTGGCAGTCGATTTTGGATGAGTTGCACACACACCAATCAATTGATTCCAATAAAGAGACATCGTAGTTGGATGATTGTTCCTGCCTTTCTGGGGTAAAGCATGTGAGTCTTGACATTGTGCGATCTGAAATGAATGGGTGTACCACTGTGGTTGATTCCTGTGCGACTCCTGAAAGATTCTCTCCTGACTGTGTGCAGTTTGAATCTATGCGATCTAATGCCTGTTTCTCGGATGTTCCTGCAGATTGTGATCAGCATGAATGTGCCAGTTTTCTCAAGGATGTGTGGGACCCCTTGTCATTTAGAGACAGATCTTTAAGATCTTCCATCTGTGATCCTGCTATGGGGAAAATTCCTAAATTATGCAGCATCAAAAGTAAAATGAATATGTCTAATAAAGTTTTTCCTGATGTTGTCGCTATTTCTACTGCAAATGCGTCTTTGTCTCACCCTGTTCACACCTGTAAGGGCCCGTTGCCTGGTGACCGTTGCTCCAGTGTTTCTGTCCTGAACGCCTTACAGTCTTCCCCGCAGATCGCGGAGGTTTGCGCTATGGAAGCGTCAGTTTCACAACCTAAAGCGATTTTTGATTCGCAAGTTTTGCGTTCTGACTACTCGGATTTGACATGGTTAGCTGAATCTAAGAGTGAGACAGCGCTTCGGTTTTGCGAATCTGATGCTGAAGCTTCTTTGCTTTGCCCAGAGAAGCTTTCTCTGAATCTGCCCTGTACCATTAATAAAAATATGATCTCCACTCGCACTGACATTTGTGAGTCCCTTTCTTGTTCTGAGGAAAATGCTGATTCTGCACCTTGTACTCTGGATGAGTTAATATGGCCTTGTTTAGAGTCTCCTGCAGTGTCCCTAGAGGCTCGTCTAGGTATTGCTACTATACTCACCTGTTTTTCTGCAGTTTTGGAGTTGCAAGCTAGTTTGACTACTACGCAGAATTCTGGGTGCAGTGAGATTAAAGTTAGGGAGTCAGTGTGTGTTCCAGTAAATATTCCTGTACATTCCGCTCATGATGATGAAATTCAGTCTCAGTTTATGGTGGAACCTTCCCTGGGACATCTGCCCTGTCCACAAAATAATGTTCCAGTTTTGCCCTGTAACATGGATAGTTCAGAATCCTTCTCAGAAAACTTGAAAAATGATGTTCCTGAGGTCTTGTCTGATGTCCTGGAGACCTCCGAGTTCCTCCCAAAGGGTGCAGAGCTTGTAGGAGATGTCTCCTGCCCCCCAAGTCCTTCTGAGGTGTTGCCCACTTCAGTAGGCATTGCTGTTGTGCTGACTACCTTTGCAGCTCTGGTGGAGCTTCACTCATATGTAGTCAATGATGATATTATTGTCACAGAGATTTCTAGGTTTGAGTCCAAGCCTTCTTTTGAAAGTCCAGTGCTTGAGACCACTGCTCGTGATGATTCTCTGCCCGGTTCTGGTTTTGGTCTTGTCGTAACGGACTCTGAGGTTGGCAGTTCCTCAACGTGTCCTGAGGTTCCCCTTGGGCTAGTGTACCCCGATGTGTTCTGTGACCCAGAAAGCCCAAGTGTGTCTCGGTTGCCAGCCTGCTCAGATGCTTCCTCGGTGGAAACCTGTTCTGATGTTGCCTCTCTGCCTGCATGCCCATAGGTGGTCCCTGAAGGCCCTAGTCTTGATGCTTGTCCTGGTAATTTTTAATCCGGATTTGTCATTGGTTCCATAGGGGTTCTTGATAGTTCTCCGTGTGAGACTGGTGATCGTTCTGCCCTCCTGGGATCTCTGCGGAGTTTCAAAGTGTTCTGGGAGATCCTGGGAGAAATATTTCCTGGTACCTTGGATGAGATCAGCAGTGGGTGCTTTGTGGAAAGGGACACTTCGAATGGGTATTGTGGCAGGTTTGGTATTTTTGGACGGTCCTTGGAAGGTGGTGGGCATGGCTCGGTGGGTGTCGATGGCTTCTTCTCTGGCATTCACAGTACTGATGGGTGTTACGCTGAGACTTGTGGTACTGATGGACATGTTTCGGTGGCTTCTCCTTCCGATGAGGTCGGTTTCGGGTGGGCTGACTCTGGAATTGGGCCTTGTCGGGCTGTCCTGACCTTCATGAGTCTTCAGTTAGAGTCTTTTGCAAATATCAGGTTAGAGGCTCGTCTGGAATCCGACCCTAGAGGAGGGGGGGGGGGGGGGGTACTGTGAGGATCCGCTCGGCTGCTTGCGCAGGCAGGCAGCTTTTTGACCACTGTTCAGGTCTGCATTCTGCAGGTCCCTGGAAGAGAGACCTTTTGTCAGTTTTGCAGCTTGCTGCTGAGGAATTTGCATACGTTTGTCATGCAGATTGCCTAGCCACATCCTTTGTCGGCTTGCTCTATATATACCATGTGATATCACAGACCTGGGTTGGTCATAAGGGTTAGTCCTGTGAAACACTCCTGGAGTGTCAGCCTTGCTCATTGTTTAAAGATTAACTTAGAGTAATTCCTGGGACTGCACTAGGCAGATTCCCTAGTGCAGTTAGGATTGCATATCTGTTTTGTTTGTCTGTTGCAATTGTCCTGTCCCAGCGGTGGTCGACAGGAAATCGTTCTGTGTGTCTGGGTGCTAACCGGAACAGCGGTTGTTACTGGTAGCCCCTTCTGATCTGTCTTGCCTGGATCGCACTCGCCTTGCGCTAGTGCTGTGGATCCTTCTGTTCTGTCTTCCTGGATCGCACTCGCCTTGCGCTAGTGCTGTGGATCCGTCTGATCTCCATCTCTCTTGCTGTACTTGGATCGCACTTGCTCTGGCGGAAAGAGCAGTGGATCGTATCTCTCACTTATTCCTGTTTTCATGTATCTGTCTTGTCTGCTACGAACGCTTGCTGGAGGCTCGGTGAAGTAACCGTTAAGCAAGCGCTCGCGTCCTCTGTTTCATGTTTGTCTGTCGGTGGTTAGTTAGGCGTGCTTGTCTCTGTTGTGCTTAACACGCGGAGACCGCGCATAAACGCGTGCACTGTTGCGAATGAGTGCGGTGTTCGTGTTTAGTTAGCGTTTGTTATTTTCCTTATCTTCTCATTGTATGATTTGCTGTGCCTTTGCTACTCTCGTGCTCTGCCTTGCTGTAGCCTTGTGTCACCTGTGGCAATCGCCTCTCTCGCGATTGCGTTCCTACTTCATATCTGCTGTTGTGTATGCACCGTCGCGGGTTGGCGACTAGTTTGGTGCACACACATACAATCTGTCCCTGTGCTCATTCTCTTTCGCAATCGCTTTTCTTGCGATTGCGTTCTTACTTGGTTTCCTCTGTTGTGTGTCCGCCGTCGCAGGTTGGCGGCTAGATTGGTGGACATACATACATTCCTCATCTGTGCTTATTCGGTCTTGTGTCGCTGTTAGCAATCACCATCTCTGGCGATTGCCTTCTCACTTTATCTTCCTGGTTGTGTGTTCATCGTCGCAGGGTGGCGACTAGATTGGTGGACACACATACCCTCTGTCGCTTTGATCTCTCTCTTTCAGGGCTATCTTGCCCTGCGTTTCTTCCCTTCGTACAATTCCTGTCTTGCGTCTGTGGCAGGGCAGAGGAGCTATTCCTCTGCACTCCACAGCTCCACCTGCCGACAGGAATTTCCCTCTACACGTGCATTGCACCTTTTGCTGGGTTCCCTCAAATTATACGCTTGTGGAGGATTTCCGCAGTGTCAACGCACGTCTTGTGCGCTGATCACGGAGAGAATTCCACAATCGTTACACTGGGACAAGGTTCTCCTTCGCTAGAGGCGGAGATTCCACAGCCCCCTCCCCAAATTGTCCCCATCCAAGCGTAGGTAGCAGATGTGGCCCCAGTGTTGTTTCCTCCCAACTGCCAGTATTAGGTAGCCCTCTCCCTAGTTAGGTAGCCAGATGAGACCCCAGTATTAGGTAACCCCCATCTCCAGTTTAGATGGCCAGATGTACAACCAAGACTTTTCAGCCCCCTCCCCAGGTAGTTAGTTAGATGTACCCCCAGTATTAGGCTGCCTTCCTTCCCCAGGTTTGATAGCTAGATGTACCCCCAGTATTAGGCAGCCCTCCTTCCCCAGGTTAGATAGCTAGATGTACCCCCAGTATTAGGCAGCCCTCCTTCCCCAGGTTAGATAGCTAGATGTACCCCCAGTATTAGGCAGCCCTCCTTCCCCAGGTTAGATAGCTAGATGTACCCCCAGTATTAGGCAGCCCTCCTTCCTCAGGTTAGATAGCTAGATGTACCCCCAGTATAAGGCAGCCCTCCTTCCCCAGGTTAGATAGCTAGATGTACCCCCAGTATTAGGCAGCCCTTCTTCCCCAGGTTAGATAGCTAGATGTACCCCCAGTATTAGGCAGCCCTCCTTCCCCAGGTTAGATGGCTAGATGTACCCCCAGTATTAGGCAGCCCTCCTTCCCCAGGTTAGATAGCTAGATGTATCCCCAGTATAAGGCAGCCCTCCTTCCCCAGGTTAGATAGCTAGATGTACCCCCAGTATTAGGCAGCCCTCCTTCCCCAGGTTAGATGGCTAGATGTACCCCCAGTATAAGGCAGCCCTCCTTCCCCAGGTTAGATGGCTAGATGTACCCCCAGTATTAGGCAGCCCTCCTTCCCCAGGTTAGATAGCTAGATGTACCCCCAGTATTAGGCAGCCCTCCTTCCCCAGGTTAGATAGCTAGATGTACCCCCAGTATTAGGCAGCCCTCCTTCCCCAGGTTAGATAGCTAGATGTACCCCCAGTATAAGGCAGCCCTCCTTCCCCAGGTTAGATGGCTAGATGTACCACCCTTTTTAGGAAGCCCCCGCCCCTCCCCCCCCCCCCCCCCCAACATGCAGAGCCGCGAGTGAGTGCTTTTCACCTCTCCTCTCTGTGCAGGGATCTCTTAACCATATAGCAGGCTAGCAGCATCTCCTCTGGTCTCCCTCTAGTAATGTATGAAAGACGCCACTAGAGGGCCGAGAGGAAAGGTTAGAAGCACTTCTACATCTCTCTGCATATGGCCGGACGAGGGGGAATCACATGTGAGCCCTTGGGGCCCAGGGGCCGGTGCCTCCTCAGCCTCTACCTTAATCCAGCCCTGCACATTCAGCAATTAACCCAGACTCTATCTGGCCATCCCAAACTGGATAATACTGTACACTCCTCACTCCTGCCAAGAGTGATCTGATGGGGTTCTTGGATATACAGTATAGTGAAGAGGGAGAGACTTTTAATAAAATCTTCTCACCTTTGTGTCAGTATATAATGTTGGGGTTCCTATGTAGTACAGAACACTCCTGCAGTTCATGGAAAGCTGCTGATTGCCCCTCAGCTACTCAAGTGGTTCTTTCCATCTCATTCCTACAGAAAGTGGCAATTGGAGCTCTTGGAGCAGCTGGACGGATTGTACCAAGAGCTGTGGAGAAGGGGTGAGATCCCGCAGCCGAACATGTAGTAACCCATCTCCTCTTGGGGGCGGAGATTTCTGTGAGGGGGCGAGCACAGAGGTGGAGTCCTGCCAGCTTGAACCATGTCCAGGTGAGGAACCACTTGCTGATAATAACCATATCCTATATAGTTAGTTATAATCAAGGTTTCTGCAGAAATGATAATAACACTTTTCTGGAGATCTGCAGCTTGGCATACTTATAAATGTGACAGGGATCATTAATGATAGCCACCTTTATAAGGGTTTTCATGTTTGCATTATTATTATTGGTATTGTTTTTTTTATTTATACAGCGCCAACATCTTCCGTAGCGCTGTACATTTTACAAAACAAATAGTGGAGAGCATAGATATTTCGGCCTGAGCCCGAGTGGAGAGCCGCTACTGTGCCTGCCCTGGAGCAGGAGAATGTAAATATTTACGTGGCTGCCGTTCAGGGGCTTCTAGCACTGCCACCATGGGGCGGAGGAGGATGCGGGAAGCCTCGTTAGGACCCCCCCACTCTCCCCTCTTGTAATGAAGCTCCCATTGGTTAGACTGATGGCACTTTGTAATGGAACAGAGCCTGATTGTCTCACAGTGCAGTCCTCCCTCTGGCAGCCTGTGTGCTGTTGTGCAGAGGATTATGGGAAGCTGATTACTCTGTATGTGAGGGGTCACTGTTTGTTGAGCACATCACTGGATCAAGGTGGTAAGTTATACTGGAAGGAGCTGAACAGCATTTTCCACACTTGTGGCATTAAATTGCGTTTCTCATCTTCTCTTTTAGAAATGAACTGTTCAGACATTGCAGACTCCATGTACAGCAGCTGTGGGCCGCCCTGTCCCAGGTCATGTGATGATCTCTCGCTAAGTCAGGTGACCAGAATCTTTTGCCATTTGTGTCCTCAGATTTGCAAACTACCCTGTACAGCTGTAACACCAATGCCAGCTCAGTGCGTCAGTAATTAACAAACCAGACAGAGGAAAACAAAACACAGCTTATTATCCATTACTGGATCTTTGCAATTGGGCATATTGGGGGTAATAGAATACTGGTCGATTTGATCCAATTGATTAAATTATCAAGAAAAATCAGCCCATTTATGGCTAGCTGTATCATGTTCCTCAGAGATACGGTCCTTTGTATTTAGCAACAACAGTCTACACTAAGTGGCCAAAAAATTAGAGACACCCCCTAATAACAAGTTGGTCCACCTTTAGCTCTGAGCGCAGCCAATATTCTTTTCTTTTTGGCATGGACTCAACAAGATGCTGATTCCGTTTCTGAGGAATGTTGGTCCATGCTGACATAATGGCAGCTCTAAGGATGGTGGATGGTTGCGTTTCCAAGCTTTGAAGTGATCTTTCGACTTCGTCCCACAAATGCTCAATAGGATTGAGGTCAGGGGACTGAGCTGGCCATGGAAGCAGGTTAAACTCTGATTGATGTTCCTCAAACCAATTAGAGACCGTTCAAGCATGGTGGCAAGGGCCCACAACAGGCATCTTTTCCTATTTTTCTCTGATACCAAAGGCACTCTTTATGGCCTCCTGCTGCTAAAGGCCATCCTTTGCAAAGTCTATTTTGTTGTGCATTGGGATATGCTTTGTGATGCACCTGTATTAAATGCAGCTGTAATTTGCAGTATTGTTGCCCTACTGTAGCTGAGGATTATGCGTGCTACTCGCCTGTCACCTACCTCATTAACCAGCCTTTTTCGTACAGAATAGTCCTTATTGTTTAAAGTTTTTTTCCTCAACTGCCCCTCTCTAAACACCCGAAATACAGATACTGTTGGGTCGAGAAAATCCTAAAAATCCTAAAAGAGTTGTTTCAGAGATGCTAGCACCAGCACTTCTTGCACTGACGATTATCCCTCTGTCAAAGTCATCTAAATCTTTCATCTTACCCGTTTTCACATTAACTTCCTTGATAACTACGTCGTCCGAAGCTCAGCGTCTCTTACGTAAGCAACTCAGCGTTCTTACATCACTGGATTGTTTTACCAGCTATAACCACAGCAGTAGGAGAACAGAGGCGCCAGCAGGATAAAAATGAATAAAACCTTTAAAATTTGCTTGGAGGAAGTGGTGGACTTACCTCCATAAAGCAGACACAAAGACTGTCTGAACAGTAGCACATTTATTATATAGTACCCCAAAAAGTGTAGTGCAACGCGTTTCGCAGGCAAAGCCCGCTTCATCAGGCAATAAACGTTGGGACAAAACAGAATTTCAGCAGTAGCAAGTGTAGCGCCTCAGACTGAGGCGCTACACCTGCTATTGCTGAAAATTCTGTTTTGTCCTCACGTTTATTGCCTGATGAAGCGGGCTTTGCCTGCGAAACGCGTTGCACTTTTTGGGGTGCTATATAATAAATGTGATTGTTACTATTCTGACAGTCTTTCGTCTCTCCTTTATGGAGGTAAGTCCACCACTTCCTCCAAGCAAATTTTAAAGGTTTTATCCATTTTTATCCTGCTGGCGCCTCTGTTCTCCTACTGCTATACCGTGTCCACCCCTGGTGGAGGAGCGATCTACCCCTTTTTCTGATCTACAGAGAGCGACTTCTTATCCCTGAGTGAGGACAGGTCTAATGTCCTCACCTGCCTATACAGTGGTTGCCTATGTGGTAACCCACGCTTGTGAGTATACTCTTCTCACTGATTATCCTTACTTTATTTTTGCATAACATACTACAATATATTGGGCTCTCGGTTTCTCTAAATTTTAGCTATAACCACAGGGTGGCAGTGTGTACTTTTATAACATCATGTACCTGAGATCTCTGAGCTCCTTCATGACCTCTCTAAGTGGCCATACACAGTACAATAAAAACGTTTGATTTTCCCATTTATTTGATCTAAATGATCGAATTGAATGAACGTTGAAAATTTTTTTTTTTTCGATCAAGAAATTCGAACGATTATCCCGTTTTTTCTGGAAAAATGATCGGACATGCTGGAAAAATCGTACCATGTATGGCCACCTTAAGAGACAGTCTGAGCACTGCGCTTGCTCAGACTGGCCGTGACTTGCCAAAGTTACAGGACCCGGTACCAGCGTGGCGATAGAGAAAGCTGAGGACGGCGACGTGGGAGCAATCCATGCGGATGGGGCTGGGGGATGCCCCAGGTATGTATAAATCTTGTATGTATCTTCATCTTTGGTTTCTTTTAAAATCTGACAGAACCGACAGGTGTCAGACTTTATGATGATATTTTCAGATGATATGTCGCTCCTTCCCCCCCCCAGTCTTTAATAAAGTCTGCCATTAGCCGCTGTAAGAGCCCATCTTATGCAGGCTGACATATATGTGGAAATAATAGGGTGATTTATTTTAAACTGATTACTTACACTTTGTTATCCCTTCTACTAGATTTCTCTTAAGTGTGAATCATTTTTAGTTTTATTTTTACTAGTGGACCTAAGCCCATTACAATAACGGGCTCTAGGCCACCTTCACAACCCCCTTCCCCTCCCCTAACCTCCCGACCGCCCGTCACCGCCGCCCGTCTGTCACCGCCACCGGACGCATGCACACGCCGGCACGTGCACACACCCGCCCCCCTGGCCTCCTCCTGCTCTAAAGTCCGCATGCGTGGTACGCAAAAGCATGGACACAGGGACAGCAGGAGGAGGACGCAGCGACACAGGGAGATTATTGTATAGGATAGATTTTGCGATAGACAGTGGTCCTTTAAAGTAAAAAATGTCAGGCAACAACTCTACCGAAACTAGATTTTTGTTGTTTCAAGCAATACAAATCAAATCTAACGTGTGTACATAGCTTGTCACTGATGTAAGAATTACCCATGATTACATGATTGTAACCAGCCAATCAGTGAAGTATGATCTCTCCTGATCAATTGAAGATATGCTTTTCCATGAACTTTCCATAAAGTTCTTATAGAAGAACTGCTCATCTTTAGTCCATGGCAGGTATTCAGCTTCCACCCTGTAGGGATCTCCTCTGAAGCTGGCAACAGCAGCATCTGTTGGTGTGGTCCAGAGTCACTGTGTCATGTGATCTCTGATACTGCAGCTCAGACAAACCTGAATGAGGAAGAGTTGTGTTGTGTTGTGTGATAGTGATTGGCCATTACTGAGAGTCCTTGTCTCCTGCAGCGCTGCTCGGAGTTCTGCAAGCCTGGCTGTTATTGCCCTTCTGGAAAGGTGCTGGCAGAGAATGGCACAGCCTGTGTGAGTATAGAGGAATGCACCTGCCTGGACCTTCTGAATGGAGAAAGATATCACCCTGGAGAGACTGTCCCCCGAGGAGATGGCTGTAATAACTGGTGAGACTAATTTTCCCCTTCTCTTTAGAGCATACATCTCAAACTCTGGCCCACGGAGCAAATCTGGCCCTCAGAGCTATTAAATTTGGCCCCCAAGTGGTTTCCCCACTTTGCATTATATTTGGACGATTGTAGACCACCAGGGAAACTATATTGGAAGTGAAGCCCTAGAACACCAGGGAAGCCATATGGGGTAGGTAGAGGGAAAGCACTAAACACAAGGGAACTGTATAGGGGAGGGAAGAGGACCATTAGACACTGAGGAACTGTATGGGGGTTGGAGGGGAGCCATTAGACACCAGGGAACTTTATAAGGGAGGGAGGTGGCCACTGGACATTGAGGTTGGCCTGTGACTTGTTCCCAGTGTTCAATTGTGGCCCACTTTGTATTTGAGTTTGACTTCCCTGCTCTAGAGGCAATCTATATATTCTTATGCTCACCATGTAATTTCTCCTTCCAGCTCGTGTGTGGCGGGCGTCATGCAATGTACCAGTCATGTCTGTGCAGGTGAGTACCCCGGAGGACAGGCTAAGAGAGGTGCCACTAGTGCTCTGACATTATAGTGCTGTGACTCTCTTGTCTTGTCAGTGAATGGAGGATGGTGTGATTGGTCTGAATGGACACCATGTTCCAGAACCTGCGGAACAGAAATGGTGACGCGCTATCGCAGCTGTGCCTGTCCTAAACCTCAAGGCGGTGGAGAGTCGTGTGACGGGGTGCAGCAGTATTATGGTGACACCGGAGTACAGCTGGAGAGAAAGGAGTGTCCCTCGCCTGCCTTCTGTCCAGGTAAGAAGGTCAACAAATTGTTCTCTGTCTCCCACTTTTGTATCACATCTTTTGCTTGACATCTGACTTATCACTTTCCTTCTCTTCTCAGTGAATGGACAGTGGGGCCCTTGGGGACCTTGGTCACCTTGTGATGCCTGCTCTGGAGACTCTGTGAGGACCAGGCTGTGTAATAACCCCCCAGTGCGATTTGGTGGAGCTCCATGTGAGGGGGAGGGCAGGCAGAGCCGTATTTGTGAAGATAACAGTACAAGGTGCTCAGGTAATAGTGGTCGGATGGCCTGAGCGAGGTTATCATGGATCCCCCAACTCTGAGATGACCCACATGAACATAAAACACACAGAGCAGCTAATGAAGGAGAGTTAGGAAATCGTCCATCTTTTAGATTGCTTCGTTTACACTAGGGCTGTCCAACTCCAGTCCTGCAGGACAATATCCATGTCAGTATTTAGGGTGGGCCGAGAAATGGAGACTTGCTTGATGAACCATATCTTTCCTGATTCAGTCCAATCAATTTATTTGAGCTGTGCCAAATGTGTGTGAGGATTGGAGATGGACAGCCCTGCTTTAATCTAGTCTGTGTAAAAGAAAAACATTGGAAGATATTTTTCTATAACTCTAACTTGACATATAAAAGTATTTCCAAATCAATACTATTCATTCCAAAATATCCTAAATCATCCCAAGTCAGTCCAATCTATCTTAAACCACCACAAGTTATTCTAAGATATCCTAAATCATCCAAAATGATTCCAAGCTATCCTAAATTACCCCAAGTTATTTCAAGCTATCCTAAATCATCCCAAGACATTCCAAATCAAATCATCCCAAGTCATTCCAAGCTATCCTCAATCATCCCAAGACATTCCAAGTTATTCTGAATCATCCTAAATTATTCCAAGCTATCCTAAATCAACCCAAGTCATTCCAAGATATCCTAAATCATCCCAAAATTATTCTAAGCTATCCTAAATTATTCCACGCTATCCTAAATCATCCCAAGATATCCTAAATCATCCCAAATCATTTCAAATTATCCTAAATCATCCCACATTATCCTAAACTATCCTAAATCATTCTACATTATTCTAAGCTATCCTAAACCATTACAAATTATTCCAAGCTATCCTAAATCATCCCATTTTTCTGACTTATCCAGAGTTATCCCATGATATAGCTAGACATTTAGGGAGATAGATGGAATCGTAGATATGGGATAGAAACACAGGCATGCAGATATATAGTATAGCTATGTGGGCATTGATGCTCCTCAGCCCTGCAGCAGATGGAATCACATTGATGTTATTAAATTTTGCAGAATGTGGTGTTGGTCTGGTGGACTATAAGTGTGGTAAGCCTTGTCCCCGCTCCTGTGAGGACCTCCATGAAGACGCTGCATGTCTGGACAGTGCGAAGTGTCACCCATCATGTGGATGTCCAGAGGGTCAGCTGATGCAAGATGGGCTGTGTGTAGCCCCAAGTGAATGCCGCTGCAAGTACCAGAACCAGTCACTGAGTGAGTATCCAGAACACCTGGCCTGGCTGCTGGTTTCGCCATTGGAATTGTGGGAGATGCAGGTGTACGGGGGACAGCACAACAGCCCCGACTATTCGTAGGCATGATCCTGATCCTCATTTTTGCTGAAGTTATGGGTCTGTACGGTCTGATCGTGGCCCTTATCCTGTCCACAAAATAAGATCTTTCCTGACGTTTGTAGAAATCACCACTTACAAAATGGTTTTATCTCATGTGTACAGTCATCCTTCACCCACCCTGATTCAGTAGATTCTCTTTCCCTCTTCCCCCTGTAACTGCGCAATTGTAAGTGACTGTTGTGTGTACCCCTCTAGCTATTATCATCGGATGGACTTCAGGGCAATGAGGAGTCCTGATGCCAGTGTTGTGGACAGGAAGCGGGCATCACTTCCACAATCACCAGACTCCCTCTTCTGCATGCAGTGTTTATTTTTCTTCCCATATTTTTTTCTCTGGATGTTTCCTAATGAAAGTACGATGTAAAAAAAAATCTAGAATTGTAACCTCCCTCTCCATTCAATTTTTTATTTATAAATATAAAATCTTCATTGTTCATACTTTAAAAAAAATAGCCAGCTGTTTCTTTCCTCCTGTAACTTATCCAACCTCCCCTCCCTTCGCTGCATATATATTTAATCTATAGCTGTATATATGTGTGGGGTTTCTATGTAAATGCTGAGAATTCCCTGGATGTAATTTGGTTCGATTGCTGTACTGTTCTGACATTGGAGTGAGGTCTCAATATATATATATATTTGTTGTAGGATTTTTGTTTTAATACAAAAAAGGATCAATTCTCGTCCATGTTAACTGGTGACCAGAATATTTTAAAAGCAAAACCTTGATATATGGTTGAGATGAAACCAATGCTGGGTATCAGTAACACATTTCCACATAAAACATCTCCAACACACACACACAAAAAAAAGAGTATCGAGAACACCAAACTGTGGCAAATTGTCACCATGTGTCATTACTGACAGAAGCCTACCAAGAATTCACATACTGTTGCAAAACCCTTCCCAGCCCAACATCTTCACACTTATACAATGATACCTCTTATTTAGCCCTCTTTCACTAATACGTTGACCCCACCCTCAATCTAACCCCCCTCTACTGCTAGAAGACTTCAAATCTAAACCCCACTCACCCAAACTGGTATAACTCAAACCCAAATGCCACTCACTAATATCGGGAGATTTCCAACTCAACACCATTTGAATAGTACAAGGAGACCTACAACTCAACCCCACTTACTATATCTGAGAAACAACCAACCCACAGTCACTAATATTAGGAGTCTTCTAATAGAGTTGGGCCGAACGGTTCGCCGGCGAACGGGGTTCGCGCGAACTTAGGTGGTTCGCGTGCGGGTACCGCACGCGAACCTTTTGCGGAAGAAGTTCGGTTCGCCCCATAATGCACCTGAGGGTCAACTTTGACCCTCTACATCACAGTCAGCAGGCCCAGTGTAGCCAATTAGGCTACACTAGCCCCTGGAGCCCCACCCCCCCTTATATAAGGCAGGCAGCGGCGGCCATTACGGCCACTCGTGTGCCTGCATTAGTCAGAGTAGGGCGAGCTGCTGCAGACTGTCTCTCAGGGAAAGATTAGTTAGGCTTAACTTCTTCCTGGCTGCATACCTGTTCTGTTCAGTGAGCCCTCAGCCCACTGCATACCTGTACTGTGATCCTGCCACTGCATAGCTGTTCAGTGATCCTGCCACAGCATACCTGTTCTGTTCAGTGAGCCCTCAGCCCACTGCATACCTGTACTGTGATCCTGCCACTGCATAGCTGTTCAGTGATCCTGCCACAGCATACCTGTTCTGTTCAGTGAGCCCTCAGCCCACTGCATACCTGTACTGTGATCCTGCCACTGCATACCTGTTCAGTGATCCTGCCACAGCATACCTGTTCTGTTCAGTGAGCCCTCAGCCCACTGCATACCTGTACTGTGATACTGCCACTGCATAGCTGTTCAGTGATCCTGCCACAGCATACCTGTTCTGTTCAGTGAGCCCCCAGCCCACTGCATACCTGTACTGTGATCCTGCCACTGCATACCTGTTCAGTGATCCTGCCACAGCATACCTGTTCTGTTCAGTGAGCCCTCAGCCCACTGCATACCTGTACTGTGATACTGCCACTGCATACCTGTACTGTGATCCTGCCACTGCATAGCTGTTCAGTGATCCTGCCACAGCATACCTGTTCTGTTCAGTGAGCCCTCAGCCCACTGCATACCTGTACTGTGATCCTGCCACTGCATACCTGTTCAGTGATCCTGCCACAGCATACCTGTTCTGTTCAGTGAGCCCTCAGCCCACTGCATACCTGTACTGTGATCCTGCCACTGCATAGCTGTTCAGTGATCCTGCCACAGCATACCTGTTCTGTTCAGTGAGCCCCCAGCCCACTGCATACCTGTACTGTGATCCTGCCACTGCATACCTGTTCAGTGATCCTGCCACAGCATACCTGTTCTGTTCAGTGAGCCCTCAGCCCACTGCATACCTGTACTGTGATCCTGCCACTGCATACCTGTTCAGTGATCCTGCCACAGCATACCTGTTCTGTTCAGTGAGCCCTCAGCCCACTGCATACCTGTACTGTGATCCTGCCACTGCATAGCTGTTCAGTGATCCTGCCACAGCATACCTGTTCTGTTCAGTGAGCCCTCAGCCCACTGCATACCTGTACTGTGATCCTGCCACTGCATACCTGTTCAGTGATCCTGCCACAGCATACCTGTTCTGTTCAGTGAGCCCTCAGCCCACTGCATACCTGTACTGTGATACTGCCACTGCATACCTGTTCAGTGATCCTGCCACAGCATACCTGTTCTGTTCAGTGAGCCCTCAGCCCACTGCATACCTGTACTGTGATCCTGCCACTGCATAGCTGTTCAGTGATCCTGCCACAGCATACCTGTTCTGTTCAGTGAGCCCCCAGCCCACTGCATACCTGTACTGTGATCCTGCCACTGCATACCTGTTCAGTGATCCTGCCACAGCATACCTGTTCTGTTCAGTGAGCCCTCAGCCCACTGCATACCTGTACTGTGATCCTGCCACTGCATAGCTGTTCAGTGATCCTGCCACAGCATACCTGTTCTGTTCAGTGAGCCCTCAGCCCACTGCATACCTGTACTGTGATCCTGCCACTGCATAGCTGTTCAGTGATCCTGCCACAGCATACCTGTTCTGTTCAGTGAGCCCTCAGCCCACTGCATACCTGTACTGTGATCCTGCCACTGCATACCTGTTCAGTGATCCTGCCACAGCATACCTGTTCTGTTCAGTGAGCCCTCAGCCCACTGCATACCTGTACTGTGATCCTGCCACTGCATAGCTGTTCAGTGATCCTGCCACAGCATACCTGTTCTGTTCAGTGAGCCCCCAGCCCACTGCATACCTGTACTGTGATCCTGCCACTGCATACCTGTTCAGTGATCCTGCCACAGCATACCTGTTCTGTTCAGTGAGCCCTCAGCCCACTGCATACCTGTACTGTGATCCTGCCACTGCATACCTGTTCAGTGATCCTGCCACAGCATACCTGTTCTGTTCAGTGAGCCCTCAGCCCACTGCATACCTGTACTGTGATCCTGCCACTGCATAGCTGTTCAGTGATCCTGCCACAGCATACCTGTTCTGTTCAGTGAGCCCTCAGCCCACTGCATACCTGTACTGTGATCCTGCCACTGCATACCTGTTCAGTGATCCTGCCACTGTATACCTGTTCTGTGAACCCGCCACTGTATACCTGTTCTGTTCAGTGGACCCGCCACTGTATACCTGTTCTGTGAACCCGCCACTGTATACCTGTTCTGTTCAGTGGACCCGCCACTGTATACCTGTTCTGTGAACCCGCCACTGTATACCTGTTCTGTTCAGTGGACCCGCCACTGTATACCTGTTCTGTGAACCCGCCACTGTATACCTGTTCTGTTCAGTGGACCTGCCACTGTATACCTGTTTAGTGAACACGCCACTGCATACCTGTTGTGTTCAGTGAACCTGCCACTGCATACCTGTTCTGTGAACCCGCCACTGTATACCTGTTCTGTTCAGTGGACCCGCCACTGTATACCTGTTCTGTGAACCCGCCACTGTATACCTGTTCTGTTCAGTGGACCTGCCACTGTATACCTGTTTAGTGAACACGCCACTGCATACCTGTTGTGTTCAGTGAACCTGCCACTGCATACCTGTTCTGTGAACCCGCCACTGTATACCTGTTCTGTTCAGTGGACCCGCCACTGTATACCTGTTCTGTTCAGTGGACCTGCCACTGTATACCTGTTCTGTTCAGTGGACCTGCCACTGTATACCTGTTTAGTGAACACGCCACTGCATACCTGTTGTGTTCAGTGAACCCGCCACTGTATACCTGTACTGTTCAGTGAACCCACCGCATCAGTGCGCATACCTGTGCAGTTAAGTGAACCCACCTACCTACGTGAGTGCACGCAGTGTGATATACCACTCCGTGCATACCCGATATGGACAAAACAGGTAGAGGAAGAGGAAGAGGTAGTGGCAGAGGCAGAGGAAGGCCACCCGGCAGGTCTGCGCGAGGTCGTGTAAATGTAATTTCGTGTGGACCTGGCCCACAGTACAGTGCTCGGAAGAAGGCACGTCCCATCACCTCCCAAGATTGTCAGGACGTGGTTGAGTATTTAGCGACACAGAACACCTCATCTTGCTCAGCCACCAGCGCTACTACTAGCACCACTTCCGCTGCATTTGACACTTCGCAAGAATTATTTAGTGGTGGTGAAATCACTGATGCACAGCCATTGTTACAGCCAGATGAATTTTCACCAGCTCATATGTCTGCGTTACGCGACAACACTATGGATGTAACGTGTAAGGAGGATGAAGGACCTACACATTTGGATTTTTCTGAGGCAAGCGAAGCTGGGCAGGATGATTACGATGATGACGATGATAGGGATCCTCTGTATGTTCCCAATAGAGGAGATGAAGAGGGGGACAGTTCAGAGGGGGAGTCAGAGAGTAGTAGGAGGATAGAAGTTGCTGAAAGAAGCTGGGGCAGCTCTTCGTCAGAAACAGCTGGTGGCAGAGTCCGGCACCATGTATCGCCAGATTCGCCACCTATGTACAGCCAGCCAACTTGCCCTTCAGCATCAGCTGCTGAGGTGCCCACATCCCAGGGTGGCTCAGCGGTGTGGAAATTTTTTAATGTGTGTGCCTCAGATCGGACCAAAGCCATCTGTTCGCTCTGCCAACAAAAATTGAGCCGTGGAAAGGCCAACACTCACGTAGGGACAAGTGCCTTACGAAGGCACCTGCAGAAAAGGCACAAACAGCAATGGGATGGCCACCTGAGCAAAAGCAGCAGCAGCACACAAAAGCAAAGTCACCCTCTTTCTCCTCTTCCTCCTTCAGGTGCATCATCTGCTTATGCCGCTCTCTCCCTTGCACCTTCACAGGCACCCTCCTCCACTCCGCCTCTGCCCTTGAGCGGTTCCTGCTCCTCTGCCCACAGCAGCAGTCAGGTGTCCGTGAAGGAAATGTTTGAGCGGAAGAAGCCACTTTTGGCCAGTCACCCCCTTGCCCGGCGTCTGACAGCTGGCGTGGCGGAACTGTTAGCTCGCCAGCTGTTACCATACCGGCTGGTGGACTCTGAGGCCTTCCGTAAATTTGTGGCCATCGGAACACCGCAGTGGAAGATGCCAGGCCGCACTTATTTTTCCAGAAAGGCCATACCCCAACTGCACCGTGAAGTTGAGAGGCAAGTGGTGTCATCTCTTGCGAAGAGCGTTGGGTCAAGGGTACACCTGACCACGGATGCCTGGTCTGCCAAGCACGGGCAGGGCCGCTACATTACCTACACAGCCCATTGGGTGAACCTGGTGGTGAACGATGGCAAGCAGAAAGCGGCGGACCAAATTGTGACACCTCCACGGCTTGCAGGCAGGCCTCCTGCCACCTCCTCTCCTCCTGCTACATGCTCTTCGCTGTCCTCCTCCTCCTCCTTGGCTGAGTGGCAGTTCTCCTCTCCAGCTACACAGCCCCAGCTCCGCAGGGCCTATGCTGCATGCCAGGTACGACGGTGTCACGCCATCTTAGACATGGCTTGTCTCAAAGCGGAGAGTCACACTGGAGCAGCTCTCCTGGCTGCTCTTAAGAAACAGGTGGATGAGTGGCTGACCCCGCACCACCTGGAGATAGGCAACGTGGTGTGCGACAACGGCAGCAATCTGCTTGCCGCTTTGCATATGGGGAAGCTGACACACATACCCTGCATGGCACATGTCATGAATCTGGTGGTTCAAAGATTTGTGGCAAAGTACCCTGGCTTAGCGGATGTCCTGAAGCAGGCCAGGAAGTTCTGTGGGCATTTGAGGCGCTCTTACACAGCCATGGCACGATTTGCAGAAATTCAGCGTAAAAACAACATGCCGGTGAGACGCCTCATTTGCGATAGCCCCACTCGCTGGAACTCGACCCTCCTCATGTTCTCCCGCCTGCTAGAACAGAAGAAAGCCGTCACCCAGTACCTCTACAACTGGAGTAGAACGAAACAGTCTGGGAAGATGGGGATGTTCTGGCCCGACAACTGGACAATGATGAAAAATGCATGCAGGCTCATGCGGCCGTTTGAGGAGGTGACCAACCTGGTGAGCCGCAGTGAGGGCACCATCAGCGACTTAATTCCCTACGCGTACTTCTTGGAGCGTGCTGTGCGTAGAGTGGCGGATGAAGCTGCGAATGAGCGTGACCAGGAACCGTTACGGCAGGAACAGGCATGGGACCAATTTTCATCAGACCCAGCTGTTTCCTCAACACCTGCGGCAGCACAGAGGGGGGAGGAGGAGGAAGAAGAGAGGTCATGTGCAGAAGATGAGTCAGACTCAGAGGATGATGAGCAAGGTGTTTCTTTGGGGGAGGAGGAGGAGGAGGAGGGGACAGCGGCAGGAGAACAACCGCAGCAGGCGTCGCAGGGGGCTTGTGCTGCGCAACCTTCCCGTGGTATTGTTCGCGGCTGGGGGGAGGAGGTTGACTTACCTGACGTCACTGAGGAAGAGCAAGAGGAGATGGAGGGTACTGGATCCGACTTTGTGCAGATGTCGTCTTTTATGCTGTCCTGCCTGTTGAGGGACCCCCGTATAAAAAACCTCAAGGGGAATGAGCTGTACTGGGTGGCCACACTACTAGACCCTCGGTACAGGCACAAAGTGGCGGACCTGTTACCAACTCACCGGAAGGTGGAAAGGATGCAGCACATGCAGAACCAGCTGTCAACTATGCTTTACAATGCCTTTAAGGGTGATGTGACGGCACAACGCCAGCAAGGTACCACTGCCACTAATCCTCCTCCCGTGTCCACGCAGTCAAAGACAGGACGCTCCAGCGATCTCATGGTGATGTCGGACATGCGGACGTTCTTTAGTCCAACGCCTCGCCGTAGCCCTTCCGGATCCACCCTCCACCAACGCCTGGAACGGCAGGTAGCCGACTACCTGGCCTTAAGTGTGGATGTAGACACTGCTGTGAACAGCGATGAGGAACCCTTGAACTACTGGGTGCGCAGGCTTGACCTGTGGCCAGAGCTGTCCCAATTTGCCATCCAACTTCTCTCCTGCCCTGCCGCAAGCGTCCTCTCAGAAAGGACCTTCAGCGCAGCTGGAGGCATTGTCACAGAGAAGAGAAGTCGCCTAAGTCACAAAAGTGTTAAGTACCTCACCTTTATAAAAATGAATGAGGCATGGATCCCGGAGGGCTGCTGCCCGCCCCAAGACTAAGTCAGTCCCCGCACATACAGCATCTCTGCCTGCACGCCGTGTGACTGGCTGCCTGGCCTGCCCCAAGAAGACTAAGTCGCTCCCAGTCCCTCCACACAGCATGTCTGCCTGCAGGCCGCTTCACTACCTTCTCCGCCACCACCAACAGGGTCCGGGACTCCAGGCGGATTGCTGAATTTTTTAGGCCGCTGCTAGCAGCGGCCGCTGTAATAATTTTTCGGGTGCGTGTACATGACTGCCTAATTTTTCTGGCTGCACTGCGGGCAGCTGCAACAACAAAAGAAAAGGCATGAACATGCGCCCATTCCCCTTCGTGATCATTACCTTGCCGTGGTGAAGGGGCTTGCGTATCACAATGGAGCAATGACCGGCGCCTAGATGAGTGTCTCGGGGGGCACACCCACGATAATAAGGTCGTTGCCTCATTGTGGTCAGACCAAATTTGATCAGCTGGACAGTCACTGTTCTGTCATTCAGCTACATCAGCCAGGTGACTGACCATATGGGCTGTAAAGCCACCAAAACCTGCACTCTCGCCATGGTGCGCACCAGTCCAGCACGGCCGTCACTACACAAACAGCTGTTTGCGGTGCGTTACATGATGAGTTTGGTGCGTCAGTGTGAAGCAGTACCTTAATTACACTACCTGATTGATGTATACACATGCAAGATGTTTGAAAGCACTTTAGGCCTGTCATTTAACATTCAATGTGATTTCTGCCCTTAAAACGCTGCTTTGCGTCAAATCCAGATTTTTCCCGGGGACTTTTGGCATGTATCCCACTCCGCCATCCCCCCCTCCAGGTGTTAGACCCCTTGAAACATCTTTTCCATCACTTTTGTGGCCAGCATAATTAATTTTTTTTTTCAAAGTTCGCATCCCCATTGAAGTCTATTGCGGTTCGCGAACTTTAACGCGAACCGAACCTTTCGCGAAAGTTCGCGAACCCGGTTCGCGAACCGAAAATCGGAGGTTCGGCCCAACTCTATCTTCTAACTCTAGCTCAATGGTACTGGGAGACTTCCTCAGTATCCATTCGGTAATAATGAGATGCCTCCATCTCAATCCCCTCTAGTAATAATGGGAGATCTCTAGATTCAACCCACACTTGCTAATACCGGGAGTCCTCCAACTTTACTCCTGTTCACTAATGCTCTGAAACCTACAACCCATTCCTCAACCTATCCCTCATGCACTAAAACTGGGAGACCTCCAACCCAACAGCTGCTCACTAATAATGATAATACTGGGGGATGTCCAACCCCAGTACCCAGTCTAAAATACCAGGAGACCCCCAACTTCCATGTTAATGCTTACAAGCAAGGGAAGCTGTGCTCATCGTTTTGAGGACTCTAATGCTGGTAGCCATCCAACCCATCCTCATTCACTAATGAAGAAGGTACAGCAAATGAGATGCTACATTTGTTAATACTGGGAGACAGCTACACCAAGTTCCACTTACTAACACTGTGAGACCTTCAACCCAAGATCCATTTACTAATTTATCAGACATCCAACCCATCACCTAAAATCCAGTGTGTACTCATTGAGACCAGGGGACCTCCAACCCAACCTCTCTGCTATCACCAGTATAGGGAAATCTCCAATCTATGCACATTGTCCTTGATGACATCCATGAGGACTGTCACATTGTTTCACTGGTAGACGACTGGTATCAGTTGAGGAGTGTGAGAGTCCCATGATTGGGAACGGAAGTTCAGTGTACAGAAAATATTCCATCTTAATTGTGTTTTCTAACTTCTAGTGGCAGCTGAGTTGGGTAACAGCTCGTCCTGGTCTGGTCCCGTGCCATGGGAGTATGTGCAGCCTGGAGAGAGTGTGTCCACTCCATGCCAGAACTGGTACGGAAGTAACAAAACAGCATAAATGCTAACCGCTGCCATCTGTTTGGCTGAGTATTGGCAGTAAACATCATTCTTGTGTTTTTGAAGCACCTGCATTGGAGGGCATATTCTCTGTACAGCGGACCCCCGATGTGTTTTGAATGGTGGATGGGGTCCCTGGAGCTTGTGGTCTTCATGTTCTTCAAGCTGTGGTGATGGATTACAGACTCGTACCAGGAAATGTGACCACCCAGCACCACAGAATGGCGGAAGGAACTGCACTGGGGACAATGAGCAGCAGAGACACTGCAGAGGACCCGACTGTCCAGGTATGAGTGGTCTACCCTTTAAGAGGGAACTCCATGAAACCTCTTTGCATGAGCAAACGTAACATTTGTAAGTTGGGCCTTTTATAAAAAGTTCTGAAAAGTCATTAGCTGAAAGAGTTTTTAAAACTGCTCAAAGCTTTATAATCCGCTTTATAACTTTGAAATGATTTAGAGAGATCATTAGAGACATATTTCAGACAGTAACTGAGAACTCCTCTTTACAGTTCACATATACTTTCTGTACAGCCCACAGAGGAATCCTCAAGGCTGACACTCTTTTACCTTAATCCTCACAGTTTCCATTGTTGTGTGTCCTTCTTCCTGCAGAGCTGGAGGGGTGGAGCGAGTGGTCTCCGTGGTCACCGTGCAGCCTGAGCTGCGGGGGAGGGGAGCAGATCCGAGTGCGGGAATGTCATCAGCAGGAGTGCGCAGGAAAAGCCATCCAGAGTAGAATGTGTAACAACCAGGTTTGTCTGGGTGAGTATCCGCACAGAACAAGGTAGAGGAACTGCGATCCCAGGTATAATCCCACTACTGATCAGCACAGCAAATTTGACCTGTTCTCTTTCTGACCGGGGCCGATTCACCCCTCCTTAACCACCTAAGCCCGAAGGGTTGACATTTTTTTACATCCGAGCAACTTTCACCCCCCATTCATTTGCCAATAACTTTATCACTACTCATCACAATTAATTGATCTATATCTTGTTTTTTCCGCCACCAATTAGGCTTTCTGTGGGTGGTACATTTTGCTAAGAGCCACTTTACTGTAAATGCATTTTAACAGGAAGAATAAGAAAAAAATGGAAAAAATTCATTATTTCTCAGTTTTCAGCCATTATAGTTTTAAAATAATACATGCCTCCATAATTAAAACTCACGTATTGTATTTGCCCATATGCCCCGGGTATTTCACCGTTAAAATTATGTCCCTATCACAATGTATGGCGACAATATTTTATTTGGAAATAAAGGTGCATTTTTTCCGTTTTGCATCCATCACTGTTTAGAAGCCCATAATTTATTAAATCATATTGATATACTCCTTTGACATGCATATTTAAAAAGTTCAGACCCTTAGGTAACTATTTATGTTTTTTTTTTTTTTATTATTGTAATTTTTTTTTTTTTTTTAATTTAAACTTGTATGTGGGTATTTTTTGGTGTAGGAGGTAAACAGGTTTTTTTTTAATATATTTATATGTTTAATTTGAATTTTTTTTTTTTACAGGTGTAATTTGCTATTTGGCCACAAGATGGCCAGAATCAAAAAGTCCTGGGAGCAATCGATCTCGCTCCCAGGCAGAAGAAAGGAGCCCAGAGCTCAGAAAAGCCGCAGCATCTGAAGAGACGCTGTCGGCTTTTCTCCGGGGGGGTCCGATCAGCGAAAGGGATTTATAATCCCTTTCACTGATCGGTAATCTAGCGGCCAGCAGCGGGGGCGCGCACGGGGGGGCCCGCGGGAGCGCGCGCGACCCGCGGGAGCGCGCGCAGCCCAACTGGACGAGAAATCTCGTCCAGTTGGGCTTAAGTGGTTAAAGAGAAACTCCGACCAAGAATTGAACTTTATCCCAGTCAGTAGCTGATTTCCCCTTTTACATGAGAAATCTATTCCTTTTCCCAAACAGACCATCAGGAGGAGCTGTATGACTGATATTGTGGTGAAACCCCTCCCACAAAGAAACTCTGAGGACCGTGGTACTCCTGGCAGTTTCCTGTATGTGAAGCTTGTTGCATTGTGGGAAATAGCCGTTTACAGCTGTTTCCAACTGCCAAAAAGCATGCAGCAGCTACATCACATGCCAACAGTAAAAATGGCACCATGTAATAAATGTCAGAATGTAAATCAGGGATTTAAAACATTTTACAATGGGCAAACACTGACTAAATCATTTATACATAATTATTGTAAAAATGAAGCACTTTTTTTAATTACATTATTTTCACTGGAGTTGCTCTTTAAGACAACTTGGTGATTCTGAGCTCCCATGGAGCCACCATATTGATACTGAACTTAGTGCAGACACCCGATCAACATAGCACAGGGCAGAGCAGAACCCCCAGTCTCAAGCGATCCAACAGCCTCAGCCTCCCAGGCTGTCCTATGTCTGGACACAGTGGTGTGTGTCTGTAATCCCCGTTACCTGGGAGGCTGAGGCTGTTGGATCGCTTGAGGCTGGGGGTTCTGGGCTGCCCTTTGCTATGTTGATCGGGTATACACACTAAGTTCGGTAAAAGAGTTTATTGCATGATAAGTAAAATAGAGATTGGCTGAAGAAAGTAGTAAATAGTGTCGGTGCTCGAATTTGGGTTTCCTAATTCAGAAACCGGAATTATGCCGCACACCGCACTTCAGCACCTCTACTAGCGGACAGGGTCGTGGGAACTCGATATAGCGAAGTACAGAGGCGCCAATAGGATAAAACACACTAAAAAGTTTAAAATTATTCGGGTGGTGGTGGTGGACCAACCAACCCAAAAACAGACTCAATGCTGTCAGTATAGTCAAACAATTTATTCATATACTCCGAGAACAACTGCGACACGTTTCACGGGCCAGATCCCGCTTCCTCAGGCATTAAACAACAGGAGTATCACACAGCTCTAGGTCCCGATAAGGTTTGGCACCTCTGTGAACGGTCGTGGGAATGTCACTTCCGGCCTAGAGGGAGGAAGTATCGGAGTCACGTAAAGCACGGCATAGAACACAACCCCGTGACTCCACCAGCGAGGTACTGAAGTGGGGTGTGCTGTATAATTCTGGTTTTTAAATTAGGAAGCCCAGATTTGAACACTAGTAGTAAGAACAACATACTCACACCAAAATAATGCCAAAAAGTACCTATAAGTTATATAACAAAATGTGGAAATTAAATACTAAGTGATGTGAAATGATGTGTTCATCCCATACCATATACTGTAACGTATGCAATAAAAATCAAACCATTGTGCAATTTCAAATAAAGGAAATACAGAATAGTGAAAAATAACAAATCGTACACATGAGCGGCTTGAACACTCTTGTACCAAAAATCAAACTGGACCTTACAACCAGGTGCCCAATACTGGAGACGGTGCATCCAGGGGCGTAGCAATAGGGGTTGCAGAGGTTGCGACCGCATCGGGGCCCCGAAGGGCCCTCACTCAACTGCAGTATTAGCTCTCTATTGGTCCTGTGCTCATAATAATCACTTCTATAGATACTTTGAATATTGGTAATCATTAACAAGCGGTTCCGCATCCCTTTCTTGCACCTCTGACACTGTAGTTACCATTGGCAGGTTTTGGTGCGCCGTATCAATTGTTATGTATAGAGTGCTTGGGGAGGCCCCATTGTAAAGCTTGCATCGGGGCCCACAGCTCCTTGGCTACACCACTGGGTGCATCTAAAGGCACTGTACATGACCTGAGGAAGCGTCAGAAGCCGTGAAATGCGTTGTCTTTTTAGTGCTCAATAAATGTCTTTTATTCTGCCAAGGCCTACTTAATCATTTAGGTAGGACCAGTCTATTTATCTATATTTCGTTATACTTTGCTTTTCTAAGAAAGATATCGCTATTACTGAGGCACAACTGATTGTTCTGGGCGCCTCCTATTACTCTGCTATCTAACCAAGGCCAAGGTTCTCCAACACTAGAGGTAGAGATTTCTGAAGTGCATTCCCCATAATTATATCATTCTGCTTTTAAATTGTGATTTACTGAGAGAGGGGGACCCAGACTTTCAGTTTATTGCTATAGGACAGTGATGGCTAACCTTGGCACTCCAGCTGTGGTGGAACTACAAGTCCCATGAGGCATTGCAATACTCTGACAACTCTGAGCATAACTCAGGGAGGCAGAGGCATGATGGGATTTGTAGTTTTGTCACAGCTAGCAGGGGCAAACGCAGGATTTTTAAGGGGGGGGGGGGTTCCTGAAAGGTCCAGAAGCACGTATGTCCCGAGTGCTTCCGAATACAGGTGGCTCCATACTGCCCATGCACAAAAGTGCGCTGGCGTATTACGGAGCTGCCTATCTTTGGAAGTACTCAAGGACAAGAGTGTTTCTGAGGGCTTCTGGTAGCAGCAAATGTGAACGGGGTACAGCGCTGGAACAACTCCCCGAGAGAGGAACAGGAGATAGACTTAGTTTGGACAATTCAGTGGAATATGCTACATAGTGTCACATAGCGCAAGCGATACCCATATGATGCAGGGATATATGCATCTGCGGAAGATGTCGGCGCTACATAAATACTAAATAATAATATTTTGCCTCACCAGGATTGCACTTTTATTTAGCTTTCCTGTAAGACAAGAACACACAGTCAGCCAGCTCTAGGGGAAGAGGGAAACAAAGGTGAATGAGGGAGGGCTGGTGCACACCAAGAGTGCTTCTGAGCGTTTTTCAAATCAACAGTGATTTGAAAAGCGCTTGGCTAATGTTACCCTATGTGGGTGTTCCCACAGCAGCGTTGTGATTTTTTCAAAATCGCAGGTATACTGCATGTAGCATGTTTTTGAGCAATTCATTCAAAAATCGCTCTGAAAATCACTTCACAAAATCACACTCACAAATTGCTAGGGATTGCTATTGTCATTTTGGCGTTGCACTAGCCCAGAGAGAGGAGTGGAGAAATTGAGAATAGCCTGAGATGGAGCAGAGAACGTATCTGTATTGCAGTCCCACATCACACAGGCTACTTGCCTGTAATCGGACTCCTGTCCCTGTCAGTCTCTCACACAAGTCAGAAAGAAGCCCTCCTGGAGTCTAGGGACTGTCAAAAACGTTTCAGCTTGTTATCCACACCTTATCCACACATGCAGTCATTATAACAATGGGGAGAGACCAGACAGATGTTTGCCCACAGACCCTGAGTCCAGGCAAGCTCTGCATCATGCTGTGCATATTTACCAGCTTGCCTGCACTCTAATTTCATCATGTCTGACACTTCTGTGCTGTGGAGAGTCCAGGACTCCATAATCAACATTCTCTCACTGCAGGCTGCATCTTCTTGTGAGGGTTGTGACGGAAGCTCGGCTGCCTCTCTCATTCTATTAGCTGAAGGGAGGCACCAGAAGTAAGAAGGGAGGGAGAATGAGGCTGTTTATATTATGTGGGCTTCCCTGGCTGAATACACAGCTCAGTGCAGGGGGGAGGTTCCAGACACCCGGAATAGCCCCCTGAGTTCGCCAGTGGCTAGAGTGCCAAGGTTAGCCATCACTGCTATAGGAGGAACAGGGTGGAATCATTGTTATGATATATATTACTCCTTGTGGTCACTCTTGTGGCAGGATAAGGTATTTATTGTTCCTGACATCTCAATGGATTGGGAGACCATTCCGCTCAACACTTGTCTTGGTTTTGTTTTTTTGTTCCAGATTTCGGTTGCCCCATAGACCGGTTGTACCGGGAGTGTGGAGAGGACAGCTGCCCGTACAGTTGTGCCCATCTTAGCCAGCAGGTGGAGTGTTTCTCGGACGAGTGTGAGGAGGGCTGTCACTGCCCGCTGGGCACCTACTTCCACAACGGCTCCTGCATTACGGTTAGACATGGCACCATACCTCCCAACTTTTTGAAATATGAAAGAGGGACACTTAAAGCGGAACTGTAGATACAAATTAAACACATTGTTTCACTTACCTGGGGCTTCTGCAAGCCCCCAGCAGCTGTCCTGTCCAGCGCCGAGTCTCCACAAGTCTCCGTTCCCCTGCCGCCGCTCCATTCCGTACCTCGACTTGTAAGTCGAGGCCAGCGCAGCTCTGCCAAGCGTATATCCTTTCTTCGCGTTTCCCTTTGCAATAGCGGGGAATGCAAAGAAAGGATACTCATGTCCAGAGCCGCGCAGGCGCAGTGGCCTGGCAGCGAAACTGAAAGTAGCTGGCGGCGGGAGAACGGAGGCTCGTCGAGGAGCGGCGCGGGACAGGACGGCTGCTGGGGGCTTGGGGAAGCCCCAGGTAAGTGAAACAATGTGTTTAATTTGTATCTACAGTTCCGCTTTAAGCCACACCCCTGCCACACCCCTAATCATGCCCCTGGCACACCCCTATTCACTCATACCATAAAGATTTCATATGTTGCTTTATAGTTCAAACCACACTGGTCCTTTCTATAATCATTAGTTTTCCTTCATATTAACATTTGAAAATAAGAAATATATCAATTAAAAGAATGGGAATAATGTTTAGAGTCAATTAAAGGGACTTCGAGCTCATCTTAAAAATGAAAATTGTACTCACCCGGGGCTTTCTCCAGCCTAGTGCTGGTCGGGAGGTCCCACGACGGCGTCCTGGCTCCTCTCCTAGTCCCCGCTCCGGAATGGCTGACCGGCAGCAGCCCGGGCGATTAAAGCGCGCATGCGCCGTACTGCCGCGCCGGCCGCCGTGATGACGCGAGGCGGCCGGCGTGTGACGTCAGCCGCGTCATACGCGGAAGAAGAAGCCCGACACTCGGCCGAGTGTCGCCCGGGCTGCCGCCGGTCAGCCATTCCAAAGCGGGGACTAGGAGAGAAGCCAGGACGCCGTCGTGGGACCTCCCGACCAGCACTGGGCTGAAGAAAGCCCCGGGTGAGTACTATTTTGCATTTTTTGTTGAGCGCTGTGTCCCTTTAAACACATTTTTCTGTAAAAAAAAAACAAAAAAACACAACACATATATTTACATAAATCTGTACATCAGTCCTGAAAGATTGACAAATGAGGAAGAAGGGTCAGATGGGAGCAGGGGTGTAACTAGAGGGGAGCAGCACCTGTGGTCACAGGGGGGCCCAGCTAATTAACTTCCTTTCCTCCCATACAGGGGTCTATACTTCAGATCAGGTGTTTTGTGGCCATACTTGTTATGGGTGTGAAGATCCTGATGGCCACACTTGTTATATGACCCTTGTGAGATGGGCCCCAAGGCCGTGAAGGGCACCAAGGGGAGGAAAGGGAAGGGGTGTGAGCATTGGGGGGCTTATCAAAGTTTTGCAGGGGGCCCCATGAATTGTAGTTGTGCCATTGGTTGGGAGGAGCTATGTTCCACTCTCTTTATGCTCATACCAATCATCCGAGAATGTAATGTGACCGTCCATAATGAAATCTCAGAACAATGATGATTGTTAATATCATGTAGCTACTAATCAACCGATTGCAGCTGTCATTCGTTTAGAGTAGGTCATCATTGTTTGTTTTGTTGTTAACACTCGTTCTTCCTGTCTGGTTCAGGATTGTCCTTGCCTGGTAACGGAAGAAGTTCTGCAGAAGCTGAGGAATCACACATCTGATGCAGGACCCCGTCCTCCCCCGCTGATCACCCTACGAGGAGTTGCTGTTGTGCCGGGTGAAGAGGTGACATCAGGGGATGAGATTCAACATGGTTGCAGCACCTGGTATGAAGCACTCAAACCCAAGGGAACCACAACACTCAGCCTAACCCACAGGATCATTGGTGTTACTGTGGAGTTCATAATAATGTCCCTCCAAACCATTCCACCATACAATCCACACAGAGATACTCTACTTTCAGGTTATCTCAGTCGATGTTTATAGTGACGCTGTTTCTATGCAGATACCATAATAAACTACCATGCCCTCTCCATCTCCAGGCAGTTCACTTTTTCTCACCCATACTGAAAGTGGGGGGGAAAAGTCAGTGCGTCTTATGGTCTGAAGGTGTACAACCATAAGTGAATGCTGCAGCTTTCTGCTGCTACCAGACCCACTGACACTGTCCCTTGTGTCGTCCTTTGTCCCCCTGTCTCCTTTTTCTTCCCCCTGTGTCTCCTCAGCCCCCTGTGTTATGTGTCTCCTTTGTCCTCCTTTGTCTCCTCTGTCCCATAGCCTCTTGTGTGTCCCTGGTTCCCTGTGTCCTCCTGTGTCTCCTCTGTCACCCGTCTCCTCCTAGTTGGTGATATACTTGCCAATCAGAGTGAACGATGCGGCAGGAGTTGAGTCCAAATGCACACTGTGGCTCCAGCTGATCAAGAGTTGCATAAGCCTCCTGAAACCGTGCAGTCAATCAGCCGGAGGTGTTGCAACCAAACCGGCCAATCACGGCTGCCTGCTGTTCTAACTGGAGCTGATGGTCTCGCTGGTGGGACCATGTGTCCGTCATTGTGCCAATCACTGCACTCACTGCTACTGCGTGAACAGTTAGAACAGCAGGCGGCTATGTTTAGCTGGTTTAGTTGCAGCACCCCTGCCTGATTAGCCGTATGGAGGCTGATGCACCTCCCTATCAGCTGGAGCCCAATCAGCAGTGTGCACTTAGAGGGAGCAAATCACTGCATCTGCTCTGCTCCGTGGCACATCCCAGGACTCAACTCCAGCGACATTGTTCACTCCGATTGGCAAGTATATCACCTACTAGGAGGACACAGGGCGACAGACAGGGACGGTTGTAGACTTTTTGCTTCCTGAGGCAAACTTGTGAGGATGCGCCCCCACCCCCCGATTTGGAATGATTGCACAGCACCTGACAATTTACTCTGCTTCATTTAATGTTCTCACATGACATGCTGCAGCACAACACAATAGCACACTGGCTGGCTGTGAGTCTGTGACAAAGAAACTGCTCACCCTCAGCCGTTCCATTCCTCCTCAGGAAGGTTCACTTTGCTTCATGAGAGAACCGGCCCTGGGGACAAAGGAGACACAGGAGTCTAAGGGCACACAGGAGGAGAATGGTACAGAGGAGACAGACAGGGCTAATGAGACACAGGAGGACAAGCGACAGAGTAGACACAGGAGGACACGTGACAGAGGAGACACAGGGGGACAGAGAAGGTTCCTGGAGGATACAGTGGGATACCGGGGGGGGGGGGGGTCAAAGGAGGCCACAAGGGAACAGATGAGAGGTCACAAGGGGGGGGGGGGCAAAGGGGGACACGGGTACAGAGGAGGTCACAAGTGGACTAAAGGAGGACATGGGGACAGAGGAGGACGCAGGGGAACAGAGAAGGACACGAGGTACAAAGAAGGCACAAGGGGGGTACAAGAGGCATTTTATTGTTATTTTAGTATTTATATAGTGCCAACATCTTCTGCAGCGCTGTACAGAGTATATTGTCTTGTCACTTAACTGCCCCTTCAAAGAGAAAACACAATCTGATCCCTTCCATAGTCATACTGTACAGTATGTCTATTGTAGTGTAGGGCAAATGTAGGGGAAAGACAATTAACTTATTTGTATGTTTTTGGGATAGTACAGGGGGAACATAATACTTAGGGGATTGAGGGGAGAAGATCCACAAGACACCCCTGCACCGTGGATGCACCAGGTTTAGTACTTTTTTTTTTCCCCCTGGTTTTTGTCCTCTAAACCTAGGTGTGTCTTATGGTCAGGAGCGTCTTATGGTCCAAAAAATACTGTGTAGCACACATGTCACCAGCAGCCAATCACAGCTCAACTTTGCTGATCTTTGATTGTTTCCTGTTGATGTATGCATTGAGAGGTGAAGAGTGATATGAGTTTGTGTTCATGTAATCAACCAATCATTTGACAGGAACTGTAAAGTAACTGGAAGTGCAAACGTCTAGGTGATTATAGTGAATGGGGATTTACTTCACTTCTAATCATTCCAATTCCATAAAATGCACTGATGAAGACCAAAAAGTCTGAAACAAACTGTAGGTATGTTGGGTTGATGTGGCTCTGTAACATTTATTAGCTACAATCTCACTAGACTCCAATGGTTCTGGGTGTGTGCCTGGCTTTCAGAGGCATAAAGAGATGATTTGCATATTCGGTAGTGATGCATCATGGGAAACCACAGTTGCTCTCTTAAAGTGTACCGAACTGAAGCTTGGGTGCACAAAACCAGATACTTACCTAAAAAGAAGTATGTCTGTGTGGGTCTAGGTTTGTCCCTTCACAAGGAGGGGGTTGTCCTTGACGTATAGAGAAGGTGAGATCGGGAGCCCTTATAGTGCAGTATCGTTAGGTTATAGATGGAGAGTATACGTGTAAAAGATGTATACTCACAAAGGTGGGTTGCAATCCTGCTACCACCGCAAGTGCATGCGGAAAGAAACCGTTTCCGCTCGGTAGCCCGGACCCTCCGGATCTGGGTGGTCACTCTCCTCCTGAAGTCCTGTCCACTGGTAGACTGCGCTACCCCCAGGGGCATAGCAATAGGGGGTGCAGAGGTAGCGTCCGCATCGGGGCCCTTAGGCCAGAGGGGCCCTGAAGGGCCCTCCCTCGACTACAGTATTATCTCTCTATTGGTCCTGTGCACATAATAATCACTTCTATAGATACTTTGATTAGTGGTAATCATTACCAAACTGTTCCCCATCCCCTTCTTGCGCCTCTGACACTGTAGTTGCCATTGGCAGGTTTTGGTGCGCCATATCAATTGTTATGTATAGAGTGCTTGGGGGGGCCCCATTGTAAAACTTGCATCAGGGCCCACAGCTCCTTAGCTACGCCACTGGCTACCCCAGTGGTGAGGATGTCACCTCCAAGAGGTGTTGGGTACACAAGTGAAACACGTTGGTGGAGGCGCCCAAAAATTTCATAGTGGTAACAGTATGATGTAGATGCTTAAAATGATAGATAAAAATAATAATAATAATAACGGAGGTTTCTTACCTCCAAAGAAGACTCACTGGATGGAGTCTTTATTAAAACAAAGACGGTTATACCTTAGACAACGCGTTTCATGGGACTTAGCCCGCTTCCTCAGGTCAATAAAACAGATAACCTTACTATCAGCCGCGCAGAGCGAGGGCGCATAGATCTATGTGCCTCCGTTATTATTATTGTTATTATTATTATCTATCATTTCAAGCATCTACATCATACTGTTACCACTACATAATTTTTGGGCGCCTCTACCAATGTGTTTCACTTGTTTACCTAAAAAGAGGACAGCCTCGGGATCGTATTAAGGCTTACCTCTCTATTCTAATGTCCCCCGTTGCTGAGCGTGGTCCCTCAAAAGATTAGCACCAAAGCATTGTCACTATCGGGGCCGCCCAGCTCCTCTTCCTTGTACATGGCCATGCAATAGCCGACTGACTCCGCGCACGTGCAGTAACCCGGAGCTGCGGGTTCCGTGATACTGCGCATGAGCGGACGGGCTCATGAGCCTACAGCGCGGCCATTAATATGGAAGCACAGCTGCGCGGCACCGATTCAGAGGGGGGGGCATGCTCTGCAACGTGGGGCTGCCGACTAGAGAAAAAAGCCTCAATAGGATCCTGAGGCTTTCCTCTCTGCAGGGCAGGAACTTGTTTTAAACCCGAGCTTCAGCTTGGGGTCACTTTAAAGCTGAACTATCACAAATACCTTTTGTTTTAAGAAGGCAAAATTACATTTAGCATTGCTTTTTGATAGAGGGCTTTTTGGTCTTTTTTAGTCATTTATACCTTCCAGGTGGTTCTGGTCACCATGAGCTGTCTGGGTATTCCCAAGTCGTAGACCTGTGAAACGTCTTGTTATAAGTTGTGGAACTCCTGCATTGTGCATCGTTGTATGTTGTCTCTCCTCTCTTTTCCAGCAATTGTCAGAATGGCCACATGAACTGCACATTCTCTGCTTGTCCCCAAGATGGGGGCTTCTCCCAGTGGTCACCCTGGAGTCCCTGCTCTGTCACCTGTGGAGGGCTGGGCAATATGACAAGGTCACGTGACTGCTCTGACCCCCCACCAGCCAATGGGGGAAGAGACTGTGAAGGTCCCAGCATGGATATAAAATACTGCCAGACACCAGAGTGTGAAGGTGAAGCACAGAAAATATGTATGTCACATCCTGTATATAATATGCATAATTTACACTAACTAGGCCCTGGATACCTGGAGGATTTGTTGCAACTGGGTCACACCTCCCACAGCCTTGCATCAAAAGCATCCAATAACCTGACCACCCCCAGAGTCCAACTTAAAACCTTCAGAGCCAGAGCCTTTTGTCATGCTGCCCCTACCCTTTGGAACACCATGCCACACCCAATCAAGACAGCTCCAACCCTAGAGAACTTTAAATCAAAACCTTTTTAGTCTGGCATGTATGATCACATAACTTTTTCACCTATACACATCACTATGCACTGATCTGAGACAAGTTTATGCGCTTTGGGTCCTACATGAAAAATAAAACACTTTACAAATCGAAGCAGAACAATTTGGCACTGGCAAATTTGGGCGCCACATAGACCGTAATGTGAATCACGGGGGGGGGAATAATCAGCATTTATCGGCTTCGTGCTACGTCCAAATTTGTCAGTGCCGATTTTACATGTATGCTTACTAATGCTTCATCGCTGTCGGGGCCGGATTTGTACTCTTAACCACCCAAAGCCACTGTCACCAGCCGCCCCCCTTCGGTATAGGTAGCAAGATGAACCCTCCCCTCTTCCTTCCAGTATAGGTAGCCAGGTGACCCCTCCCCCTTTTCCGCCAGTATATGTAGCCAGATGACCCCTCCCACCTTTCCCTCCAGTATATGTAGCCAGGTGACCCCTCCCCCCTTTCCTCCAGTATAGGTAGCCAGATGACCCCTCCCACCTTTCCCTCCAGTATATGTAGCCAGGTGACCCCTCCCCCCTTTCCTCCAGTATAGGTAACCAGATGACTCCCTTAATCCCCCCTTTTCCCACCCCCCTTTCAGTATAGTCAGTATAGTCAGCTCACCTTCACACCGCAGCAGCCATCAGTGTCACGCATTTCTCCACTCATCTCCAGTGCAGAAGCTTCCTTTTCCTTTCCGTTTCCAATGCTGCCCAAGTCCATAGCCGCCGGCCACAATGCAAGTGTGCACAGAGAGCAAGGTGGCCACTGCACAGGTGGCTGGCAGCAGGGAGCTCGAGCACCTGCCTGATCTCCCTGCATTGCAGCATTTCCAAGCTTGCAAATGCTGCACCATTTTAGCCTGCTGCTTTGGTGCCCTTGCATCTGTGGTGCCCTAGGCCATGGCCTAGGTGGCCTAGGCCGAAATCCGGCCCTGATCGTTGTAATATGTTTATTTTGTAGTAAATAGAAGGCAGCGTTTATTGTATAATGTTGAGTCATTTTCACATGTGATGTAATATGCTCTCCTGCCCCCTTCCCTTGGATATTATGCCTTCTAATCATCGGCTACATCTGTACTTTCCTGCATTTTATCTTTGCATCTCCTGTTTCATTGCAGATGTCACAACGCCAACACCGGAGCCTCCGGCAAACATAACAGGTAACACGACGTCCAGTGATGGTCAGCCACCATTAAAGAGGGATTGTCTGCGAAAAATTAAATTCCATTTACCCACTGCTCTGTGTTTAATATGAAGCCTGCAACCTGATCCTGCAGTGCAAGCACTTCAATCTATTCAGAAATGTTTCTGCTGTAATTAATCTTATCTCAGTCAGCCTGGCTCTATTTTTTTCACTGCAACGAGTAGGAAGCTTGTCATCCCCCCTCCCACAATCCTGCTCCTCACTGATTGGCTGAGGGATATTCAGGGCTGAGGGATTGGCTGAGGGCAGGAAAAAAAAATAATGGAGGAAATGACATCCGGATTGGCTTCAGTTAGAGGGAATCAAGATGAAAAATGACAGGAACAGAATTCTCTTTATTTACTACTGTACTGTTTATAAAATCCACTGAAATAAAAATGTGGACAGTACAATACATCTGTTATGTAAGTAGAAGTAGTTATCTACTTATATATGTGTTTTTTTTCCTGAGATGGCATGGCTGTCCATGCTGCTTTCACCAGACTGGTCAATGCGGTTATCTCACTAATGATTGAGGTCTCTGATAGTAGTCAGTAGGATGCCTCTCATCAGTGCAGTCTGTCAGAGGTTGGTGCAGCATCCAGCAGTGATTAGTGCAGTTACTTGTGCTAATAAGAGTACCGTAGAGTCCCTTTATTGTAAACTCCAAGGAACTGGGGCAAGTAGTTCACTATATCAAAACTTTTATTATATCAGAAATTGTCATACTCAAGCACAAAGTTTACTATAGCACTGTATCTTAATTTGCTCAGTAATTAGGAGTCATTTTTTTTTCTTTTCATTGCTTCAGGAAGCGAGCACAGACAGCGTCTAAGCTAGATCAAAATGCATAGTGCTCAGTATGCAGGGATTTGCATGCAATAATCATGCAACCGCTTGCACAGGAAGCATAGGTCTCACCTGTTGCAGGTACAGTACATATAGTGTGCTCCAGACGCGGATCTAGAAGGGTGCAGGCATGGCACGTGCCCCAGGCGACCTCCCTCTTCAAACATTGGTTGGGGGGCCGGGGGGTGCAGTTCTGCTGACAGCATTCCTGAGTCTAAGGGAGTAACAACCATCCAGCAGCCTGGCCGTCTCAGTCTTTGTCATATATCTACATTAGAGGCTATTGAGAGGTGAGCTCTGAACTTTTCCCACTCTCCCTAACACAGATCATGTCTCAGTCCCCTGAGATAGTGTCAGATGCTCCAGGTCTGGAGGTTACAGGGTCTCCTATTAATTCTCCTCTCTGTCATTCACACATTCCTCAGCCTTATCTCAGTGTGCTGTTTACTTACTTTTATTTATGACACTCTCTGCACTTTAACCACTATCCTGCTGGCATCTCTGTGGCCAGTTTTAACAACGTGTCTCTTGTACAGTGTACCTCAATAGTTAAAATTCATTATATTTCTAGCTCAGTATCTATCTACTGATATTTAGTCAGGCTTTTATTATGTTATAATCGTCACTGCAAATGTTTCATTGCTTTCATTCATATGAGAGTGGTGGCTGCCATATTTATTTCCTTTTAAACAATACCAGTTGCATAGAAATCGTGCTGATCTTTCTGGTCACCTGAAACAAGCATGCAGCTAATCTTGTCAGATGTGTTATAGACCTTTCATCTGCATGGTTGTTCAGGATCTATGGCTAAGGCAGGGAACACACTTGCCTTTCAGTTTTCTGCTCATGTTTTTCTGCTCATGTTTTTCTGCTCATGTTTTTCTGCATACCAAGTGTGTTTCTATGCAGAAAAACGTGCGTTTTTTTCACAACAGATAATGTAATTGATACAGAAAACTGACAAAATGAGCAGAATTATCATGCAGAATGTCCGGTTTTTTTTTCTGTGCAAGAAAAACACATTAAGTGGGAACTAGCCCTTTGATTAACATGAGTTCTTCTGTGCAGAAAACGCATATGAAAATGGTCAAGTATGTTCCCTGTCTTAAAGAGAACCTGAAGTGAGTAAAAATATTTAAAATAAACGCATGACGTAGCTGCAAATGAAGATTACATACTAACCTCACCATCAGTTCCTCTCAGAAGCTCACCATTTTCTTCTTACAGTGATCCCTTCAAGTTCTGACATTATTTTGTCAGAACTGAAATATACCAGTTGCTGTCAGTTATATATCAGTAGCTGTCAGTTACAACTGAATGTGCAAGGTAATGTCCATGTTTCCCTATGGCTCAAGTGGCAATATTACAGTTTAACAGTGTGTTGACCAGCAAGCTGTTAGGGGGTAATGGCCATTTTTAAAATGGAGGATGGAGAGTTCTATTGATCACAGTGGACAAATGAGGCAGTGGACAGGAGAGGAGAAAGAGATTGAGGAGTAGACTACACAGGAGGTAAGTATGTGTATTGTTATTTTGATTTTTTTATTTTCAGTTCAGGTTCTCTTTAAAGTACTTGAGGCAGAGGATCAAGAATAGCCTAATTTATTTCATAGTGACTGTTACATTCTGGTATTTGTGTGTACACATGTGTTCTTTTTGCATGATGGGGTTAGCCTGTTTAAAAAGGTTAAACAGGATGCTGTTGATTGTAGGTGTGTGTGTGTCTGTGTGTGTGCGTGGGGGGGGCGCAATGTTATTATTTGCCATGGGCGCTGTCTTGCCTAGATACGCCACTGGTGTGCTCCTCTGTTCACATTTTTGTGCAGTCTGGATGATACGATAGTGTTGCAGCCATGCACAAGCAAGTCACAGATGACACGCAATTCCCTCAGCAATCAGGCAGCAGCTTACACAGGAAGTATAGGTCTCGCCAGTAGACGCAGCTTGCAGTCTTTAGCCTATGCACTGGCCGGGGTTTTGAGGTCATCCATGCGGGTGTAATGTAGCGTGCAGTTAGTGAGCAGGCTACAAGTGGCTTCCAGCCCGCCCACCGACCATGGCTCATGGGTCTCTGACTGACGTTTGACAAATGTCCCACCCACTTTCCACTATAGCCAGATACTGCAGGGGCTAAAAAACAGGTTCACTTTAACCAAAATTCTATTATATCCAGGTTTATTTTACCAGGCGCTGAGCCAGGACCTGGGCATTTAGTTTATTGTATTCAAAGTTTTACTGTATCAGTTTACTATAACAAGATTATACTGTATTTAGTGTGGTCACTCTCATTAGTCTGAACAGTCTCTCAGTAATCAGCGCACTGTCACCATGATAATATTCCCGCAGGCCCAGAGGAGGAGTTTGGAGTCTGGTCCCCTTGGACTCCGTGCTCCAGGAGCTGTTCGGACCGCGAGTTGCCTGCAGTGAAGACGCGGTCGCGGTTCTGTCCCGCTGGAAGGAATTGCAGTGGAGAATCTTTCCAGGAGAGTGTCTGTAACCTGCCACAATGCACAGGTGAGACCTGCTGCGATGTATAACATGACTCCAGTGCTACACTGTTTATGTTAAAATACATTTTTATTGAGATGAAACAAGAAAAATAAAACAAATAAATCTATGTAAATTGCATAAAATACACACTAACATCAGCATATCTCCCAACTGTCCTTCTTTTGGAACCTTGTCCCTCTGTCCCTCTTTCTCCCTCATTTTGTGCCTCTTTCTTCCTCATTTGTCCCCCTTTCAGGACTAATATACAGATTTATGTAAATATGTATATTTTTTCCTACTGAACATGTGTTTAATTGACTCTAAACTTTATTCCCATCCTTTAAATTGATATATTTCTTATTTTCGATTGTTCATATGAAGTAAAATGAACCAGATAGAAAGGACCATCGTGGTTTGAATTCTAAAACAGCATATTTTTCCTATGAAATCTTAATGGCATGCGTGACTAGGGGTGTGTTGGGGACGTGGTTACAGGGATGGCCTAAGTGTCCCTCTGTCTTATCTGAAAAAGTTGGGAGGTATGACATCAGTGCTTTAGATACAGTAGTTTTCCAATAGGTTGCCCTTCCAAAAAACAAGCTCAGATTGAAGAACATATAAGGCTGAGCTTTACTTGACCACCTGGGATTGGCCTTCTGCTTTGATGGTCAACGTCCAACTCTTCACCTTAAAGCGGACCCAAACCAAACATTTTTTTTTAATTCAAAATATTTAGTTGCACCACTCTGACACATACAAAGATAAATAAACACTCCTTCAAACCTATGAGCATTTCAGTGCATGCTTTTCACCCTTCTTTTTTCATAACTAGGGTTATACAGGGAGCAGCCATTAGCAATTCCGCCATTGCTGAACACCTTCTACTTCACCAGTTTGCCGGATTTTGTCGCGGCAATTTGCATACCTCCCAACATTTAACTTTCAGAAAGCGGGACACTTAGGCCACACCCCTGGCCACACCCCCAACCCCCTAGTCACGCCCACCAAAAAGGTTTTTGAAATAAATATTTTTAATTAATAAATATTAAATACTCCCGAAAGGGGAGGCGCGTGAGGGTGCCAGTGGGTGGGGAGGAGGGTGAGAGTGGCCGTGGGTGGGCAGAGAGGGGAAAAAAACTGATCGAGGCACCAGCCCGGGGATGCGGTATGCGGCATGGATGGCCGCCGCCATTAAGTTCCTCCCTCCCTCCTAATGTGCCCCCCCCCCCCCTGCCTGCAGAGTAAAAAAATACACAGCGGAGCGGGCTGTCATTAATCTTATCATTGCCTCTCGTACCGGGATCTCATCTGGTCTTCTCGGCTTCCTGCTTCCTGTGACTTCCTGTGACCAGATGAGAAGCCTAGAAGAGCCAGATCCCGGTATGGAGAGGGAATGATAAGATTAATGACAGCCCGCTCCGCTGCGCATTTTACTCTGCAGGCAGGGGGGACACTGGGGGCACATAGGGAGGGAGGAACTTAATGCCGCATACCGCATCCCCGGGCTGGTGCCTCGATCATCCTCTCCGTGACAAATGCACGCTGCCCAGTGACAGCGTGAGGGAGGGCTCAAAACGTGGCACTTGGACCCTATGAATTTGAAAGGAAGGGAGGGGTTCCTCCAATAAATGTAAAATATTTTATATTTGTCATCATGCAGCTGAAAAAAGGCTGCTATTTATATCATAATTTAGAAAATAGATTTTATTCATTGTTTTGATGGAGCTTCTGTGTCTCGTGTGGTGAATTTGAATCAGGAAAAATAGCCCAGCTCCCATGATGAAGCCGGGTCTATCTTTTCGCGGTGATGCATGAAGATGGGTAAGAGATCAGAGCCGCATCATTCACAAGAAAACTTCTTAAATATTTTCTTTAGAAAGCTTCCAGTTAACAAATAATGCATACCCATTAGGCTCTCATTGATGTTCGGTGGGAAAATCATCTTCTGTGTGGTGTGGAGTTCCCCAATGACCTTGTCATTTCACCTCAGTTATTGCGGAGAGACAGTTAGTAGCTGTGTGTATGCTCTGTGCTATTATTATTGTCATTATGTTTTCTGATATCCCCTCTACCTATCTGACCTCCCCTCAGGTCCAGACACCCCGCCTTGTGTGGGGGAGGAGTGCAGTGAGCGGAATTGTTCCTGGAACGCCTGGTCAAACTGGAGCGAGTGTTCCCGGTCCTGCGGGGTGGGGCAGCAGAGACGTTTCCGGACTTACAATCCACCCGGAGAGAGGGGTCTGTGGTGTGACGATATCCTGACTGGAAACACAGAGAGGAGGTTCTGCAACCTGCAGGCCTGTAAAGGTAACATCTGCAGGGGCGTACACAGCACCTGATACATATGATACATAGGTCTCATTTAGCGCAAAATCTCAGCATGACGCCCCAGATCTCCCCCTCCCCAGCAGCCATGACCAGCGAAGTTCTCTCAGCATGACTCCCCAGATCTCTCCCCTCCCCAGCAGCCATGATCAGTGAGCATGACACCCCAAATCTCCGCCCTCCCCAGCAGCCATGCCCAGCGAGGTTCTCTCACCATAACGCCCCAGAACTCTGCCCCTCCTCAGCAGCCATGCCCAGCGAGGTTCTCTTAGCATGACGCCCCTGATCTCTGCCCTTCCCAGCAGCCATGACCAGCGAGGTTCTCTCAGCATGATGCCCCAGATCTCCGCCCTCCCCAGCAGCCATGACCAGTGAGGATCTCTCAGCATGACACCCCAGATCTCCCCCCTCCCCAGCAGCCATGCCCAACGAGGTTCTCTTAGCATGATGCCCCAGATCTCCCTCTCCCCAGTAGCCATGCCCAGCGAGGATCTCTCAGCATGACGCCCCAGATCTCCACCCTCCCAAGCAGCCATGCCCAGCGAGGATCTCTCAGCATGACGTCCCAGATCTCTCTCCTCCCCAGCAGCCATGACCAGCGAGGTTCTCTCAGCATGATGCCCCAGATCTCTCCCCTCCCCAGCAGCCATGACCAGCGAGGTTCTCTCAGCATGATGCCCCAGATCTCTCCCCCCCCCCCAGCAGCCATGACCAGTGAAGTTCTCTCAGCATGACTCCCCAGATCTCTCCCCTCAACAGCAGCCATGATAAGAGAACATGACGCCCCAAATCTCCGCCCTCCCCAGCAGCCATGCCCAGCGAGGTTCTCTCAGCATGACGCCCCAGATCTCCGCCCTCCCCAGCAGCCATGCCCAGCGAGGTTCTCTCAGCATGACGCCCCAGATCTCCCTCTCCCCAGCAGCCATGACCAGCGAGGTTCTCTCGGCATGATGCCCCTGATCTCCGCCCTTCCCAGCAGCCATGACCAGCGAGGTTCTCTCAGCATGATGCCCCAGATTTCCCCCCTCCCCAGCAGCCATGTCCAGCCAGGATCTCTCAGCATGACGCCCCAGATCTCCCCCCTCCCCAGCAGCCATGACCAGTGAGCATGATGCCCCAAATCTCCGCCCTCTCCAGCAGCCATGACCAGCGAGGTTCTCTCAGCATGACGCCCCAGATCTCCCCCCTCCCCAGTAGCCATGGCCAGCGAGGTTCTGTCAGCATGACGCCCCAGATCTCTCCCATTCCCAGCAGCCATGACCAGCGAGGTTCTCACTGCTGCTTTTATAGGGGTATTTCACCTTCCTGGAAGCTGGTAAAAGCAATGGGACAGCTGATTGGTTGCCTTTGTAAGAGTTCCTCCTCTTTCTGCAGGGTGCTATTTCAGGGTGAAGCAAACTGTGGTTGATTTACTGGGGGCTATTAAGCTATTAGGTAATAGCTTAATAAAGTTTGCAGCCCTCACCATGGTCATATATAACATATGCCTAATCCAGTCAGACTTCAGTCAGGGCACCTGATCGGCATATTTGTTCAGGGTCTATGTGGCTAAAAGTATTAGAGGCAGAGGATCGTCAGGAATTCCAGGTAATGTGCATTGTTATGTGCAAGGAAATAAACATGTCAGCCTCCATATCCTTCTCACTTCAGGGCCCATATGAGGGCCCAACTTTTTCTCCTGAGTTCTATCCTAGGTGATATTTTCATAACTTGTCAATAAAATGACATTTAAGCCACCAGCAAGCAAGATAATACTCAGAATAATTTTGATAATACATATTCAACTACTTTTTGATTGTCAATTGTGCTAAACCGTCATTTTAAAGAAAAAATGAAAAATTATTTCCTAGGAGAAAACTCAGAAGAAAAAGTAAATTGCATATAGGCCCAGGTCTGCTTAAAAAAAAAAAAAAAAAAGACAGCCTGAAGGGGGTGCTGGTGTTTCAAATTTGCAACATTGCTCTGAATTCACCGGAACACCACATTTCAGCACCATTCAGCACTGAACCTGCGGACAGCGTCAGAGGAGTTCAATTACTTTAGTTTCAGGGTGCGTTTTAACTTGACTCTATGTTTTCCTTTCGGCTTTGAAAGAAGGAAGTATGGGAGTCCTGTGAAATGTGCCGTGAAGCAGTGAAGAAGTATGGGAACTCCCCCTGGCCCTGTCCGCAAGTTCAGTGCTGAATGGTGCTGAGATGTGGTGTTCCGGTGAATTCGGAGCGACGCTCCAAATTCGGAGGCACTTGTACCTGTCTGCACTTTCTAAAAGCTCCTTGTACTGCCTGATGAAGGGGTATATCACCTGTGACATGTGTTGCATTTTTGTGGAGTTACCTTGAATAAAATTACTTTTTCATTGAAAACTGACTCTTGGGTCTACTTATAGGAGGTAAGTCCACCACTATCTACCTTTGTAATAATAATAATCTGAACATTTGTATAGTGCTTTTCTCCTGTCGGACTCAAAGCACTCAAGAGCTGCAGCCACTGGGACACGCTCAAGAGGCCACCCTACAGTGTTAGGGAGTCTTGCCTTGAACGCCTTATTGAATAAGTACTGACCATGGACAAGAATCAAACCCTGGTCTCCCACGTCAAAGGCAGTGCCCTTAACCAGTACACTATCCAGCCACACGTAAATGGTTTTTAACCATTTTATTCTTACCTGGCTTCTCTGTAAACATTCTCTTTATTTTGTGATTCCACCCTTGGTGGAGGAGTGTTACCCCCTTTTTCCCACTTCTACGGAGAGCTACATCCGGGTCTAGTCTCCCCACCTGCCTACATAGTGGTTATCGCAGGTAATCCGCCTTTGTGAGTATATCTGCTCATATAATGCAGTATTGGGGCTCTCAGTCCTTTTTGTTTTTTAAGTGATGTTGCAACTTCGAACACCAACACTATCTGAAAGTACTGCAGAGTAAAATCTCTTACCTGATCTTTACAGATTGCCCAGCAGGCTCACAGTGAACCAGAACTCTTAGGAGTGTGTAAGGGCCTAAAAAAGGACCAAAAAGAACTCTTATTAACCACTTGCCGACCAGGGGTGATTTGCCTGATCTGTGCTGCGTGGGCTCTCCAGCCCGCAGCACAGATCAGTATTATGCCAGGGCGATCAGATTTCCCCCCTTTTTTCCCCACTAGGGGGATGTCCTGCCGGGGGGAGGGGGGGGGTCTGATCGCCGCCGGCCATCTGCGTTTTGCGGGGGGGGGCTCCTCAAAGCCCCCCTCCGCAGCCATTTCCACCCTCTACCTCCTTACCTCCCTCCCTCCCTCTCTCCGTAATGCGCAGGACGGAGTTCCGTCCTGCGCATTGAAGGATAGGCTTCCGCCTATCAGATGCCGGCGATCCCCGGCCAATCAGAGGCCGGGGATCGCCGATCTGCCCTACGGCGCTGCTGCGCAGCAGCGCCGTATGAAGTAAACAGCGGGGATTTCTTCCCCGCGTGTTTACATTTTGCCGGCGAGCCGCGATCGGTGGCTCTCCGGCTGTTCACGGAGACACCCTCCGTGAACTGACATGGAAAGGCCGCTCGAGCGGCCGTTTCCATGGTAACCCGCAGACGACCAGTTTACGCCAATCGGCGTTAGCTGGTCGTCAAGAGGTTAAAGTGCTATGCAAAACAGATGTTTGCCTTCTTAAAACAGATTTGCCATTATTCAGGTTGGATTGAGCTCTGAGGCGTCCTTCATATCTCCCTCATAACAAACTGACTCAGCGTTGCATTCCAGCGGTTCTGGTGGTGTGTTTAGCTTGCAAGAGAGCCCAAGGTGGGCACATATAATTAAAAAAAAAACTATGCTACCAGATCCTGGGGGCTGGGAGGATCAGGTAGACGCTCATCCACGCTGCTCTCCACCGCTACATTGGCGTGCTTTCACTTTTGTGACCTTTGGGGTCACGACGCTGGAAGGAGAGAGAGATTCCCTCCCAGCATGCATGGAGGCGGGGGAGCAACAGGGGGCGCGGCCAGGGAAAGACAGCTGCCCAATGGCAGCTGGCAAAAGCCTGCAGGAACGCCCCTAGTGGGTTTTTTGAGCAGGGAATTCCTATCCTCCCATTACTCTCCGAAATAGCTACAATCATTGTTTTGTTAATTTCGGGGGGCTATAGCGGGGGGGGGGGGGGGGGGCAGAGAGCGGCGTGGGGGGAACACAGAGGCATGCAAGTCATGAGCCAGGGAACATGCCTCTGTGTCCCATCTGCCACCACCTTGGGTTCTCTTTCACTGACAACAAAGTGACTATTTACATGATCAGCAGTGATGCATTGTGGGACACCTCAGAGCTCACTCCAACCTGAATACATACCTTCTGATTTAAGAAAGCAAATATCTGTTTTGCATGATCTTTTCTCTAGTGCTGCTATGTACCACTGTTGTACTTTTTACTGATGATCGAATAAAGATATGGATTTTTAATACGATGAAGGAGTGTGGACAACAGAGCAGAGTCCCAGTGGATTGGCGTACAGCCCACGTTTTCCCATTATTTAAGAAGGGCAAAAAATCTGATCCAGGAAATTATAGACCTGTAAGCTTAACATCAGTTGTATGCAAACTATTTGAGGGGTTACTAAGAGATACTATACATGACTTCATAGTAGAAAATAATCTTATTTCTCAGCATCAACATGGGTTTACTAAAGACAGGTCCTGTTTGACTAACATGCTCAGCTTTTATGAGGTAGTGAATGCTAATATGGATATTGGGAATGCTGTAGATGTGATATACTTGGACTTTGCAAAGGCCTTCGACACTGTTCCCCACAGAAGTCTGGTGCAAAAGTTGAGGATGCAAGGACTGGGGAAGAGTTTGTGTGCATGGATAGGGAACTGGCTAATGGACAAAAAACAAAGAGTTGTGGTCAATGGATCGTACTCAAAATGGGAGACTGTTAGCAGTGGGGTCCCACAGGGGTCTGTACTGGGTCCAGTGCTCTTCAATTTATTTATTAATGACCTAGTAGATGCAGTAGTGAGTAATGTTGCTATTTTTGCAGATGATACAAAATTGTGCAGAATCATCAACTCTCAGGAAGATAGTGTCATATTGCAACAGGATCTGGATAGGATGGCTATATGGGCACATACATGGCAGATGAAATTCAATGTTGACAAATGTAAAGTCATGCATTTTGGTCGTACCAATGGTCTAGCACCATACAAAATAAATGGGATACAGTTGGGAACATCAAACTTGGAGAAGGACTTAGGAGTACTCAGGGCAGTTTCTAGGCTAAATTTCACCCAGTTCGGGAGTCAAAAAATGCGCCCCCCCCCCCCATCCCCCCCCCCCCCCCCCCCACCCCAAATCAAAGCTGCTAAGTGAAATCATGTCAAAAGGCTTCTTGAAACCAACTCACCATTTTTATTTATTTTTTACTCTGCATCTGACCACCTGCCCAGGGAAAAAAGAGCGCCCCCTCCGCCCCCTAGCCAGGGAGTCACAGTATGGTGGTCTGACCACCTGCCCAGGGAAAAAAGAGCACCCCCCCTCCCCCCTAGCCAGGGAGTCACAGTCAGACCATGGTGGAGCCCACCATGGTCTGACTGTGACTCCCTGGCTGGGGATGGGGGTGTACTCTTTTTGCCCTGGGCTGGTTGGTGGTCAGACTCTGACCACCAGCCCAGGGCAAAAAAAGCGCCCCCCTACCCCCAGCCAGGGAGTCACACTGTTAGACCATCACCATGGTGGGCTCTGACCACCAGCCCAGGGCAAAAAGAACGGAGGTGCTAGCGGGCAGCGGCAGCAAGGGCCAAGGCACACACTAGCAGCAGTGGCCAAAAAGACTCCACCTTCTGGGGCTGGGCTCCGCCGCACACTGCTGTTGCACAGTAGGAGGAAACGTCCGTGACAGGATCGATGTCATCGCAATGCCGCTCCTGTCACGCTGACGCTCCTGTCACGTGCCGTCAACACGCAGGAGCGCCCAGAAGGATCTAGTAAGCCGGTGATCGCGCTGGTGCACAGCTCCTCCTGCCTCTCGCTGCACTGCGTCCGCGTGTCACCGGCTCCTAGCAGTGACATGACGTCACATCCTTCTGCCTGGCGTAGGGTGACCATATTTTAATTTCCAAAAAAGAGGACGATCACAACAGCATGTGGGCGTGGTCATGGGAAGGGCCAAATATACAAGACCTTAGCATTGTGCTGTCCAACTTCACGGGCATGGAGGGACTTTTTTTTCCCAGAACACATGGTGGAGGGCCGGCCGACCACAAAATGCAATCAGATTCGCATAAGATTTCCCCACAAAATGCAATGAGATTGGCAACAGATTTCCACACAAATAGAATCAGATTGGCAGCATATTTCTCTACAAATGCATTGAGATTGGCAGGATATTTCCCCACAAATGCTATGAGATTGGCAGCACATTTCCCCACAAAAGCAATCTTATTGGCAGCACATTTCCCCACAAATGCAGTCTAATTGGCAGCACATTTCCCCACAAATGCAATCTAATTGGCAGCACATTTCCCCACAAATGCAATCTTATTGGCAACACATTTTCCCACAAATGCAATCATATTGGCAGCACATTTCCCCACAAATGCAATCATATTGGCAGCACATTTTCCCACAAATGCAATCTAATTGGCAGCACATTTCCCCTACAAATGCAATCTAATTGGCAGCACATTTCCCCACAAATGCAATCTTATTGGCAATACATTTTCCCACAAATGCAATCATATTGGCAGCACATTTCCCCACAAATGCAATCTTACTGGCAGCACATTTCCCCACAAATGCAATGAGATTGGCAGCATATTCCCCCAAATGCAATGAGATTGGCAGCACATTCCCCCACAAAATGCTCTTCCTGCCACCCTCAGCACAGTTGCTCCCACTCATGTCTGCTCGGTGTGTATCACTCACCGCATGGCAGCTTCAGCTACACACATACATCCCCTCCTCTTCCATTAGCCCCAGCGGCACGCACTGACTTGAGGCCCCCCTCCCTGAAATTAGTGGCACGCAAAGCACACTTCGTAAAAAAATAAACACCAAAGAAAGCGCAAAACGCTGAAAAATTGGGTGTGGCCAAGATGTGCTGTGGGTAGAGCCAATTACTAGCAAAATGCAGGTAGTCCCCGGTAACCATACGAGATAGCTTACACGAGGTGCCCTCAGTTTAGGTAGCGAGCTATAGGTGCTGGAGTATAGGTAGCCAAAAAAATCAAACTGATCACTTGCTTCTCCGTGAGTTTCCCTAGACAGGGCCTTCCCTGACATTTAGTGACATGACTATGTACCCTGTAAAGCACCAGAGAAGACATCTGTGCTGTATAAATTAATAACATTAAGGTAGTTAAAGAGAGTCTGAAGCGTACAAAATTACCTCTTTTTTTAGGCAGTCCTCTTCAGCATTGATGGCATAACTTAAACGCTGCTATCCTGGAGGCAGAGCTACAGTGCTAAAGAGGAATGCCTAAAAGAAGATGTCATTTTGTAGGCTTCAGAGACATTGCTGATTATACACCCTGAGGAAACAGAGTAATAAACAGAATAGGAAGGAGATGGTAGGAAAGAGAGAAAGAAAAAGAGCCAGGGAAGAGAATACAGAGCAGGGAGTGTGGGGGAAAGAGGACACATGCATAAAAGGAAGAGAAATGTGGGAAAGAGAAAAGGGGGATATATGAAGTGGAGGCATTGCAGAGGGGATAAAGACAGTCACACACAGTATGGGACAAAAGAGGAACAGCAGGGAGAATTCACAAAGTCTGTAGCCTTCACTTGTCCCGTTTGACAGGAGCATGTCCCGTTTGACAGGACATGCTGATAAATGTAGATAGGGAGGGGGGCTGGGAAGGGACACTGGAAGAGGAGAGCTCAGAGGCAGTCAAGCTAATCTAAACTGTCCCAGCTTACACAGTGCTGCTCCCAGTACTACAGACGTCTGCTGTCAGCATTACCTGTATCACTGGCAACTGCAACACCAGACTGCCCTGCACTATTGATCCATTGTTCTGATCAGAATAATAAATCAATAGTGCAGGGCACTCTGTGTCACAGCAGCCAGTGATACAGGCAATAATGACAGATGACTTCTGTAAACTGGAGAGTGAAGCACTGTGCACTGCTGCTACCTCTCCCTGCTAGCCTGCCAGTCAGAAAGCTTGCTAAAAATCCTTTCCTTCCACTCACCGTGCCGCTGCTACGCTGATCTCCTCTGGCCAGGGGGAAATCACAACATCCATGGTGTACCAGATTGTGTCTCAGAGACACATTGAAAGTGCCGCTGTGTGGCCGGGACAGGAAGGGGGCGGGGCCCCACATCCCATACAGGAAGAAGCTGGAGGCTGTGGAGTGTTGACTGTTGAAAATCTGTGTGACGCTGCCTGCTCGGCTGCTGCGCCTGCTATTATTTCAGAGCAGGCAGCGCGCCGAGCCTCTGCATCAGTCAGTGACATTACATGCCATGCTAGCTTGCCGCCCCTGTACCCGGACATTTAAAATAACCCGCTGGTCGCCCCGGACAGGTCGGAAAAAGTGGACCTGTCCGGGGAAAAGAGGATGCCTGGTCTGCCTAGCCTGGCGCCCCCCAATTTGTCACTCTCATCGGCGCCCCGTTCAGCAGAACCGGCTGAACGGGGCAAGAAACGGCCCTGGGAGTACTCATCGACAACAAGTTAAATAATCGTACTCATCGACAACAAGTTAAATAATCGTGCAGCTAAAGCGAACAAAATTTTGGGATGCATTAAAAGGGAAATAAAAACTCGAAATGCTAGCATAATATTGCCCCTGTTTAACTCTCTAGTAAGGCCACATCTGGAATATGGAATTCAGTTCTGGGCACCACATTACAAAAAAGATATTGCAGTTTTAGAGCAGGTGCAGAGACGAGCTACAAAATTGATACGTGGGATGGAAGGTCTCGCTTACCAAGCAAGGTTAGATAAACTGGGTTTATTTAGTCTAGAGAAAAGACGCCTTAGAGGAGATCTAATTAACATGTATAAATACATCAGAGGGCAATATAATAGCTTGGCGGATGAGCTTTTTGTCCCTAGGCCTTCTCAAAGGACTAGAGGACATGAGCTGCGCATGGAGGAAAAACGTTTTAGCCATTTATTTAGGAAAGGGTTCTTTACAGTAAGAGTGATTAAGATGTGGAATGCATTGCCACAGGAAGTCGTTATGGCAAACTCTATACCTGCATTTAAAGGGGGCTTAGATGCTTTCCTTGCGTTGAAAGACATCCATGACTACAATTACTAGGTTATGCCTAATGATGTTGATCCAGGGATTTTATCTGATTGCCATCTGGAGTCAGGAAGGAATTTTTCCCTTTTAGGGCTAATTGGACCATGCCTTGTGGGGGTTTTTTCGCCTTCCTCTGGATCAACAGGGGTATGTGGGGGACGGGCTGGAGTTGTACTTTGTACTGGTTGAACTCGATGGACGTATGTCTTTTTTCAACCAAAATAACTATGTAACTATGTAACTATGTAACTTTGCCTCAGATGGTGGTTAGGAGTGGTGTTCCTGTCTCCTGCACCCTCCTACACACAGCACAGTGATATGTGGTGAGGTGGACCAGCCTCCTTTTCTTTTTCTTACATACCCAGTAAACACTGATCTACACACTCATCGCAGACATGGTTTTCAGCAAAGTCTTAGATGACCTCTTCAGGTAGTAGTTGAAGAAAAAAATCGTTTTTCCTAACTTCAGAATTGGAAGGGTTCTGAACGCAGTTAGTTCAGGTGGAATCTACATGATGTCTTGCTATTCTATTCTTCTATTCTACATTCTTGCTATTCTTCCAGTTAACGGCGAATGGTCTAAGTGGAGCCCCTGGTCGTGGTGTGACCGCACATGTGGTGGAGGGAGGTCAGTCAGAAGCCGGAGCTGCAGCAGCCCACCACCTAAAAATGGAGGACGGGATTGTGAGGGGGAGAAATACCAAGTGCGGATCTGCAACCCCAAACCCTGCGGTGAGTCCAGAGTGGAAGCCACATGCAGTGCTGTATATATGTTACCATTCTGTTCTTGTTACCTTGACAATGGGGACCAATCTTGGTCATGCAAATAAAAGTATGTCATGTTGATAGAATAAACAAGGATTCGTTCTTTACTGGAGTGTGAAGCCCCTAGCTGGGTGAAAATGAGTATTTTGTTATGTATAAAGATTACTTTCATGCACTAGTTATTATGTTTCTGTTTTCCCTGCCTACCGTGTTTACTGACTATTGCCCGCTTGTGTCTCCATGAAGCTGAGGGCTGCCCGCTGGCTATGCTGGAAGTGCCATGTGCCAATCGCTGCCCCCGGCGGTGCTCAGACTTGCAGCAAGGAATTGTGTGCCTGGATGGAGAGGCCTGTGAGCGGGGATGCAGGTGCCCACCAGGTAGGTGGCCTTTCTCTGCTACTTACAGCACTCTAACAGTGACTTCAGTACATAATGCCTGATCCTCTGTGTCTTCCAGGGATGCTGGAGCAGGACGGGGTGTGTGTGCCCATCACGCAGTGTGATTGTACAGACAGCAGGGGGCAGAGCTGGACAGCAATGAGCTCCCTCCAGGAGGACTGCAACAACTGCACCTGCATAGACGGGAGTCTCTTCTGCACCAACCACACCTGCCCCAGTCAGGACTGTAAATGGAGTCAGTGGTCAGCCTGGTCCCAGTGCTCTGTCACTTGTGGGAGTGGCCTGCAGACTCGCTTCAGGTAACTCCAGCACAGAAAGACCAATCAGTATCTGTCTTTTATAGACCAGCCTACTTTACACTGATGAAACCTGATCAGTGATTGGTCATCCCATCCTGCCTCACATCACAGCTCCTCCCAGAATGTTTTGTTTATCTAACCACATACACATTGCAAGTCATTTTAAGGCTAACTCTACTCAAAGCCATTATATCACCTTTAAATAATTGCTGCACCCAATAACCAGGGGCTCCCCCTCTCTCTATCCTATATGGAGAGGGGAGGGGAGAGGTTGAATGGGGTGGCATTAGCCAAGAATTAAACAGCGGGACACTGGAAAGCTATAATACTCTACAGGGACACTGCAAAAGTTTGCAAGTATTGTATTGTGACAGGTGCAGAATTGAGCCCTGTACATTAAAGCTTTTGCCTATGCAGCCTGTGCCCAAAAACAGTCTTGGTTGAGAAAGTATGTGTTTTTATCTTGATATTTACATGTATATATTGTGTTTAAAGATTAGATCCAGTACTCAGGATGGGGGTGTGAAGAAGATATTTAACCACTTGCAGATTCCTGCTACATATATATGCCCTACAGTGTTTACCTCCTTGTTTTCGAGACATACGTGCCCCCAAAACCATCTAGCTAGCCAAACACGGATCTGTGAATGGGAACATATGTTTCCAAAGCTGATCAAAGTGCCTGCGCAATGAATAATCACTGGAATCAGTAAGGTGCATGTGATAATTCGTAAAATGAAAGTAAAACCACACTTACATTCACTTTCTGTGTACTATCTACAGTACACAGGATAAAGTGTGGGTACATTTAGTGGACAAATGTTAAATATATTTAATAAAGAAATTCCTTATAGTTATTTTCCCCTTATACCCCATAGTTGAGGCCAGAGCCCACTAACGCATTTGTGTCCACTGACCACTTCTGTCTGCCTTTCAGCATCTGTAACATAGTTGTGTTTCTGAAAAGCGGACACAAATGGGTTAGTGGGCTCTGGCCCTTACCAAAACAAGACACTTGGGGAAAAAAAGTGATAACATTTAAAAAGAAAATGCAGAAATAGTTACCAAAAATTCACATACAATTGTGTGCTAAGCACACTATGACACTAATGAAAAAAGTTCAAAAACCCGTAATTGCAAAAGTATAAATCCATTTATTGCTAAATATTCTATAAAAGATAACGCAGTGTGAACCCCAGAGTGCAAAACCCCCCCATATAAAAAGACCCAGGATTCAAGCCCCAACGCCACCCACAAGCAATACCCCTGACATGGGAGAGAAACCACCACAGGTAGGCCTCCCTGTCTTCAACCCTCAGAGCTCTTATGGGACAGGCCTGCCCAAGAAAAAGTTCTTGATGTTGTCAGCAAAGCAACATGCTGTGTGGCATCTAGCTGGAGAAGTTCATATTATGGCATGTAGCACAATTCCTGCATGCAGACTAGAGAAGCAAAACGCTATCATTCAATTCACTAATACTGATGAAATTTCTCAGTCTCTCCAATGATGATGGCACAAATATTCATCCAGCACGATTGCTATGCACTGCTTAAGCGGCAGGTAACAGTTCATAATTCAAATATATGGACATGATGCAATTGTAATCCACAATGGAGTTATATTGTTGCTTACCAGCTCCTTCCTGGGTATGCTGTGGGAGTGCTGCAGCAAAGGATCCGGGCTAGGTGGCTGAGTCACCATACAGAAAGTGAGTCCAGATAGCAACTGGTTTTCTACCCTGTCAGGGACGTCTCCCTGTCACAGGGAAAAGTAGATGTGGAGATAACCAGGGGACACGCCAGAGCCTCTCCCCTCTTCACACAGTTCAATCGAACGCTGTAGTCAGCATGAACTTCCTAGTGACATCACTCACTCTCCTCCTACGGTGGCTCTGCACAACCACAAAGGATTGACGTTTCAGCTGTGAGCCAGCTTTTCTCAGAATCAAAAGCACTTGTATTGCCATCTAGTGGACTTTTATAGCCGGTGCATTGCAGGATTTCAACATTAACTCTTTCCCTGCCTAATTGCTTTCCTATTTTTCCATCAAATGGCTTATTGCTGTGCATATTTTTACATTTTTACATTCAATTACATAATAAAAGAATGTTTGGGGAGGGAGGATGGGGGGGAGAAAAACAAGAGAACCAAAACCCCACATTCTCATCATCCATACTATACCATGATGGTATTTATTACCAAAAGAGACGAGGGCTGCAGTTACAGGAACACTTTTAGATTTAAATCAGAATTGAGGCCTTTGGGCACCAAACTGTCACATCTGTAGATCCACATACATTCCTTCTGGTATAAAATTTTATCAAAGTCACCCCGCCTGCCACTTATTTGCAATCTATAAATCCCTTTATACTTTAAGCCTTCTGGATTTCCCTGATGAAATTCTTCAAAGTGTACTGCCAGGGGACTAGACTGCTCTTTCTTCTTAATATCTTTTATATGTTCCTTAATTCTGGAACCCACGTCTCTCTTTGTTTTGCCTACGTAAATCTTTTCACATGGACATATTATTTGGTATATAACCCTTGTGGTCATACAGTTTATAAAGCTATTGATTTTATATTCTTCTGTTCCCTCACTGTTAGAAAAGATATTTCCTTGTTGCACGTATCTACACACCTTACAACCAGCGCATCTATACATGCCTTTTAAATTACTGATGCGTGGAGTCGCTATTTCACTTCTCACCAACATATCACCAAGATTTTTGCACCTTCTTGCCGTTATTTGTGGTACTTTTCCCACTATTTTGGCTATGTCATTATCCAATAACAATACTCCCCAATTTTTATTCAATACTTCACGCATCTGCTGCCAATGGCTTCCATACCTCGTTATTATTCGTGTGACTTCACTGTCACCATTCTTTTCGTTTTCTTTTTTCCGCAATAATTGTTCTCTTTCTGTTTTAAGGGCTCACACATATGCCCTTTCAGCATTCTATTGGAATAGCCTCGTTCCTTTAAACGTTTTTGTAGGGCCTGGCCCTCTTTTCTATATTCATCCAAGTCGGCACAATTGCGCCTGATACGTAAAATAGTTACCTTAGGGACTCAGATTTTTTTTATTTATATATATTGTATGTCATTGGGGTATATTACTGTTATTTTTGCAAATAAGGGATTGTAATTAGTGATAAAGTATAAACAAATACAAAATGGAACAAAAATACACCTTTATTTCCAAATAAAGTATATTCACCATACATTGTACAAGGCTCATAATTTAAATGTTGTAATAACCAGGACATATGGGCAAATAAAATGTGTGTGTGTTTTCTATAGTAGCACTTTTTATTTAAAAACTATAATGGCTACAAACTGAGATATAATGACCTGTTTTAATTTTTTTCTTATTCCTTTTAAAATGCATAGGATATAAATTAATTCTTAAGAAAAAGTACCACCCAAAGAAAGCCTAGTTTGTCCAGCAATAAAAACAAAACAAGATATAAATCAATTAGATGTGATAAGTAGCGATAAAGTTTCCTACAACAATGACTTGTAACTCCAAGTGTAGCTCCGAGTTCACTGATAGGCAGACATGTTTCGCAGCCAAAAGCTGCCTCTTCAGAGACGCATGAAAATCATAAACAATCGAGTCCAGGAAACACAACTCTCTCCAAATTCTGTGATGTTATAAACAAAAGTTTGTCAGAGCAGTGCATCACTCCTCTGTTTCGGGGGTTCGTACCTCCGAAGAAGCAGCTTTTGGCTGCAAAACACAGGTCAGACTCTCAGTGGACTCTATATTATAGTCTGTAGTGGACCAGTGATGATCATATTCAACTAATTCCAATTACGCAAAATGCCATGTCAATTTTCACATTTACGCCTATATGTAATTACAAATTGTTTTAACTCAATTGATTTTGTATAATCATTAGTAATTTCGCACACATTTTTGCATAATTTTTGCGTAATTTCATGCCGACTTTGGCAGTGAATAGCAAAGCCACATATGTTAAGGAGAATAGTGGGTACATGTAATGATCTGCAGGCGATTTCCAGCCAACGCTCACAACGTGTGCGGAAGCAGGAGGAAATCGTCACAGTCACAGAAGCAAAGTACCCAGTATTAATTTGTAGAGGAGAATTCCAACCAGCAGATGGAGCTGTGGAGTGCAGAGGAATAAACCCTCTGCACAGCCACAGATGCCAGATTGAAATTGCACGACTGAGCAACAAAACAATAACTCAGAAGAAAGCAAAGACAGAGACAGACAACATGAATGTCCACCAATCTAGTCGCCACCCCGCGACGGTAGACATATCACGTCAAAGCAGACCAGAGTGAGAAAGCTAACCGCAAGAGAAGCGATTGCTATCAGCAACACAAGACTGAGCAAAGACAGAGCCACCCCGCGACGGTAGAAATATCACGTCAAAACAGACCAGAGTGAGAAAGCTAACCGCAAGAGAAGCGATTGCTATCAGCAACACAAGACTGAGTAAAGACAGAGCGTGACTGAGTAAGGAAGACACAGCAAAGAACCACAATCTGAACGTCAAAGAAAACAACAAACGAACTAGCTAAACGCGGTCCCCGCACAATATGCGAAACAGAGACTAGCGCGTTAACGGTACGGCCACCGCACGATAAGAGTATCAGTGACAAAACGTACCAACCCTAACACATGAACACAAACCATGACGACAGACAAATAACGCGAACGCTTGCTAATCGGTTGCCTCACCCCAGACAACAGCAAGTACTGGACTAAACAGACTAAAGGAGCAACCAATAGCAACCGCAGCTAAGGTTATACTCCAGGAGACAAACAAGGGAGATCCACCGCCTCTATCGCTAGGGCGAATGCGATCTAGGAGCGAAACCAAACGATTCACTGTCAGCCACCGCAGGTGCCAGTACAATTGCAAGGACAAGACAAGACAGCACAGGAATACACAGTACAAATAACACAGAACCTGACTGCGCTATAGGAAATGCAAAATGCACTCCCCAATTATAACTACACTAGAATATTCCTTCAAAAAGTACTTGTCGTTTTAAAGGAAATCAATTTTAAAAAATGCAAAGAAAAATGTTTTTTAAACTCAGAAAAATGGCAGTTTAAAAACCATTTTTCTTTGCATTTTTAAAATCGGTTCTCTCAAAAACTACAAGGTGTTTTTGAAACATTCTTTTTTTTGTCTTGTGCCCAGTATTCTCCTTAACATATGTATAATTGGTAGCATGTATGGAGGCTATGCTATTAACCACTAAAGTCGGCACAAAATGACGCGAAAAATGACACGAAATTACAAATAATTACAATTGCATACAAAATTAATTTTAAGATTTTCCTTTAAATTTCACATTACCATTATGATACGTAATTATGCCTAGGCGTAATTTCTGCTCATCACTAATTTGGACAGTCCAGGTCATGCTTAGTAAACATTATAATATAATGTATGTACCATCAGGTCTTCTACTTCAGGATCAGAGAGGAAGCTATGCCAGACGCCAGAGAGCCAATCCCGCCCGTGTTACCATGAGAGATGCCCTGAGCTGTGCCCCCACAATGGTTCCAACCGCCGCATCGGTGACGTCTGGCTTGTGGGCGAGTGTCAGCAGTGGTCAGTATCTCTATGTTCTTCCTGGGATAAGACAAAAGGGCTCGTTTACTCTTATGGCCCATAAACACGCTCGATCACTGTTGCTATAAAATGAGCGATCTCCGGCGGAAAGCACATTCAAATTAAATAATGGCACAATGACGGTCTGCCGATTGGTAGTAGAATTACGAAAATGATGACCTGGTCTTTAAAGATCATTTGTACAAATGACTCACATCAATTATTGTCCGAACTGATCCACCAGGACAGATCGGTCTTTATGAGCATTAATCGTGGTCATTTAACGTCGTTGGTACACTTTAATTTCAATGATTCTCAGCTCACCCGTTGTTGGTTTTGGGCGATAGCGCTCGAGCAGGTGTACAGAGCTTTGGAAATTATGCTTCAGATGAGAAATGCTGGAGGTAAGTGGAAGGAAAGACTTAGAATAGGTGCAGCATAGGGTGAATACTAAAACCTTGAGTGGAAGGAGAGTAGTGGTGGTGGTTGAGCAGCCTGCTTTGTCCTATGGGGAAACAAAGGGAGGCAGTAGCCTGTTCTGTCCTACGGGGAGAGGATGGGGAAAGACAAGCAACAAGGGCCTGGAGATATGAGAGGGAGGAAGTGATTCCATAAAATAGGTGCAGCGCAGGTAAAGTGCTGGAGATGTAAGAGGGAGGAAGCGACTCCATAGAATAGGGTGCAGCATAGGGGATGTCCTGGAGATTTGATAGCGAGGAAGTGACTCCATAGAATAGGGTGCAGCACAGGGGAAGTCCTAGAGATGTGAGAGGGAGGAAGTGATCCCATAGAATAGGTGTAGCACAGGGGAAGCCCTAGAGATGTGAGAGGGAGGAAGTGATCCCATAGAATAGGTGTAGCACAGGGGAAGCCCTGGAGATGTGAGAGGGAGGAAGTGATTCCATAGAATAGGGTGCAGCACAGGGGAAGCCCTGGAGATGTGAGAGGGAGGAAGTGATCCCATAGAATAGGTGTAGCACAGGGGAAGCCCTGGAGATGTGAGAGGGAGGAAGTGATTCCATAGAATAGGGTGCAGCACAGGGGAAGCCCTAGAGATGTGAGAGGGAGGAAGTAATTGCATAGAATAGGTGCAGCACAAGGGAAGCCCTGGAGATGTGAGAGGGAGGAAGTAATTCCGTAGAATAGGTGTAGCACAAGGGAAGGCCTGTAGATGTGAGAGGGAGGAAGTTATTCCATAGAAAAGGTGCAGCACAGGAGAAGTCCTGGAGATGTGAGAGGGAGGAAGTCATTCCATAGAATAGGTGCAACACAGGGGAAGTCTTGGAGATGTAAGAGGGAGGAAGCGACTCCATAGAATAGGGTGCACTGCAGCATAGGGGAAGCCCTGGAGATGTGAGAGGGTGGAAGTGGTTCCCTAGAATATGTGCAGCACAGGAGAAGTCCTGGAGATGTAAGAGGGAGGAAGTGACTCCATACAATCGGTGCAGCACTGGGGAAGTCCTGGAGATATGATAGACTTTGCTGCTTTTCTTGTCCTTTTGACTCTGTGTGACTACCTTTGTCTCTCCCTCCAGTATCTGCACCCCAGAGGGGAATTACTGCCAGGACATTGAATGCAAAGGTGAGCAAACACTTTGGCCCACATGACATTACTTTTTTACTCCTACATTTTCTCATACATACAGAAATTATAGAGATCACATGAGCTCCATGTGTCAGTGTGGTGCTGGGCGTGTCCGTACAGAAATTATAGAGATCACATGAGCTCCATGTGTCAGTGTGGTGCTAGCCGTGTCCATACAGAAATTATACAGATCATATAAGCTCCATGTGTCAGTGTGGTGCTGGCATGTCCATACAGCAATGATAGAAATCACATGAGCTCCATGTGTAAGTGTGTGCAGGGTGTGTCCATACAGAAATTATAGAGATCATATAAGCTCCATGCGTCAGTGTGGTGCTGGGCGTGTCCATACAGAAATTATAGAGATCATATGAGCTTCATGTGTAAGTGTGTGCTGGGGTGTCCATACAGAAATTATAGAGATCACATGAGCTCCATGTGTCAGTGTGGTACTGGGCATGTCCATACAAAAATTATAGATATCACATGAGCTCCATGTGTAAGTGTGTGCAGGGTGTGTCCATAAAGAAATGATAGAGCTCACATGAGCTCCATGTGTCAGTGTGGTGCTGAGCGTGTCCGTACAGAAATTATACAGATCATATAAGCTCCATGTGTCAGTGTGGTGCTAGGCGTGTCCATACAGCAATGATAGAGATCACATGAGCTCCATGCGTCAGTGTGGTGCTGGGCGTGTCCGTACAGAAATTATAGAGATCACATGAGCTCCATGTGTCAGTGTGGTACTGGGCATGTCCATACAAAAATTATAGATATCACATGAGCTCCATGTGTAAGTGTGTGCAGGGTGTGTCCATACAGAAATGATAGAGATCACATGAGCTCCATGTGTCAGTGTGGTGCTGGGCGTGTCCGTACAGAAATTATACAGATCATATAAGCTCCATGTGTCAGTGTGGTGCTGGGCGTGTCCATACAGCAATGATAGAGATCACATGAGCTCCATGCGTCAGTGTGGTGCTGGGCGTGTTCGTACAGAAATTATAGAGATCACATGAGCTCCATGTGTCAGTGTGGTGCTGGGCGTGTCCATACAGAAATTATAGAGATTATGCAATCGGGGCCGGATTCATACTTTTTACCGCCCAAGGCCCACTGTCACCAGCTGCCTTCGGACTGACAGCATCCTAAACCTCCCCCCAACGTGGCAGGGATTGGATTGTAGGCTCCTCTGAGGGCAGTTAGTAAAGCAGGGATTACATTATAAACTCCTCTGAGGGCAGTTAGTGACATAATGGCAGAGATTAGATTGTAAGCTCCTTGGCGAGCTGCACATTTGGTTAGTGACTGGCAGCTCAGAGATCTCTGTAAGTGTGTGTTTGCTGCCCATCCCCTCAGAGGCGTAGCTAGGGTTTTCAGCACCAGGGGACATGGACAGTTTTTGCGCCCCCCTGTAGAAAGCCAGATGTGCCCCCCTTTCCCCCATTTAGATAAGCAGATGTTCCCCCCCTTTAGGGTGGCCACGAACAGTCTAATTTCTAGCGAAAAATTGTTTGAGCGATATGAAATTCAGATCGGATTGGTTGTAAATAATCTCAGTTGATGGGCACAATCGATTACGAACGATTATAAAAATAGTCGTCCGATTGGATTTTGGTCACAACAAAATTTGCATTTTCTTGTTGGTTGTGATAGATAGGAAGCAAAGATTGGTTCGTTAATGATGTAGTGAACGATTTTTCTTCTGATCAGAATTATCTGATCGCTCGAACGATTTTTCGGTAGAAATTGGATTGTTAGTGGCCACCTTAGCCAGATGTGCCCCACTTTTTCTGCTGCTATTAATGGTTCTGCACTTCTCTGCAGAGGGAGGGAAAGGAGCAGGGGCACTTCCGCCAGCCAGCGAGTTGCCTCTCCCAGACCTCGGGGTGCAGTTACTGTGCTGAGTGTCCTCACAGTGCTGCACCAGGGGACATATGTCCTCCTGGCCCACCCATAGCTACTCCTCTGCATCCCCTCAGTGCCAGATCCAGATGCTGGTAGCTAGCCACCGCCATGTGCAAACTCTTTGTAGCAGGACGAATGTTCGTCAGGCTAACTGCTACTGCCACCCTCCTGCCCACAGCCCACCCCTTGCTTTCCTGGTGCCCTAGACCATAGGCTTTGTGACATTGCCTGAAATCCGGCCATGCATGCAGTTTATGTGGGACTACAGCTAGAGCAAAGATTTAGCTGTTGCCAATTCTGACTGTTTACATTTCTTGCTCCATGTGAAAAATGAAACCTGGTTGGCTGTTTTAATCACCTGATCTCTCTGTGCTTTAGTTTTTATACCCTGTAATTCTCTGACTTCTCTCCTATGTTCAGTGGATGGGAAGTGGACACCGTGGTCTCCCTGGTCTGACTGTCCCGCCACATGTGGCTCCTCTGCCCAGATCCGTACCCGGGCCTGTATCAACCCCCCTCCCCGTAACAATGGTTCAGACTGCCAGGGCCCAGACACCGAGAGGCGGAACTGTACCAACCGGCACTGCCAGGGTGAGAAAGCTGCCATGCTTGCTACTGAAGGTTACAATGCATGTTTTGCGTTTTTATTATGGGAAAGTTAGCAAATATCCTGCACTCCTGTCAGAATCGCCAACAGCCCAATGTGGAGTGCTTAAAGATCTATTTGCTGAAACAAATGCAAACAAATGCCAGCATTTCCTGGTCGTGTCATTACACATGCGACCAGCACTAGGGGGAAGAGGGAGAGGAGAGACAGCTGACTGCTACGGGCTAGCTCGGGTCAAGTGAGGGATACATGGTTCTTAACCATTTCCAATCCCAATCGCCCACTTCCCCCTTAAAACATATTTTTTGCTGGTGTGCTGGGGGGACATGGGTAATCGTGGAAAAAGATTTACGGCGGCCAGCGTCAAACTGCATGCAGTAGCTCCGCCTCCCTTATATGCAAACCAGCGTAATTCTTTTGTGGACGCTGTGCTGGACCAGATCCGGCAGTAGCGCTCCTACGATCGGCCCAAATGATTTTATTGCCAACAGTACCATTTGGCGGTTGTCACTTTTTCTATGTGGGACTATGTCTGACATTATACCTATGAAGGAAAAGCTCAGATTGAGACATAGTCCATCATAGGATTGGAGAGGGAAAAGCCTGTAAGGATAGGTGCACAGCTGCATACAAAAAGAGCTGCACAATAGATTTTCCAGTTTGAACCGATGAGTTCCAAGTGCAGCAGAATTGCTTTCATAATCTAGCATGTTCAATTTTGGTTGTCTCAGTAACTTTTAAATGAGATGAAAACAAGGTAAAAATGAATGAAATTGCTTTGCGCCCATCAGAAGTGTTGTGCCAAGCCCTGGATATATTTTCTGTTGGTTCTCTGCAGTCCGTCATGCTAGAGTAATATGATCTATTTCCAGGAAGTGGCAGGTGCGGCTGGTCAGAGTGGACCCCCTGCTCTCGTAGCTGCAGCGTCGGGATTCGCAGCCGCACTTGGCGATGTGACTGTCCAGCTGTTGAGTCCCCAGATCTCCCATGTGACAGCAGTGAGCATGTGCAGACCGAAGCATGTTACATGCAGCCGTGTGAAGGTACCAAACAGAAAACATCTACACATTTCTAAACACGCCTTGAGGAGGCCACATACATGCACACACACAGACACGCACGCACGCACATGCACACACACACAGACACGCACGCACATGCACACACGTGCACACACAGACATGCACACACATACACACAGACACGCACACACATGCACACACCACATGCACACACAGACACGCACATGGATTGAATTTTAAAGAGGGAATTTCCGTAGAATAAAGCAGTGGTTGATGAGTAGTGGCAGGCTGTGGGGAATGAGTAGTGGCAGGCAGTGGGTGAGAAGTGGTGGCAGGCAGTGGGTGACAAGTAGTGACAGGCAGTGGTTGATGAGTAGTGGCAGGGAGCGGTTGATGAGAAGTGGCAGGCAGTGGGTGAAGAATAGTGGCAGGCATTGGGTGAGGAGTAGTGGCAGGCAGTGGGTGATGAGTAGTGGCAGGCAGTGGGTGAAGAGTAGTGGCAGGCAGTGGGTGATGACCAGTGGCAGGCAGTGGGTGATGAGTAGTGACATGCAGTGGGTGATGAGTAGTGGCAGGCAGTGGATAATGAGTAGTGTCATGTAGACAGTGGTGAGTAGTGCCAGATAGTGGGTGATGAATTTTGGCAGGTAGTGGCAGGCAGTAAGCGATGTGTAGTGGCAGGCAGTGGGCGACGAGTAGTAGCAGGCAGTGGGTGATGAATAGTGGCAGGCAGTGTGTGATGAATAGTGGCAGGTAGCAGGTGATGAGTAGTGGCAGGCAGTGAGTGATGAGTAGTGGTAGGTAGTGGGTGATGAGTAGGTGCAGGCAGTGGGCGATGAGAAATGGCAGGCAGTGGGCGATGAGTAGTGGCAGGCAGTGGGTGATGAGTAGTGACAGGTAGTGGGTGATGAGTAGTGGCAGGCAGTGGGCGATGAGTAGCGGCAGGCAGTGGGGGATGAGTAGTGGCAGGCAGTGGGTGATGAGTAGTGGCAGGCAGTGGGCGATGAGTAGCGGCAGGCAGAGGGGATGAGTAGTGGCAGGCAGTGGGCAATGAGTAGTGGCAGGCAGTGGGCAATGAGTAGTGGCAGGCAGTGGGTAATGAATAGTGGCAGGTAGCAGTGGGCGATGAGTAGCGGCAGGCAGTGGGGGATGAGTAGTGGCAGGCAGTGGGTGATGAGTAGTGGCAGGCAGTGGGCGATGAGTAGTGGCAAGTAGCAGGTTATGAGTAGTGGCAGGCAGTGGGCAATGAGTAGTGGCAGGCAGTGGGCAATGAGTAGTGGCAGGCAGTGGGTAATGAGTAGTGGCAGGCAGTGCGTAATGAGTAGTAACAGGCAGTGGGTAATGAGTAGCGGCAGGCAGTGGGCGATGAGTAGCGGCAGGCAGTGGGGGATGAGTAGTGGCAGGCAGTGGGCGATGAGTAGTGGCAAGTAGCAGGTTATGAGTAGTGGCAGGCAGTGGGCAATGAGTAGTGGCAGGCAGTGGGCAATGAGTAGTGGCAGGCAGTGGGTAATGAGTAGTGGCAGGCAGTGCGTAATGAGTAGTAACAGGCAGTGGGTAATGAGTAGTGTCAGGCAGTGGGTAATGAGTAGTGGCAGGCAGTGGGGAATGAGTAGTGGCAGGCAGTGGGGAATGAGTAGTGGCAGGCAGTGGGTAATGAGTAGTGGCAGGCAGTGCGTAATGAGTAGTGACAGGCAGTGGGTAATGAGTAGTGGCCGGCAGTGGGTAATGAGTAGTGGCAGGCAGTGGGGGATGAGTAGTGGCAGGCAGTGGGTAATGAGTAGTGGCAGGCAGTGGATAATGAGTAGTGGCAGGTAGCAGGTGATGAGTAGTGGCAGGCAGTGGGTAATGAGTAGTGGCAGGCAGTGGGTAATGAATAGTGGCAGGTAGCAGTGGGCGATGAGTAGCGGCAGGCAGTGGGGGATGAGTAGTGGCAGGCAGTGGGTGATGAGTAGTGGCAGGCAGTGGGTAATGAGTAGTGGCAGGTAGCAGGTTATGAGTAGTGGCGGGCAGTGGGTAATGAGTAGTGGCAGGCAGTGGGTAATGAGTAGTGGCAGGCAGTGGGTAATGAGTAGTGGCAGGTAGCAGGTGATGAGTAGTGGCAGGCAGCGGGTGATGAGTAGTGGTAGGCAGTGGGTAATGAGTAGTGGCAGGCAGTGACTGACGAGTAGTGGCAGGCAGTGGGTGAGAAGTGGTGGCAGGCAGTGGGTGACAAGTAGTGACAGACAGTGGTTGATGAGTAGTGGCAGGGAGCGGTTGATGAGAAGTGGCAGGCAGTGGGTGAAGAATAGTGGCAGGCATTGGGTGAGGAGTAGTGGCAGGCAGTGGGTGATGAGTAGTGGCAGGCAGTGGGTGAAGAGTAGTGGCAGGCAGTGGGTGATGACCAGTGGCAGGCAGTGGGTGATGAGTAGTGACATGCAGTGGGTGATGAGTAGTGGCAGGCAGTGGATAATGAGTAGTGTCATGTAGACAGTGGTGAGTAGTGGTAGATAGTGGGTGATGAGTTGTGGCAGGCAGTGGTTGATGAGTAGTGGCAGGCAGTGAGCGATGTGTAGTGGCAGGCAGTGAGCGATGTGTAGTGGCAGGCAGTGGGCGACGAGTAGTAGCAGGCAGTGGGTAATGAGTAGTGGCAGGTAGCGGGTGATGAGTTGTGGCAGGCAGTGGGTGATGAGTATTGGCAGGCAGTGGGTAATGAGTAGCAGCAGGCAGTGGGGAATGAGTAGTGGCAGGTAGCAGGTGATGAGTAGTGGCAGGCAATGGGCGATGAGTAGTGGCAAGCAGTGGGTACTGAGTAGTGGCAGGCAATGGGCGATGAGTAGTGGCAAGCAGTGGGTACTGAGTAGTGGCAGGCAGTGGGCGATGAGTAGTGGCAGGTAGCAGGTGATGAGTTGTGGCAGGTAGCAGGTGATGAGTTGTGGCAGGTAGCAGGCGATGAGTAGTGGCAGGCAGTAGGTGATGAGTAGTGGCAGGCAGTGGGCGATGAGTAGTGGCAGGCAGTGGGCGATGAGTAGTGGCAGGCAGTGGGCGATGAGTAGTGGCAGGCAGTGGGCGATGAGTAGTGGCAGGCAGTGGGCGATGAGTAGCAGCAGGCAGTGGGCGATGAGTAGCGGCAGGCAGTAGGGGAAGAGTAGCGGCAGGCAGTGGGCGATGAGTAGTGGCAGGCAGCGGGTAATGAGTAGTGGCAGGTAGCAGGTGATGAGTAGTGGCAGGCAGTGGGTGATGAGTAGTGGCAGGCAGTGGGTAATGAGTAGTGGCAGGTAGCAGGTGATGAGTAGTGGCAGGCAGTGGGTGATGAGTAGTGGCAGGTAGCAGGTGATGAGTAGTGGCAGGCAGTGGGTGATGAGTAGTGGCAGGTAGCAGGTGATGAGTAGCGACAGGCAGTTGGGGATGAGTAGCGGTAGGCAGCGGGGGATGAGTAGCGGTAGGCAGGGGGGATGAGTAGTGGCAGGCAGTGGATGATGAGTAGTAGCAGGCAGTGGGTAATGAGTAGTGGCAGGTAGCAGGTGATGAGAAGTGGCAGGCAGTGGACAATGAGTAGCGGCAGGCAGTGGGGGATGAGTAGTGGCAGGCAGTGGGTAATGAGTAGTGGCAGGTAGCAGGTGATGAGAAGTGGCAGGCAGTGGACAATGAGTAGCGGCAGGCAGTGGGGGATGAGTAGTGGCAGGCAGTGGGTAATGAGTAGTGGCAGGTAGCAGGTGATGAGTAGTGGCAGGCAGTGGGTAATGAGTAGTGGCAGGTAGCAGGTGATGAGTAGTGGCAGGCAGTGGGTGATGAGTAGTGGCAGGTAGCAGGTGATGAGTAGTGGCAGGCAGTGGGTGATGAGTAGTGGCAGGTAGCAGGTGATGAGTAGCGACAGGCAGTTGGGGATGAGTAGCGGTAGGCAGCGGGGGATGAGTAGCGGTAGGCAGGGGGGATGAGTAGTGGCAGGCAGTGGATGATGAGTAGTAGCAGGCAGTGGGTAATGAGTAGTGGCAGGTAGCAGGTGATGAGAAGTGGCAGGCAGTGGACAATGAGTAGCGGCAGGCAGTGGGGGATGAGTAGTGGCAGGCAGTGGGTAATGAGTAGTGGCAGGTAGCAGGTGATGAGAAGTGGCAGGCAGTGGACAATGAGTAGCGGCAGGCAGTGGGGGATGAGTAGTGGCAGGCAGTGGGTAATGAGTAGTGGCAGGTAGCAGGTGATGAGAAGTGGCAGGCAGTGGACAATGAGTAGCGGCAGGCAGTGGGGGATGAGTAGTGGCAGGTAGCAGGTGATGAGTAGTGGCAGGCAGTGGGTAATGAGTAGTGGCAGGTAGCAGGTGATGAGTAGTGGCAGGCAGTGGGTGATGAGTAGTGGCAGGCAGTGGGTGAAGAGTAGTGGCAGGCAGTGGGTGATGAGTAGTGGCAGGCAATGGGTGAAGAGTAGTGACATGCAGTGGATAATGAGTAGTGTCATGTAGACAATGGTGAGTAGTGGCAGATAGTTGGTGATGAGTAGTGGCAGGCAGTGGGTAATGAGTAGTGGCAGGCAGTGGGTGATGAGTAGTGGCAGGCAGTGGGTGAAGAGTAGTGGCAGGCAATGGGTGAAGAGTAGTGACATGCAGTGGATAATGAGTAGTGTCATGTAGACAATGGTGAGTAGTGGCAGATAGTTGGTGATGAGTAGTGGCAGGCAGTGGGTAATGAGTAGCGGCAGGCAGTGGGGAATGAGTAATGGCAGGCAGTGGGTGATGAATAATGGCAGATAGTGGGTGATTAGTAGTGACTGTAGTGCATGCCTCATGTGCAGGCTTAGCTGACCCTGGAAGTCACTACTGGCAGCCTCCCATTTCAGGTAGTTTCCAGGCACTCACCCTGTACGCTGTGTATCTGATCACGCATGTTCTGAGCAGTCACCTGTGTATTCTGTGCTCTCTCTCTGTGTCTGGCAGGAAGCTGCATTTGGGGCCCGTGGAGCGATTGGTCAGATTGTTCGTGTAACTCCGCCTTCCAGTACCGCTACAGAGAGCATCAGGGACCAAACATTGGGGGTAACACATGTGACCAGCTGAGGCGTGACGTTCGGACATGTGACCTGTCAGATTGCTCCGGTAAGACCCGAATTGTCATTTGTAATGTTTTCTGTGTCATCTCAGGTGATACCTTAGCTGAAATATTTAATTCCAGCCACATTTAAAAACTTTAAGTTTTAGAGGGTGAGAAAGCATTTCAGCCTTTGGCTGGTTTTCATTGCTGTCTGTGTCACTTTTAAAGAAATGCCTCTCACTTCACATGTTACTAGCTGTTCTAAAGCCACCGCTGTAGTATGATATGACCCAGGCCATGGCTGCAGACACTGCAGTACACTATCCAGCCACTGTATAATATGTATACATGAGATGTTGGTCCAGTGATATTACTGTATATCCATAAATGGGATATCAGTGCAGTGGTATGATAGCTATATATGGGATATTTTGTTTTCTTAGGAGAAAAGATAGTGTGTACAGCGCTCAATTAACACACACCAGTTAACCCCTCATTAAGCTCATTAAGCCACCGCCCACAATAGATCATAACCCACAACTGCACCGCCCACACTAAGTCACCTCCCAAAACTGCACTGCCCTGCCCACACTAAGCCACCACCCACAGGTGTGTACGACGTGCATACCTAAAGAACAACTGAAGTGAGAGGTATATGGAGGCCGTCATCTTTATTTCTTTTTAACCAGTTCACCGCTAAGGTGTTTTTCCCTTTGTAGACCAGAGCAATTTTCACATTTTAGCGCTCCTCCTTTTCATTTGCCAATAACTTTATCACTACTTATCACAATTAAATAATCTATATCTTGTTTTTTTCACCACCAATTAGGGTTTCTTTAGGTGCAACGTTTTGCTAAGAATTATTTTATTCTAAATGCATTTTAACAGGAATAATAAGAAAAAATGGGAAGCAAAATTGGCTATTATAGTTCTAAAATAAAATGTGCTACTGTGGATAAAAGCTATACATTTTATTTGCCCATTTGTCCCGGTTATTACAATGTTTAAATTATGTGCCTAGTACAATGTATGGCAACAATATTTTATTTGGAAATAAAAATGTATTTTTTTTTTCAGTTTTGCGTTCATCACAAATTACAAGCCCTGTGACAAAGTGGCTGGCAAAGTGCCGCTCTCTTTGTCACAAGTGGTGTGCGATGGACGGTATGTTGCACCCAGGTTCAGGCGCTACATCCTGTAGCAGCTCCGGAGGATAGGCTTTTGCTGACTGTCAGGAGTGACAGGGGTTGAAGCCTTGAGAAGGGTCCGGAGCTGACCAGATGTAGAGCAGGGTGGGTGCATCTGGTCGCCAGGTCCTGGGTGGGATATATTATACATTGTATTTGTGGACTGCTGCCTGTCTAGCCCACAGAGGGTTAACAACAGAGCTAACAAGTCTCTGGAGAGGAAGAGGTGAGAGGGGGGTGTGTCCAGCAGGTTCTGTCAGTTTGCACAGAAAAGGTTTTCATTTGTTTCCAGGAAGTGGTTCTGCTGAGAAGCTGCTGCAGGGGACTGCATGTGTTTGGGACTAACGTTTGTGTGTTACTCAACGCTGAAAGTAAGCACCCGGCCGGAGTTGGCCTTACCCTTGTTTTGTGGAATTACTTACGTTATTACTGAACTGCAAACTGTTGTTTGTGAACCTGCTGCAAATAAACTTTGATTTATGTTTGCATACAAACCTGCTTGGAGCTGCTCTGTTCCTGCTAAATGCTTACCATCTGAAGCTGGTCCCTCACAGCCCTTACTTGCAAAAATAACAGTAATATACAATTTTTATTACACTTGACACACTGATTCTGTGGGGTCCGTGACATCACATCACACAGTATCGACTGACAGCAGTAAGATCCAAGCCTTTCTTTCACTTACTAGTCCTATATACTTACTGAAGGAAGTATGTACAGTATGCATGGAATGCACTTGCAGCTGTGGGTGGCAGCTTAGTGTGGGCCGAGGCTTAATGAGGGAGGCAGCTTAGTGCAGCAGTTGTGGTGTTCAGCTGCACCTGTATCCGTGCATGCTTAAAAGACAACTGAAGCGAGAAGAATATGGAGGCTGCCATATTTATTTCCTAGTCTGAAACATGTCAGCTACATGATGCCTGTGCCTATTTTAATATGTGGACATGTTCAGAAATAAAGGATTGGATCTCTAGACAAGTGCGGACCTTCCTCTATGTGTATGTCTGGGCTTTGCTCACCTGGTTGAGCACTGTTATAGAGGTGAGAGGGGTGTAGCAGTGTTCACCTACTACTTTCTATGGCATATTGGTGCAGTGATATAATATGCAAATATAGTGTGTTTGTGCTGTAATATATTATCCATATATAGCATGTTGGTGCAGTCATATACAGTCATAGCCAAACATTTTGGCAACCACACGAATGTTGCACACACAGCAGAAGAGATACAGGAAGTAGGGGCGTGACTACAAGTCATGGTGCCCCCAACAAAACTTTGATGGCCCCCAAAGTTCACATCCATTCTCTTGTCTACCCTGTGGGGACCCTCACAGTCCAGGGGCCTAGCTTGCAAAAGGGCTAAAACAAGCGTGGACATCATTTCATTTCACACTCATAACAAGTGTAGCCATTAAAACAGCTAATCTGAAGGATAGAGCTCTTTATCGGAGGGAGTTAAAGAGGAACTCCAGTGAAAATAATGTAATAAAAAAAAGTGCTGAATTATTACAGTAATTATGTAGAAATGAGTCACAGTGTCTGCCCATTGTAAAATCTTTCCTCTCCCCGATTTACATTCTGACGTTTATCACATGGTGACATTTTTACTGCTGGCAGGTGATGTCACTGGAAGGAGATGCTGCTTGTTTTTTTTTGCTGTTGGAAACAGCGGTAAACAGCTGTTATTTCCCACAATGCAACCAGGTTCACAGGCAGGAAACTGCCAGGACCATGGTCCTCACAGTTTCCTGTGGGAGGGGTTTCACCGCAATCAGCCATACAGACCCCCCTGATGATCCGTTTGTGAAAAAGAATAGATTTCTCATGTTAAAGGGGGTATCAGCTATTGATTAGAATGAAGTTCAATTCTTGGTTACGGTTTTTCTTTAAGTGGTAGTTGGGGCCCCCTGGCAGCTCAGTGATCCTCTGCAGGGGGTGCCTCTCTGTAGTAACGCCCCTAGGATGTGCCCTATGCCATACTTGTATGATTCCTCCTGTGTGGTCTCATTCTAATGCTGTCATTGTTCTGTCTTCTATCTCAGAGTCCAACTGTCATCCGCCATTTGTATTTAGCCAGTGTGGATCCCCGTGTGACAGTCTCTGTACTTACCAATTATCACCGGAGATTTGCCGTAATGCCTCCACCTGCCAGCCTGGCTGTTACTGCCCTCCGGTGAGTTGTGGTGTGTGTGTAGTATGGAGAAGGAGGTGGTGTGTGTGTAGTATGCCTGGAGGATTATGGGAGATTCCAGAGAGCAGCCATTTGACTACTCTATATGTTCAGATATCTCTAAGGTGCCCATTAATGGTACAATGTTTCACTAAAGATGATCTTTCGATGGGATTTGAACGATCGTAACTAATCAGAAGGCAATTATGGATTGTTCACATTTACTGAACGATTCTTCAAATTCGATCATAAAATCCAACTTTCAGATCAATTTTATCCTATTTAGCAATCGACCAAAAATTGTTACTTATTGATAGCCTTCACAAACAGCAAATTTTCTATACAATTTGATTGTAAAAATCGCATTGATTGCATTTAGTAAAAAAATTGTACCGTTAATGAACACCTTTAGGGCTCTTTTCCACTATGAAATGCGATTGCGATTGAGCTACTTAACTCAGTATAGTAAAGCTCAATCACATCCAAAACGTGGCAGTAAGCCGATTGCGTTTTGACCAAAATTGCATCGTAATCGGATCGCACTAATGAAAATTGCTGCTGCAGTTTCCATTAGTTTAATGTACCGTGCTATTTGTGATCAGAATCAAATCCCAAATCGCCGGAAAGTGGAAAAAGGCCCCAAGTCTGTTGTGTTTTTCATACACAGGCCCCATGTGCTCAGCAGAAACTTTCCCATAAGTCTTTGCTAATTCCGGTCACGCTATTCTCTATAATGATTTGATATCTTATTGTGTTCCTTGCAGGGACTTTTGGAACAGGACGGAGAATGCGTCCGTCCATCGGAGTGTGGCTGCCCATATGTCTCCGAGGCAGGGGTGGGGTACCTCGCCCCGGGCGGCACTCTACATCTGGGCTGCAGAGAATGGTACGTCTGGTGTCACATGACTGTCACATGACATGAAGGTTACTACTGGCATACTGAGGAGTCACCGTCTTTGTACCCATCTGACATGCTGATGAGACAGCTTAGCACAGGGATCCCCAAAGTTTTTCAATCAAGGGCCGGGTCAACATACTTCAGACTGCTGAGGGGCCGGAACATACATAAAATTATGTTGAAAAACATTACATTGAATCTAGGAATTTACTCCCCCCAATTATGCCCGGAGGAGAACTCCCAGCAGCAGCCATTCAGTCATGCGGTGCTTTAGGGGGCCACATTCGGCCCACGGGCCGTAGTTTGAGGACCACTGGCTTAGCATATCATCAGCAGAAATAAGGAGGGGGAGCCTAACTAAAGAGAGGGAAAGGGCCCACCTATATGTGGCGTTAACGGGTGAGTTAAATAAAAGTACCTGTTCACTTATAGCAAATAATGTTTGAATACTGTTTTTTTCCCCTTTGCTTATATTCTTCAAATTATTGCTGAAAAACTGCAATTCTGCTACCGAAAACCCCCATTTACCAAGAACTTTATGTAAATGGACCATCAGACTGTGGTTTATTCACATCCCCTGCTATGCTAACAATGATGGGGGCATCTACTGTCTTTAAAGTGTACCTGAAGTGACAAGTAATAATAACAAATATTCCAACACTTGTATAGCTCTTTTATCTTGTCGGACTCAAAGTGCCAGAGCTGCGCTAGGGAGTCTTGCCCAAGGTATCCTTACTGAATAGGTACTGGCTTACTGAATATGAAAAGCCAAACTTTAAATCCTGGTCTCCTGTGTCATTGGCGGTAATTTTTGACCATTAGGCCCTGTTCATATTATGTGCGTGTGGAAAACGTGCAGAACGCATTTAGTAAACGCACTGGAAAAACGCATGCGTTTGTATGCGTTTGTACGCGTTTTTGTAATGCGTTTGTATGCGTTTTTTCCTTATGCGTTTTTGATCATACCTGGAAGAGGTGTATACCAAATGTTTTTTTTTTTTTTTCTTGAAGGATGTCAGCTACACTTCCGACGAGAAACGCACCTCCGAATACGCATACAAAAACGCATGCCATGCGTTTTTAGTGCGCGCCCATTGACTTTCATTATAATGCGTTTCTGTGCGCGACGCACAGAAATGCATCCAACTATGCGTTTCTGCCACGCATACGTTTGCCACGCGTATATGTGAACGAGGGCCATACCTTTGCATTGATTTTTCTGGCCCTCGCAAAACGTACACAAAACGCGTACCTTAAAAACGGACACAAACGCGTGCAGTGTGAACGGGGCCTACGCATAGTTGGATGCATTTCTGTGCGTCGCGCACAGAAACGCATTATAATGAAAGTCAATGGGCGCGCACTAAAAACGCATGGCATGCGTTTTTGTATGCGTATTCGGAGGTGCGTTTCTCGTCGGAAGTGTAGCTGACATCCTTCAAGAAAAAAAAAAAAAACATTTGGTATACACCTCCTTCCAGGTATGATCAAAAACGCATAAGGAAAAAACGCATACAAACGCATTACAAAAACGCGTACAAACGCATACAAACGCATGCGTTTTTCCAGTGCGTTTACTAAATGCGTTCTGCACGTTTTCCACACGCACATAATATGAACAGGGCCTTACTCTTTACAGAACTGTTTCAGTTCAGCAATATTCTCGTGATGTCTGGTGTAAATCACTTTCTTGGGGTCATGCCACAGCATCTCAATCGGGCTGAGGTCAGGACTCAGCCCGATTGACTAGCCCACTCCAGAAGGCGAATTTTCTTCTGTTTAAGCCATTCTGCTGTTGATTTACTTCTATGCTTTGGGTCGTTGTCCACTTGTCCTGTTGCAACACCCATCTTCTGCTGAGCTTCAGCTGGTGGACACATGGCCTTAAGTTATTCTGCAAAATGTCTTGATAAACTTGGGAATTCACTTTTTCCTTTGATGATGGCAATCCGTCCAGGCCCTGACGCAGCAAAGCAAGCCCCAAACCATAATGCCACCACCACCATTCTTCACAGTTGGGATGAGGTTTTGATATTGGTGGGTTGTGCCTTGTTTTCTCCACACATAGTGTTGTTTGTTTCTTCCAAACAACTCAACTTTGGTTTCATCTTTCCACAAAATATTTTGCCAGTACTGCTGTGGAACATCCAGGTGCTTTTTTGCAAACTTTAAATGTGCAGCAATGGGTTTTTTTGGACAGCAGTGGCTTCCTCTGTAATATCCTCCCATGAACTCCATTCTTGATTAGTGTTTTACATATCATAGATTCGCTAACATGAATGTAAGCATATGCCAGAGACTTTTTTAAGTCTTTAGCTGACACTCTAGGATTCTTCTTCACCTCGTTAAGCCTTCTGCGCTGTGCTCTTGCAGTCATCTTTACAGGATGGCCACTCCTAGGGAGAGAAGCAGCAGTGCTGAAATTTCTCCATTTATAGACAATTTGTATAACCGTGAACTGATGAACTGCAAATCTTTTGGCTACACTTTTATAACCCTTTCCAGCTTTATGCAAGTCCACAATTCTTAATCATAGGTCGTCTGAGAGCTCTTTTGTGCGAGGCATCATTCACATCAGGCAGTGCTTCTTGGGATAGCAAACCCAAAACTGGTGTGTGTTTTTTTTTTTATAGGACAAGGTAGCTGTAACCATCATCTCATTGATTGGGCTCCAGCTGGCAAACACCTCACTCCTATTAGCTCTTGGAGATGTCATTAGTCTATATAGGTTCCCATACCTTTTCCACCTGCACTGTGAATGTCTACATGGTGTGTTCAATATGAACTTGGAAACATTTAATTATTTGTGTGGTATTGTGATTGTCTATTGTTGTGACTTAAGGTGGCCACACACCATACATTTTTTAAAAATATCTGTTCAGTTTAAGAATTGCAATACATTTTTCTGACTGATTGTAACATTTAAAAAATATGACCAATGTACCACACACCTATGTTCAATTTTTCCCCAATTATGATAAAAATGATTGGAAACTCTCAGAAAATTGCTAGGGTGTGTAGTAGAAATTGAAGAGAAATATCTGGCATTCCGGATTGATTTATATCGAAAAAAAGGGAAATCCGATAGGATTTTTCAGTCGAATGAAAAAAAGCTTTCAATTTTTTCAAGAGATACAATCTTTTTTATCGAATTGCTGTAAAATCTGATCAGTTTATTGTATTGTGTGTGGCCACCTTTAGATGAAGATCAGATCACATTTTATGGCCAATTTGTGCAGATATCCATAGAATTCCAAAGGGCTCACATACTTTTTATTGCTACTGTAAGCTTATTTCCACTTTGGGTTCATTTTAAAGATACTAGAATTGTCCTTCCAGCTGTAATGCTAATAATATCTCTCTCCCTGGTTATCTCCTGACTCATTCAGGTAGATGAGTCGGCCAGATGGCTACAAAAAAGTATAGTACCTGTGCAGCAAATGACTTGTGAAGAACATTGTGAGCATGTTTAACCACTGTATCCCCCCCCCCCCACCCGCGGTACGGATTTCTCCATCCTTTTTTCCACCCTTATAAAACCAAGGGACAAATACATTAGTTTTACACAATAAATTAACTCATTACCTCCCACACTCCCCAATTTATTTATTTTTGTAATTAAAAAAAAAAAAATACTATAAAAACAAAAACATAAATAGTTACCTTAGCGACTGAAATTTTTAAATATTTATGTCAAGAGGGTATAACACTGTTACTTTATAAACTACAGGCTTGTAATTAGGGATGGATGCAAAACTGAAAAAAATGCACCTTTATTTCCAAATAAAATATTGGCGCCAAACATTGTGATAGGGACATAATTTAAACTGTTTTATAACTGGGACGAATGGGCAAATACATTTCATGGGTTTTAATTACAGTAGCATGCATTATTTAAAAACTATAATGGCCGAAAACTGAAAAATAATAATTTTTTCCCCACATTTTTTCCTATTTTCCCATTAAAACACATTTAGAATAAAATAATTCTTGGCATAATGTCCCACCTAAAGAAAGCCTAATTGGTGGCAAAAAAATCAAGATATAGTTCATTTCATTGCGATAAGTAATAATAAAGTTATAGACGAATGAATGGAAGGAGCGCTGAAAGGTGAAAATTGCTCTGGTGCTCAAGGGGTAAAACCCCTCAGTGGTGAAGTGGTTAAAGCTAATGGGAACTGAAAAACCAAACCGATACTTACCTATGGAGAGGGAAGACTCTGGGTCCTGTAGAGCCTTCCTGTTCCTCCCACGGTCCCCTTGTTTCAGGGCTGTCACCCCCGGTAGCAGTATCCGACTGATTGGATGAATACTGCTCTGTGCTGCCGAGGGAGGCTTCGGAAGTCTTCAGGAGCCTGAGTGTTCTGGAAGACGAGCGGCTCTGTACTGTGCCTACGCTAGCGCGCTCTCTTGCTCCTCACGTATACGCAGGACAAAACCGACGGGCTCCCAAAGACTTCTGAAGCCTCCCGCGGTTAGGGATTCAAACAGGGATGACATCGCTGGAAGTTTTTAATAGCTTTAACCCGTTAGCAGCCAATTTATTTAGAGGCTTGCAATTACTCCAGGCCAATTTATTTTAGCACTTTTTTTTTTTTATTCTTTGTTAGATTTCCTAGCTTCTAATTAGTACTACTGTAATGTGTATTTATGGCCACTTGCCACTAGGGGGCAGTGTGAGACAATAATAGAGGTCTTCTGCTTTTAGTTTCTGTATTTTCTGCTAGTAGAGAGACATCAAAGCATTCTGATATAATTACAGCATAACCAGTTCTGCCGACTGAGGTCAAAAGCAGCGCACTTATTTCAAATGGGATAATTCTATTGAAGCTGCTAATGGGATAAAAAGTGTAAGTAACATATAATTTCCATGGAGTACACAATCCGATGACTAGGGATGATCAATGAGATGCAAAGTGTTCTGAAATTATGCAAATTTGTATGCAAATATATGCAGCTTGAAAAAGGACCAATCAATTTAAACCTGGGTTGAAACTGACTGGTCCATTTTCAAACTGCATACATTTGCATCAACTCGGAACAATTTGCATACCTGTGATCATCCCTACCGATGACCCTTCATGGTTTCCTCCTTTAAATCCTTCTAGACAATGCCTAACAGAAGAAACAGTTAGATGACTTAACTCTGCAGCACCCACCAAACAGTGAATTATCAGTTCTAGGCAGAGTTACCCTTTAATTATCATTTAGAAATGACAGTGTATAAGCTGTGGTGCTGCCCACATCTGGGTGATGCTCTGAACTGATATAAGATGGGAATCATCTGACCATCTGTGGACCCCAGTATCGCCCCTTGTGAAGTTGGTTATTGTTGTTGGTGATTGACGAATACTGTCACATGACTTGAAGGTAACCAATCCTGTTATGTTTTTGCAGTGTGTGTCAGCGAGGGGAGCTGCAGTGTGACAGAAGTAACTGTAAAGGTGAGTTATGGGGAGGTAAGTGGTCCTGAAAACACAGAGAGGAAGAGATGACCGGCCAGTGTGTTAGTGTGAGTACAGCTCTCCTCCTGGGGTCCAGGCCTGTGTCCTGTATCATGGAGGACAGGATAGATATGTGCACTGGCATGGTCCCGGCCTGAGTCCTGTACAGTGCTGCTCATCAGGATTCCGGATATCCGGGTAACCCGGATAATCCGACCTTTTTCAGCTATCCGATCGGATTCCGGATAGCTGGGCCAAAATCCAGATAGCTATCTGCGGATAGTTGGGCGCATACCACGGATATCCGTGGATATTGCGGGTATCCGGATCCGAAATACTGTAACTAAGGTGATGACGTCCTGGAGCCAATCAGAGTGCTCCCAGCAGAAGCCCTAGCAACCAATCACAGAGGGAAACACTGGCCGGCACCACCTGACCTCATTGAGCCAATCAGAGGCCTCCCAGCCTAAGCCCTGGCACCCAATCACAGAAAGGAACACTGTCCAGCCCCCCTGTATAATAAGGAGGGCTGCCATGATGAGACAGATTGTCCTGGCTTGCTGAATGCACACTGAGAGACATGCTCCAGTGCTGGTGCCCTACAAAGGGCTGTACACAGTTATAAACCTAAAGCTGTTCATTGATTAACCACTTCACTACTCTATAGTTAAATCGTTAATTAGCTTGATTTATGTCTCATAGTGTGACAGTTAGAGTGTGTGCTGCTGGGCCAAGGGCTGTACACAGTGATAAGCTGTTCAGTGATTAACCCCTTTACTATCACTACACTATAGTTAAATCGTTCATTAGCTTGATTGATGTCATAGTGTGCCATTTAGAGTGTTTGCTGCAGTGCTGCTGCAGCTGCTATGTGTTTATGTGTGTGCTGTGCACACACCAGGCCAGCTGCTGCCTGCCACGTGCAAACGTGCAAAGTGCCACGTGCAAAGTACAAAGTGCCACGTGCAAACATGTGCAAAGTGCCACGTGCAAAGTGCCAAGTGCAAAGTGCTTGCACGTGGCACTTTGCACCTTGCAAGTTGCACATGGCACTTTGCACGTGTTTGCACATGGCACTTTGCACGTGGCACTATGCACGTGTTTGCACGTGGCACTATGCACGTGGCACTTTGCACGTGTTTGCACGTGGCACTTTGCACATATTTGCATGTGGCACTTTGCACATAGCACTTTGCACATGGCAATTTGCATTTTGGACTATGGACACAATGCGGGCTGCACAACCGCTGTCTGGAACCTAGGCCTGATGTTGACAGCCATTTTTTTTTTTTGGGGGGGGGGGGGATTTTAAGTCCCCAGATCATCAATTAGTGTTCCCCTTTGCAAAATAATGATGATACATGCCTCATTGACCCTAACAACCAATTTTGAAGCAATTTAAAGGGCACTTCCAGTTTTTCTATTCAGATATCTGAATCCGGCCAGATACCCCGGATACTGGGGTCGGATATCGGACCCGGATTGGAAAATTTTTGATCCAGATATCCGACCCGGATCAGATAGAGGGGTATCCTGATCCGAATTTCTTACAGATAGTGAAAAATGGTATCCGAGCAGCACTGGTCCTGTATAATGGGGGACAGGATAGATATGTGCACTGGTATGGTCCCGGCCTGTGTCCTGTTTAACAGGGGACAGGATAGATAGTAGCACTGGCATGTGGCAGATCATCCGCAGCCAATGTCCTCTGTTTGTCCCGTTCAGGTGAAGCGTTCCTCAGCGAGTGGTCTGACTGGTCCCCCTGTAGCCCCTGCCTCCCCTCACCTCAGAATGACTCTGGAGTGCCATCGTTCTTCTCCGTCCAACACCGACACCGGATCTGTCTGAATGCCCAGACTGGCTTCCCCTGGATTGGTGACTCGCCATCATGTGCTGCGGAGCTGAGCCAGGAGAGACCGTGCCCCGATAAGGGTGTCTGCGACGGTGAGTACCCCAAATATTTTTGGGGATCAGCCTGCAGTATATTCTGGTGCTGCCACAAGTCACCTGTATTGCCTTCATCCACTGTTACAGTGCACCTGTCACCCAATCACACTGAACCAAAGCAGAATTTACATTTTGAGAGTCCATGGGCACAAAAACCCTGATGCCATAAACCCCTCCCCTTAGCAGATGCCACACCATTGTTCACATCCTCTTCATGCTGACAAGCACAGGCAAAAACTTGCATTGAAATAAACTTTAAAGAGGAACTTTACCAAAAGATAGTACTAGGGAAAAAATGTATCCATACATTGCAAAGTGAGAAGATTCAAAACTTCTTGCTTTTACTGATGGCTAAAATGGTACAATACCCTCCTGCTACTACTATTGAGATAAAATTAATATTAAGATACATACACACGTCTGATCCACCAAGCGGATCTGTCAAAAATCAGCCTTATCAGCCGAACGATCGCTCGTACACATTTGACGTCCAATTGACCGGTCTGAACGACCGGTCGTTTGGAAAAATCAGACATGTGTATGTACCTTTAAGGGCTTGATTCACTAAGACAAATAGCATGCCTTATCAAAGTTAGCACGCCTTATCAGAGTAGCATAGTGAACTTATGCCTGCTAATTGACAATGACGAGAGCTCCTCTCGTCCTGCCCTGAGCCTCTGCGGGTTCGTAGCGCTCGTTATGCTACTTTGATAAGGCGTGGAAGGGTAAGGGAGGGACGGGGCGGGGAGGGGGGTTGATTGTATGGTCTATTGCATGTTGTTTTAACTTTGCTAACTTTGATAAGGCATGCTATTTGGTAAATCAAGCACTAAGTAGCTTGAGCATTAAAACACAATTATGACCCAGATCCTCTTATGCAGCCAGAAAACACTATGGCCTCAATTCACTAAACTTATCTCCTGTCTTTAATAACTCTTCTAGAGTTGTTACCATGGTGATAAGGCATGTAGTATTTAGGAAACATTTTACCTCAGGCAAGCCTAAAGTTAACTCTTCTGTCTTTAAATTAACTCTCCAATCCTTAAAATAACTCCAGAGTTAAAGACAGGCTGTTAATTAGCTGCATGTGAAAATAACTACAGAGGAGGTAAATTAACTACAGAGGAGGTAAATTAACTACAGAGGAGGTAAATTAACTACAGGAGAGGTAACTTAAGGAATGAAGAGGTAAGATAACTCTCTCACGTGTGGAGGTAAGTTTTCTCTTGCCTTATTATCTCTAGCATGATCTTAGTGAATTGAGGCCAATGTCTTTGTCCTATTGATTCACATGTACAGTGAATGTAAGGACAGGCTCTCTTCAGGCTGATCTCCCATTGCACAGACCGGTGTCTCCCTTGGCTTTGCTGCCTCGGTGTTTACTGTGTGTATGGGGTCCACAGATCTGTGCGTCTGGAGAGAGTGGGGCGAGTGGAGTCCATGCCGGGAGCCGTGCAGTGGAGGATTCCGATCCAGGTTGCGCCATGTCCATCATCCCATAGACAGCAGACAGTGCAAGGGTGCCCGCTTCCAGTCTGAGAGCTGTAACACCGCCGCCTGCCCAGGTAAGTGTCTGGAGTGATGAGACATAGGCAGGGCTGCCTGCTGGTGCTTATTCTCATCTTGTCTTCTCACCACAGGAGAGAACTGTGAGGATCGTGGCAAGGCCTTCAAGATGGCGTGTGCCAATCAGTGCCCGCGCTCCTGTGCTGACCTCTGGGAGCATGTGGAGTGCCTGCAGGGAGAGTGCCGGACAGGTAATTATCCCACCATGGGTCAAATATTCTGCAGTGCTTATCACTGTTATCTGATGTCACCTGATGTTTCTTTCCAATAACTAATCACTCTTGTGGATCTGTCACCAAAGGTCCCTTCCCTAGTTACTGGTCACTCCAGTTGATCTGTCACCTGATATTCCCCCTCCCCCCCCCTTATGACTGGTCAATATTGTGGACCTGTCACTAGACGTCTCAACCACATTGACTGGCCATCTTTGTGAATCTGTCATTTGCTGTCCCTTCCCCAGTGACTGGTCACTCCTGTTCTTCTGATGTCTCTCATCAATAACCGATCACTCACGTGATGTCCCTCTGGGACCCTCCCCAATAACTGGCTACTCCTCTGGATCTGTCACCTGATGACTCCCTCTCCCCCCCCCCCCATTCCTTCAATGACTGGTCACTTTTGTGGGTCTTTCAGCTTTTTTTCCTCACCCACCAATGTTCCTCCTCAGTAACAGATTTCTCAGGTTGACCTGTTACTTCTCATGCCTCCTCCAGTGACTCCTTGCTCCCATAGACCTGTAACCCTTCCTCCCTCCCCCATTGACCTCTCTCTCCCTGCTGCAGGGTGTCGCTGTCCGGAGGGCTGGCTCCTGCAGGATAAGCTGTGTGTTCCAGTCACAGAATGTCGCTGTGGTCTGCCAACAACCAACTCCACTATAGAGTATGAGCCGGGTGCCGCACTGCGTATCGGATGCAATAACTGGTAGGTGCAGATGCAGGTCACCTCCTGACACATATAGATATTTTTTTCTTTCCACAGGATAACCTATTAAAGGGAATCTGAAGCAAGAGGGATATGGAGGCTGCCATATTTATTTCCTTCTAAGCAATACCAGTTGCCTGGCATCCTGTTGATCCTCTGCCTCTAATACTTTAAGCCATAGCCCCTAAACAAGTATGCAGCACATCAGGTGTTTCTGACATTGTCAGAACTGACAAGATTAGCTGCATGCTTGTTTCTGGTGTGATTCAGACACTACTGCAGCCAAATACACCCGCAGGACTGCCAGTGAACTGGTATTGTTTAAAAGTAAATAAATATGGAAGCCACCACATACTTCTTGCTGCAGATTCCCTTGAAGGGGCAGATAGAACATGTGGAGTTCTCTGGGGAAATGCGATAACCAGAACTGAAAAGAAGACCATAAATCCCACTTATTAAATGCGTGGACTTTGTCTCTCTAGAGATTGTATGCTGATTTTTATCAGGCAATCTGATCTGAAGGATTGGGTTTCATCACTGAAGGGCTTAACTTTCTCATGAAGGACCGGTTCATACGGGTGGCTGCCAGCAGCTTGCTTAGCCTTGCTAAACACTTTTTTATTACCCAAAAGCGTTTAGCAGAAAAGCTTTTGGCATCGGTTCCTGGTGTTTCATTGTCGCGTTGTGAGCCCCTAGGGGGACACGGAACAGCAAATGCAGCCAATGCTAGAAGCTACATGCAGCGTCTTGGAAAACTAGATCGGCAATTGTGCCATACAAGTGCGCACCAGATGCATGCACCGCATGGACACAGGGACAGGGGAAGACTCCGGGACAGGCATTTTATTATATAGTATGTATATATACTGTGTGTGTGTGTGTGTGTGTGTGTGTGTGTGTGTGTGTGTGTGTGTGTGTGTGTGTGTGTGTGTGTGTGTGTGTGTGTGTGTGGTGCCCTTATCGGTGCAAGTTTGACATTTGGACCCCCCAAAAGCACTATATGCATAATTGATACGGTACACCAAAACCAATAAAGAACAACCAGTGTCAGAGGTGCAAAAAGGGGATGGGGAACTGTGTGTTAATGATTACTACTATTCAAAGCATCTATGGAAGTGAATATTATCAGCACAGGACCAGTTAAGAGCGAATACTCTGGTTGAGGGCAAGGGCCCCTCTGACCCAAGGGCCCGATACGGTCGCAACCTCTGCACCCCATAATGCTACGCCACTGGTATTAGTGATATTCATGCAGACAGACAAATGACAGCGCTCAAGGCTGCACCTGAAATGAAAACTAACAGAGGTAATGCAGAGCCCCACTGGGACTAAATACATGCCTTGAATGCAATACAGGTGCTAATTATGTACTAATTCTAATCAAAAATTTTGAATGTAGATTTGAAGCAATGAATGCAGCTAGTCACTAGTATACTTATGTTCAATTTGTACAGCTGGAGACATGGCTGTGCTTTCAAACAGAAGTTGTACCTGAATGATCTATCTGCATGGATGTGCAGAGCTCCAGTAACTGTACAATATTACGCACCTAGCACTCAAATCAGGCAAAGGAGGGTGTTAGCTTCGAGAAAAATGTGTGCACAGATTATTACCTAATAGATTTCCCACAGTGATGACTTACTTTCTAGGGAAGGCCTAACACTAGTCTAGCAATAAAAACATAATATTCCTTGTGCTGCTAATCATAAATGGTATACACATCTCATCAATCAGGCAGACAGACAAATGACAGCGCTCGAGGCTGCACCTGCAATGTAAACCAACAGAGGCAATGCAGAGCCCCACTGGGGCTAAATACATGCCTTGAATGTAAAACAGATGCAAATTATGTACTTATTCTAATCTAAAATTTTGAATGTAGATTTGAAGCAATGAATGCAGCTAGACACTAGTATACTTAAATTCAATTTGTGATATTCATGGATGGGGATACTGACATAGGTTCCAGCCCTATGTGAGGGAGGGTGCATACATACATTCCAATTTCATTGGTCAATTTTATCACCTCAATGTAGTATGAGAACTACTCAATCCGTTCACAAGATTAAAAATCGGTTTGCCTTTATGGAAGTGGTAACATTGGCCAATCAAATTTGTGTGTGTGTACGCACTGTTAGGCAGATGACTGGAAGAGCTCAGCACTCACTCCTCATACACCACTCATCCTATTCTGTCTTCTTCTGCAGCACCTGTGTGAATGGAAGCTTCTCCTGTACAGATTTGCTGTGCCCAGTCTATGGTCCCTGGTCAGAGTGGGGCCCCTGCTCTGTCAGCTGCGGTGGGGGCCACAGGTGGAGGAGCCGCTCCTGTACTGAGAGAGGACCAGAGGGAGCTTCCTGTGGGAATGAGGTCCGAGAGGTGGAGGAATGTAATAAGGATCCCTGCCCAGGTGAGTGCTGACACCAAGATGGCGACCGAGGCTCCCATAGTGCATTGCAGCATATTCTCCAGGAAATAGCATTAGCTGACAGGAGACCTCTGACATACTGATATCACCTCATGCACATCTTTCCCCAGGGCCTGATTTTCACACCTTATGTGGGAGAGGCGGCCCCTCCTCCTCAGATCCCTGACATCAGAAGCTTACAGTTTGATCGCTGCCTCATATTACTGACCTGAGGCACTGACACCCTAATCCTTGTCTCATGCCACTAAGCAGGGCCGGCCTTAGGTTTCACAGCGCCCTGAGCGAAACCTGATTTTGGTGCCCCCCCCCCATTCATCCTCTTCGCGCGCGCACACACACACATGTAGGCAGATCCCCCCTTTATTATATAAAGGCAGATTCTCCCCTTGAGTGTATGTATAGGCTAGGCTTGCAGATCCTCTTTTAGTGTATGTAGGCAGATCCAAGACTATGACTATGGTAGAATTTGCTTGTGAGTTTCTCTGAGGACAGTCAGTGACATGACTATGTACTCTGTAATACTTCCTGGAAGGATCGGCACCACACAAAAAGTTGTATTTATAAGCTCTTCAAATCTTTATTGCATTAAAAAGTCGACAAGGCAGCGACAGCCCACTGGGCCGAAACAGCGGGCTGTCGCTGCCTTGTCGACTTTTTAATGCAATAAAGATTTGAAGAGCTTATAAATACAACTTTTTGTGTGGTGCCGATCCTTCCAGGAAGTCTTGCAGTTTTTGCCCCTTGTGGTATAGGGGCCCGGATCTTGGCACACACTGTATATCCAGAGCTTGGAGGGTGCTCCCAAGGGTTTGTTTATGTACTCTGTAATGTGCTGCAGAAGATGTCAGTGCTATATAAATACATAATAACAATATGGTAGGACATATGACTATGGTGGGGATTAGATTGTGAGCTCCTCTGAGGACAGTCAGTGACATGACTATGTACTATGTAAAGTGCTGCAGGAGAGGTCAGTGCTATAGAAATACATAATAATAATAATAATAATATGGTAGGACATTAGACTATGACTATGGTAGGATTAGATTGTGAGCTCCTCTGAGGACAGTGACATGACTATGTACTCTGTAAAGTGCTGCAGAAGATGCCAGTGCTGTGTAAATAAATGGTAGCACATTGGGCTATGACTATGTGAGAACAGCACGGCCTCGTGGTGGTTAGCACTCTCGCCTTGCAGCGCTGGGTCCCTGATTCAAATCCCAGCCAGGCCAACATCTGCATGGAGTTTGTATGCCAGCCCCCCCCCCTCCGTCTGCATGGGCTTCCTCTGGGCACTCTGAATTCCTCCTGCATCCCAAAAACATACAGATAAGTTAATTAGCTTTCCCCTAAATTGGCCATAGACAGGAATACATACACTACACTGATACATACATAGACATCGTAGGAGTATGGTAGGGAGTAGATTGTGAGCTCCTCTGAGGGAGTTAGTGACAAGACTATGTACTCTGTACAGTGCTGCCAAAGATGTCAGCACTAAATAACAAAATTTATAATAATAAAAAAAATGGTAGGATTAGACTGTGGGCTCCTCTGAAGACAGTCCGTGACATGACTATGTACTCTGTAAAGTGCTGCAGAAGATGTCAGTGCTATATAAATACATCATAATAATATGGGAGGACATTAGACTATGGTAGGATTAGACTGTGAGCTCCTCAGAGGACAGTCAGTGACATGACTATGTACTCTGTAAAGTGCTGCAGAAGATCATGTCAGTGTTATATAAATGAATAATGATAATATGGTAGGACATTATAGGGATGCACGTAGACTGAGGCAAAGAAGGTGGGCGGGGGAAGCACGGAAGGTGGGCACAGGGGGGCTGCACGGAAGGTGGGCACAGGGGGGCTGCACGGAAGGTGGGCACAGGGGGGCTGCACGGAAGGTGGGCACAGGGGGGCTGCACGGAAGGTGGGCACAGGGGATGCATGAGAAGGTGGGCACAGCACAGCATGCAAGAAAGGTGGGCACAGGCAGCACAGCATGCAAGGAAGGTGGGCACAGGCAGCACAGCATGCAAGGAAGGTGGGCACAGGCAGCACAGCATGCAAGGAAGGTGGGCACAGGCAGCACAGCATGCAAGGAAGGTGGGCACAGGCAGCACAGCATGCAAGGAAGGTGGGCACAGTAGGATGCCAGGAGAGTAGTCACACAGAGAGATGCACAGGGAGAGAGGGTGAACACAGGATAGAGACAGAGATGGACACAAGACTAGAGATCAAATGGCAGAAATAAGAAGCCAGAATATATCACCTCCTCCTCCCTGGTTGAGTGTCCCTCAGTCTGGCTGTGTCTCTGCTCCCACCTCCATGTCTCCATGTACAGCTTGCAGGCTAATTGTTATCTGTCTCCGATCTCCCCCTCCGTGTACAGCTGCTGGCTGGGTCTGCCTGCGTCTCTGATCTTCCTCTCTCCTCGTGGTACAGCTCCCAGTGCTCGGCTCCTCTTAGTACAAATTTCGCGCCACAGTAGCTGCTGAATGCTGACACGCAGCTGAAGAGAAGGGACATCAAGGGGGGAGGAAGCAGGAGGAGGGGAAGGCGGGGCACTGGTCCTTCTACTGCTAATCAGCAGCTCAGTATTGAAGAACACTGACCCGGTGGCTCAGTACGAACTTGGGCGGAGCTACCACGGAAGATGGACCTGCCAGAGCCCGCAGCCAAGTACATATTCGCCAGAACGGCAGGAGCGCCCCCCTGGAAGCTGGCGCCCTGAGCGACCGCTCTGGTCGCTCAGGTCAAAGGCCGGCCGTGCCACTAAGGATGCTATGAGACAGTGAATAGAGTGTAAGAGTCTAAGGACAGTTACTGACATAAGGCTAAGATTAGTGTTCAGAATATTTTTACTTGGAGGTGTGGCCTGTGTTCAAGGGAAGAGTGAGTCAGAACGCCTGTGCCTACTAGGGATGATCAATGAGATGCAAATTGTTCCGAAATTATGCTAATTTTTATGCAAATGTATGCAGTTTGAAAATGGACCAATCAATTTAAACCCAGGTTTAATTTGATTGGTCCATTTTCAAGCTGCATATATTTGCATAAGAATGTGCATAAATTTGCATCAACTCGGAACAATGTGCATATCTGTGATCATCAATAGTGCCTACAGGCCTTTGAGTTGTAAATACGTCCCTCTGTCTCCCTCTTCTCACAAACACATCATCTCCCCATGTCTGATTAGATGCTTTAAAGGGACACTGTAGGGGGGGGGGGGGGGGTCAGGGGAAAATGAGTTGAACTTACCCGGGGCTTCTAATGGTCCCCCGCAGACATCCTGTGCCCGTGCAGCCACTCACCGATGCTCCGGCCCCGCCTCCGGTTCACTTCTGGAATTTCAGACTTTAAAGTCTGAAAACCACTGCGCCTGCGTTGCTGTGTCCTCGCTCCCGCTGATGTCACCAGAAGTGTATAACACAAGCTCAGTATGGTCTGTGCCTGCGCCATGCGCTCCTGGTAACATCAGGGGAAGTGAGGACACGGCAACGTAGGCGCAGTGGTTTTCTGACTTTAAAGTCTGAAATTCCAGAAGTGAACCGGGGCGGGGCCGGAGCATCGGGGAGCGGCTGCGCTGCCACGGGATGTCTGCGGGGGACCATTAGAAGCCCCGGGTAACTTCAACTTATTTTCCCCCGACCCCCCCTACAGTATCCCTTTAAAGCGGACCGGAACTTAGAACTTCCTCTCTGCTCTAAAAGATAAGCAACAGCATAATAACCTTTAAAGGTAATAATCTTTAAACAAAAAAGTTTGTTACAGCTGCTACAAATCCTGCAATAAATCTGCAGTGTGTCTACTTCTTTCTTTTAGGCCTTGTTCACATTGCGTTTGGCTTGCGTGTCCGTCCGCGTTGGGCTGTTTTTGGGCGTTGTTTTTTTCCGATTCCTATTGCTCGGGTGGGTGATCCGTTTTTATGCATAGCGGTTTTCTAAGCGGTTTTTCCGAGTGGTTTTGTAATTCACTTCCTAACGCAAGTTAGGAAGTGAACTCTTTGACTCGGAAAAGAATAAATACAATGTATTTATTCTTAAAAACGCAAACACAATCGCTACACAGAGCGATTTTGTGAGTGTTTTGCGTTTCCCCTATACTTTCCATTGAGGCGGAGAAATGGTCCAGGCAGCACTTTACTGAACGGACAGCGCACGACCCGCACAGATATGAACCTTCTCATAGACATTCATTGCACAAGCGTTTGGTGGTCGATTTTAAAAATCGCCCACGTGTAAAAAAAACCTGGAAATGCCTGCCGTGTGAACAAGCCCTTATGGATGCAGACAAAAAGTTACCGTCCTGTGCTTACGTATTAGCTGTGTCTGCCAATGACTGACAAATTTCTGTGCTGACACAGCTGAGAGATCAAATTACACTTATGATTACTTGATGATGAGGGAGGATTGGACAGGCTATTCTCTCTAAAAACATACAGGGTGCATTTCTCTCTGTATTTTTGTGTCCTGTATGAGAGTTCAGGTCCAGTTGTGCAGGGTCACAGGATCAGACAGTCCATATGATCTCTACTGAAGCTGTGTAGTGTAATTTGTTCATCATTTGATGTAATTGTCTTGTTCTCTGTCTAGCAAGCTGCGTGATCAGTGAATGGTCTGCATGGAGTGACTGTAGCACCAGCTGTGGGGGTGGAATATCTGAGAGAAACCGAACAGTCCTGATACCGGCAGACCCAGGAGGGGAACTTTGTCCAACATCTTTGATCCTCCATCGCACTTGCAACTCCCATAATTGTACCCCAGGTAAAACCAGAGCAGCTTTCTGGAGAAAGAGCCTATTCTGCGCTCACAGAGCCACCACAGAGTGGGAGTCTATTTCAGCTGCACTGAGATGGTTCTGGGGGGAATTCTATACCTTTTCACATGCATCTTATTAATATGCCACTTATCACTGTGTAAAGTGTTCAGGGTCGTGGTAAGGACAGGTTGGGTTTAGGGTCTGCATCATGGTTAGGATCAGGGTAATGAGTTATGGTTAGTATGAGGGTTATGGTTAGGTTCAAGGTTAGAGTCAGGGGTGGAGTAATAGTCTTGGTTCGGATTAGGGTAAGACTCAGGGTTGAGGTTGGAGTTGGGTAAGAGTCATGGCCAGAATCAAGTAAGTTTATGGTCAGGATCATGGGTTGGGGTTAGAGTTAGGTTCTTGATGAGGTTCAGGATTATAGATAGTCTGGATTTAGGTGGGTTTCAGATAGAAGTCAGGATTAGGGTTCCAGTTATGGTTAGAGTCATGGATCAGCTAAAGGTCTCAGTCAGAGTTGAAGGTCAAGTTTTAGGATCAAGAGGTCCATCAGGACACAGTGGAAGACAGTTTGCTGCTCTTGGAAGATAAATAAAGCATAGAAAGGCTGCTCTTCCTCTGGAGATGATCTGGTAGTCGGTGAAGCTGGCAGAGGGTTGACCTGTCTGAACTGTATGGACCACAATTCTCTAATAATGATAATAATCTCTCATCCTCCTGCAGAATGTCCTGATGGTCAGGTGTACAGTGATTGTGCCAACTCCTGCCCACTCACCTGTGCGGACCTCCAGCCTGAGACCACCTGCCTGAGTGAGACGTGTGAGCCAGGCTGCTCCTGCCCACCTGGACAAGTGGGTGATCATCATTGTGGTGGGATTGTCTCTAAGGGGTGTGTTTGTAAAGGGAGGATGCCACATTCACCCAACATTTTTAGTTAAAGTGCACCAACATTGTCCAAGAAGTGAGAGAGGATTTGGTTAGCAGTATAAGGTAAAATTGTGCGTGCTTCTTTCAATAGGTTAGAAGCTAATGGTGGGCCACTAAGAGGCTAAAATAGCTCAGGTCATATTATATGCCTGCCTGCATAAAAAGAGAGGCTTTAGGCAGCATTTAAGTGTTTAAGAGATGGTGAGTGTCACACAGATTTAGGGAGGGAATTCCAGAGTGCTGAAGAAGCACATGAGAATTCCTGTATGTAGGATTAGGAAGAGATAGTTTGGTGGATGAGAGGAGAATATAGTTAGCAGAATGAAGGCTGCATTTAAAAACATATCTGGCAATTAAGGAGGCCATACACACACAAATTGCCACCCAGTGGCAAAATGATGGATCCCTCTCTGATCTGATCAGAAAGCGTTCTATTCCTACAACACATTGATTTTCAGTATATTTCAGCACATAATCTACTGAAAATCAATGCAGTGCAGTGCTATGGGCCATCAATCTACTGCCACTCCTCCAGGGACGTGAGAAGTTAAAGGCACAAAGATCAGGAGCAAAGAGATGGGTTTTGGTTTAGTCCACATATAAAAGATACTGGAAGCCAAAAACAGCTAATGGGTTGGACAAGACCAACGGTGTAGATCAGGCTTTCTCAACCAGGGTTCCTCGAGTACTCTGCAGGGGTTCCTTGGCATTTTTCCCATCGTGGGGGAATTATAATAGAGCACACTATAATAGATGGTACTGTAACAAGAAGCACTAAATTGGGGGGTCAGGAGACAGTATAATGAGTAGCAGTGTAATGGGGGTAGTGAAATAAACAGCCACACAGATTTTTAAGACCATGCCTCCTGCAAAACAAATGCAGGGGTTCCACGAGATCAAAAAATTGTTTGCAGGGGTTCCTTGAGATCAAAAAGTTATTTTCAGGGTTCCTCCAGAGTAGAAAGGTTGAGAAAGGCTGGTGTAGATGGTAAACAGAAGAGGTACAAGGACTGAGCCTTGTGGTTCTCTTACAGAGAAAGTTTGATAGGAGGAGCAGTTGAAGTGGGCAACATTAAAAATCCTTCCTGTAAGATGAGAGGAAAGCCAATGCAGTTACAGCGTGTTTGACTGTATTCCCATTTTTCTACGCTCCAGTTTCTAGCAAACCTGTGACAATTTCCAGCAGATTCTGATAATATCTCTGCAGATATGCATGCTTGTGACGTATATGTTCTGGTGTGATTTTTGGACAGTGTGAATAATACTCTTAACATGTTCACAGGTTCTGCAGGATGGAGCGTGTGTCACCCCAGAGGGATGTATGTGCACCCTGCACCCCTCTCCCCACCTCCCTTGGACTGCCAACCTCACCTTGGAAGAAAGAAGGAAGCAATACCCAGCAGGCACCATCATATATCACCAATGTAACAACTGGTGAGAGGCAATATACAATACAGCCTAGTATATAGTACACCTCTGTACAGAGATGGTTATAGATCACTTTATATACACTTGAATAGGGGATCACTGTATATAATACATCCTAGTATAGAGGATTGCTGTACATCATGCACTCCAGTATAGTGCCCAGTAGAGGGGAGTACAGTATATAATACACCACAGTATTGTATATACACCAATATATCTCAGTAGGCTAGTATATTATATGGTTTTTGCATAGAGGCCAGCAGAGCTGGATCATCCACAAGGCAAACCTAGGCAGTTGCCTGGAGAGTGTCTTGGGGGCCTGGTGGATGCTAGGCCCCAACAAATCTTACTTAAAAAAGGTAGATGATCATCAGCGGCAAAAACTGCTATCTTGCCAAGGGCCCCGTTTCGTCTAAATCCATTTCTGAAGGCCAGAATAAAGGGAGTACAGTATACAGTATAATACAAGGAAATCTCAAAAGAATTGCATCTTACTAAGATACCGACCACAACTGCTCCGCCCACACCAAGCTACTGCACACAACTGCTCCGCCCACACCAAGCCACTGACCACAACTGCACCTCCCACACAAAGCCATTGACTGTAACTGCACCGCCCACACCAAGCCACTGACCACAACACCACTGCCCATACCAAGCCACTGACCACAACACCACTGCCTACACCAAGCCACTGACCACAACTGCACCGCCCACACCAAGCCACTGACCACAACTGCACCGTCCATACCAAGCCACTGGCCACAACTGCACCGCCCACACCAAGCCACTGACCACAACACCACTGCCTACCCCAAGCCACTGACCACAACTGCACCGCCCACACCAAGCCACTGACCACAACTGCACCGTCCATACCAAGCCACTGGCCACAACTGCACCGCCCACACCAAGCCACTGACCACAACTGCACCGTCCATACCAAGCCACTGACCACAACTGCACCGCCCACACCAAGCCACTGACCACAACTGCACCGTCCACACCAAGCCACTGACCGCAACACCTCTGCCCATACCAAGCCACTGACCACAAAACCACTGCCACCACTTCGTCTAAATCCATTTCTGGAGGCCAGAATAAAGGGAGTACAGTATACAGTATAATACAAGGAAATCTCAAAAGAATTTTAAGTCTTACTAAGATACCGACCACAACTGCTCTGCCCACACTAAGCTGCTGCACACAACTGCTCCGTCCACACCAAGCCACTGGCCACAACTGCACCGCCCACACCAAGCCACTGACCACAACTGCACCGTCCATACCAAGCCACTGACCACAACTGCACCGCCCACACCAAGCCACTGACCACAACTGCACCGTCCACACCAAGCCACTGACCGCAACACCTCTGCCCATACCAAGCCACTGACCACAAAACCACTGCCACCACTTCGTCTAAATCCATTTCTGGAGGCCAGAATAAAGGGAGTACAGTATACAGTATAATACAAGGAAATCTCAAAAGAATTTTAAGTCTTACTAAGATACCGACCACAACTGCTCTGCCCACACTAAGCTGCTGCACACAACTGCTCCGTCCACACCAAGCCACTGGCCACAACTGCACCACCCATACCAAGCCACTGACCACAACACCACTGCCCATACCAAGCCACTGACCACAATTGCACCGTCCATACCAAGCCACTGACCACAACTGCACCGTCCATACCAAGCCACTGACCACAACTGCACCGCCCACACCAAGCCACTGACCACAACACCACTGCCTACCCCAAGCCACTGACCACAACTGCACCGCCCACACCAAGCCACTGACCACAACTGCACCGTCCATACCAAGCCACTGGCCACAACTGCACCGCCCACACCAAGCCACTGACCACAACTGCACCGTCCATACCAAGCCACTGACCACAACTGCACCGCCCACACCAAGCCACTGGCCACAACTGCACCGCCCATACCAAGCCACTGACCAAAACACCTCTGCCCATACCAAGCCACTGACCACAAAACCACTGCCACCACTTCGTCTAAATCCATTTCTGGAGGCCAGAATAAAGGGAGTACAGTATACAGTATACAGTATAATACAAGGAAATCTCAAAAGAATTTTAAGTCTTACTAAGATACCGACCACAACTGCTCTGCCCACACCAAGCTGCTGCACACAACTGCTCCGTCCACACCAAGCCACTGGCCACAACTGCACCGCCCATACCAAGCCACTGACCACAACACCACTGCCCATACCAAGCCACTGACCACAACTGCACCGTCCATACCAAGCCACTGACCACAACTGCACCACCCATACCAAGCCACTGGCCACAACTGCACCGCCCATACCAAGCCACTGACCACAACACCACTGCCCATACCAAGCCACTGACCACAACTGCACCGTCCATACCAAGCCACTGACCACAACTGCACCACCCATACCAAGCCACTGCCCATACCAAGCCACTGACCATAACACCACTGCCTACACCAAGCCATTGACCACAACTGCACCGCCCACACCAAGCCACTGACCACAACACCACCACCTACACCAAGCCACTGACCACAACTGCACCATCCATACCAAGCCACTGGCCACAACTGCACCGTCCATACCAAGCCACTGGCCACAACTGCACCGTCCATACCAAGCCACTGATCACAACACCACTGCCTACACCAAGCCATTGACCACAACTGCACCGCCCACACCAAGCCACTGACCACAACACCACCACCTACACCAAGCCACTGACCACAACTGCACCATCCATACCAAGCCACTGGCCACAACTGCACCGTCCATACCAAGCCACTGACCACAACTGCACCGTCCATACCAAGCCACTGATCACAACACCACTGCCTACACCAAGCTGCCGCACACAGGTGCGTCTGTGCATACTTGGGACTGTGGTAAGTAGAATCTACGCTGCATCTGTGGCTCTCTATAACTCTGATGCGGCATATATTCTATACCGCGGCTTACTGTAGTCCCGAGCCGATCGCTCTTTCTAGAGGAAGTGAACTCGGCTCTCGTGTGGCAGCCAAGCTTCCTCCTATCGGTCAGGAGCTATTTTCATAGGCTCCTGACCTCCGAATCGCTGTAAGCCAATCACAGCGATCAGGAAATTAAAAAAGAAAAGACAGCCTCTGGTCCTTAAATGGGCCAGAGGCTGCAGTTCCAAAGAGGTTAAGTATGCAGAAACGCACTTGCAGCTGTGCGCACACCACTCCCTCCGCACCAAGCAGCCATCCACAGTAAGCCGGCTCTGCACTAAGCCGCCTCCCCCACTAAGCCAACACCCATAACTGTACTGCCCACAGGTCCCATGCATACATACAACCTTCCGTTAGTTTATGGGATGCCCTTGTAAAGAGTTATATAGGGAAGTACAGTATATAACACGTCATTATAGGGGAGTACAGCCTGCCATACACCTCAGTATGCAGGTTTATGTATACACTATATAATACATTGCATACACCCCAGTATAGAGGCCAGTATGGAGGAGTAGAGTAAAGTACAGTATGTCACACACCCCAGTATTGTGAGCTGAAGATTGCACTCCTGTATGCATCCATTACATATTATGTACACTTAAAGAGAAACTCCGACTAAGAATTGAACTTTATCCCAATCAGTAGCTGATACCCCCTTTTACATGAGAAATCTGTTCCTTTTCACAAACAGACCATCAGGGGGCGCTGTATGACTGATATTGTGGTTAAACCCCTCCCACAAGAAACTCTGAGTACCAACTGCCAAAACAGCAAGCAGCAGCTACATCACTTGCCAGCAGTAAAAATGTCACCATGTAATAAATGTTAGAATAGAAATCAGGGATTTAAAATATTTTACAATGGGCAAACACTGACTAAATCATTTATACATAATTCTTGTAAAAATGAAGCACATTCTTATTACATTATTTTCACTGGAGTTCCTCTTTAATGATTTCCCCTCTGTCTTGCAGCACCTGCCATATGGGAGGCTTCCAGTGCTCGGAGGAGAGGTGTGATGGTGAGTAGGGAGGTCCTCGGGAGGGGAGAGGCGGGGCTTACTTTTCCGCATGCCTTTAAAGTGAACCATGATGTGCCTGCAAATGAATATTACATACTTACCTCGCCGTCAGAAGCTCACCATTTTCTCCTTACAACATTTCCTTCCAGTTCTGACAAGATTTTATCAGAACTGAAATATATCAGTTACTGTCAGTTATAACTGAAAGGACAACTGTTGTGCAAGGTTATGTCCATGTTTCCCAATGGCTCAAGCGGGCGATATTACAGTTTAACAGGGTGCTGACCAGGAAGCGGTTATGGGGTAATGGCCATTTTCAATGGAGAATTCCATTGATCACAGTGGACAAACAGGACACAGGAGAGGAGAAACAGATTGATGAATAGACTACACGGGAGGTAAGTATGACGTGTTTATGTTTAGTGTGACTTTTAATTTTCAGTTCAGGTTTGCTTTAAGCTCTCATAAGGTGGCGATACAATGGTTACAAGGATTCTAGTGTGCTTTGTTCTGCCCTCTGCCTCCTCTATGCAGTGAAATTTCTATACAGTATGCAGACCTATTCCTGCTGTCTCTGGATGTGAAGTAGCTTCTTCTATGTCTCTTTGCAGTGGACTGTCAGTGGTCTCCGTGGTCTGACTGGTCTCCATGCTCTGTCACATGTGGCAGTGGCACCCAGACCTCCCAACGCCATCAAATCCAACAGCGCCTGTACGATGGGGAGGAATGTACGGAGTCACCCACCCGCCAGAGAGAGTGTCACCTCCCCGACTGCAGTGAGTATTCCGGACACTGAGCGTCAGCGTTACCAAGATCTTTTAGGTGCGTACACATGGCTGAATTGTTTAAACGACGGGTCGTCAGACACGCCCGTGGGCGGCTGTTCTGCCGACAGTTTCCTCGTGTGTACAGTCTGTCGGCAGGCTGATAAGGCTGGTTTTGACAGATCAGCCTGCCGACAGACTGTACACACGGGGAAACTGTCGGCAGAACGGCCACCCCGTGGGCGGGTCTGACGACCCGTGGTTTAAACAAATCAGCCATCTGTACGTAGCTTTATGGAACATAAGTAATCATGCAGATCTGGCCTGGATAATGTACTGGTAAAGGGCCTCTGACACAGGAGACCAGGATTCGAATCTCAGCACTTCCTGTTCAGGGAAACAAAGTCGCCAGAAGGATAAAACTGACTAAAAACTGCTTAGCAGAAAAAGGTTTTTGGAGTATGTAAATAAAATGTCCTTGATTTCTTGAAATCGACAATTATCATGTGTCTGCTTAGGGGAGATAAGTCCACCGCTGCCTCCTCTGCTTGTAAAGTTTTTAGTCATTTTTTTCCTTCTGGCGCCTCTGTTTTCCTTGTAGAATATCGGAGTCCACCCCGGGTGGAGGGGTGCTAACCCCTTTTTCTGATCTACAAAGAGTGACTTCTTAATCCTGAGTGGGGTCAGGTCTCCCCACCGGCATTGACAGTGGTTTCCTATGAGGTAACCCTGGTGTGCGAGTATTAGTTTACTTACCTTTCATCATTTCATTGATTACCAGTACTTACTACACTAAATTGCGCTCTCGGTGTCCCTTCTTTTGTGCGTCCTGTTCAGGAAGCCAACACCTATTCATTAAGGAGACCTTGGGCAAGACTCCATAACACTACTACTGCCTACTGAGCATACCCTCCAGAGTTGTCTGAAAGTACTGTAAATCATTTATCCACATTTCACTGTGTAAAACACCTGACTCAACATACAATCTCCTGGAACGTGACCTGTTTGTAAATGAGGGACTGCCTTTATCAGAATAACTTCTTGTTAATTCACTGGCAGGGCCGGCTGGGTTTACCCATAGGCACTGTAGGCTTGTGCCTACAGGCAGCCCATTTTTAAGTGGCGGCTTACTGGCCACCCAAAGTACACCCCCTCTTTCCCTTGCTCCCTTCCTCCCTCTGCAGAGTGTGGAGCATTTTTAAGAGGAGACTCACTGACTCCTTGACGTTCCAGCGATGATCTGTATTCAGCAGCGGCAGCGCACACAGCGTTGACACCTTTGCCATTGCCTCTCTGTGTTTGTGAGGAAACGGGGACATATTCAGCTACCTATACTGGGGAAAGGGGGAAACTTCCAGCTACCTATACTTGGGACTGGGGAAAGGTGTCCTCAATATTTGCCAATAAATGCTTTACAAGCATTCCTTTATACTTTTAGTAAATGAAAAATACTTATACCAGCTTATTTATAAATGTTTTTTTTTCTTATCCTAAAACTCATTGTAATAAACTGACTGTAACAAGTGTAAGTTCCCCCTGAACCCATCCCAAGTACCCCCAGTGGTAAACGTAGCACTTGTTTGGAACAAGGTTGATCAGCCGAATTCCGATTTTGTAGAAATTTGGCATTCCGCATACAAATATCGAATTCCTTGTTACAATTTTCATGTTCCGAAGGCATTTTCTATTGAAGTGAACGTGGTCAATAGTTCTGCAGATGAAAAATTGGCTTCTAAAACAAGAATTTTTTGCAAACAGTGACACCAACAAGATGGCCACCGGGGAATTCCCGGAGGCCAAGTTAAAGTGGCAGAATGAGCAGTTTTCCACATGGATCAAGGATCCCTGCCCTGGTCCCGACCCCCATTTATGTGAGAGACCGCTCATTCTGCCACTTTAGAGTGGCCTCCGGGGCCCGGGAATCCACGGTGGCCATTTTGATGACATCACTATTGGCCAAAAAGTCTTGATTTAGAATCCACTTTCCCAGCCATCGTGTTAATGCCGTGTTTGCTGAAAACTTGTTTCTGAATCCAATTTTCATCGTGTTAACCGTGTTTGCCGAAAATTCTTGTTTCCAAAGCCAATTTTCGCATCGGCAGAACAGAACACGCTACTCGAAACAGTGTTATTTCCGATTTTCCTGATTTTACTCCGATTCCGAGAGCTCATCCCTATTGGGAACCGAGGATTGAGGGCACTATGAGTTAGGTGATTTCTGAAAATTCCCAAACAAACTTGCCAGCTGGAATCTTTGTGGAGCTGCTTTTCCCACTTCTCACACCAGACACACAACACAGGGCAGATACTGCCGCCTGCAGTCTATCAGCAGTGTGGTCTGTATGGGCAAATTTAAAGTGACTCTGTAACAAAAATTACAACGTTTTTTCTACCTTCCTACAAGTTCCTAAACCTATTCTAATGTGATCTGGCTTGCTGCAGCTCTTTCTACTATAACCATCTCTGTAATAAATCAATGTATCTTTCCCCTGTCAGACTTGTCGGCCTGTGTCTGGAAGGCTGCCAAGTTCTTCAGTGTTGAACTGTTCCTCTATGCACACTCCAGTGTGTGTTTTATTTACATAAGCCAGCAGCTTCTCTGCTATCTTATCAGTAATAGAAGAGAGCTGGATAAAAATCCTCCTCTGGAGGCTGTGAAAGGAGCTGGTCTGTCACATACTAAGGAATTAACCACATAGGCAGAGCTGTCTGCAGGAAGCCTGTAATGTTCAGTGCATGAGAGAATCTGGGGACAGAAGGTAAACACACACAGGTGATCTCTTGAGATTCAGAAGTAAGGCTGTATACAGCCTGCTTGTGTATGGATGTATTTTCTATGTGTGGACATGCTGTACATCAACCTACTTCCTGTTTTGGTGGCCATTTTGTTTGTTTATAAACAAACTTTTTAAAACAGTTTTTGACTACTTTTAATGCGGCGGGGAGCGGTGAAATTGTGACAGAGGGTAATAGGAGATGTCCCCTAACGCACTGGTATGTTTACTTTTGTGCGATTTTAACAATACAGATTCTCTTTAACAACCTCCATGTAGTATGAGGGTTAACTGATTTTCAAAACTATGTGTAAATTGTGCAGTTAAACTCTCATACAACATGGAGGTGGTATAATTAGCAAGTGATTGGCCAATCAAAATTTAAAGTGTGTACCAGGATTAAAAGACTTGTCTTGATGTAGCTTTGTAGAAGATATGACCACTCTGGCATCAACAGCAAATAATTGTAGACTTTACCTGTGCCACAGTAAATCATTTTTCTGTTTTAGTAGCCGACAGTGTCAGTCCAGGTTATTTGGATAACTTATGCTATCCATCCTAGGAAAATGGGGCCTATTGCGCCGTGGCATACTTAAAGGGGTACAGGCATGGCTCTTGCCATGGGCACCACATCGCCCCTGTGGTGCGCCACCATGTTTGTCCTTATGCTGCACCACGATGCTTGCCTTGGTGCCTTCTCATCACTCAGACCTCAGATCAGAATTGACCGAAGAGAGAGCATTATGCGCCCTCTCTCTTTGCCGGTGATCTGAGGTCTATGAGTAATGGAGAGCCCACTGACACCAATGCAATGCCCTAATGGGGGGAGGCGGTGGGGGGGGGGGGTACCTATACAATGTGGAGCTTACGGGGACATCTTTCACTACCTACACTGGGAACAGGGGCATTTATACTGGGCAGTGGGCACCTCTGGATACCTATACTGGAGGGATACCTCGGTCCAAATATTGGGGAGACCTTTAACTACATAACACTGGGGGGCACATCTGGCTACCTATTAGTATTGGTGGGATTGAGGGACTCAATTTCAGTGTTTGCCATGGGCGCTATATTGCCCAGATACGCCCCTGCCATTGTGTCCCTGCACTGGCTAGAAATTTTCGGTATCTGTTGTCAGCAGAGTGCCTGAGCACACTGGCCATCCTGGCACATGCATTTACACTTGGGTACATGTAGTCATTCACCCTTTCTGCTTGTCTGCACAGGTTGCCCCAGGGGAGAGAGATGGAGACGACTTTCCACTGATGAAGAGTTCTGTGAGCGGACTTGTCAGGAAGTATTCAGAGAGTCCTGGAGGAACTGTAGTTCTGGCACCCCCGTGGGCTGTGTGTGTGAGAACGGAATGTACAGGAGCCACACCGGACAGTGTGTGACCCCAGCACACTGCGAGTGTGAACACAAGGGGCTGGTCTACGAGGTGATGTCATTCTTCACTCTACATATTGTCATACAAAGATAGTGGGAGGTTTGGCTGGTGGGAGTGGGGCTCGAGGTAGAACATGTTATCCAGCCTATACTCAGGATGGAGGGGGTTTCATAGATGGTCCCATCTATTTCCAGGATGGGGTTCTTATTCCAATAGTAGAACACTACAGTACATGGTCTTTCACTTACCTTGGGCAGAGGGTCACAACTTGGAGATAGAAAAGTAGATAGTCCTTTGCCAATTTTAAGAAATGTTTGTGTTAAGATGCCTCTTTACACAAAAGGTAGAACACTGGATGGTCTCCTGCTCATATCATGGAAGGAAATGATCCCATCTTGGAGACAGATGAGTAGATGTGTCCCTTGCTTACCCAAGATGGAGGGGGTCTTACTTTGAAGATTAAGCAGTAGATACTGTTTGCTTACAAGGGGAGGTTGAGTTGGGTTTTGGTCTCATCACAAAGACAGAATAGTAGATGGGCTCCTTAATCAAGATAAGGCAGGATGGGTGGGGGTGTCTTCTCCTAACGCTAGAAAAATAGATGAGTTCCTGCCCCCCTCCATTGAGTCAGAATCTTGGCACCATGATGTGCCTCAAAGTTGATAAGCAGGAAGGTGTGACTGCTACAGTGACTTATTTGGTAAAATCTGACATGTCGGGATGTTGCTTATGGTGACCACTTCAAATGATCTCTTTAGAGTTGTGTAAAAGCAATGATGCTGCCCTTGAACATTCTCATCTTCCACTCCAGAAGTCAAAGCAGGTTTATGTCAGTCTTGATAGCTGCCCCTACTCCAGACCTGGCCAGATATCTGCAAAAAAAAAGTCCAAAAGCATATTTTCCTGTAGAAAGTGGCAGCTAACACAACACTCCTGTATCTGTCTTCCTAAATGTTAGGGAGGTGAGCTTTTTATGTCCTAGGTCCTTTCCCAGGAGCTCATTTGGTGTCTTGGTTCAGCTTAGGATTTTTTTCTTATTTCTGAACAACATTACTCGCCTTTGCCCCATAATTCCGGACTTGTTTGGTGTCTGCAAGAGCTTTGATATATACTAATGTATTCAGTAGATTTCAGCTGATTAACATTATGTAGATGTTAAATAATTTTGGAATTTGTATCGTTACAGCCGGGAGTCACATGGGAAGATGGGTGTGATGTCTGCCAATGCGTAAATGGAATTGCGATCTGTGTGACAACGTGTCCTCCTCTGTACTGTGTAGAGGTGACAAATCTCTATATGAAGCACTAATCCTTCCTTCATATATCACTCCAACACCAGCCCAAACCCCATACATAACTCCAACACTATCCCTTCCTTCATATATCATTCCAACACCAGCCCAAATGCCAAACAGAACTGCAACACTAACTCTTCCTCCATGTATCACTCCAACACGAACCCTTTCTCCATATATCACTCCAACACCAGATCAAACTCCATACATAACTCCAACACTCACCCTTGCTCCATATATCACTCCAACACCAGATCAAACTCCATACATAACTCCAACACTCACCCTTGCTCCATATATCACTCCAACACCAGATCAAACTCCATACATAACTCCAACACTCACCCTTGCTCCATATATCACTCCAGCACCAGCCCAAATTCCATATATAACTCCAACACTAACCCTTCCTCCATATATCATCCCAGCACCAGCCCAAACTCCATATGTAACTCTAACAATAACTCTTCCTTCATATATCATTCCAACACCAGCCCAAACCCCATATATAACTCCAACACTAACCCTTCCTTCATATATCACTCCAACACCAGCCCAAACTCCATACATAACTCTAAAACTAATCCTTCCTCCATATATCACTCCAACACTAACCCTTCCTTCATATAGCACTCCAACACTAACCCTTCCTCCATATATCACGCCAACACCAGCCCAAACCCCATACATAACTCCAACACTAACCCTTCCTCCATATATCACGCCAACACCAGCCCAAACCCCATATATAACTCTAACACTAACCCTTCCTTCATATATCACTCCCAACACCAGCCCAAACACCATATATAACTCCAACACTAACACTTCCTCCATTTATCACTCCAACACTAATTATGCTCCAATATTTAGCCACAACACTAACACATTCTCTATACATCTCTAAAATCCCAGCCCAACTCTCATATATATACCTCTAACACCAACCCATTCTAACGCCAACCTAGCCTCTGTATATCACTCTAGCACCAACCCAACCCTTATATTTAACCCGAACACCAAATAATTCTCCATATATCACATTCTAAAAACATCCCAATCCCCATAAATAAGAAATCCTTCATGTATTATTACAACAGCCCAACCCGAGTACCAACCAAACCTCAATATATCACTCCAACACCAATATAACCCTAATATATAACACCAACCAATCCTCCATGTAGCATTCCAAACACCAGACCACTCCCCAAAAATAACCCCAACATTGATCCATCCTCCATATATCACTAGTACTAGCACAACCCCCATTTATCACTCACACCAATCCATTCTCACCATATCACTCCAGTGTCTGCCCATCCCCCATATAACACACCAACAACAACCTCTCCTCACTATATCTCTTACACCAAACCATGTACTACTCCAATACCAAACTATATCTTTCCAACACCAACCCATTCCCACATACGACACTCCCATCCCACCACATATCACTGCAACAACTCAACACTATCTCTGCACACCATATATCACTCCAACACCAACCCATTCCCACATACGACACTCCTATCCCACCACATATCACTGCAACAACTCAACACTTATCTGCACACCATATATCTCTCCAACTTCAACCCATCCTGAAAACCAAGCCAGCAGTGGCAGCTCCGGATATAATGTCATTTGTGTTCTCTGACAGGGTGAGGTGAAAGTCCAGGAGCCGGGAGCCTGCTGTCCCGTGTGCCGGCAAGAGGTGCTAGGTACGTGTGACATCACGGCCTAAGACAGTATGTGTGTGTGACATCACAGGATAATGACACTGTGCATTCTATAGTGGATGAGACAGAGGACAGCCTACAAGTCATTATCCATTGTCCTACACAGGACAAGTTGGCCTATAAGAATAGATAGGGCTGGCCGACAATGGGAGTAAGTGGATGAGCAAAGATGGTGGGTGAAAATGGTGGTGAGTGGTCTGAAGAGTGTGAGGAGTGACAGGTAAGAAAGCATATAATACGAGTGGGTGAGACAGGGCTGCCATCAGTAATTTCTGGGCCCCATACTAGGAAAACCTACTGAGCCCCCCTCACTCCCCTCTCCCTACCCCCATATTTAAGGTGATAAGGTGATCTCCGGCAATCAGTAAAGCGCATTGACACATGTAATCCTATGGTATTACTCTCACTGCAGTGCTTATTGCTTATGCAGCGCTTGCAAATCGCAAACGCACCGCATGCATTATTTTCTCAGTGATTGTGATTCTCCTTCACTGAAATGAGAGCACAAGCATGGCAAAATCACACAAAAACACAAAGCAAAATCGTCCGGCCGAGGCGAACATCGCCACACTAACTGGCAGTCTGTACAGTATGTGGCAGACTTGCAGCCGGGCCCCTAACTCACTCGGGCCCCATACTGCAGTCCCACCTGTGATGCCCTGAAGGCTGCTCTGGGGTGAGAAAAGAGAAAGGAGTGGAGAGGATAGAAGGGATGGAGGGAGTACAGAAACCAGGCATGGGTATGACAAGTGAATGGAGGTTGCTCATAGCGGGGTGCGTGGTGGGTATATGATGATGGGGAAAGGCAGAAGAGGTGAGCGATGGGGGTGGACGTATTGAGGCGATGGATAGATGAGGGGTGTGTAGGGTAATTACAATATTAGTGTTGTGGTGCCTGGGTAGATGGTGGCAAACAGAGTAGACGTGGGGGGGGGGGGGGGGGAGGAGCGAAGGTGGAAGAGTAGCTGAGCAATGTGTGAGGAGGAGACGGGAGAGGTGACAGAATACTCATTATTGAGTTACAACGTGGTGGCCTGGTGTTACACGGGCATTATTTTATGCTGGACGGGGTGGCGCTCTGGCCTGATATAACATGGTGGAGGTTGTATATTTCTTCCAAGTATTGTGGCAGCCTTGTGTGACATGGAAATTAGGAAACACAGCCTGGTATGGGGACTGCTAAGTAATGCAATGGATGTAACACGTGGCCCTTACAGTGTGAGTCATGTGATGCAAGGGGGCTGGGCATGATTGTGCTGTTTGGTGGGGATTTCATTTGTTCTGGGCACAGCTGGGGTTGTTGCTTGTGAGTATTGCTGAGGCTAGATGGTAGAGGCGTTATTGTGGGCTTATGTCCTGCAACTTAGCTTTTCCCATATGCAGCATTGAATACTGTCTTCTTGTAATGCTTGTGTGCATAAGCAATACTGTCTGTTTACAAATCACAAGTGTAATGCTTGGGGGCTAAACTTTGACCACCCAGAGCAACAAGGCTAGTAGCTGAATAATGGAAGAGGCAACACAGGTTGCGCAGAGCAACTGCAGCTCTGGGCTTCCGATATCGCTACAAATAAGACACAATGGCAGCGCAGTGCGATGTTGTGCTGCCTTTGCGATAGCAAGCATTCAGACAAGTACAAGACAGGACTATAGATTGGAGTGTAACTAGACAAGTAAGACACAATGGCAGCGCAGTGCGATGTTGCACTGCCTTAGCGATAGCAAGCATTCAGACAGGTAAAACGACAGGAAAGAACGTAACTAATAGCAACCGCAGCCTATAGTTACGTTCCCAGAACTAGAGTAGCAGGAATACTACCAGTCACCAACGTGGTGATGACAGAATCCAAGCTATCTGGATAATGGACTTCACTGACCCACCGCGGATGCGGCAAACGTCCATCAAGCATGGAACTAGGCAATACACAATAATACAGAAAAATAACAAATGGCTCAACTAATAGATAAATATTTATTAGCAAGACTGCATATATATTTTTCAAGAACTAGCTAAAGCACAAGTAATAAGGTCGCATTGAACTACAATAACAGAACTATACAAAGTAGCTCAGTGCCCAGCAGACCAGCATAGTGATCGCTATGATGGGGGAGGTCTAAAAGGGGAGACAGACTTTTATGCCGGCATCGACCAATGGATGCAGGTATGCAAATCTCCACACAGCTGAATGGTAATTATTCAATCCTGAGCTGGCCTGATTACCATTTGCTAGCTGGCTGTGAATGCAAAGGACTCCCATAAGAAATACATGCAGTGTTATGTAACAACATGCATGCAGGAAATCCAGGGCTATCTGGCTGCAGCTCAGCTGTAGTAAGCCATTGGTGGAATGATGACAGCATCCTGAGCTGCCCAGAACTGCAGAGCAATTGCTAATGACAATGTGACTCATTGCGAATGCACAACCGAATGCAGGCAGATAAGCCAGAACTGTCCGTTTGCGGCTCCAACACGCCACAGGAGGAATCCTTAGACTGCTCCTGTAAAGGGTCAGTGAGTGAAAGGCTAAGTGAATGTATCAGTGATCTTTGTATTGTATAGTGGAATGGGTCAGAGCAATAAAAATATATAAAAATACCTCCGGTTTGCATGTAAATGCTATGCAGCTTGGAATTTGGCCAATCCAAATTAACAGGAAGTGCATTTAATTGTCCCAGTTCCAAACTGTCCCCCTTTGTGCCTCCTTCTGTCCCCCTGCACCACCTTCTGTTCTCACATTGTGCTTCCTTATGTCCCTCTGTGCCTCCTTCTGTCCACCTGTGCCTCCTTCTGTCCACCTTTGTGACTCCTTCTGTCACCCTGTGCATCCTTCTGTTCACCTTTGTGTCTTCTTGTGGCCCCTGTGCCTCCTTCTGTCCCCTTGTACCACTAGCTGTTTCCATCCCCCTCCTGTGCTCCCCCCAGCTCAGTGTGTAAATGCAGAGCAAATTGCAGCAGAAGCTGTGCTCTCACCTCCCCGCTGTAGTCCAGTGCTGTGCCTGTGTGACCATCCTGTCTGTCTCCTGTGCTGTGCTCCCTCTAGTGCTGGCTATCCTCATGTCGCGTATAATCACGCTAAATGCAGTAGGAGATGCTGGACACTAGGGTGAGAGGTGAGTGGACAGGCTTCTGCTGCGCTGTACTCTGCATTTACACATACACAATGGGCTGGGGTAGTGCAGGAAGGGTGTGTGCAATGAAATGCAACAGGATGGGCAGGTTGTTCATATCTCGTGGACTCCCTGTATTATGCATTGACACTATACAGCACATGGTCTAGATTATCTCGAGTGTTTTCCATTTTTTTTTCTGTCTATAGTGCTGTGACAGCGCTCCTCTTCTTTTCTACAATTTAAACATAGAAAAAACAATCGCACATAGTGCATTACTGTGAATCACAAAGTACAGTTCCCCACACGTGCATAAGTGCTCAATTGTGCATCACTCGTGGTCTCTACAGCCCCTCCACACTAGCAGCTCATTGATTGACACCACCTCACAGTCCAGGTGGGTCTAGCGCTTAGCCTATAGAGCGGTCAACTCCAATGACACTTCCACGATAGTTTAGTTCACAATTGGATGATCCATATTTAATGACAAGTTCCACATGAAAAACATATAAGAACACACATAGCATAAAACCGTTGGGCTAAAAGTTATGGCCTGCGCAATATCAGCGCACTCACTTGTGTAGGAAGATAACAGGCATTTCAGGCATTGCAGCCTAGCAATAAAGCTTCTCTGCTGGCGGTGTCGGCGTCCCGAACTTCCCCGCTCCTCGTGGCAGCCTGTCTCCTGACCTTCCAGATCCCAGTGACGTCAACGCTCCTGGTCACGCCCGACGCGTTTCGTCCAATGGACTCATCAGGGGCTGACGTCACTAGGGCGCTGACGTCTTTTATACTGAGGGCTGGCTCTATTGTGTAGTCTATGGGTGCCTAGGCATCCACTACTTCCTTATTATGACGTCATCAGTGGCCGTCTGGAACACGGCCCTATCTGATGACTAAAACCTGTGATGAGGGTTAATGCCATCTTGTGGCCAGATTACTAACTTCCACCCTTTTGGCTGAAGAAAATCTTACAGTCTAAAACAGTGCCATCTTGTGGCCATTTAGCTAACTTATTAAAGCTAGGTTTGCCAGTATATCAACTAATGATTGAACATAAGGGTGGTCCCTCTAGTGCTGGCTATCCTCATGTCGCGTATAATCACGCTAAATGCAGTAGGAGATGCTGGACACTAGGGTGAGAGGTGAGTGGACAGGCTTCTGCTGCGCTGTACTCTACATTTACACATACACAATGGGCTGGGGTAGTGCAGGAAGGGTGTGTGCAATGAAATGCAACAGGATGGGCAGGTTGTTCATATCTCGTGGACTCCCTGTATTATGCATTGACACTATACAGCACATGGTCTAGATTATCTCGAGTGTTTTCCATTTTTTTTTTCTGTCTATAGTGCTGTGACAGCGCTCCTCTTCTTTTCTACAATTTAAACATAGAAAAAACAATCGCACATAGTGCATTACTGTGAATCACAAAGTACAGTTCCCCACACGTGCATAAGTGCTCAATTGTGCATCACTCGTGGTCTCTACAGCCCCTCCACACTAGCAGCTCACCAGATTGACACCACCTCACAGTCCAGGTGGGTCTAGCGCTTAGCCTATAGAGCGGCCAACTCCAATGACACTTCCACGATAGTTTAGTTCACAATTGGATGATCCATATTTAATGACAAGTTCCACATGAAAAACATATAAGAACACACATAGCATAAAACCGTTGGGCTAAAAGTTATGGCCTGCGCAATATCAGCGCACTCACTTGTGTAGGAAGATAACAGGCATTTCAGGCATTGCAGCCTAGCAATAAAGCTTCTCTGCTGGCGGTGTCGGCGTCCCGAACTTCCCCGCTCCTCGTGGCAGCCTGTCTCCTGACCTTCCAGATCCCAGTGACGTCAACGCTCCTGGTCACGCCCGACGCGTTTCGTCCAATGGACTCATCAGGGGCTGACGTCACTAGGGCGCTGACGTCTTTTATACTGAGGGCTGGCTCTATTGTGTAGTCTATGGGTGCCTAGGCATCCACTACTTCCTTATTATGACGTCATCAGTGGCCGTCTGGAACACGGCCCTATCTGATGACTAAAACCTGTGATGAGGGTTAATGCCATCTTGTGGCCAGATTACTAACTTCCACCCTTTTGGCTGAAGAAAATCTTACAGTCTAAAACAGTGCCATCTTGTGGCCATTTAGCTAACTTATTAAAGCTAGGTTTGCCAGTATATCAACTCATGATTGAACATAAGGGTGGTCCCTCTAGTGCTGGCTATCCTCATGTCGCGTATAATCACGCTAAATGCAGTAGGAGATGCTGGACACTAGGGTGAGAGGTGAGTGGACAGGCTTCTGCTGCGCTGTACTCTGCATTTACACATACACAATGGGCTGGGGTAGTGCAGGAAGGGTGTGTGCAATGAAATGCAACAGGATGGGCAGGTTGTTCATATCTCGTGGACTCCCTGTATTATGCAACGACACTATACAGCACATGGTCTAGATTATCTCGAGTGTTTTCCATTTTTTTTTTCTGGTGGTGGGGGGGGGGGGGGGAGGTTTGACAAAAAAGCTAGAAACGGCCCTGCATACTGTAGAGGAGTGTTGGCGTGCTATAAATGAATGATATAAATATATATGATGATTAAAGGGGATTGTGGGTAACATGTGTATGATACGTGAGGTGGTCTTCAGAGGTAAGAGGACACGCTTGATGATGGCGCCACTTGCACAGAGAACACCTGAGCATGTAGTCCAGGCATTATTAATCTGGGGTAATTAGCTGGCCACCACCCCACATAACCTCTCTGCTTTGAACACACAGATGAGCGGTCACCGGTATGTCGGCTGCACACGGAACTTCGCAACATCTCCAAGGGCAGCTGCTTCCTGGATCAGGTGGAGGTCAGCTTCTGCCGTGGCCAGTGCACATCCTGGACCAACGTCCTGGCTGAGGTGAGAGGGGCATCATAGGAAGAGTGGGCTGCAACATTAGGTTTGTCTTGGTGAAGACATGCTGCTTAACAGAGATGGTCAAATCATTCTGACATGCAAATTTAAAGTAGATCCAAGATCAAATGTGGGGTCATCATTAATGGCCTCCTCATATACATTAGTCAATCCCCCCCCCCCCCCTCTATTTTTCCCCTGTCCTTTAACCCTCTAATACAGTTACCATTCCCCCTTATCTCTTTATTATTATTTAGTATTTATATAGCACTGACAACTTCCGCAGCGCTGTACAGAGTACATTGTCTTGTCACTAACTGTCCAGAAGAGCTCACAATCTAATCCCTACCATAGTCATATGCCTATGTATGTATCATGTAGTGTATGTATCGTAGTCTAGGGCCTATTTAAGGGGATGTGGGAGGGAACTGGAGTGTCTGGAGAAAACCTATGTAGACATGGGTAGAACATACGAACTCAGTGCAGATAGTGCCCTGGCTGGGATTCAAAGATTGCAAGTGCTCCTGGGACCTCTCCCAGAATCGCAACCACACAAGAAAAACACAGAAAAATCGCATGAGTTTTGTGTTTTTAGGTTGCATTATCGTTTTTAAGATGGTGGTAGGCTGAATTTCATACAGGAACCCACATATCAGAAATGTTTAACAGTGGGTGAGGTTTAGCTAGGCAGTACTGTTGTGCTTTGTATTTATAATGCTGCTGGTGCAATATAGTCAATGGCCAGATCCGCTTTAATGTGACTTGCACCCAGCCAGAAATTTGGCCAGTCCAGATCGTTAGTTGATGCATTTGATTACCCCAATGCCAGCTTGCACACAATTTGCATATAATTTGCAGTCAGAATTCTTCTACCGCTCAGCTATCCTTATCAGAAGGTGCCCCACTGTGGAATTCACAAAAGAACTACTGTATTTTTTGGACTATAAGACTCACTTTTCTCTCCCAAAAGTGGGGGAGAAAAGTCACTGCGCCTTATAGTCCAAATGCAGGGAGTTCCTGACTTGTGAACGCCTGCCAATAAGAACCTCCAACCCGCCACAATACCGGGGACACCATGTACTGTGCCCATGCAGAGGAAGACACGGCGACAAACGGAGGACACGGGGGGGGCATAGAGGAGGACACAAGGAGGAAAGAGGCAGACACATGGGCGACACAGGAGGACAGAAGGGGGACAGAGGAGGACACAGGGAGACACGAGGTACAAGGGGGCATAATCCACACGATTCCCCTTTCACCATGGATGCACCAGGTTTAGTATTTATTTTTTCCCCTGGTTTTTGTCCTCGAAACCTAGGTGCATCTTATAGTAGTAAAAATACGGTGTATAACACATAGGCAAATAGATCGAAAATGGCATGTTGCTACAGGGGAGGCCGGTGACATCAGGGGACACCAATACTCATGTTACAAAGGGAATCTCAAAGTATCGCCTCACTAAAAGTAATCCTGAAATAATTGGGAGTAAAGGATTTTTACTTAACTAGGGCTTCCTCCAGCCCCCTGTAGCTTGTCGGCTACCTCGGTGTCCATCAGGTCCCCTCCGTTGTGCCACTGCAAAGTCCATGATCCAACTGAGTCACCTGCCACTTTGCATGTGCAGTCCCGGCCCCATGCGCACCACCCGATCCTGCTTCCTACATGCGCAGAGCACTAAGTAAAATTCCTTTTATGTCTTTATTTTTTAATAAATTTCCCTGTGTTTTTTTGTTTCTGTGTATTCCCCCCTCCCTCCCTTCAGCCTATGACAGCCGGTCAAAGTCAAGTCTCCCAGGGGGCAGCCGTGTCACACGGCTGTCCCCAGTACAGCGCTGCTGTGGATCGCAATGCTGTACAAGGTAATTAGATGGCAATTTCGCTGTCTAACAGTCTCCGAGTGTCGATCACCGCTGGGAGGCTGAAGGCGGAGCTCTGCCTACCTAGCGGAGATGCGCGTGCAGCAGCGCGCGATCTCCTGCAGAGCGAGCCCCAAGGACCACCGCAGCCACGCCCATTGTGTATGTACACTGCTAAATTCTAGGAAAAACAATGATTCTGATCTCCCACACAATATTCATCATGTATGATAGACTCCGTCCCTCCGTTCCTGCACAGTGTTATAGTGAGGTCTATCTGTGCTGCGCCTCCTCCCCCCCCCCCCCCCCCCCCGAACAAAATCCACCCCAGGGCCCCTGAGCCGTCTGCCAGGCCCAATCCAATCCCCCTCCCCGGTCACACAATATCATTAGGTGTCCATCATATGTCCCCTAAAAAGCATTTTTGGGGTTCCTATTTTCCCAGTGCCTCCATGGCAGCACAACCGGTATTAGGGGCGGGGCCAATACCCTATGCTGCCATGGATGCATTGAGAAAGGAAAATTACCGTTAGGTGAGTACACAGTTTTCCATTATTCTCCTCCTTTTCCTATACGGAGTATACTTACCATAGCTGGAGGTGAGGAGGGACACCTTGGGGGGCCCCCACAGGCTCTGGGGCCCTGGGGCAATTGTCCCATTGCCTCTATGGAAGCGCTGGCCCTGGTGCCATAAAGCTACCTCTGTGGCCACCAAAACACAATGGCTACATTCTTGATCCACCACCATGTCACTCCCGTCTGCCCTCTCTCTTGCAGGAGCCGTACCTCCAGACAGTGTGCGACTGCTGCAGCTACAAGCTGGACCCCGAAACCCCAGTGAAGATCCTCAATCTGCAGTGTAAGGATGGGGAGGAGGAGCCAGTGGTCCTTCCCGTCATTCACAGCTGTGAGTGCAGCAGTTGTCAGGGTGAGTATTCCTATTAATTTACTATATCAATCTGTTCAATGCTACATACATTTTGTCATTTTTATGTAATTTTTTATGTATTTACTTTACTATAAAATAAACAATTAAAACAATTAGATTGTCTAAGTGCTTGTTCTGAATATCCTCTGCAAAGAATCCTGCATTTCAGAGAGAATATTACCATAACTGTTTTTGTTTCAAGGGTGTTTATTGTGTAAGAAAGAAGTTCACAATAATAGCATGCAATCATTCAAACAATAAATCCCCCTTAGGGGAGTTACATACATTAACCCCCCTGGCGGTTTAATTCCCGCGGCTGCGCGGGGGGGGTTTCACCTTTTTTATAGCGCTAGCTACATGCTTCCCCCCTCCCTGCGGCATCCCCCCGTACGTTCCGATCGCCGCCGGCGCCGCTTGCCCATAAGGAAATCCCGTTCTGAACGGTATTTCCTTGAGGGCTTCCCCCGTCACCATGGCGACGAACGGAGTGACGTCATCGACGTCATGGACGTCGTGACGTCACAGGGAGTCCCGCTCCACCCCACAGCGCAGCCTGGCGGCGATTGGCCAGGCTGCGCAAGGGGTATGCGGGGGGCCTGTATCCGCGGCGGGTAGCGGCACATCGGTGGCGGGCGGCGGCGATCAGACCAAACACGCAGCTAGCAAAGTGCTAGCTGCGTGTTTGAAAAAAATTATGTACATCGGCCCAGCAGGGCCTTAGCGGCACCCTCCGGCGGCTTACCCTGTGTCACACAATGGGTTACCGCTAAGGAGGTTAATGAACAAAATATTATAAGCATTCAAACAGATAATATTCTTCAAGATGAGAACAGAACTTACAATCTTACCCATATTGATAGCTAGGACAAAATATTGTATATAATAACACAACCAAATTTTATATATTTTATTGAAATATATTGTTGTTCATCTTTCTTCGCGCTCTTCCTCTGTTGCTCCTCTCTGTCAAGCATGGGCGTCCGCAGAAAATTTTCCGGGGGGGCGGGGGGGCTGGCTGGCGTTGATGCTGGGCTGGCCTGGCTGGCGGTGATGCTAGGCTGGCTAGCCTGGATAGTTTAGGTAGTGACAGGTGCCCCCTAGTTTAGGTAGTGCCAGGAGACCTCCAGTTTAGGTAGTGACAGGGCCCCCCGGTTTAGGTAGTGACAGGTGCCTCCTAGTTTAGTTAGTGACAGGAGCCTACGAGTTCAGGTAGTGACAGGGTCAGGGACACCACAGTTTAGGTAGTGACAGGAGCCCCCCAGTTCAGGTAGTGACAGGGACCCCACAGTTTAGGTAGTGACAGGAGCCCCCCAGTTCAGGTAGTGACAGGGACACCCAGTTCAGGTAGTGACAGGGACCCCCAGTTCAGGTAGTGACAGGGACCCCACAGTTTAGGTAGTGACAGGAGCCCCCCAGTTCAGGTAGTGACAGGGACACCCAGTTCAGGTAGTGACAGGGACCCCCAGTTCAGGTAGTGACAGGAGCCCCCTCCCCCCAGTTCAGGTAGTGACAGGAGCCCACCAGTTCAGGTAATCTGCGGCAAAGGAAACAGGAATTGGAGGGTGATGTCACACTACAAAGGCAGCAGCATTAAAGGGGTTCTCTAACCACTTCACCCCATGGGGGTTTTTACCCTAACTAACAAGAGCAATTTTCACCTGTCAGCGCTTCTCCCTTTTATTCGGCAATAACTTTATTACTACTTATCGCAACGAAAATGATCTATACCTTGGTTTTTTTTCCAGCAATTAGGTTTTCTGTAGGTAGTACATTTTGCCAAGAATGTTTTTATACTAAATGCATTTTAATGGGAAAAATAAAAAAAATGGAGAAAAAAAAACATTATTTCTCAGGTTTTGGCCATTATAGTTTTATAATAAAACATTCTCCTGTGGATAAAACCCACAAATTGTATTTGCCCATTTGTCCCAATTATTAGACTGTTTAAATGATGTCCCAATGACAATGTATGGTGACAATATATTATTGGGAAATATACAGTAGGTGTAATTTTTCTGTCTTTTTTTCCATAATTACAAGCCCCTATGTAGTAAAGTAATATACCCTCATAAAATATAGATTAAAAAGCTAAGTCCCTAAGGCAACTATTTATGATGGCGGGGGCGGCACGCACACGAGCACAACGGCGGTGGGAGCGAGCGACGCATTAAAACGTCCTGGAGCTGTTCACAGGCTCCAACAGGACGTTTTAATGCATCAGCTTGTCAGTAAGTGGTTAACCTTTAATAGGAAAAAAAAAAGTTTCACTCAACTGTGGCTTCTACCGATCCCCTGCAGACATCCGGTCCTCAAGGATCCTCATGTCCTCCGGAGCGGGTCACTTTCCTATTCTTCGTTTAACTAGACCAACGCCACTGCGCCTTTGCAGGAAGCTCCCAGTGACACGAACTGGAGTGAGGACAGTGCAGGCGCAGTGGCGTTCATCTAGTAGACGGAGAAAAGGAAAGCGACCCGCTCCAGCGGACTTGAGGACCGGCGTGCGACAGGACGTCTGCAGGAGGTTAAATGTTAAAGAATCCCTTTAACCAATATGTTATTCAGCTGACCCTGGTGAGCTTTCCCTCCCTCTCCTGTCTCCTCCCCTCCTACAATGGTGAGTTTTCCCTCTGTCTCCTCCCCTTCCACAATGGTGAGTTTTCCCTCTGTCTCCTCCCCTTCCACAATGGTGAGTTTTCTCTCTGTCTCCTCCCCTCCCAAACTACCTCCCAGGTAAGCTTTTCCTGCAGTAGTTTGTGTCTCCTCCCCTCCCACAGTGATGAGCTTTCCCTGCGGTAGTTTGTGTCTCCTCCCCTCCCACAATAAAATAAATAAGTAATAAACTTGGTCTTTGATACTGATGCTACTGTGGATAATGTAGAGCAGTGGTTCTCAACCTTTTCAGCACATGTACCCCTTTGTCCACTAGCAATTCTACCCCATACCAAAGAAAAAGGCACGCAAAGCTTGCCGTAGTGAAAAAGTGGGCTTTGGACAGAGCCGAATACTAGCAAAATACAGGTAGTCTCTCAGTTAACAAGTGAGATAAGGACTGTAGGTCCATTCTTAACCTGAATCCGTTATTCCCCCCCCCCCCCTCTGTTCTCCCTTTGCCTCTTTTGTCCCCCTCTGTGTCACCTCAGTTTGTGCCTCATTTGTCCCCCTCTGTGTCACCTCATGTCCGCCTGTCTCATCTCTTCTGCCTGTGCCTCCTTTGCTCCCTTGTCTCACCTCTGTTGCCCCGTGCCTCTTTTGTCCCCCTCTATATTCCCCTCTGCCCTAGATAGGTATAGGTGCCCCAAGTATAGTTATCCAGGTATAGGTCCCCCCAGTATCGGTAGCCAGGCATAGGCACCCCCAATATAGGTATCCAGGCATAGGTGCCCCCAGTATCGGTAGCCAGGTATAGGTGCCCCAAGTATAGGTATCCAGGTATTGGTCCCCCCAGTATCGGTAGCCAGGCATAGGCACCCCCAATATAGGTATCCAGGCATAGGTGCCCCTAGTATAGGTATCCAGGCATAGGTAGCCAGGTATAGCTGCCCCCAGTATAGGTAGCCAGCTATAGGTGGCGTTTCAGTATAGGTATCCAGGTGCAGGTGGTGTGCCAGTATAGGTTAGCCAAAGACAGGTGCCAGCAGGATAGGTAGCAAACTATAGGTGCTCCAGTATAGTTAGCCAGGTACAGGCAGTGTTCTAGTATAGGTTGCCAGGTACAGGTGCAGCCAAGACTTGCATAACCCTGTTCCAGCACCGACTCCTCTCGCTATGCTCTCCTCCTCCTCTCGCTGCCGCTGTGTCCTACTGCCATGGTTAATTCTGGCTGCACCTCTAACATCATGAGAGGTGCACGCTGGGGTAACCATGGAGACAGAATTCGACCCCAGTGAGGTGGTAAGAGGAGGAGAGAGTGGCGAGAGGAGTTTGCGCTGGAATGGGGTTATGTAAGTTACTGGGGGCCCCAGGGTAGCACAGGGCAGGCCATTGGCACCGCCCCTGGTATACTGCGGCTTTACTGCCATGGACCCTGCCTGCCACTTCTCATCTCCTGGGGACGAGGTTCGATATTTTGTCTGCAGCCCTTAGGAGACCCCTGACAGGTGCTGATGTACCCCCAGGGGTCTGCAGACCCCAGGTTGAGAACCACTGATGTAGAGGGAATCTGTTGCCACACATGCACTGAATGCTGAGGAAGGAGCGCCCTCTTGTGTCTCATTGTGGACGGTGTGCAATTGTTCAGCATTCCAGCATCTGACCACAGAGCTAATCTCTGCTTTTTTTCTGTGTTGCAGGTGGAGATTTCTCCAAACGCTGATCAACGGACCATGACCTGTAATTAAAGATTTCTCTGTAAATAAATCTATTTTCCCATTAAGGGCATTTATATCCTCTAAGCTGTAAAGTCCACTATGTACAGAACACCAATAAAACTTTTTTTGCAAGAAATCTGTTTTTTTCTTAATTATTCCAGAAAGCAAAATAGAGAAGTGAAAATTTAGATTAGCATCCATATTTATTCATGGGACTTTTATAACAATAGTACACTTTTGCTTTCAAAAAACTAAAAACAAAGTAAAAAAAAAAAAAAAATCTTGGCCCGTCTTTCATTTGCAAACTAGCCCCAACACAGTGAATGCAGCGCAGGGGACTTGGGCGCACAGGGAGTAACCTTGGCGCAGTCAGAAGACGGAGCTGAAGTTACTTTTAAAACACAATAATTTGGCTTCCAGCAATTACTGGAAGCCGAAATTATTTCATTCCCCACCATCCATGGCGGCCTGGAGGTGGAATAGTATTTAACACGGTCCGGACTTGTGCAGCAGCAGGATCAGCCATATACCGGCTGTATCCTGCGCCCAAGTTTCCTGTGCCGATTCCTCTCTTACGCGATTGCAGGGGCATGTGATGGACCCCTACTGCATTCACTACCCTACAGGACCTTTCATTCGTAGGGGAGGTGCCTAGTGCAGGAAGGTGACAGAAAATCCACCACCCTCCTTTCTAGTGGCCTCTTCAAACACCTCCCTAGCCTCTATTACACACACATGCCCCATTGTAGGTTAGCCAGCCATAGATTTCCAAGTAAAGGTTAGCCAGCCATAGATGCCTCCAGTAGAGTTTAGCCAGCCATAGGTGCCCCCAGTAGAGGTTAGCCAGCCAGAGGTGCCCCCAGTAGAGGTTAGCCAGCCAGAGGTGCTCCCCCCCCCCCCTTCCCTGCAGGCTGTGGAGCGAGGGGGAGCAGTGGCAGCACATGGGACTCTGCCACAGGGAGAGGGACCTGACTCCTCCCTCCCTCTCCTCGGGTCCCCCTTCCATTGAAAGAGATGTCTGTCGTAGGAAGTAGATACACTACTTCCTGTAAGCGGCGATGTACACAGAGAGAGCAGCCTGGCGCGTGAGCATCCCCTGGAGCCTGGAAGGTGAATTATTGCTAACTCCCTGCTGCCACTGCCTGACATCTCTTTCAACGGAGGAGGGGGGGGGGGGGGCACCAAGGGGGACCCGAGGACAGGGAGGGAAGAGTCGGTCCCTCTCCCTGCGGCGTAGTCCCATGTGCTGCCACTGCTACCCCCTTCCTTTGCTGCGCCCAGGCCCACCCGCCTGTAGAAACGGCCTTGTGTGCATGTAAAGCATGCTCAGCAGAATGAAGCAGAGTAAAAAAGTCAAGCACGAGCAGCTTCATTCTACTGGCTAAGCATTGACATTCCTTAGAATAGAAAGATCCTGTGCAGGAACAGTGAGCTTGAAGATGTTTGAAAATCCTCAAATCCTGGCAAGCAATTCAGTGTCTCAACATAAATATGACTTAAAACATATTTATCTCAGTACTGTAGTCCTAAAATTAGATGACAACCCAATTAAACAAATGTGTCCAAAACAACATGTTTGTCCATTTATAAATTGAGTAAAATGTATGAAAAGTGTGTGTGTGTGGTGTGTCTCGACGACGGCTTGACCGAAACTTGGTACACAGATCCCTTACTACCTGGGATGACATGTTCTGGGGGTCTCGCGGCCCCCCTGCACACGTGGGCGGAGCTACAAACAGCAAATCAGATTTCACCCATTCAAGTCAATAGAAAAAATGTAAAAGGCTGCCATCTGCCAGTAATCAAGCCAGAGTCCCCACACTTGGCACAGTTGGTCACAAATCCAGGAAAAGTGGGCGGAGCATAAAATAGCCAATCACATTTCAGCCATTCATTTTAAATGGGAAAATGTAAACTGCAGCCATTCTTAGACTGTTAATCAGAATCAGAATCTTTATTTTTGCCAAGCACGACTGGGACATGCCCGGAATTGGGTTTGGCACATACAGGGGTGCTGATACATGAAATAGTTAGTTACAGGGCAGGACATGCAGTAGGAACAGAACATTATATAGCATTTATACAGAGGGAGACAATGTGGCATAAGTAACCACACCAAAACAAAGCAAAATAACCAAAAAATACACTTAAGCTGGAGCATCGTCTATATGCAGAGTGCCTCAGTGCGGGCATGATATTTGGGGTGGGGATGGGCATTTCCATGGAGAGAGTTCAGAACGTTGACAGCCGAGGGAAAGAAACTGTTCTTATGTCTTGAGGTCCTGGTGAAGATGTATTATCGCAGGGTTCTCAAACTTGCCACACTTGGTCACTGGATGAATGCGATTAAGATTCAAGAAAATGGGTGGAGCCTAAAACAGCCAATCAAAATTTACCTATTTATTTTCAAGGGGAATATTTAAACTGCTGCTATTCTTACACTTTTAATGGCAGAGGCTTCAAACTTGCTACAGTTGGTCATTGGGTGACTGGGGTCCAAATTCACTAAAGGGGCCGGGCCACATATAGCCAATCAGATTTCCTTGGTGGAGAAACTGCTTCCATTCACACATTTTTTTATGCCAGGAGCATGAAAGCTCACAAACTTGGTCATTGAGTGACTGTGTGTAAAGGTTACAAAAAGTGGGCGGAGCTAAAACAACTTTTACTGGGAAAATATAAACGGCAGCCATTCTTACACTGTTAATGGCAGGGCTCTCAAACTTTGCACAGTTGGTCATTGGGTGACTGAGATTAAGATTTTGGAAGGTGGGTGGAGCCTACAACAGCCAATAAAAATTCACCTTTTGATTTTCAAAGGGAATATTTATGCTGCTACCATTCTCTTATACTGTTAAAAGCAGATGCCTCAAACCTGATACAGTCAGTCATTTGGTGATTAGGGTCCAAATTCAGAAAGGGGGCGGAGCCACAGACAGATTTGTTTATTTTTCAATGGGAATATACAAAGTATTGATACCAAGGACCCCAAAGCTGATAAACGTGATAATTGAGTGACTGTATGTCAAGGTTAGAAAAAGTGGGCGGTGCCAACAACTGCATTTTTAACATGGCAGGGTTCCTAAACTTTACACAATTGGCCACTGGGTGACTGGGATGAATATTCAGAAATGTGGGTGGAGCCTACAACAGTCAAGCAAAATGTACCTGTTGATTTTCAAGGGGAATATTCACATTGCTACCATTCTCACACTGTTACTGGCAGAGGCCTCAAACCTGATACAGTCAGTCATTGGGTGACTGGGGTCCAAATTCACTAAAGGGGTGGAGCCACAAACAGCCAATCAGATTTGTTAGATTGATTTCAGCCATTCTGTTATTGGCAGGGTTCTCAAATGTGACAGTTAGCCACTGGGTGACTGGAACTAATATTCAGAAAAGTGGGTGGAGCCTACAGCAGCCAATCAAAATTCACCTTTTGATTTTCAAGGGGAATATTTACATTGCTGCCATTCATGCACTCTTAATGGCAGAGGCCTACAATCTGCTACAGTCAGTCACTAGGAGACTGGGGTTTAAATTCTGAAGGGAGCAGGCCAAAAACAGCCAATCAGATTTGTTTAATTTCAATGGTAAAATGCAACCTATTGATGCCAAGGACCCCAAAGCTCATAAACTTGGTCATTAAGTGACTGGATGTCAAGATTAGAAATAGTGGGCAGAGCCAAAAACTAACTTTTTACATGGGAAAATGTAAACTGCAGCCATTCTTACACTGTTAATGGCAGGGTTCTCAAACTTCACACAGTTGGTCACTGGGTGACTAGGATTAATATTCGGAAAAGTAGGTGGAGCCTACAAGAGCCAATCAAAATTCACCTATTGATTTTCAAGGGGAATATTGAAACTGCAGTCATTCTCACACTGTTAATAGCAGAACCCTTAAACCTGCTACAGTTGGTCGTATAGTGCCTGAGGTTCAAATTCAGTTAAGGGGCGGAGCCAAAAACAGCCAGATTTCTTTGCTGGATAAACTGCTTCCATTAGCACAATTTTGATGCCAGGAACCCAAAAGCTCACAAACTTGGTGATTGACTAGTGACTGTGTGTCCAGGTCACAAAAAGTGGGTGGAGTTAACAGATTTTTCTGGGAAATTGTAAACTGCAGTCCTTCTTTACTGTTAATGGCAGGGTTCTCAAACTTAGCATAGCTGGTTACTGGGTGACTGGGATTAATATTCAGAGAAGTGGGTGGAGCCTAAAAATGCCAATCAAAAATCACATGTCACTTTTCAAGGCGAATATTAAAATTGCTGCCATTCTTGCACAGTTAATGGCACAAGCCTCAAACCTGGTACAGTTGGTCATTGGGTCACTGGGGTTAAAATTCAGAAAAGGGGACAGAGCCACAAACAGTGAATCAGATTTGTTTCATTTCATGGGAAAATACAAATTATTGATGCCAAGGACCCCAAAACTCACAAACTTGGGCATTGACCTTGCATCCAGGTTACAAAGAGTGGGCGGAGCCAAAAACAAATTTCACTGGGAAAGTGTAAACTGCAGCCTTCTTACACTGTTTATTTCAGGGTTCCCAAACTTTGCCTAGATGGTCACTGAGCGACTGAGATTAATATTCAGGGAAGTGGGTGGAGCCTATAATAGCCAATCAAAATTCACCTGTTGATTTTCAAGTGGAATATTTAAATTGCAATTTTTACACTGTTAATAGCAGATCCCTCAAACCTGCTACAGTTGGTCATTGGGTGACTGGGGTTCAAATGCTGGAGAGGGGCAGAGCCACAAACAGCCCATCTGATTTGTTTAATTTCTATGGGAATATACAAATTATTGATGCCAAGGACCCCAAAGCTCACAAAATTGGTCATTGAGTGTTTGTGCGTTAGGGTTAGAAAGTGGGCGGAGCCAACACCAGTCACATACCGTGGGTGGAGACAAAAATACATTTCACTGGGAAAATGTAAGCTGCAGCCATTCTTACACTGTTAATGGCAGGGTTTTTAAACTTTGCACAGTTGGTCACTGGGTGACTGGGATCAATATTCAGAAAAGTGGGTGGAGCCTACAAAAGTGAATCGAACTACACCTATTGCTTTTCAAGGGGAATATTTGATTGCTACCATTCTTGAACTGGTAATGGCACAGGCCAGGTTATTGGGTGACTGGGGTTCAAAATTCAGAAAAGGGTAGGGAGCCATAAACAGCCAATCGGATTTTTTCATTTCAATGCAAATTATTGATACCAAGGACCGCAAAGCTCACACACTTGTTCATTCAGTAATTGTGTGTTAGGGTTAGAAAAAGTATGCAGAGCCAACACCAGCCAAATACATACAAGGGCAACGCCGGGCAATTATTTCGCCAAGCATGGCTGGGTCGTGCCCAGAACTGGCTTTGGCATATTGAAGTAAAACAACGGAGCAAAAACACAGATCTAACAGAAACAACAAAGATAAGCTCAGTAATTGCAATAAAACCTATAGCAAGGTGGTAAAAGTGAGGGGGGGAGGAGTTCAAGAGTCTGACAGCTGCGGGGGAAAAAAGTGTACCTACGCCTTGTGGTCCTGGCGGAGAAGGAACTGGAGCCTCCAGCCCGATTTCAGCCAACTGAAGAAGCTTTGCTAGGGTGGGAGTGGTCACCAGCAAACTTCATTGCTCTAGCACGCGATCTGGTGTTGTAGATGAGGTCTAAGGGTGTGTGAGTGTGTGTGTGGGGGGTTCCCGATATTTCTCTCTGCTAAGCTGATGACCATCTGAAGCAACACCACTTCTGCAGGTGCTTCACTCATGCAGCAATAAGACTCCTGCAGGTACACCACTCCTACAGCAACACCAGTCCTGCAGGTACACCACTCCTGCAGCAATAACACTCTTGCAGGCAGGGCTGTGGAGTCGGTACAAAAATATTCCAATTACTACTCCTCAGTTTATGAAATCACGACTCAGACTCCGACTTCGGGTAACCAAAATGGCCCCGACTTCGAATCTTTAGTCTAATATTTAACAGGGCTGTGGATTTTGTACAAAAATCACCCGACTCCTCAGTTTATGAAACCACGACTCAGACTCCAAATTCCCAAAATTGCCCCGACTCAGAGACTCAGACTCCAAGTCCGACTCCACAGCCCTGTTGCAGGCACACCACTCCTGCAGCAATAACACTCCTGACTGTACCACCACTCCTGCAGCAATAAATCTCCTGCAGGCACACCACTCCTGCAGCAATAACACTCCTGACTGTACCACCACTCCTGCAGCAATAAATCTCCTGCAGGCACACCACTCCTGCAGCAATAACACTCCTGACTGTACCACCACTCCTGCAGCAATAAATCTCCTGCAGGTACACCACTCCTGCAGCAATAACACTCCTGTCTGTACACCACTCCTGCAGCAATAAATCTCCTGCAGGCACACCACTCCTGCAGCAACACGATTCCTGTCTGTACATCATACCTGAAGCAACATCACTCCTGCAGCAACACTACTCCTGCAGCAATAACACAACTGCAAACTGTTAGAAAGAAGGCGGCACTCTGCAGGCTTCAAATGTAAACACACACTACATGTTACAGATAAGGGTCTGTGTACCCCTAGCATGCAGTGTGCCTGGATTGTCAATAAAACAAAAGAAAGCTTGTGGAGTGCTTTCTTCTAATTGTTTAAAAATTCTACACAAGACAGAACATTTATATCGCACTTTTCTCCCTGCGACTCAGAGCTTCAGCCACTTAGGGCACGCTCCGTGGCATCCAGGATCATTAGGGAGCCTTGCCCAAAGACTCCGTACTGTTTCATATACTGGCTCAAGCCGGGATTTAAACTTTCATCAAAAGGCTGAAATCCCACATCACAGGCAACAACCTTACCAGTACACTATTCAGAGAAATTCTACTTGACATCCTGATCACAAACAGTTCAAATAATGGGTAAATAAACTAGTACATAGTTAAAGAGAACCCGACCTGAAGGTCAGAAAGAGATCGTTAGCTGCAGTCAGGGAAGCCTCAGCGTTTCCTATAGCGAGATTGCACTGTATATTACACAGCTGGGGTCTGTATCTGTAATACAATACATGGTTTAGGTTGTACTACATGTCTGGGTACAATAATGCTGTATAATGACTGTCCTCTTCTGCTTTGTACTGCAGAGAAGTTTCTGGAGGCTGTGGAGAGACAGCTGCAGTGGGACATGCTGGACATAGTGATAAATCTGAATGAACGCTTAGGCCCGGTTCACACTTGCGTTAACGAGTGGCAAACGGAACGCTTTCACTCCGTTGCCACTCCATTTCCAGTCCCCTGCTTCCGTTTCCTCACATTCCCCCCAGACACCCACCCCCAAAGTGGATCTTTCTATTTAGAACGGTCCACTTCTTCATTAGTGTGAAGAAACGTTCCGTTTTCTCATTGCCCCCAATGCAGCGCTAAAGCTTCCGTTCCGCTGGGATCAGCGGTCCTGAAAATGTGGTGCAGCAGGAAACTTGTGGTCCGTTCACATCTGTCCGTTTGAAGGGACTGATGTGAACAGATCCATAGGTTAACACTGTTATGTACTCATCCGTTCCGGGAACGGACCATTTCTTAGCGCTAATGTGAACCGGGTCTTACACTTGTAGAAGTGTTGGTTGTGCATTTTTGTGCTTCCTGTGTATATTAACCACTTTACCACCGCAGGTGCGGATATCTCCGTCCCTTTGCACAACCTTTAACCACCAGGGATGGAGATATTCGCACCTCCCGCCGCTACCCGCTCGTGCACGCGCTCCCGCGCACGCCGCCGCTCGGAGATCAATGAACAGGAATAACCATTGCCGTTCGTTGATCTAAGCCCCCAGCAATGATAGGCTGCTTCTGTGAAAAAAAAATAAAGTTTCCCAGCCTCCCTGAACTTCCTGCAAGCATACTTCCTACGCTTGCAGGACGCATTCACAAAAAGTTACTGTGGCCAAATAGTAAAACTACACCCAAAATCATTTTTCATATACATATACATAGTTTTACATTAAAAATTAACTCATTACCTCCCACACTCCCCCGATTTTTTTTTTTGTGATAAAAAAAAAATTACAATTAAAAAAAATACATAAATAGACTGAACTCTTTAACTATTTCTGTCAAGAGGGTAAAACACTGTTACTTTATAAACTATGGGCTTGTAATTAGGGATGACCGCAAAACTGAAAAAATGCACCTTTATTTCCAAATAAAATATTGGCGCCAAACATTGTGATAGGGACTTAATTCAAACTGTGTAATGACCAGGACAAATGGGCAAATAAATTTCATGGGTTTTAATTACAGTAGCATGCATTATTTAAAAACTATAATGGCCAAAAACTGAAAAATGATTTTTTTCCCCAAATGTATTCCTATTTTCCCATTAAAACACATTTAGAATAAAATAATTCTTGGCATAATGTTCCACCTAAAGAAAGCCTAATTGGTGGCGAAAAAAACAAGATATAGTTCATTTCATTGCGATAAGTACTAATAAAGTTATAGACAAATGAATGGAAGGAGCGCTGAAAGGTGAAAATTGCTCTGGTGCTCAAGGGGTAAAACCCCTCAGTGGTGAAGTGGTTAAACTCTATTTTGTATGTTATGACGAGTCCTGTGAACTTACTGCTAAAACCCTGGCAACACCTCAAATGTTTTGTCATCACATGGAATATTTCATACATATTTCATCAAGAAAAGACAAATCTAAAAAAGAACAAAACAGCTTTATACTTTTTTTTTTTTTTCAATTTATTTTTAAAAATCATGTTACAAAATTACTTTCTAAAAAAAAAAAAAAAAAAAAAAAAAAAAAAAAAAAAAAAAAAAAAAAAAAAGAGATCAGATGGGAGTCATAATTCAATTTTATTAGCCAACCTAATTTCCTATAGACCCAGCAAATGCTGTATGCCAGGAGCCCCCGTAACATGATTAGGAGCAGATTCCTATTTGTAGGTGGCGCTGCATAACCCTGTTATACGCTGAGGAATCTCAGCAAGATATATATTATTCTTTCCACATTTTCCCTTTGTCAGGAATTGTGAATACATAACTGCAATTCATTGATTTTATTAAATAAATAGCAAAACATTGTTCAATAAGATATTATTTAGTATTTATAGAGTGCTGATGTTTTCAGCAGCGCTGTACAGAGTACATAGTAATGTCAGGCCCAGTGCACACCGAGCAGTTTTAGCAACGATCCGCCAGCCGCATCCGCCTGTGAAAACGCTTGGCTAATGTATTTCAATGGGATGGTGCACACCAGCGGTTTGAGTTTTTTTCCAAACTGCAAACATGCCTCCTGCTGCCAGTTTACGGTTTGCAGAAGCGTTTCTGCCTCAATGTAAAGTATAGGAAAAGCTCAAACCGCTCTGGAAAACGCTAGCGGTTTTCCAGGCGTTTTTGTTACAGAAGCTGTTCAGTAACAGCTTATTTGTAATCTGCTACATAAAAACGCTCCCCAAAACGCTAGGCATGTTTAGAAAACTTCTCTGCACATGCCTAGAATCCCTCTGAAATCAGCTCCAAAAACCGCTAACATTTTGAGGATCTGCTAGCGGTTTTGGTGTGCACTGGGCCTCACTGATTGTCCCTCAGAGGAACTCACACACCCACCATAGTCCTATGTCCATCGTAGTCTAGGGTAAATATTAGGGGGAAGCCAATTAAAGAGACCCCGTAGTGACATAGTAAAATGCAGTAAATATTGTTGAATTTTATAAGTAACCCCATCCTCCCTCTGTGGCTTTGCCTAGCCCCTCCCCTCCCATTCTGGAAGTGATGCACCTGCCAGCAGTAAAAATGTCACCTCCTGTGATAAATTTCAGAATGTAAATCAGGGAGAGGAATTTTTTTTATTTTGTTATACTGACTACAGTTCCTCTTTAACCTATCTGCATTGTTTTTGGGTTGTGGAAGGAACAGAGTGCCCAGAGGAAACCCACAGCACAGATAAGTGCCCTGGCACGGATTCAAACCAGGAACTCATCACTGTAAAACTAAAGTGCTGAGCACTTTGCTGCCCATAGGGTGTGAATAACTGCTGTCTCCCCAGTGAGTAACCATAAGACACCATCAACCAGACATCTCTCATTTATTAATCCATTCTGATTCGTCACCCTCATTAGGTTGTGAATTGGTGGTTGTGTGATTTCATATGCAGGGAATCCTATCATAGTGTGCTGAAAGGTGTGCAAATTAGTGTTGTGTGACTGCAGTTGGTGTATCTGCCACTAGAAGGCAGCCTGGCTCACATCAGATTATAATAAGGGGTGCTAAAAGCTAGGTGCATTAATGGCTGTGTGATTGCAGATGCAACGACCTCTTGAGTCATATCACATCATAGCAACTGGTGCTGAGGGGTTTGTACATTAGTGGCTGTGTGACTGCAGTTATTACAGGACAGCCTGGATCATATCAGATCATAGTGTGGTATGCGAATTAGAGACTATGGACTTGATTCACTAAGACAAGTAGCATGCCTTATCAGAGTTAACACGTCTTATCAGAGTAGCATAGCGAGCGCTACAAACGTATGCCTGCTGATTGGCTCAATAGGCTGCCGTTCACTTCACAGGAAACTTGACAGGCAGCCTATTGGGCCAAAGTGCGGGGATAATGGCCTTTAAAGTGATTGGACCCGCAGGCGCTCCGGGCAAGAGGAGTGGAGCTCTCGTCATTGGCAAGTAGCAGGCATAAGTTCGTAGCGCTCGCTATGCTACTCTGATAAGGCACGCTAATGCTGATAAGGTGGGTTAACTCTGATAAGGCATGTCAACTCCAATAAGGCATGCCATTTGTCTTAGTGGAACAAGCTCTATTTAATTCCAGTTAATGCGAATACAGCTAGACAGCAGACTGGGGCTTATCAGATCATAGTGAGGCCTGATTCACACTACAAGAGTTTTTTTTTTTAACGCTAGTGATTTGAAAGGCTCTTACTAACGCAATGCTATAAAGAATTTTAATAAAATCACATCGCTCAAGTGGGATCTCACCTATAGAATTACATTAGCAAGAGCTTTTCATATCACTGGTGCTTAGAAAAAGCTCTTGTATGTGAAGCAGCCCTAATGCTGGATACACACGGTGCGTTCCCGATGCCCCGCTCGATTCCCGGCCGCTCGATTATTGCCGAGCATTTCCAATCACGTTTCGATGATTGTTAGGTCGATTCTCATGTAAAGTATGCCAAATCGACCTAACAATCCATCGAGACAGGAATCGGACATGTCGGAAATAATCGAGCGGCCAGGAATCGAGTGAGGGAACGCACCGTGTACCCAGCATAAGGGGGAGCTGATCTGATAGGTAAATGAATTAGTTAAAGGGGAACTGAAGTAAGAGGTGTACGGAGGCTGCCATATTTATTTCCTTTTAATCAATACCAGTTGCCTGGCAGCCCTGCTGGTCTATTTCTCTGCAGTAGTATCTGAATAACACCAGAAACAAGCATGCAGCTAGTCTTGTCAGATCTGACTTTAAAGTCTGAAACACCTGATCTGCTGCATGCTTGTTCTGGGGCTATGGCTAATAGTATTAGAGGCAGAGGATCAGCAGGGCTGCCAGGCAACTGGTATTGCTTAACCACCAGTGGCTTTCTGGCTGATCTGTGCTGCGTAGGCTCTCCAGCCCACAGCACAGATCAGGTTTTAGTCCGGGCGATCAGACTTACCCCCTTTTTTCCCCACTAGGGGGATGTCCTGCTGGGGGGGGTCTGATCGCCGCCGGCTCTCTGCGCTTTGCAGGGGCTCTTCAAAGCCCCCCTCCGCAGCGTTTTCAGCGCTCCGTCCCTCTCCCTTCCCCTCTGAGCTGCGCAGGACGTATATCCGTCCTGCGCATTGTAGGACAGGCTTCAGCCTATCAAATGACAGCGATCCCCGACCAATCAGAGGCCGGGGATCGCCGATCTGCCTTACGGCGCTGCTGCGCAGCAGCGCCGTATGATGTAAACAGCGGGGATTTCTTCCCCGCGTGTATACATTTTGCCGGAGAGCCGCGATCGGCGGCTCTCCGGCTGTTCACGGAGACAGCCTCCGTGAACGGACGTTTCCATGGAAACTTGCAGACGACCAGTTTACGCCAATCGGCGTTAGCTGGTCGTCAAGAGGTTAAAAGGAAATAAACATGGCAGCCTCCATATACCTCTCTCTTCAGTTGTCCTTTAAAAGCGCTTTGTTCTCACTTGAGCAATGTGATTAAATAAAAATGCCCCATAGCATTGCATTATAGCAAGAGCTTTTCAAATCACTAACTCTTGTAGTATAAACCAGGCCTTACAGATTATTTTGGACAACAAACTGTGGGTGGGTCTAAGGTAGATCCATCCCACAGTCAGGGGCGTAACTAGAAATCACTGGGCCCCCTGCGAAACTTTGGATTCCCCCTTCCCTGTTCGCTTTCTACACAGGTAAACTGAGAACCACCGTTATTTAATTGGCTAGTGCACACTTGAATGCGTTTACCCCATGCAGATAAAAAACTGACAACAGTGAAGCACTGCATGCATTTTCTCTATCAATTACATTAGCTTCTGCGATAAAATGAGCATATTTTCTCACAGACACAGATGGTGTGCAGAAAACACATACAGAAAACTGACAGACAAGAGTGCTCCCAGCCTTAGCTTATTACACTCACTCTGTCCATCTCTGATGGAGCAGAACTGGCTCTGCAGACTTCATCATCACTACAGTACAGAGCACTTGGGAATGGGTAGAGCAGCGCTGTACACAAGACTGTGCGGAACACTGAATAGGGAATGTCCACAAATGTTTTGTCTGCAAAACTATGCATAATTCCTTATCAGTTGCTGAGCAGATGCAGTCAGAACAATTGTGCAGAGAGAAGAAAACTTTTCTCTCCGTGCTCTTAGTTGTCAGTCTATCAAGGCAGGGAAAAGAAACTTCCTGCGGCTTCTGGCCCCACTGTGGCTGCATCCCTTGCAGGGTCTATTGATACACCCCTGCCCAGTGTTCACTCAGGAGTGCAGATGATCCCTGGATTGCAACGCTTTCCATCTACATGCATATTGCTACACTCTGTAGGCAGGCTGAAACTGGACCAATCAGATGCAATTGGTGCTGATCCCCATTGGCCCATTCAGTCTGTATTTAAATTTCAACAAAATATGCATGAACCTGGAAAAATCAGCATCCCACTGATCACCTGTCATACGTGGTCCGGTAAACGTGATCAAACCTACGGGCAGATACCGTTCTCCTGCGATGCTATATATAATGCTATATGCAGCTCGCTATTCTCACCAGGCGGATCGCTCAAGACCAGTCTTATCACCCGAACGACAATCTGTACACACGCCCAATTTGGCGTGCGGACTACTGAACGACGGGACGTTCAAACGACCAGTCGTTCAGAAAAATCCGACGTGTGTATGGGCCTTAAAGAGAATCTGTAACGTTAAAACGTCCCCTGGGGGGTACTCACCTCGGATGGGGGAAGCCTCAGGATCCTAATGAGGCTTCCCACGCCGTCTGCCGTCCCTCGGGGGTCTCGCTGTAGCCCTCCGTACAGCGGTGACGTAATATTTACCTTTGCAGGCTCCTGCGCAGGCGCTCTGGCTGCTTTCGCTCCGAAGGAGGCGGAAATACCCGATCTCAGTCGGGTCCGCTCTACTGCGCAGGCGCAAGTCTCCGGCGCCTGCGCAGTAGAGCGGACCCGACTGAGATCGGGTATTTCCGCCTCCTTCGGAGCGAAAGCAGCCACAGCGCCCCCGCTGGAGCCAGCAAAGGTAAATATTGAATTGAACAGTCGGCACAGTCGCCGGCTGTTCGGAGGGCTGCAGCGAGACCTCCGTGGGACAGAGGACGGCGTGGGAAGCCTCATTAGGATCCTGAGGCTTCCCCCACCCGAGGTGAGTACCCCCCAGGGGATCTTTTTGTCGTTACAGAGTCTCTTTAAAGCAGGAAATTAAACCAGCTAATCAGAGCCTTGCAAGTCTATCACATGATCAAACGCTTCTCACTGTGTTCTGCTATACACCGCCAACTCTAAAGAGGAACCAAACTAAAAAAAAAAAAAAAAAACTTTTGTCCATAGTGCACCCACAGCATTATAAATAGAAAACACTAGCTACCCCTCCACCGTTGTTCAACAATTTTAATAAGTGGATTGCTGCATCAAATTCATGATACCACCATTTTTCAAAGAGTAAACGCACTCATGATTTTTCGGCTGTTTCCTTTTCACTTGCGATTCCAGGAGCCCGTGTAGTAGTTGTCCCAGCATGCAACACGATATCCTGTTGCATGCTGGGATTATGAAACTAGAAAAATCAGGCTTTCATATGAAACAAATTGATTGTTAATTTATGCAAGGCATGATCACTTTTCGATTTGGGTCCGCTTCAAGTGCTGCTAATACTGTGACAGCTCAGGCCGTGCACCAATGCATACATTATAACAAACATTATAAATTACAGTTCATAACTAATAAACATTCATGCTATACCCCATGACCATACGATTATAGAAAAATAGATAATGGCTTCAAGACAAATCGTCCGATTTTGATTAGGAGGCTGTTGATCCTCCCCCTTTCTTGATGGTTGGTTATGACGGTTGAGATATCCGAGAGTTCATTCTCCATGGGGGGATTGCATCTGATCTTGAATAAAATATGGCTTCTGATGGATTCTGCACCTTCAACCGAACGCTACAGCCGCTTTTTTTCTGGGTCTCCACAAAGGAAGACAAGAGGCCTGCATCTGGTCAGGTACCAGTGGGTTACCCGAAATGTGGGTCGGTTTGGGTACCCATTTTGGATTATGGATCGGGTTGAGGGTACAGTAGGTGGCAGGGAGCGGTTATAGTTACTTGGCTAGATCGTTTTTCCTCTTTCTCCACCCATGTTGGTCCTGCTCTCCCAACATACTCTTCTGACTTCCCATCACATGTAATCGTAACCCAGAGGATGATGTCAGCATGGAAGAGACTTCTCCACCACCAGGCGGTGCGTCAATGCCGACACCATCCTCTGGATAATATCACGTCGTATGATGTGAGCGGAAACCAAAAGAGAATGTCGGTAGTGCAGAACTGTCACAGATGAAGAAAGAGAGGACGACATAACAGCTCCCTGACCCCAGCTCTTCATGTCTGCATTAGACAAACCAAAAGCAGGTTGTGAGTCTGGTGCAGGTAGAAGTTTCCTCAGAAAGCAGGTCGGGTGCAGGTACCTGGGTGATGCAGGTTGAAAAAAGTGGACCCGCGCTGGCCTCTAGAAGACAGTCCTCTTCATAATAACATAACCAGCACAAGGAACTCGAGTTCAACAGCTAAAGGTGGCAAGCCGCTCTGATACCAAAGATTTTCAAGGTGTTCTACAGTCCTCAGAGTTTATCTAAACCTACATGTGGCCAAAAGACAAGACAGGTTGTTGGGTAATGTCACACCACGTCCCTTTTACCGATGGCCATGAATGAGGTTCACCCCATTTATGAAGCTATTAAGCCAAACCTAGACGCTGCAGAGGTGGGGCAGGAAGATGAGGTTCCGCTAACACCAGCATATCATGTTATAACCAGCAGTGTAGCGGCCAAGAGACAAAAACATAAGTGCATAAAATCCCCCAGGACTCGGCCCCACTTATTAGCAACAGGGGTCAAGCGATAAAAAAAAATTGCTGTAAATACACAGGTGCCAGTTGCATGTGAGAACCGCACACTACAAGCGTTGCCTTCTTTAGTAATCTATAAAATACAAAACAAGTTAGTCAGCGGACAGACAGGGCTGAGCCATGGGGGTACATATGGAGCGTTTACAGAGGGGAGGAAAAAAAAAAGTCCTTCTGTTAGCGAGAAGGAAGTGAATTCTTTATACAGTTTTTGATATGTAGGATGGAGCCCATAAAATGGTTTATTCACCAGTTAGGGTTGACCATACGACCACTTGGCTTGAGGAGAAGCGCCTACCCCGGTGTCTCCAAAGGATAAAACTGCATAAGGGAGAACTGAACTCCCTGAATTACACATGCTGTTGGCAGAGAAGATTTACTGATAGACCTTTAGAACTAGGTTTTGTCACAATGTCTTAGGCATTGTATGACCTAATGCAGCAAGGAGTTCCACAAAACATGTAACCACCATTACGTTAGAGCGTTTTTCTGTTCCAACCTCAATCAGGAAAGTAATGGTTCAATTTATTGAAGTTTAATCATTTCATTGTACAGTATTTATCATCTACTGAGCAGCTCTATAATAATCCGTTCCCCGTATTTTGGAGTATTTTATCCAGAAAGTGGATAAGCTTACTGCAGGCTCTGGTTGTTTTCTCTGGAACATTTGTTACATGAACCTGTCCAGGTCTGTGCCTTAACAAATCTTCAGCAAAAAACACAAGGTTCCTCAGGGTTGCAAGGGCCTCCTCCCTCCTGCTCAGGCCTCCTCTCCTTGTACATGAATTTACCCCTCCCACCTCAGACTTTCTGCCTTTTTTGGGACAAGTTCTTCATCCTTGCATTCTTTTCTCCACTTATTGTACATTAATTTACCTCTCCCACCTTCTCAGACTTTCTGCCTTTTTGGGACAAGTTCCTCCTCCTCCTCCTTGCATTCCCCTCTCTTCTCATGAACAAGTCCGTGCTTCTTCAGCTTTGTTCGGTCAAGAAACCTTTTCCCACAGAGAAGGCATTTGAAGGGTCGGTCTCCCGTATGAATCGCCTCATGCCGCTTCATGTGTGGCTGTTGTGTGAATTTTTTTCCGCAGAAAGAACAGGCATAAGGTTTCTCACCGGTGTGAATTCTCTGGTGATGGCGGTGCGTAGAACGGTCCGAGAAACTCTTGTCACACACTTTGCACCGGAAAGGCCGCTCGTCAGTGTGCGTTCTGAGATGGACACCGAGGGCAGAGCTCTGGGAGAAACATTTCCCGCATTCAGTACAGACATATGGTTTTTCCTTTGTGTGGGACCGCATGTGAACACCAAGGTAGCCTCCATCCCTGAAGGTCTTTCCACATACTGTACAGGTGTGAGGACGTTCCCCAGTATGTATCATGCGATGCTGCAGTAGGGTAAAGTGCCGGGTGAAGATTTTGCCACACTCTTCGCACTGGAAAGGCTCCATACCCTCCAGAGGACGTTTTCGTTTTTTCCTTGCAAGCAAAATACATTTATTCTCATCGTTCCCTCCCTCCCCGAGATCCTCTTGGCTTGGCATCACATGCAGTTCCATTCTTTTGCCACATTTGGTGCACATCTCATCTTTATTTCTGGACTTTTTGGGCAGCTTGGGATCTCTTAAGTCTTCATTCTGAAGCCTTTTCACTTTATGCTTGTAGGACATCTTCATATCCAGTTTTTTATTGATGGTTTTTATTGATTTTGTACGTAATTTTTTCAGGTTATCTGAGGAAGCGATTAAGCCACTTTTGACAGCTTTTTTATGCTGGAGGCTAGTCAGTGGTGTCCCTTTTTGCCCATTTGTAAATTGCTTTCCACAGTTGGTACACGCTTTGCTCTTACTCCCCCCTGGGGTTCGATTTTCTGCTTGTTTGTTCCTTTCAATGGATTTGGAACCAGTTGAATGTTTTTGATCTTGAACAGCACTGTCCACACTTTGACCATGGACAGCACTGTCACCACTTTGCACAACTTTGTAACACTTCCTTGTCTCTGGCGTTTCTCTTTTATTGTCCATATCTGAAACTGCACTGGTGGAAGTCCTTCTTGGAGGTGTTCCATTTACAGCTCTTAGCCTATCTTGAAGTTCAGGATCGTCTAGAGAATGAGAATGGCTGCAGTGACTGCATAAGTTGGATTTCTTTTCAGCGTTATTTGGCTCTGAGAACATCTCGCTCTGATTGGTGGCATTTTCTTTCAGATGGACACGATGATTCTCTGAGTTTGATGACCTTGGAGAGACCTTCTCATCCTTCACACCTTTGTCTTCCTTCTTCTTGGGTGTTTGGGTCCTGTCTGCACTTTCTGGAAGATAATCCAATGGCCTCCTCCTGCTGAGGTCCCCAGGTGTAGTGCAGCTCTCTGCACATTGAATGGATGGTGGTCTCTGTACGCCATTACCTTTGTCTGGACTGGCCTCAGTGTGATGTTTATCTTTTTCCTGGGTACATTTTTTGCACATGTGAGGAAGGGAGTTTTCTACATTGATTTTCTGTTGGTCGTTAAGCCTTGTCCAGTGAGTATATTTACCACAATTAGAACAAGAATAAGATTTAATCAAGTTTTGGCCATCTGGAGTCAGGTGTAGCAGTTGGCTGGCAAGATTCTCCTGGTTCTCATTTTCTTGTTGCTTATTATCCTCTTTGTTGTGCAAGCCTCCGTGGGCTTCAGCATCTATTTTCTCCAGGACACAATATGGTTGCACTTTTAATAAGGACTCTTTTAGTAAAAAAGATTGTTTGGGGTCTTTAGCTGCACTACTATCCATATTCTGCTGAGAATCCCCCTCGCTGTCTTCCCCTTTCTCTCGGTCTTCCGTCTTCCTGGTGCCTTTCACAGAAGTCTGACTTTTTGCACCTTGACTTTTTTCTCCTAGTTGAGGATGTAGGACAGATCTTTTTCTAGCTAGCTTCCTACTTCCAGGCCTGAAATTCAGCTTTAACATACTGTATTTATTCTCTTTTTCTGGTGTGACCAAAGACCTCATTTTTCTAGCATGATAGACATTCATAAATGGGGGAAGACTTTTACTCCTCAGCCGAATTCCCTCCTCAGCTCGCGGCTCTATCATATATGTAGTAATCTTATCGCTGAACTTGACGTGCTTCTCCTTGCTGTGCGGCGAGGTCATCTCTCCACACCCAGAACTTGTTCCATTCGCTTCTGGTACAGGTTCTGGATGTTTTTCCCCGTTGGGCGGATCTAACTTCTGCACTTCCTTCAGTACACTGGCAGATTCCACTGGCTGAGGAGATGGATCTACAGCATTTGGAGAGCTTTGCGTTTGTCCATCATTCTTCTCAACTATGCAATCTGTGCTGTGTTTTGAAGGAGCTGCATCTGGCATTTCTGTAGCTGTTGTAGGCTCCTTTGTGTGTCTTTTATCTTGACTCTGGGTAGCAGTCTCTTCATTGTTCTCTGCTGCACTGACAGAATCCTCAAAAGTGCTTATAGTCATCACTGGATCAGGTTTGCTTTCAAATTCTCTATGCAGTGTCTGTGTACAGTGATCATTTGTACTTTTTCTTTGTGGGTCCTCATTGTGTGCTCTGCATGGTTCTACTGCCCTGTCATTTGCCTCTACCATGGTAGAGGAGTCCTCTTTATTTATTTGTGGTACTGGGAGATCCCCACTACTGTCCCCAGCTGCGGTTACATTCTCTTCACAGTGTGATGAGTCTCTCTCCTCGGAGGATGCATTATACCTTCCATCTGTGCTGAGCATGTCCTCTCTGTGTTCAGACCTCCTCGATATCCGATTGGAACGTCTTTTAGACTTCTTGCTTTTCTTTATCCACCTGATGGGGTTCACTCTTGGATATCTTCGAGGTCTCTTTAGCTGAACTTCAGATTCAGGGCTGGTCACCACCATCATATCGGGATTACTCTCCTGCCACACAGCTCGGTCAGATCTTGCCATCTTGCTTTGCCAGGAACCTGGTGGATGAGGAAGAAGAGTTCTGTTTAGTGACCACAGACTGCTTAGCCATTGTCTCCCCTACCCCACACCCTTCCATGTCCCCCTTTTCCCCTTGCTTTGGCAATAACTGTATGAATCTTGGTCATGCCAATAAAGCTATCTGATTTGATTTGACTACTAAGAACAAACACCTTGTCCTTTTCCAGTTAGTAAAAGACATATCACAGAATGTATATTAAACCAATAAAAGCTAATGGGAATTGGAAAAAAAAAAACACTTACTTAAGGAGAGGGAAGACTCTGTGTGCTATAGAGCCTTCCCGCTCCTTTCAACAATCCCACGTTCCAGGAATGTCACCCCATTTGTACTAAGCATGCCCGAGTGAGGGTGTTTACGCAGGTGCATTACAGAGCCGCCCATTTTTAGAAGCATTCAAACTCCCAAAGACATCTGAAGCCTCCTGCGGCAGCAGAGAGCAGTATTCCAACGATCAGTCAAATACTGTAATGGGGGTGACAGTGCTAGAATGCAGGGACTGTGAGAAGAGTGGGAAGGCTCTCCTTAAGTAAGTATCTGATTTTTATTTTCCACTTCCCATTAGCTTGCATGGCGAAGAAAACTGTATAAGATACACATTTGCCCAAAGTACAATGCATTGTAAATGAATTATTTCCTATGTAGCAGTTTTAAGGTGGAAACACACGATACAATAAAGTGATCCAATTTTACATCAATTTAATAAAATTCAATCAAATTTTAATTTTTTTTATCAATATAAGTCGATTGGGAATGGTGGGTTTTTAACTGATCGATTAGTAATGAAAATTAAACAGTATAGGGTGGAGTGTCAATTTCTAATAATAATAATAATCCGAACATTTGTATAGCGCTTTTCTCCTGTTGGACTCAAAGCGCTCAAGAGCTGCAGCCACTGGGACGCGCTCAGGAGGCCACCCTGCAGTGTTAGGGAGTCTTGCCTTGAACTCCTTACTGAATAGGTACTGACATAGCCTGGATTTCAACCCTGGTCTCCCATGTCAAAGGCAGAGCCCTTAACCAGTACTCTATCCAGCCACAATTTCTTAATGTATAGACCCAAGCAATTTTTATGAGTTTTCATTTTTTTTCCATAACTGAGCGGAAAAAAAAAAAAGAAACACGTGGCACCAGCTCCTATACATTATACAGGATAACTAACATGCAATTCACTTTGGTAAGTAGCCCCTCTGACCCTCTATTTCCATTTTTTGGATTGAGCTGCCCCCATCCAAACTTTCACTTTTATACTCTGCAATGAACTCGTTCCCTTAATTGCGTACGTGTGCATTTAGCCTTGTCCATCACCAGAATACTTTCACCTAGGAGAAAAAGGGAATTGCATATGGCCCCTGGACTCATCTGATTATAAAAGTCGTTTCCTTTAGGCCTCAATATTGTCAGCATGTATTTTTTTTACAAAGCTAAACAAAGGCTTAATGTGACCTTTCTTGAAGATTTTTTTTCTAGCACCCCACCCTTATAAGCCAGATCGGTGGAGTACTTGTGATACTGTTGTCACATGCACACAACAACAACTCTGCCATAAATTCTGGTCACTGCTTCTGGGCTCTTGATAACCTGTCTGGCCAGTTTCCTCCTCTCTCTTCCATCATTTGGAGGAAAGGCCTGTTCCAGTAACAGTGTTAGTAATACCAAACACTTTCCACTGGCTCCTTCTTATGAATTGATAAAACCTTTAAAACATGTATGTATTCTGACTTGTGCCTATCCGCAAGTGAATGACAGTCCACACACGAGTAATTCACTATATTATGCACAATGTCACCTCTGGCTCTAGAGGTGGAAAGATATACACAGAAGCAAAAAGGAGGGGGGCACTGGACACCAGAGAACTGTATAGGGGAGGGAGGGTGGACCCCTCGACACCAGGGAAGTATATGAGGGAGGCATACTCTAGACACAAGGGAACTGTACAGGGGAGGAAGGGGGGGGGGGGGGCACAAGACACCAGGAATCTGTATAAGGGAGGGACACAGGTCTCTAGACACCAGGGAGCTGTATACGGCAGTGAGAGGGGTCATTAGACACCAGGGATATGTGTAAGAGAGGGAGAGAGGTCACCAGAAACCAGGGAGCTGTATAAGGGAGGGAGAGAGGTCACTAGACACCAGGGATATGTATAAGGCAGTGAGAGAGGTCACTAGACACCAGGGAGTTGTATAAGGGAGGGAGAGAGGTCACTAGACACCAGTGAGCTGTATAAGGCAGGGAGAGAGGTCACTAGACACCAGGGAGCTGTATAAGGGAGGGAGAGAGGTCACTAGACACCAGGGAGCTGTATAAGGGAGGGAGAGAGGTCACTAGACACCAGTGAGCTGTATAAGGGAGGGAGAGAGGTCACTAGACACCAGTGAGCTGTATAAGGGAGGGAGAGAGGTCACTAGACACCAGTGAGCTGTATAAGGGAGGGAGAGAGGTCACTAGACACCAGTGAGCTGTATAAGGGAGGGAGAGAGGTCACTAGACACCAGTGAGCTGTATAAGGGAGGGAGAGAGGTCACTAGACACCAGGGATCTGTATAAGGGAGGGAGAGAGGTCACTAGACACCAGTGAGCTGTATAAGGGAGGGAGAGAGGTCACTAGACACCAGGGAGCTGTATAAGGGAGGGAGAGAGGTCACTAGACACCAGGGAGCTGTATAAGGGAGGGAGAGAGGTCACTAGACACCAGTGAGCTGTATAAGGCAGGGAGAGAGGTCACTAGACACCAGGGAGTTGTATAAGGGAGGGAGAGAGGTCACTAGACACCAGTGAGCTGTATAAGGCAGGGAGAGAGGTCACTAGACACCAGGGATCTGTATAAGGCAGGGAGAGAGGTCACTAGACACCAGGGAGTTGTATAAGGGAGGGAGAGAGGTCACTAGACACCAGTGAGCTGTATAAGGGAGGGAGAGAGGTCACTAGACACCAGTGAGCTGTATAAGGGAGGGAGAGAGGTCACTAGACACCAGGGATCTGTATAAGGCAGGGAGAGAGGTCACTAGACACCAGGGAGTTGTATAAGGGAGGGAGAGAGGTCACTAGACACCAGGGAGCTGTATAAGGGAGGGAGAGAGGTCACTAGACATCAGTGATCTGTATAAGGCAGGGAGGGAGAGAGGTCACTAGACACCAGGGATCTGTATAAGGCAGGGAGAGAGGTCACTAGACACCAGGGAGCTGTATAAGGGAGGGAGAGAGGTCACTAGACATCAGTGATCTGTATAAGGCAGGGAGAGAGGTCACTAGACACCAGGGAGCTGTATAAGGGAGGGAGAGAGGTCACTAGACACCAGGGAGTTGTATAAGGGAGGGAGAGAGGTCACTAGACACCAGTGAGCTGTATAAGGGAGGGAGAGAGGTCACTAGACACCAGGGATCTGTATAAGGCAGGGAGAGAGGTCACTAGACATCAGTGATCTGTATAAGGCAGGGAGGTGGCCCGTGACTTGGTCCCAATTCTCATTTCAGCCCACTGAGTATTTGACTGCCCTGATAAAAGGGAGTGATGGAAAGTCCACACACAAATACACAATCCAATTATACGTATTCTCTCCTCTGGCTCTAGAGATGTAATGCAGCAGGATGGAGAGTAGAGGAGTAGTGCATGGCAGCCCCATAGCCAAAGGAATAACAGGTATTCCAGACATGACTGGTTCATTATATTATACACACCCTCACCTCCGCCTGTGTACATGGAAGAGGTCGCTGGACACTCCCCTGGAAAGCAATCTCTGGATCTGGGGGAGGGGATGTACGGCTCATTTCCCAGTTCTATATTCGATATGATGTCCGGCTGGTCTGTGGGAAGAAGAAGAAAAGCTCACATGATGCAGCACATTTATCTGAAAGAAAACCTGTAACAGAAAAAAGTGCCCGGGGGGGAACTTACCTCGGGATCCTTAGCCTCTGGATCCTATTCGAGGCTTCCCCCGCCCTCCATCCCACAGTGGTCTCGCTGTGCCCCTCCGAACGGTGGCCATGTAAATATTTACCTTCCCCGGCTGCAGCGCAGTAGCAGCTCTCGGCTCGAGATCAGGTGGAAATGGCTGATCCCAGTCGGGTTCACTCTAAAGTCGCCGGCACTGCAGAGCGGACCCGATTGGGGTCAGCTATATCCACCTTAGCCCATCAACGAGCCGCCATTGCGTCTGCGCTGGAGCCGGGGAAGGTAAGTATTGCAGACGCTACTGCGCCATAGCACGACAAATTGTCGGCTGTGGTTTCGGAAGGGCCCAGCGAGACCACCGTGGGATGGAGGAGGATGTGGGAAGCCTCGATAGGATCCAGAGGCTTCCCCCTACCGAGGTAAGTATCCCCACCTGGGGCACTTTTTTTTTTATTATTATTATTATTTTTTTTGGTACAGAGTTTCTTTAACATGAAGGCTAAAGGATTAAAGAGGAACTCTGGTGAGAACAATGCATAAAATTTCTTAATTTTTACAATAATCATTTGGTTTAGTCAGCATTTGCCCATTGTAAAAGCTTTCCTCTCCCTGAAGTACATTCTGACATCACAGGTGGCGACATTTTTAGTGCTGTCAGGTGCAGCTCTGCAGAATGGTTGTGTTCTGAGCTGAATAGAAAAACAGCTGGTATCTCAGGGTGCACTGGGAGGAAAATTCTGCATAGCTAAACAGAACCTAGGCTGTGACATCACTCTGAGGGCAGGGCTTCATACCAATATACAGCAATATATACATATAGGAAGTGTTTCTGATGCGTAAACAGGGTTTTTTGGAGGCCCCCTGTGTGTATTATAAGGTACTATATACTTTGTATAACTAAAAAAATTAAAAAAAAGAGGCATCTTACCTCTGCAGATGATTGGAGCCAAAACATTGGAAAGGAATTTTATTAACAAATTAAGCTTAATAGGTACACTGAAGCATACAGACAATGAAAAGTGCGATGGGAACGCAACATTAATACGTTCTCTTTTGCATTGTAATACTGCATTGCGACTTTAACGCCGCATCACAACGTCCCAGTGTGAACCCAGCCTTATGCTGGGGATACACAGTACGTTTCTGTACCGTGTATCGACCAGCTGATCCGGTCAGCTGTTAATATTCAGCTGGCCCAATCAAGCCGCTCGATCCGTGCCCGCTCATTCCCCGCCGGCGGAAAATGGCAGGGAATAGAGCGGTGATATGGAAGCGCCGGCGGGGACGAGCGGGGATGCGCCGGCATCGAGCCGCTGGCTCCATCCGGCGCATAAAACGTAACGTTTATTTCTATTTTGTTCCATTTTATTTTATAAGCATCTTTCGTGTCTTTGCAATTTTTACTTTTTTTGTAAATATTTTTTGTATTTATTCTTTCAGCATTTGTTACACTTTTAGGGATAATAAATACTTTTTTAATAAGTAAGATAATTTACATCTCCTAGAGACTACAGTGTATTGTGTTACAGGTCAGTATGAGATTGTATGCACGGATTGTTCATTGCTTCTGTGTGAGATTGCATTGTTTGTGGGTGGTGTTCCCGTAGTTTGGCCTAAAGCCTGTGGCTGATCCAGGGTACGTGATCGCCACCTTGAGTGTGTGCAGCTCGACAGCAGTGCATGAAATTGTCCTAATTGCCATAGACAGATCTCCTTTAGTGCAGGACTCGGCAGAGCAGTGGAGTTGAGGAGTCGAAGAAATGTTTGGGTACCTGGAGTCGGTGGTTGCATAAACTGATGAGTGGGACTATTTTTGTACGGACTCCACATCCCTGGAAATCTGTGTGTGTGTATGGTGTCTAGCAGTATCGTCACAGACGACTGCTAATGGTGGCGAGTCTTGCAGAGTGTGGTTGAGGGCGGCAGCCTTGCTTTAGCTTAAATGGAACCTAAACTGAGAGGGATATGAATTTTTCCTTTTAAAATAATACCAGTTGCCTGACTCTCCTGCTGATCCTGCGTCTCTTATACTTTCAGCCACAGCCCCTCAACAAGCATGCAGATCAGGTGCTCTGACTGAAGTATGACTGGATTAGCTGCATGCTTGTTTCAGGTGTGTGATTCAGCCACTACTGCAGCCAAAGAGATCAGCAGGACTGCCAGGCAACTAGTATTGTATAAAAGGAAACATCCATATACCTCTCAGTTAAGTTTCCCTTTAAATAATGCTGCACTTCCTTGGTTAAGCCCTGTCAGGCACTGTCTCTGCAGGTGTTCCATGGGGCCGATTCCTGACACTAATACACCACCATTTGGCTCATGGGTTCCCTTCATCTCATAGGTACCAGGACTCCTAATTTGAGGAATCTGGATACTGATACAACTATACTGATGCTAAAAAAAAGGGAAATTACCGTAAAAGTGGGTACCCTGAATAATTGACTGCATTCTATTATGCCACTACAGGGCCTCTTTAATTGAGCGTACACTCACTGTTCCTTGCTGTTTAACGGGTGCAGCAATTCTAGTGGTTGTACCCCCCTGCTGTTAGCTGCCTCCAGGAGCTGTAGGGCATGGAGTAAAGGTGCCCATACACTCATCAGATTGGCAGCAGATAGATAAGAAATGCATCTGATGATCTATCTGATGCGTTTTTAGAACATTTTTTACCAGGATAGAATTCCAATAGATTTCAGTTTGAAATCTATTGGAATTCGATCTGATGGCATTTTTTTGCCATCAGATTTCCATTAAGGCCAATGCAAACTGATAAGCAATCTCATCAGATCGACCTAAATTTTCCACCCTGCAAGTTTGATGGAAATCCATCGAAATCGGCCATCGATCGGTCGATTGACCAACCGATTTGCAATCGATCGATCGATCGGGATCGATCGGTCGGCCAGAAAATCGGCTGAATGTATGGGCCCCTTAAGAGTGTGTGTGTGTTAGCATGTGTTGTTGGAGAAGCTCCTCTGCACTCAGTAGCAATGGTAGGATCAACTGGCATAAAGGTTTATGATGGAACTCTCATTTATCCAAGAGACAGTTTACTTTCACCCAGAATTCTTTATGGTGGAGAATTCCTGCCTAGATGGAGTCCTTAGCAGAAGACATCTGGAGCCATAGGTGGTAATAGGTTGGGGGCAGATGAGAGGGGGAGAAGTGGATACTCACTTAGAGAGAGGATCATCTTGTAGTTGTTGTTCATCACTTCCTTGTAGAGGGTCTTCTGATCTTCCAGTAAGATGTCCCACTCCTCCTCCGTGAAATAGATGGCCACATCATCAAATGTTACCTCCGCCTGGAAGAACAACATGAACTCTGCATCATAACCAGGAAACTATTACTATTTTTTTTATAACTTAGTATTTATATAGCGCTGACATCTTCCGCAGCGCTGTACAGAGTATATTGTCTTGTCACTAACTGTCACTCAGAGGAGCTCACAATCTAATCCCTACCATAGTCATATGTCTATATCCTGTAGTGTATGTATCGTGTAGTCTAGGGCCATTTTTTTTTAGGGGGAAGCCAATTAACTTATCTGTGTTTTTGGATTGTGGGAGGAGACCGGAGTGCCCGGAGGAAACCCACGCAGACACCCACTACGCCACCACGCAGCCCGACACAATTCACAGCTATAAACCCAGAGAGGGCTATTGGTCAGCTACCCTGATCTTACCTCTTACCTTACCCGAGTGTCACCTCATCCACAGACTGTCAGTTACTCAGACCAAAGATAATAACTTCTGGAGATCAGAGATACAATAGTGGTCAAAAATGTTGGAACCCGAGAAATTTTTCAAGAAAATCAAGTATTTTTAACAGAAAAGTATTGCAGTAACATGCAAAATATGTGTTGTCCTTCAATAACATTTTTATTGGAAATATGTGCCCATTTTTGGAGTTTTGTGTGACATTATGTCCAATATGCTTTTTAACTCCCTTTTTTTGTTTTGTTCCAATACACACAAAAGGAATAAACTTGTGTATAGCAAAACGTGTCACTGCAATACATTTCTGTGAGAAACACTTGATTTTCTTGAGAGGTGCCAACAATTTCGGCCATGCCTTTATTCATATACAGATCTTGCCAGGCAAAGATCCAGTCCTGCTGCAAAATGCCAACTTTGGCATCCCGCAGTCCATCAATCAGTAGCGTATTAGCTCTGCTGTCACAAAGGGCTTTCTCTTCTATAGCGGGTCAGAACTGAGGTCAAACAGTCACTTCTCCATGGGTCTAGACCAGAACTGGGCAAACTACAGCCTGCAGGCCAGATAAAGCCAGCGTCCACCGGATCTCCGTCCCGCCAACTGGCGGCCATATTCCTCTTTCCCTCCCTGCAGAGTTGTGAGCGGGCGCCGGGCAACTTGAAACTCAATCGCCGATTCCAGCGTCGCGTCTCTATGGCAACAGGGCGTCACATATGCGCCAGCCCAAAACAGGACTCAGACTCAGTATAGATAGTTAGCCAGGTATAGGTGCCCCTAGTAAAGAAAGTCAGGTGTAGGTACCCTCAGTATAGGTAGCCAGCTGTAGGTGCCCTCAGTATAGGTAGCCAAGCATAGGTGCCCTGAGTATAGGTAGCCAAGCATAGGTGCCCTGAGTATAGGAAGCCAGGTGTAGGTGCCCTCAGTATAGGTAAGCCAGGCATAGGTGCCCTCAATATAGGTAGCCAAGCATAGGAGAACCCAGTATAGTAAGTCAGGTGTGGTCAATTAGAGTCTTGTCAACCTTGGTACAGTTAAGCCTCGTACACACGCTGTACTACAGGGAACGACGGGTCCGTCAGACCCTTCCGCTGGGCGGGCGTTCCAGCGACAGTACAGCCTGTGTACAGTCTGTCTGCAGACTGATAAGGCTGTTTCTGAATGAAACAGCCTTATCAGTCTGCCTGACAGACTGTACACACGCTGTACTGTCGCTGGAATGCCCGCCCAGCGGGAGGGTCTGACGGACCCGTCGTTCCCTGTAGTACAGCGTGTACGAGGCTTAACTGTACCAAGGTTGATAAGGACTAAGGCCTAGTGCACACCAGAGCGGTTCTGCTGCGGTTTGCGATCCGCTAGGGTAATGTATTTCAATGGGCTGGTGCACACCAGAGCGGGAGGCGTTTTGCAGAAACGCATACTCCCGGGCTGCTGCAGATTTTGAATTGCGGAGGCGTTTCTGCCTCAATGTTAAGTATAGGAAAACCGCAAACCGCTCTGAAAAATGGCACTTCAGAGCGGTTTGCCAGGCGTTTTTTGTTACAGTAGCTGTTCAGTAACAGCTTCTACTACACCAAAAACGCTTCACAAAATCGCAAAATGCTAGGTAAAACGCTACAGAAAAAGCGTTTCAAAATCTGCTAGCATTTTGCTAGCGGTTTTTGGTGTGCACCAGGCCTAATTGACCACAAGCAAGGTGGGAGGAGGGGGAAGACAGTACTTCAAAGAGATCAGATAAGTGACTTATGGAGCTTCACACCAAGGCTGGATAAAGGTGCCCATACACTCGTCAGATTGGCAGCAGATAGATAAGAAATGCATCTGATGATCTATCTGATGCGTTTTTAGAACATTTTTTACCAGGATAGAATTCCAATAGATTTCAGTTTGAAATCTATTGAAATTCGATCTGATGGCATTTTTTTGCCATCAGATTTCCATTAAGGCCAATGCAAACTGATAAGCAATCTCATCAGATCGACCTAAATTTTCCACCCTGCAAGTTCGATGGAAATCCATCGGAATCGATCGAAATCGGCCGTCGATCGGTCGATTGGCCAACCGATTTGCAATCGATTGATCGATCGGGATCGATCGGTCGGCCAGAAAATCGGCTGAGTGTATGGGCTGCTTTACTGCAGTGAAAAGGGAGCAGAGGGAGTTATCTTCTCAAACATGGCAGCCATTTCAGCTATTTGAAAGCAGGAGCTGCTCAGAACCCTTTAACCACTTTATGACAACCTGACTTATACAAACGTCTTGCTAGAGCCTCGTAAGGGCTCTCTGACGTTTTTATAAGTCAGACAGTGTTGCTACTGCTGTGCACGTGAAAATAGTGAAAAAAAAAACACCACAAAAATAAAAAAAATGAAGACACCTTTATTTCCAAATACTATATTGTCACCATACTTTGTACTACTACTAGGAACATAATTAACATCTTGTGATAACCAGAACAAATAGGCAGATATAATGTGTGGGTTTTATGCATACTAGCAGGGTTTATATTAAAACTATAGGGGGTGAAAATGGGAGAAAGTTTATTTTTTCATTTTTCCTTTAAAATGCATAGAAAATAAAGTAATTACTGAAAACAAATATCAACCCCAAGAAGTCCGATTGGTGGTAGAAAAAAAAAAGAAAAGATATAGATCATTTCATTGTGATTAGTAGTGATTAAGCTATTGCCAAATGAAAGGGAGGAGCACTGAAAGTGGAAAAATCGCTCTTGTCCATTAGGGTAAAAACGCCTTTGGGGTGAAGTGGTTAAAGTGATAATAATTCAGGCTGCTTATGGTCCTTCAGAGCAGTGCTGCTTATAGCTGGATGGAATATTACTACAAAGCCGTGTTTAAAGAGAACCCGAGGTGTGTTTAAAGAATGTTTTCTGCATACAGAGGCTGGATCTGCCTATACAGCCCAGCCTCTGTTGCTATCCCAAACCCCACTAAGGTCCCCCTGCACTCTGCAATCCCTCATAAATCACAGACGTGCTGTGAGGCTTTGTTTTTTCATCTGTAGTGTCAGTCTCAGCTGCTCCCCCGCCTCCTGCATAGCTTCGGTCCCTGCCCCCGTCCCTTCCCTCCAATCAGCAGGGAAGGAAGGGATGCAGGCGGGGACTGGAGTTCTGCAGGAGGCGGGGAGAGCAGCAGACTGACACTATAGAGATAAACACAGCCAGCTCTGACAAGCTGTTTGTCAGCAGCATGGCTGTGATTTATGAAGGATTGCAGAGTGCAGGGGGACCTTAGGGGGGTTTGGGATAGCAACAAAGGCTGGGCTGTATAGGCAGATCCAGCCTCTGTATGCAGATAATATTCTTCAAACCCACCTCGGGTTCTCTTTAAAGCACACACAGGACTGCACATAGGACACACAGATGGGCATCCTCTTCACCTGGTGCACAGAGGTAACTAGGAGATATCCCTCTGGCTGGCCTGGAGAGTTGCTGCTACCACGGAGCGAGCTATCAAAACTCCCTGGATAATCCTGGTACATGATCAGTGGGGACTAGCCGTTCCTCAGCTCCTCACCCTCTTCAGCGCCTGCACTGCGAGGACACAGTAAGCTGGACACTGCACTTCCATGCACCGGCAGAGCTCCTCTGATACAATGCAATAAGGGCACCAAGTGTCACCAGTCAGAGGCGTCTGTGACCACTAAGAACCAACATGACAACACAATGTAGCATCTCGGGTTCTGGAATACAATGTAATAAGTGGTATACAGTGCAATAACTCATCCCAGTATACAGATCCTGTAATACTAGTGCTGAAAGCTAATTCTCGGATGGGACACCTGCATTAAAAAACAGTCCGGTCGTGGATTGGAACAGAATGGATACTGTACTAACGAATGGGATGTTTGAACGGATCCAATCTTAATCTATGGATCCGTTCACATCCATCCAAACGGATCCATTCCGCACGATCCGCTGAGCAGGCCGCAAGTTTACTGCAGCACCAATTTTCCCCGACTACTCAGCCCAACGGACTGGAAACTAAAGATTAAGCACTGCATTGGGGGCAATGGGAGAACAGAACGTTTCTTCACACTGGTGAAGAAAAAAAAACGTTAATGGGAAAATCCAAAGGATGGTGGGGGTCTTGGGGGGTGGGGGGGCTTGGACGAAAACCGGGCTATACCTGAGCGGGAGGCTTCCGACTTCAATTGCTGCTGGGCGGTTTCTTCCAGGCTTCAGTCTTTCGCCTAAATTGCTTCCTCCTCCAACCCAGAAGGAGGAAACATGTTTTACTCACATGGCGCGAGGTGGAATGCAATTGAGGCGGAAGAAGCCTGAAGCCTGGAAGAAGCTGCCCGGCAGCAATTGAAATCAGAAGACTGGGTAAGTTTTAACCTCCACTCGCCCACCCGGCTGCTGCAACAAGAGTGGCAATGGAGTGAAAAGGGATCCGAATCAACCGGTGATCAGATCCGTTTTCATGGATCCGTTTGCCAGCGTGACCAAGCCTTATGGATCCGTTGAAGCGTAAACTGGATCAGATTTACCGGATCCATTTGGCTAAAAATGCCAATGTGAATTGAGCCTAATGGGACAGACCAGGTCAGCTTAGGAGTCCTGCTGGTGCTCAGATCCGATCTATGGAGTGAATGAGATCCAAAGTACTAAATACAGACAATGGTGGAAATGCTTTGTACAACAGATCACCACCTCCTCTGAGTTCAGCGCTCTTTACAAGTGCTGTGGCAGAGCACTGCAGGGATCGGGACAGGAGTGAAATGAAACAAGGATCAGGCATATAATAAAATATCGCTATGAAACCACTTAATGACGAGCAGACTTATAAAAACGTTGTGCTAGAGCCTCTTAACGGTTTCAGGACGTTTTTATAAGTTAGACAGTGCTGCTGCCGCTGTGCGTGGGTGCTCGCTCCTGCGTGTGCATTCTCGCGCACGTGAACATTTTTTAAAAAACCCACCCTAGGAAGAAAAAAAAAGAAAAGATATAGATCATTTCATTGTGATTAGTAGTGATTAAGCTATTGGCAAATCAAAGGAATGAGCATTGAAAGGTGAAAAATCGCTCTTGTATAGGAAGTCAGGTGTAGGTAGCCAAGCATAGGCGTCCCCAGTATAGGAAGTCAGGTGTAGGTAGCCAAGCATAGGCGTCCCCAGTACTGGAAGTCAGGTGTAGGTAGCCAAGCATAGGCGTCCCCAGTACAGGAAGTCAAGTGTAGGTAGCCAAGCATAGGCGTCCCCAGTACAGGAAGTCAGGTGTAGGTAGCCAAGCATAGGCGTCCCCAGTACAGGAAGTCAGGTGTAGGTAGCCAAGCATAGGCGTCCCCAGTACAGGAAGTCAGGTGTAGGTAGCCAAGCATAGGCGTCCCCAGTACAGGAAGTCAGGTGTAGGTAGCCAAGCATAGGCGTCCCCAGTACAGGAAGTCAGGTGTAGGTAGCCAAGCATAGGCGTCCCCAGTACAGGAAGTCAGGTGTAGGTAGCCAAGCATAGGCGTCCCCAGTACAGGAAGTCAGGTGTAGGTAGCCAAGCATAGGCGTCCCCAGTACAGGAAGTCAGGTGTAGGTAGCCAAGTATAGGCGTCCCCAGTACAGGAAGTCAGGTGTAGGTAGCCAAGCATAGGCGTCCCCAGTACAGGAAGTCAGGTGTAGGTAGCCAAGCATAGGCGTCCCCAGTACAGGAAGTCAGGTGTAGGTAGCCAAGCATAGGCGTCCCCAGTACAGGAAGTCAGGTGTAGGTAGCCAAGCATAGGCGTCCCCAGTACAGGAAGTCAGGTGTAGGTAGCCAAGCATAGGCGTCCCCAGTACAGGAAGTCAGGTGTAGGTAGCCAAGCATAGGCGTCCCCAGTACAGGAAGTCAGGTGTAGGTAGCCAAGCATAGGCGTCCCCAGTACAGGAAGTCAGGTGTAGGTAGCCAAGCATAGGCGTCCCCAGTACAGGAAGTCAGGTGTAGGTAGCCAAGCATAGGCGTCCCCAGTACAGGAAGTCAGGTGTAGGTAGCCAAGCATAGGCGTCCCCAGTACAGGAAGTCAGGTGTAGGTAGCCAAGCATAGGCGTCCCCAGTACAGGAAGTCAGGTGTAGGTAGCCAAGCATAGGCGTCCCCAGTACAGGAAGTCAGGTGTAGGTAGCCAAGCATAGGCGTCCCCAGTACAGGAAGTCAGGTGTAGGTAGCCAAGCATAGGCGTCCCCAGTACAGGAAGTCAGGTGTAGGTAGCCAAGCATAGGCGTCCCCAGTACAGGAAGTCAGGTGTAGGTAGCCAAGCATAGGCGTCCCCAGTACTGGAAGTCAGGTGTAGGTAGCCAAGCATAGGCGTCCCCAGTACTGGAAGTCAGGTGTAGGCAGGCACCCCCACCTTCTTCTACTCTGTCCTCATCACCCGGCTGCTTCCGCTGCTCAAACAAGCAGCATGCGGGGGTGGACGGCAGCGGATCGGATAGAGGAGGGTCTGGCTCACACGCAGCATGCTGAGGGCATGGCTGATGTGGCCAGGACGCTGTGCTGGGGAGGGACTGATGCAGCCAGGAGGCAGGCCGATTGGAGAGTGGGAAGAGCAGCATGCTGGGGGCTGAACTGAGGCAACAGGGTGGCCACGCTGATTGGAGGGTGGGCCTGGCAACACACTGGGGGTAGATGATAAAACAGTAGCCAGAGTCCTGCAGTTGGGACGTCCCAAAGCCAAAAGTGTGCTGTTACCCAGGACTCATTGCAGCCCGGGACAGGGGACCCCGAATCCGGGACGTGTCCTGGCTAAAACGGAACGTCTGATCATCGTAGGTAGCCAAGCATAGGCGTCCCCAGTATAGGAAGTCGGGTGTAGGTAGCCAAGCATAGGCATCCCCAGTATAGGAAGTCGGGTGTAGGTAGCCAAGCATAGGCGTCCCCAGTATAGGAAGTCGGGTGTAGGTAGCCAAGCATAGGCGTCCCCAGTATAGAAAGTCGGGTGTAGGTAGCCAAGCATAGGCGTCCCCAGTATAGGAAGTCGGGTGTAGGTAGCCAAGCATAGGCGTCCCCAGTATAGGAAGTCGGGTGTAGGTAGCCAAGCATAGGCGTCCCCAGTATAGGAAGTCGGGTGTAGGTAGCCAAGCATAGGCGTCCCCAGTATAGGAAGTCGGGTGTAGGTAGCCAAGCATAGGCGTCCCCAGTATAGGAAGTCGGGTGTAGGTAGCCAAGCATAGGCGTCCCCAGTATAGGAAGTCGGGTGTAGGTAGCCAAGCATAGGCGTCCCCAGTATAGGAAGTCGGGTGTAGGTAGCCAAGCATAGGCGTCCCCAGTATAGGAAGTCAGGTGTAGGTAGCCAAGCATAGGCGTCCCCAGTATAAGAAGTCAGGTGTAGGTAGCCAAGCATAGGCGTCCCCAGTATAGGAAGTCAGGTGTAGGTAGCCAAGCATAGGCGTCCCCAGTATAGGAAGTCGGGTGTAGGTAGCCAAGCATAGGCGTCCCCAGTATAGGAAGTCGGGTGTAGGTAGCCAAGCATAGGCGTCCCCAGTATAGGAAGTCGGGTGTAGGTAGCCAAGCATAGGCGTCCCCAGTATAGGAAGTCGGGTGTAGGTAGCCAAGCATAGGCGTCCCCAGTATAGGAAGTCGGGTGTAGGTAGCCAAGCATAGGCGTCCCCAGTATAGGAAGTCAGGTGTAGGTAGCCAAGCATAGGCGTCCCCAGTATAGGAAGTCAGGTGCATGTAGTCAAGCATAGGCGCCCCCAGTATAGGAAGTCAGGTGCAGGTAGCAAAACATAGGCGTCCCCAGTATAGGAAGTCAGGTGTATGCAACAAGCATAGGCTTCCCCAGTATAGGTAACAAAGTAACCCAGTGTAATGCGCAGACGGCGGCCGCAGCTCACTCACCATGTTCGTGGGCTCCAGCGATGACGTCTCTCTTCCGCGCCCCGTCCGCTTCTGTGGTCTGCCTCTGCTCCGTGTAGAATGTACAGTTAGAGCAGGGCTACAACAAAATGGCCGCCAATATCCGTATTTGTAGACATCGGCGGCATTTTCTTGTAGCCCTGCTCAAAGTTTACACGCAGCGGCGGAAGACAGAGCGGGGCGGCGGGATATACCGGAGACTGCGGGTTAAGAAAAGCGGCGGAAGAGGGTGGTCTGGCGTACCATCTGATTGTGCTGCACTACGCAGAGCAGCCGCAGCAAGTTAGAGGAGGCGACGCAAGAAACAGCCAGGGGCGGAGCTACGTCGCGGCCGAACCATGTTTCCCACAGGGCCATTCATTACTGCGCAGTCAGGTGGTACAGGACGTCCAATCCGTCCTGGGATCACCTCCCGGGCCACTCCCCTCACCTATAAAAGGCCAGCCCCCGGCGGCCATGTTGTTATAGTAGTGAGTAGTGACAGTGTAGGGACTAGGGAGGTACAGTTTAGACAGGCAACTTCTGATATTATGTTGTTTAACTAATTTCTATCTGCATTTAATAGTCCTGTTTAGGACTCTTCCTGATTTCTGATCACATAGGGTGATTGTAAAGTCTGTTGTTGCCTCATAGGTGCACAGTGCTGCACCAGCTAGGGACCCACAGTCTGAACACATGATGATGACAACCACACCTCAACTTTTTGAAATGAGGGATGCAAGTGGCCCCTGATCACGCCCTATTCACACATACCTAAAGACTTCACAAGAAAAATGTTTTATGATGCAATCCACACTGATCCTTTCCATCCTGGTTCATTTCCCTTCATATTAACATTTTAGAATTAGTAATACATTAATTTAAAAGGATGGAAATAAAGTTTAGTGTCGATCAAACAAATTTTTTAGTTGAGAAATATGTATATATAGAAAGAGGGACAAAGTACTGAAAGGGACAAATAAAGAGGGGCAGTTGGGAGCTATAGACAGCAGCTAAAGACACCAGGACTTTTTTCTCACCCTGCAGTCCTCTACTAATTGCAGGTAACATGAACAGCACTTCTCCTGCCATACATAGCTGATATTAGGCTCGCCCTGCTCCTGCATAAGTCCCGGCGGTGCTATTTACTATTCTGCCATGGATAGTGGGGGAAAGATGTAATTCGGCTTCTACCTATTGCCGGCGGACGTATTACAGTGTTTCTAGAGTAATTTGTGCTCTGTTTTTTGACGGTGCCCAATTTACTCACTGATCTATTATTATTTAGTATTTATATAGCGCGGACATCTTTCGCAGCACTGTACAGAGTATATATAGTCTTGTCACTAACTGACCCTCAAAGGAGCTCACAATCTATAGTCTCTACCATAGTCATATGTCTATGTAGATAGTGCAATTTATATTTTAGTCTAGGGCCAATTTGGGAAGCCAACTAACTTATCTGCATGTTTTTGGGATGTGGGAACAAATTCTTTGCAGATGTTGACTTGGCTGGGATTCGAACTGGGGACCCAGTGATGCAAGGTGAGAGCGCTGACCACTCCACCACCGTGCTGCCCGCTATAGCCATAAATCCTACTACGGCCTATGGTGGTGCCGGCTGCACCCAAAACTCAGGTGCTGTTTTTACAGCACTTGCTTCTCCTGTCCTGTGTGTCATTATTCTCTGTATTTGCTCCTATTCTGTATGTATGGAGGCTGCACAGGAATCCTGTCCTGCATGTTGGATGTAATCCTCAGTTTCAGGTTGTGACCCCCTCTAAGGGACGGTAAAGTGGCAAGACAACATACTCTTTACAGCGCTGCAGAAGATGGCGTTATATAAATACAGAACTAAATAAGTATCAGTTCTTATTCTGTATGTATGGAGGCTGCACAGTAGCACTTCTCTTGTCCTGTATGCCGGGTGTAGTTCTCAGTGTCTGCTCTTATTCTGTATGTATGGAGGCTGCACAGTAGCACTTCTCTTGTCTGTATACTGGGTGTAATTCTCAGTATCTGCTCTTATTCTGTATGTATGGAGGCTGCACAGTAGCACGTCTTGTCCTGTATGCCGGGTGTAATTCTCAGTATCTGCTCTTATTCTGTATGTATGGAGGCTGCACAGTAGCACGTCTTGTCCTGTATGCCGGGTGTAATTCTCAGTATCTGCTCTTATTCTGTATGTATGGAAATTTTTATTGAGTAGAAACAAAACAAATAATACTATAGCAGAACAAAATTACATTTTGTCAATGCCCTGAAAACTTAAAAGTATATTTAGATCATAACCCCATTCAATTACGGTTATGAACACTTCTATAAGTACAAAATATACATAATTTTCTTAGCAGAAAAAAGGTTCCCCATCATTGATCTGAGTCAAAGTCATTTTGCTGACTACTTGTTTCCATATCTGACTCTGCAGAAACAGGAGGAAGCGGCTTCTTATTGGGCGGATCGTCCTCTGACTCAGTAGCATACTCTCTGTCTACTCTTTTTAACTCCTGTTCCAACTCCACAGTATCTATAAAAGAATCATCATCCGACTTCGACAACACCTCATACCTGTAATGCTAGGTACACACCATACAATTTTCTGTTAGATTTTCTCTTAGATTTACCTGCCAGATAGCTTTTCTCCATGTTGTAGGTAAATCTAACAGAAAATTGTATGGTGTGTACCTAGCATTAGAGCTCAAAGCTACCTCTGTATTTTGCAGCACTTTCGGTTTTTTAGCTGGTTTTTGCACTAAGGTCGTAGTGATGGGAATTCCGGCTCTTCTCAGAGAATCGGCTCTTCTGAATCGGCTCCCAGTAAAGAGCCGGCTCTTACGGCTCTGAATCGGCTCTTCATTAAATATCACTAGACACCACTCAGAATCGGATTAAAAGCCCCGCCCCGTCTCCATGACAACTCCAGACTGCTTCTCTGACTGGTCCTGCTACTGCTCTGCTCCGCTCCAAACACTCCTACAAGCTGCAAGAGGAGGACTACATCTCCCAGAATGCCTCAGCGCCCTTTATTACGGAGCAAAGCAGAGCTAAAAGGGGCGGCTGAGGCATCGGCTCTTCTCAGAGTGAGCATCGGCTCCTCTGATTCACTTCAAAGAGCCGGCTCTTAGAGCCGGCTCGTTCACGAACGACCCATCACTAAGGTCCAGTCACTTTCTGGTTTCCAGGAAGATGTATCCTTTTTATTTCTTTTTCTGTTTCTACTGGGGGCTCCCTCCACAGAGGCCGAGACAGGATCAGATGAAGAGCGGGCAGCTGGCCACTGTTCCTCTGCCTACTGGGTTTCGGCTGCCTGTGTAGGGCTAATTTGGGCCACTGGCTCTACTCCCTTTCTTGTCAAAATTGTCTCGGACAATAAAGCTTCCTCCTAATTGATCGGATGCAGTCACCAAATCCTCATCTGCAATTTCTTGCTCTATATTATGCAGGGCCTCAGGGCAATCTCTGTGAAAATGGCCAAACCTGCCGCATAAATTGCACTTTACTTTGTCGCAGGTAGAGCTGACATGGCCAATTTCACCACACAGATTACACTTCAGGACTGTACAAATGCTCGCCACATGACCCACTCTATTACACTTGTAACACAAACGGGGCTGAGCTGCATAGAAACACACTACCCTCTCTCTTCCAATGAAGAAGGAGTTTGGTAAATGTTGGGTTACATTATTACACTGCCGCAACTTGACTAAGACCCTCCAACCACCAGTCCACACCCCATCACTGTCTTTATATTTGGTCAGATCAGAAACTATCTCACAATGTCTTCTGAGCCAGACCACAATATCCTGAGGGGGCACAGACTCGTTCCAGAAAATTATGTTTACACTTACAGTGTCAGGTTTGGAAATAGGAACAAGACTAAAGTTCTTCCAGCCTTCTGCCTCCAGAAACTTGCTATAATTGGACCAGAACCTGTCCAAGTGAGCCATAAGCTTAAAGAGGATCTGTAACGTCAAAAGATCCCCTGGGGGGTACTGGAGTGACTCGGAGTGTCTCAAGCCGGGATCTCCCCTTGGCATTGCATGCGGCCGTTGGTTCACTGCAGACCGGAGACCTCTCCTTTGGATTGAGGTCCGGCGGAAGAGTGAGGAGTTCCACTGTGCGCACAGCTACGTTCAGAGAAGGCATAGGGAAGAAGAGTGGTGAGTCCCGCGAAGCGGGTGAAGATTTACACTTACCCCTTGCTATATATCGGAAGCCATTGTATTTCCCTGGTCTAGAAAATTGACACTTTCCGGACAGCCTGCATCTCCGCTCCGCCTGTCTCCTTCCCCGCAGGGTAGAATCCCCGTCCTGGTACCGGTACCCCTGTGTGGTTGGTCTGTGTGAGTGTGTTGCGGCATGTCTGGATACGGAGCGCTCCAGTTGTTTTAATTGGTTTTATGGTTTTTTTCCCAGTCTGTGCAATCCCAACAATAAAGTTTGTTATATATTTTGAAGCCTGTTGAGTGATGGCACATGGTGTATTTTTCTAATTAATTAGGTTGAGTTGTGACGTCATTCCTGCCTTGCAGTTTTTCAGGCTACACGACGAGGTTGAGTTTGTGCAGTTTTGATTTTCTACTATATTTGGTCAGATCAGAAACTATCTCACAATGTCTTCTGAGCCAGACCACAATATCCTGAGGGGGCACTGACTCGTTCCAGAAAATTATGTTTACACTTACAGTGTCAGGTTTGGAAATAGGAACAAGACTAAAGTTCTTCCAGCCTTCTGCCTCCCGAAACTTGCTATAATTGGACCAGAACCTGTCCAAGTGAGCCATAAGCTTAAAGAGGATCTGTAACGTCAAAAGATCCCCTGGGGGGTACTCACCTCGGGTGGGTGAAGCCTCCGGATCCTAATGAGGCTTCCCACGTCCTCCGTCCCTCAGGGGTCTCGCTGCAGCCTTCCGAGAAAGATGACGTCAATATTTACCTTCCCGGCTCCTGCGCAGGCGCTCTGACAGCTGTCGGCTCCGAAGTAGGCGGAAATACCCGATCGCCGTCGGGTCTGCTCTACTGCGCAGGCGCAAGTTTCCGGCGCCTGCGCAGTAGAGCGGACCCGACTGAGATCGTGTATTTCCGTCTACTTCGGAGCCGAAAGCAGCCACAGCGCCCCCGCTGGAGCCAGCAAAGGTAAATATTGAATTGACAGTCGGGTCTGTCGCCGGCTGTTCGGAGGGCTGCAGCGAGACCCCCGTGGGACAGAGGACGGCGTGGGAAGCCTCATAAGGATCCGGAGGCTTCCCCCACCCGAGGTGAGTACCCCCCAGGGGATCTTTTTGATGTTACAGAGTCTCTTTAAAGCTAACATCATAACCTCGTCTATCAGGCAAGTTAATGACAGCAACTATATCTGATATAACAAAACCCATCTGGTTACACAGCAACTCTCTGATGACAAATCTCCTGTCTGGTAAGTCCTCTTTAGATCCTCTGTTCTTGAACCTAACCACATTCCTCCTCTTAAAAGCCTGACCAGTATAGGTGGGAGCCCCGCGGCTCCAGGCATTCCGAGGAGGAACATGGCCAGATCCAGCACTATTCCCACCCGCTGCTGCTGCTGGTGGCGGCTGGCTCACAAGAGGAGGGAAATCCTCGGGACTACTCTGCACAGAAACCTCCATCTCCCCATTCTCAGCGACCTCAGATTCAGCCATACCAGCAGCATTGTTATTTATGTCATTCTCACTATTCACAACCCCTCCACAATTGTCATCACTATCAGCTCCAGGCTCCAGGGTGAGGGTATGGAGTTTGCTATCATACATAATCTGGTTCTTGGGATTGGCGACTTTCAGTTTATAGACAGCGTCAATTTTGGCCTGTAACTTAAGTTTATTTTTCCTCAGAGCTTCCAGCTTTTTCACCAATGCGGGGATCTTGTCTGCAAGATGCAACTCAGGTGCACGCCTCACTCCTTTCTGCTTGTCTGCAGGGCGCTTAAACTCATCCTTGCTAGCAGCAGGACTGGTGGGCTCCTTGCTGCCACTACTTGGCTTGGTCTGCCTGGCCGGGCCAGATTGGGGCCGATTGCCGGTTGCTGATTGTTTGGTACAGACTTCCCTTGACTGAGGGAAACATTACGAGTCATTCGCGTGCCCGCACCACTCCGCTGTGTGCGCCGGGGACTGGGCTTCAGTTTCTCACTATGTTGTGTACTTCCATCAGACATCCCACTCAGCTGCTTCTGCTGATTACTCTTCACATCCCCCACACTGGACTTTACATTACAAACAATTCCATCCAGACTTACATTCTCTGCCGCTCCATCCTCAGCACTCCTTCCTCCAACGTTACCGCCATCCATGGCTTTCCCTCCGCACAGCTCTGTGTTCACTGCTGGAAGTCCATGGGATCTCCTTCCACCATTACACCCAGAAGCCTGGGACTCTCCTCCACACACTCCTCCATTTTTAGGCTTAGAAGCCTGCAAATTTCTTCCATGCTTAGGCCCAGAAGCCTGGGACTCTCCTGGGGAGTGTCCCCGCCCAGGGCAGCCAGGCCCTGGGCTTGTTCCAGACATTAGCAGAGCTCAGCACAGCACTGCCTGCAGCTGCTCTCACAGGAGCCACACCCAAACTGAGGCTGCACAGTAGGACTTCTCTTGCCCTGTATGCCGGGTGTAGTTCTCAGTATCTGCTCTTATTCTATATGTATGGAGGCTGCACAGTAGCACTTCTCTTGTCCTGTATGCTGGGTGTAATTGGAGATGGGCCGAACATCAAATTTTCGGTTCACGAACTTGAACCTGCTGCAACCGTTCGTGAATGGGCGAACTGCCATAGACTTCAATGTGCAATTCTAAAACCTACAGGGGCTGTTTCTGGCCACAAAAGTGGTAGAAAGGTTGTTTCAAGGGGCCTAACACCTGGACTGTGGTATGCTGGAGGGGAATCCATGGCAAATGTCCCACCAAAAATGACAAAGTTGACGCAGAGTCGTGTTTCAATCTCTAAAGGGCAGAAATCACATTACGTGGAATAAAGTGCTGCTTTAAAACGTGTGGAGTGTATACAAGTCCATCAGGCAGTGTGTAAGGGGGTTAGGTCCACTTCACACTGACAGACCAAACGCAGCGTTTACTGCACCGCAAACAACCGCAAAGAGCTTTAGTTTATGAAGTGTGTCCAGTAACGCAGCAGAAAATCCCCAGCTCTGTAGAGCATGTCCTAGCAACCAGGTCATAGAGATACTCATTGATGGCTCGTTCTTATTAAAGCAGACGTTCGCACATCATGAGCAGGGAATTGCAGTGAGTCAGGCTGTCGCAAATCAAGCGCCTCACTGGCATGTGGTTTCATCGCCGAATCTCAGCAACGCGCGCCATGGCCGTGTATGAATGCAACAGGCCAGAACAACGTTGTCATGGCATATACATTTTACATACAAATTTTTTTTGTTTTTTAAATGTCTGGTGCAGCTGTTGGGGTGACACTGACAAGAGATGCTATGACTTTGCTCTGCGCATGATGGAATAGGTTTACATACAAAAAGTTTTTTTTGCAGCCACGGTAGCAGAGGCCTGATCGATGTCATGGCTTATACATTTTACATACAAAATTTTAACTTTTTTTTTTTTTTTTTTTTTAGAGAAAAAAATGTTGCATTCCTGGCGAGTGACACTGCCAAGAACTGTAATGACCTGGCTCTGCACATGATGGGGCAGGTTTAAAAAAAAAAAATGTAATTTGAGGAAAACAAACATTTTTGCAGCCACTGTAACAGAGGCCAGACAATGTCATGGGCCATGGCATATACATTTGACCATTTTTTTTTAAATGTTTGTTGCACCCCTGTTGAGTGACACAAGAGATCTATTGACTTGGCTCTGCCAATGATGGTACAGGTTTACACGTACAAAAAGTTTATTTTTTTGAAAAAAATAGTTTTTTTTTTCAGCCACTGTAGCAGAGGCCAGACAATGTCATGGGCCATGGCATATACATTTGCCAAATACTTTTTTTTTTTAAATAAATGTTTGCTTTATCCCTGGTGAGTGACACTGACAAGTGATATGTTGACTTGGCTTTGCACATGTATGCAGGTTTACATACGAATGCAATTTGAGAAAAAAAAAACATTTTTGCAGCCACTGTAGCAGAGGCCAGACAATGTCATGGTATATACATTTGACAAAGTAAATGTAATTTTTTTAAAATAAATGTTACATATACATTTGATTTTACATACCAAAAATTATTTATTTATTGTTTTTGTTTTTTTAAATGTTTGTTGCAGTCGCAGAGAGTGACAAGATGTGGTGACTTGGCTCATGATGGAGCAGGTTTACATACAAATGTAATTTGAGGAGAAAAAAAAAACATTTTTGTAGCCACCGTAGCAGAGGCCAGACAATGTTATGGCATATATACAGTGGGATGCGAAAGTTTGGGCAACCTTGTTAATCGTTATGAATTTCCTGTATAAATTGTTGGTTGTTACGATAAAAAAATATCAGTTAAATATATCATATAGGAGACACACAGTGATATTTGAGAAGTGAAATAAAGTTTATTGGATTTACAGAAAGTGTGCAATAATGGTTTAACCACCCTGGCGTTCTATTTATTTCGCCAGGGTGGCGGCGCAGCGGGTTTTTTTGTATTATTTTTTAAATCATGTAGCTAGCCTAGCGCTAGCTACATGATTCCCCCCTCCCTGCAGCGTCCCTCCCACCCCTCCGATCGCCGCCGGCGCGTATGCCCGTAAGGAAATCCCATTCTGAACGGGATTTTCTTTAGGGCTTCCCCCATCACCATGGTGATGATCGCGATGACATCGACGTCATGACGTCACAGGGAGTCCCGATCCACCCCTCAGCGATGCCTGGCATTGATTGGCCAGGCTGCGCTTGGGGTTTCGGGTAGCGGCACATTGGCGGCGATTGACCCCCACACGCAGCTAAAAAGGTGCTAGCTGCGTGTTTAAAAAAAAAAATTAAGAAAATCGGCCCACCAGGGCCTAAGCAGCGCCCTCCGGCGGTAATGGACGAGCTGAGCTCGTCATTACCGCCAAGGAGGTTAAACAAAATTAGGCAGGTGCATACATTTGGGCATCACAAAAAAGAAATGAAATTAATGTTTAGTAGATCCCGCTTTTGCAGAAATTACAGCCTCTAAACGCTTCCTGTAGGTACCAATGAGAGTCTGGATTCTGGTTGAAGGTATTTTGGACCATTCCTCTTTACAAAACATCTCTAGTTCATTCAGGTTTGATGGCTTCCGATCATGGACAGCTCTCTAACTCACACCACAGATTTTCAATTATATTCACTTTCTGTAAATCCAATAAACTTAATTTCACTTCTCAAATATCACTGTGTGTGTCTCCTATATGATATATTTAACTGACATTTTTTATCGTAACAACCAATCATTTATACAGGAAAATCCTGACGATTAACAAGGTTGCCCAAACTTTTGCATCCCACTGTCTATATTTGACACACAATTTTTTTTTAAATAAATGTTTGCTGCATCCCTGTTGAGTGACACTGACAAGAGATGCGTTGACTTGGCTTAGCACATGTATGTGCAGGTTTACATACAAAAAGTTATTATATTTTTGAAAACATTTTTTTTTTTGCAGCCACTGTAGCAGAGGCCAGAACAATGTCATAGCATATACATTTTACATACCCCCAAAAAATTTTAAATAAAATTTTTGTTGCAGCTGTGGAGAGTTACAAGAGTCGCGACTCGCGGTGACTTGGCTCTGCACACGATGGTGCAGGTTTACATACAAATGTACAGTCACATAACAGGAGTACACATCTCCATTACATCACATGACATCAAGGATTGATCTGACCTGTTCCAGGATATGTGCTGGGGAGGGTGACCAGGGGTGATCCGGACAGCACAACAGCCGTTTCGCGCCGGTGTGGCGCTTACTCACGTGCTTGTGTTCAGGGCAAATGGTGGCGTGTTCGGGCTACTATGATGTAACGGTGGGGCCCCGCCCTCCACGCTCGCCATTGGCTAAGAGGACTGGAGTGGGAGAAGTAAAAGGTGAAGGGACGGAGGATCGCCGCGTTGCGGCGAAGAGAGCGTCACAAATACAGTTTATGCAGCAAATGCAATTGCTTATCAAAATCACAATAGAAAGTGCATTTCATTCGTGTCAATTTACAAAAAACGTGAGGTTATACAAAATATGGTGCATTATTTCACATTATTCCTTAGTGAAAACACAGTGCAAGCATTAAAAGAAGCAACAGCACATTTGCTGATCCTGCGAGGGGTGACCATGGCAACCCTTTTGTGTACTCCTAAGTATTTTATAAAACCTTATGCTTTATTTAGTTCCCTGTACATAAAAACCTTCTACCTTAAGGGGACAAGGAAAAGTCTATAGTCTGTACTGTAAGTGCATTCACTTCTCTAATTTTGCCGATTGCATTCATTCGGTTTCGTTGGACCATATGTGAAAGGCAAATCCTTGTGCCCATTGGTCAACTGCTTGTGTTAAGTGCTTTGGTGTCCATCACACTTCTTGACCGCACTCATCCCCAGACTGGCTTGTAATATCGTACTATACAGATCACGTATAGCGAGGCCATTGGGTGGCTTACGAAGCGCCGCGACTTGGTGATCAAGCAGGCTGATAAGGGGGGAATGTGGTAATTATGTCAAGTGAAACCTACACGCGGGAGGCCTACAGATAGTTAAATAGTGGTGATTACTATGAACGTCTGGATTGTAATCCGACGGTAAAGTACCAGTCGACTCTCCGCACTTTGTTAAGGCGGGGAGTCAAAAAGTGGTACATGTCACAGAGGTTGGCCATTGACCTATTCCCCTTATCCCCCCCAGTACCCTGTGTGGTACCACCTTCCTAAACTGCACAAGTCAATGGAGAGTCCCCCGGGGAGGCCCATAGTCTCCGGATGTGGGTCTCTCATGGAGCGACTATACCGGTTTTTGGACCATCTCCTGCACCCCCTCCTCGTGGGGGTGCCAGCCTATTTGACCGACACGCTAGACGCGATCAACATCGCGGAAAGCGTGGAATGACGGCCTGGATACAGACTAGCCACAATAGACGTGGAGAGTTTGTACAGCCGGATACCCCACGAGGAGGGTATCAAGGCTGTCCACAGGTTCTTGGACAGGACCAACAAGGATGATGGATACAAGGGCTTCCTGTGCAAGTGTCTCAGGTATGTCCTAACGCATAACGTGTTCATGTTTGATGGAAGGTGGTACAACCAAACCTCCAGGATGGCCATGGGGACCTCTGTGGCATGTACCTATGCAGGTCTCTTCCTGGGTGCATGGGAGGAGGACTAAGTGTCGACCCCCAAAAATCCATTTTGTGACAAAGTTAAAGTTTGGGCTCACTATGTAGACGATGTAATGGTCGTATGGCAGGGAGAGCAAGAAGAATTTGGGGTCTTTATGGGTTACCTTAATGAGAATCAGATTAATATGCGGTTCACGCCTGAGAGGCGTGAACTTTTTGGATCTAAGGATCAAACCGGATGGGCTTCAGGAAATCGGCAGCCGTCAACTCACTATTGCACAGAAGCAGCTTCCATCCGTAACACGTCAAATCCTCCCTGCCATATGGCCAGTTTTTGCACCTAAGGCGCAATAATTCCAATACAGATGTTTTTGAAACAGGCACATGAACTCACTGCACGCTTACCGGTAAGAAGTTACGATGAGATCACCCTTGAAGAAGCAAGGACAAGGGCTAGGGACAAGGATAGGTCCTCCCTCCTCTCCAGGCGGCCAAAAACCCCTGGGAGTAAGTCCGTTACATTTACTTTCGATTACACCCCAATGTCCAAAATATTGACCCAGGTCATCAAAAAGAATTGGTCGGTGATAACAAGGGATCCCGCCCTTCAAAAAGCCTTTCCTGACATCCCACGAGTAGCCTACAGAAGAGCACCAACATTGAGCAATGTTTTGATACGGAGTGAATACCGCTCCCTACTCCCTTGAACTGGCTAGCAGCTAGATGTCCTAAGGGTCACCACAAATGTGGTAATTGCAAATTCTGCCCCCAAATGCTGGAGGGTACCAACTACCGGATAGGGGGCATACAGTGGGGGGTGAGGGCATTTATCACATGCCAGACTGAATTTGTTTCCTATGTGATGTTTTGCCCTTGCAAATTCTACTATATAGGCAAAACCACCAGGCCACTAAAAGAGAGGGTGGGAGAACACCTCAAGTCCATCAAGTCGGGAAGGGGGTGCCCACGCCTTATAGAACATGTGAGGGAGGTGTCAGGAACCGGCCCGCAGCACGCCTGCGTATACGGTTCCCGACTGCGGGTTTGACCAGATCAAGCGGGGGACAGCCTTATTTAAGCTACAAACAAGGCTGTGACCCCTAAAAAGCTTCTTACTGCCACCACTAGCGGTTGCTAGACACATCAACTCAGCTGTCGACTGCTCAACACGCAATCTGCGTTTTCGTATTCGGGTCAGCTTTGCGCTTAGGCCGAATACGGGAACGCCACGCACCCACACACACAGTACAGTTGTACAGTAACACAGCACAATCAGGCACTGACTTGTAATGCAAGTTACACTGTCGTGCAGCAAAACCACTAACAGTCGTTCTGAACGATACTGTTAGCCACTCCCACTCTGCTGTCGAGCGCAGAAGTGCCCTATACACACAATGCAATTACAATTTCATATGGTAGTGTTGCTCAAGCATACAATTAGGCATGGACTTATACACAGCTACACTGCAGTCTCCTCTAGGCTATGAGTGTTAGTTTAGTACAGCAGAAGTCAAGCTTATTAAATAATAATTTAATATTCCAGGAAAAAAGTGGAACAATGCAGAACAGAATATATACAAAAGATTACAAAAAACAAAATAAAAAGTTACAAAATTAAGAGTTACAAAGATACACACGAGACAAGTTGCAAAAATAAAAATGGGATAAACGTAAAGTGAACTTTTACCATCGCAAATGTCCAACCGTGGAGAGACGCGGATTTACCGATTTCCTCAGGATCATCTCTAGCGATGAGCTACTCTCGGGAGAAGATACCTGTGACTGTTCTGGACCAACTTAAATAGTCTGAAGTGTCCCCTGGGGCATTTAATGTCCAGCCCCCAGGAACTAATGCAATTTCCCCGTTTGTGACATCACCGAACGCTTGTCATAATCTTCCTGTGATATGCGAACTTCAAAGGGTTCCTGTTTCAGCTTTTTGAAGGTTGCCGATTTCACAGGTAAGATTGTATCCTGAGAACAACAAGTATCCTGTTTACACTTACAGATTTCAAAGCAATTACACTTTCAGCCCACTATTCAGACTAAGAGGTAGCCGAACGCCTGTGTGGGCTTCAACCTGGTCGGGTAAATGTCTAAGTAAGTGTTTCCTTCCTAGTGGCTAGGTAGACAGTTCCTAATTACTGTCCAGGTTCCTTTGCCTATTGAAGGTGACTGGTCTATTCAATGAAGACAATGGCAGTTCCCTTGATCTCTGCCCTGAATGCAAATTTAATCTACATACAGACATTATCCAGGTGACACCTTCCAAAAGGCAGACTGGCTGACATACCTACACCTCTGACAAAATATACAGCAGATTAGAAAAATGATAGAAATATACTCCTGTATTCCTTATATCAGCCTCATAACTAGCTGCTATATTCCTGACAGGAGGTACATGGAGGCAGAGACAGGTGCTTGAAGTTTGCAGGCTTGCTGCATGTTGCCCCCTCTGGAAGAGGTGGCGACCGCGATCGAGAATTAACCCGACGAGAATCCTGAGTGATTTTGCGCACAGAGGCCTCTGGGCCTCAACGAAAGATTAGAACTGTAATACAATAATTCACAAAAGTTTATTAACCTATTTTGGTTCCTGGACGTAGAAACTACGTCCAGGAACCATGCGCGCTACCACGCGGTCCCGCGGCCGATCGCGCGCGCTCCCAGCCCGCGGTTCGTTAGCCAGGCAATCAGTGAATCGGGCTATGATGCCTGATCACTGATTCCTCTCCCCCGCTGAAAAAGCGACAGCTTCTCTCAGAAGCTGCGCATTTTCTGGCTGTTCCCTCCCCGATGCGTCACTCTAAGCGTGTGTTACGCTTAGAGTGACGTCATGTGAACAAACTCATAGCCGCCATCTTGTGGCCAAAAAGTAAAGCTACAACAAAAAGCAAAAAAAAATTAAAATCAACACACAATTACATTAACCTCCCTGCCGCTATAAAAAATTGCTGCGCACGGCAGGGAGGGTGTTTTTTGTCATTTTTTTTTTTTTAGCATGTAGCTAGCCTAGCGCTAGCTACATGCTTCCCCCCTCCCTGCGGCGTCCCCCCGAATGCGCCGATCGCCGCCGGCGCATATACCCATCCGGGGCTTCCCCCGTCGCCATGGCGACGGGCGCGATGACGTCATCGACGTCGTGACGTCAGAGGGAGTCATGAACCACCCCTCGACGCTGCCTGGCACTGATTGGCCAGGCAGCGCACGGGTCTCGGGGGGGGCACCCTCTGATGCGGTGGGTTGCGGCGAATCGGCGCGGAGCGGCGGCGATCGTAAGTTACACGCAGCTAGCAAAGTGCTAGCTGCGTGTAACAAAAAAAAAAAATTATGCAAATCCGCCCAGCAGGGCCTGAGGAATCCTCCGCGGCAGGTTACCCCGAGCTGAGCTCGGGATAACCGGCAGGGAGATTAAAAAACTATGGTTTACATCCCACCCTCCCAAAAATACCCAAATAAAATGTTTAATATATATAAAAAAAAAAAAAAACATTACAATAAAAAAAAAAATTAAATATTTACCTAAGGGTCTAAACTTTTTAAATATCAATGTAAAGATGAAATATTTCTATATTTTTTTTATTTTAAACTTGGAAATAGTGATAGATGCAAAACGGAAAAAATGCACCTTTATTTCCAAATAAAATATTGTCGCCATACATTGTGATAGGGACATAATTTTAACTGTGTAATAACCGGGACATATGGGCAAATACAATACGTGAGTTTTAATTATGGAGGCATGTATTATTTTAAAACTATAATGGCTGAAAACTGAGAAATAATGAATTTTTTCAGTTTTTTCTTATTCTTCCTGTTAAAATGCATTTACAGTAAAGTGGCTCTTAGCAAAATGTACCCCCCAAAGAAAGCCTAATTGGTGGCGGAAAAAACAAGATACAGTTCATTGTGATAAGTAGTGATAAAGTTATAGGCTAATCAATGGGAGGTGAACATTGCTCAAGTGAAAACAACGGAACGCGAATGGGTTAAGGACGTGTCCCAGTAAACATGAAAACAATTAAAACTATACAGTGCACAGGAAGGTAAGTGTTGACCTTAAGCAATAGTAGGTATCGGCACAATAGCCAAGTTATACTGCAAACACGGGTGTAACCAAATGTATTGGCAAGGATAATTACTGCAATACACCTTCTATAATCACATGAATATAGCCGCCAAACATGTGGAAAAGAAATATAACATCAGTCTTTCCCAGTCCAGCAACTCCTCTGGTACCACTGCCTCCCCGTGACCCCTCACGCAATCCGTGACCTCACGCGTTCCGTGACCCAGTCACTTCTCCAAAAGGTAAAAACCTAAGACTTCCGTCCTCTCTTAAACATAAGTTTGCCCGCCTCTTACAGTCACCTGACTCGCTAGTGATCCCCTCATCAGTCATCTAACGTCCGCATTAGTTGCGGTCCACTTGTGCGTGGCCGCGCACAGTGACGTAATCATGTTCCCAGTCATACTGACAGGTATCCGGGATCATGTGTTCCTATCTAGTGTATCCGGGATCACGTGTTCCTATCTAGTGTTCAGTATTGGGCCTGGGAGGGACAATAAAGTTATACAAACGGCGGCATACAATACAATACAATACATTATATACTTTAAATAGCAAGTTAAGCAAAATGTTTTTGAGCATTAAATTAGAATAAATACAGCGGAATATAGCAAATACAAGTAAGAATAACATCCGATCCAAATAATTCATACATTTCATAAAAGGTACTGTTGGCTAAGTTTTTGCTGCCATCTCCTGGTGAAAATTGATATACACATTCAATATGAATAAATACAAAAACCAAAGATGGGAAAAGGGGAATAGGAAAAACAGGGAAAATGTATATGTGCAATTATCATTAGGGTCCTTTTACACTTAATCAGTTGCTCTCAGTTAAAGCGGAAAGAAAACTGATTTTCAAAGTAAGTCCCATGTTTTCCTATGGCACCTTTCACACTTAACGCGTTTTAACTGAAATGTTTTTCACAATGCACTGCTATGGAAAAACGCATACCAACGTGCACTAACGCACACAACTGATTAAGTGTAAAAGGGCCCTTACAATTACAAGTTGGCTTGTGAGTATAAAGATGGGCATGTTTATTAGATAAAGTGCATAACTAATAAAGTGCATTCGTGGCCAAAAAATATTGACCTCATTTTAATAGGTGTACAAAATTGCATAGTGCAAATCTTGATTGTGTTGCTTGATCGTATAATCACGCTTTCCAGTCCTTGTTATCCTGTAAGTCAGATCAAATATAATCAGTGATAAACTTAAAAAAATAAATAAAAATAAATATCAAATGATTATAGTGACGTGTGCCAAAACTGTGCAATTCAGAACCACTTCAAAGGTGAAGTGTATCATATCACCAATTGTATTGGACCTTGCTGTACTTACAACAGCATGCCCTAATGCAAATAAAAAAGGAAAAAGTGTGTGTCAATTCACCAAATGAATGGGTCTCGCTGTACTCACATCAGCGTGCCCTAAATAAAACAGTAAGCAGAAGTAAAAGCCGCCACCAAGCAATCTCTCTACCACTCCATGCCAATCTTTTAAACAATTTTTGCAACAAAACAATGAAAAGGGTGCAGACAGACGATAATATCTATAAAACATTATATTAGTCAATACATAGGAAAAGAGGACATGATAATTTATCACACTCGCTATTACGGAAGAAAGCACCCAAAACTGTATTCCTCATTTAGGCCATATGGACTTCTACTCTATAAAGCATGTATCCACCTTATCTCAGCTCTCAAAAGTTTGATGACAATATTGCCACCACGGATATTTTGTTGTATATGTTGTACAAAATCGCCATCCTGATAAGGAACTATTATGTGCATAAAATGCATATGCTGCTACAGTCATTTTTTTTTTTTAGACCATTCAATGGGTTACACACAGGGCTGGAAAGTTCAGTGCAGAGATATGTGGACGCATCCGAAGTGTAGATTATGTTATCTTGTGTTTACTTAATTGTATCAAGTGAGGAATGTGACACATTCTCTGACTGTGGAGAAGCTCCTGGAGACAGAGACTCAAAGTGTTTCTGAATACAAAACATAATGAATAAAAACAGTTATTAATAAAATGCAAAGTCAGCTCACAAAGCAAAAAACTGTACTTTTGGGAACGTATAATTTCTAAATGAATAATAATACTTATGCACAAATGCAAATATGATAACCGTATGGCATATAAAAAGTAGGAAAACATGTTTTTATTGAATATTATGTCAGGGTTTTATACCGCTTTAACCTCCCTAGTGTTCTGGACGAGCTAGGCTCATCCAGAGACGCCGGAGGCCACCGCTCAGGCCCTGCTGGGCCGATTTGAATATATTTTTTTTAAACACGCAGCTAGCACTTTGCTAGCTGTGTGTTTCTCCGATCGCCGCCGCTACCCGCCGCGTAATAGGGCCCCTCCTCCCCAGTCCCCGTGCGCAGCCTGGCCAATCAGTGCCAGGCAGCGCTGAGGGGTGTATTGGGACTCCCTATGACGGCACAACGTCGATGACATCATTCTGTTCGTCGCCATGGCGATGGGGAAAGCCCTCAAGGAAATCCCGTTCAGAACGGGATTTCCTGACGGGCATAGGTGCCGGCGGCGATCGGAAGGGTGGGTGGGAATTGGCAGGGAGGGGGGTATCATGTAGCTAGCGCTAGGCTAGCTACATGATTAAAAAAAAAAAATAGGTATAAAAAACCATGCGCAGAATCAGAACGCCCAGCAGGTTAACTTGCTATTTATAGTATGTAATGTATTGTATTGTATTCAGGGCCGAATTTAAGCCAAGGCCTCCTAGGCCATGGCCTAGGGCACCACAGGAGCAAGGGCACCAAAGCAGCAGGCTAACCTGGTGCAATTGCAAGCTTGCAAATGCTGCAATGCAGGGATTTCAGATGAGCACCTGACCAGATGAGCACCTGACCACGGCCACCTGTGCAGCAGCCACCTTGCTCTCTGTGTACATTTGCATTGTGGCTGGTGGCTCTGGACTTGGGCAGCATTGGAGATGGAAAGGAAGAGGAAGCTTCTGCACTGGAGACAAGTGGAGAAATGATTGACACTGATGGCTGCTGCAGTGTGAAGGCAAACTGGCTACCTATACTGAAAGGGGGGGGGGGGAGGAGGGATTAAGGGGGTCATCTGGCTACCTATACTGGAGGGAAAGGGGGGAGGGGTCAACTGGCTACCTATACTGGGGGGGTCATCTGGCTACCTATACTAGAGGGAGGAGGAGGGGGTCATCTGGTTACCTATACTGGAGCAAAGGGGGGGAAGGGTCATATTGCTACCTATACTGAAGGGGGGGCAGCTGGTGACAGTGGCCTTGGGCGGTAAAAAGTATAAATCCAGCCCTGATTGTATGCCGCCGTTTGTATAACTTTATTGTCCCTCTCAGACCTGCAACATGCCCAATACTGAGCACTAGATAGGAACAAGTGATCCCGGATACCCGTCAGTATGACGGGAAACGTGATTACATCACTGTGCGCGGCTGCACACAAGTGGACCGCAACTAATGCGGAAGTTAGATGACTGACGAAGGGATCACCAGCGAGTCAGGCGACTGGAAGGGGCGGGCAAACTTATGTTTAAGAGAGGACGGAAGTCTTAGGTTTTTACCTTCTGGAGAAGTGACTGGGTCACGGAACGCGTGAGGTCACGGATTGCGTGAGGGGTCACGGGGAGGCAGTGGTACCAGAGGAGTTGCTGGACTGGGAAAGACTGATGTTATATTTCTTTTCCATATGTTTGGCAGCTATATTCATGTGATTATAGAAGGTGTATTGCAGTAATTATTCTTGCTTATACATTTAGTTACACCCGTGTTTTCAGTATAACTTGGCTATTGTGCCGATACCTACTATTGCTTAAGGTCAACACTGACCTGCCTGTGCACTGTATAGTTTTAATTGTTTTTATGTTTACTGGGACACGTCCTTACCCATTTCTGCCGCCCGGACGTGCCCCCATGCTGTCCCCAGGTAGTCCTGGGATCAGTGAACGGGAACATGGTTCCCAATCACCGATCCGTGTCCCCAGCAGAAAAACTGAAGCGCTTACTAGTGGCTTCAGTCTTTCTGCACGTAAAATTTTCCGCGTCCCCCTTGTGCTTCCGCTTAGCTAGAAGTACAAGGAGAAAAAAAACTCAAGGTGGCCATCTTATGGCCAAATAGTAAAACTACATCTACATATTTTTTACATTACAATTTACACATATAATAACATAAAAAATTAACAGTTTATTTCCCACACCAAAATATTACACAAAATTTTTAATGGAAAAAAAAAGACAAATAGTTACCTAAGGGTCTGAACTTTTTAAATATGCATTTGAAAGGGGTATACTACGAACATTTTTTTAATTATAAGCTTGTAAATAGTGATGGACGCAAAATGGAAAAATGCACCTTTATTTCCAAATAAAATATTGGCGTCATACATTGTGATAGGGACAACATTTAAATGGTGTAATAACCAAGACAAACAGGCAAATAAAATACATAGGTTTTAATTATGGTAGCGTGGATTATTTTATAGCTATAATGTCCGAAAACTGAGAAATAATGGAATTTTTCCATTTTTTTCTTATTAATCCTGTTAAAATGCATCTATAAAAAAAATAATTCTTAGCAAAATGTACCACCCAAAGAAAGCCTAATTGGTGGAGGAAAAAAAACAAGATATAGATCAATAAATTGTGATAAGTAGTGATAAAGTTATTAGCGAATTAATGGGAGGTGAAAATTGCTCTGATGCATAAGGTGAAAAATCCCAGCGGGCTGAAATGGTTAATAAAGTTTATTGTATTATGTTTCTGGTGGCTTGATTATAATTAAATATGGTTGCCTAGATGGACGCTTTCTTGCATTTAATAATGGGCCATGGCATATACATTTTACAAACAAAATGTTTTTACTAAATAAATGTTTATTGCATTGCTGGTGAGTGACACTGACAAGAGATGCGTTGACTTGGCTTTGCACATGTATGTGAAGGTTTACATACAAATGTAATTTGAGTAAAAAAAAAAAATTAGCAGCAAACAAGCATAAAAGTCCACTTGTCCTAAAACCAGAGTGTTAAAATAATTTACTACACACTACTGCAAATGAGTAACCAGGCCATGTATACCCCTTTAAAGATATGATGGGGAATTTATCCATATGGATACAATCATAACTTTAAAGGGGTACACATACCTTGGTTATTCATCTTCCATGGTGTATAGTAATTGATTTTTATACCGACAGGTTTTGTATTCCATCTCCTCAAGTGAGATTATCAATGTTTCTTTTTGTTATTTCAAAATTACTCCCTGGAAAAGACCTATACAAAGATACTACCAAGCCTGCCTGTTCACCTGCACACTGGTCTGGCATTTGAACTGAGCCATTCAAGTAGTGTTTTTAGATCACAGCGCTGTACATGGTAAGTAGACCGCGATTTCACTGGCTAACAGTCTCCTAGCGGCAATCGCCGCTGGGAGACATCCAAGCAGGGATGCCCGCTATCTCCTGCAAACTATGCCCCAAGGATCTTCCGCTGATCGGCGTGACGCGGTCGTGGGGCTGCCTCCGCGTCCACGCCCATCGGCGTGACGTGGTCGGCAAGAACTTAATAAAAGAAACCTAAAAAACCCCCTAAGTAGATGGACTAGTCCAAAACCTTTCAGTAAGAGGTTCAGAGTTAGTAGATTAGAATACCTACTGTTAGTGACTGCTACATAGAAGCTAGAAAAAAAAACCCAGTGCATTTACTCTGGGACAAATGTACTTGTTATATGTATATGTAGATAAGTATTTAGAGGTTGTTTTTTTTTTTTGCTATAGTGCCCCTTTAATGATGAACCTGTGGGCATATATTGTTTGTCTCTGTGCTCTGGGCCTGGTCTTACTCCCAATTTTAATTTGGAAAGGTACCGGGATGGGGGTAGTGGGGGAAGGGGAAGGACATCCTCAATTAAAACAGATTATAGGGTTAACCACTTGAGGACCAGAGGTTTATACCCCCTAGTAACCAGGTGATTTTTTTTTTACAATGCAACACTTCACAAGTTTAACGGTTTATTGCTCAGTCATACAACTTAGCATCCAAATTAATTTTACCTCCTTGTCTTCCCACTAATAGAGCTTTCTTTGGGTGGTATTTGATTGCTGCTGCAATTTAAAGAATTTTAAAACTTATTAATTAAAAAGATTTTTTTTTCTAAATAAAAAAAAACCCCTATTTTTTTATTTCTCCCTTCCCTCCGTAAATTAGCCCTAGATCGTGTACATACATACACTACACTTCACATACTTGGGCATCAGCCTATGATAGGGATTAGATTGTGAGCCCTTCAGAGAGACAGTTAAGTGACAAGGCTGTCCTCTGTACAGCGCTGCTTTCGATTGCAGCGCTGTACACATGATGTTTTCCTTTTTTTTAATGTAAATAACAGCCTGTCAGCTCAGATTGTGGCTGGCAGGCTGATCGCTGTGCCCCGCTGTGTTGACTGCAGGGAACGTGCTCGTTCCCTGCAAATCTCGCTCCTTGCAAGATCACACCATATGGTGTGATCAAGTAACGAGAGAGCCGCTCTGTGTTAGGCTGTCACAGAGTGGTTAATCCAGCCTAACCAGGGCAATGGCAAACAGTAGCAAGATTCCAGCAGATTAGTTAAATGAGGCTAATAGAGAGTAGTTTGTGATAAGAATGCGGAGTATGCTGAGGTTGGAGTTACACCCAGATACGAGAATCTCTCTGTTTATTGGAAATCGAACCTCTGTCAGACTGTGTTTGGCTTGCCCATCTAGAATAATGCTTTAGGGTGTTAGGTCTATTTATGTTGTGGAGAACTGAGTCATGTCTTGTTAAAGGACAACTGAAATAAAACAAGCTGCATGCTTGTTTCTGGTGTTATGCAGACATTGCTGGATAGTATAAATAGGTCAGCAAATAGTCAGGAAACTGGTGTTGCTTAACCTCCCTGGCGGTGCGCAGTTTCTGAGGCTGTGTCCGCGGGAGGGATTTTTTGAATTAAAGTTGTTGTAGGCTTTGTAGCTGTCCTCATACAACCGCACCAATGGCTCCTTGACGTGCTGTGATCAGCCCTGGAGTCACAGGGAATCGATATATCAGATGTAAAGATCCGCACCGTCTAAAAACGAATTTATTGAAGCTGTTTTAAAAAATTGACAAAAGCATATAAAAATTCAGTGTGTGCCGGGTCCCATGATGCACGGCGTTTTGGATATGGTATCCTTTCTCAAATCAGATCCATTACACACTACATCCCTGATAAAAAAAAGCCCGCCTTTAACTCCCCCATTGGAGGACCTGATAGAGATCTCCATCATCTGCATAAATTTGCATACATACAGGTATTCTTCACAACACAGTTCAAAATTACATTAACATTAAGTTCCGTTTTTACTACAAGCACATACAAGCCCTTAACTCCTAACCAGCCACTCATAAAGCGATTCAAAACCGCACTCAGTGTAGGCGTAAAAACACATCCTTCACACTTAAAAATCACAGTGCGTGAGCGCTATTAGAGTATCCGTGGGATCAGCCAGTCAAAATCCAGCCGATGACGTCTGCTTGGTTGGATAGAAGGACTTCAAACTAATGCAGCCAGTCACAGCAAACCTCACCCAATCAGGAAACAGCTGACAACGTCCGCTCATTCACAGTGCGACGCTAAGGTCACATACTTCAAAGGGATGAATCATTCCTAATGCGACAATAAGGTCGCACCAAAGTTATAACAAATAGAGGTATTATCTGGTGGACATGTCACATGAGATATTACAGTTGTGTTCAAAAAATTCAACTGAAATTGAGTGTTTTGGCCAGTTTGCCATTGATTTTGATCATTTCAGTCATCTTGTTTACAATTAAATCAAAGAGGCTCTTGTAAGTCAGACAAATATAACATAACATTTATAATGAAATAACCACAAATTTATTTTCTGTGCTCAGGGCCCGTTCAGACTACAAAGTGCGGACCGCAACGCATGCGGACCGCAACGCGTACGAACGCACGCCATCCGCGTTCGTATGCGTTGCGTGGCTGATCCAATCACTGAAAAGTGAATGGGACAGCCACGCGTTTTTGTAAAATCTGCGTGCAGCATGCGTTCCCGGACCGCACAGGTCCGGAACGCATGCTGTGTGAACATCAGACATTGCACTCTATGCAATGTCTGATGTCCTGCGTGTCGGCCCCCCCGCACGCGTTTCCAAAACGCATATGGAAACGCGTGCAGTGTGAACGGGCCCTCACATCATCAGTTTTATTCAACCCCCAAGTGACATTCATTCTTAGGGCCTGATTCACAAAGCGGTGCTAACAGTTAGCACACTGGTGAAAAGCCCTTTATCATGCCTAAACTCAGTTTAGGCATGATAAGTTTAGGTGTGATAAGTTTAGGTGTGATAAGTTTAGGCATGTTAAGTTTAGGTGTGATAAGTTTAGGCATGATAAGTTTAAGCGCCAACTGCGTTAGCACCGCAGTGCACAGCTGATCAAAAGTTTTGCGCTAGCAAAGACTGGTGCACTTCGTATAAAGTTTAATGGCGCTGCTTTGCGTGCGGGACTTTGCAAGCGATCTAAACTTATCTAAACTTAGCATGCCTAAACTTATCACACCTAAACTTATCATGCCTAAACTTATCACACCTAAACTGGCTTTTCACCAGAGTGGTGCAATGGTTATCATGCCTAAAGTCTCTAACTGAGTTAGCACCGCTTTGTGAATCGAGCCCCTAGTACTTAGAACATCCTTTTCCAGTTATAACAGCTTTTAAACGTGAAGCATAGCTTGACACAAGTGTCTTGCAGAGATCTACGGGTATCTTAGCCCTTTCTTCATGGGCAAACGCCTCCAGTTCAGTCACATTCTTAGGCTTGAGCACTGAAACTGCTTTCTTTAAGTCCCACCAGAGGTTCTCAATCAGATTTAATTCTTGTGACTACGATGGCCACTCCAAAATGTTCCAGCCTTTAATCTGCAACCATGCTCCAGTGGACTTGGAGGCAGGGCCGGGCCGAGGCATAGGCTGGAGAGGCTCCAGCCTCAGGGCGCAGTGTAGGAGGGGGCGCACAATTCATTCAGCTGTCATTCCTAATTGTGTTTGAAGCAGAAAGAAATAAGAAAAGGGGATACATAGCAGTGACTGCAAGCCAGATAACTAGATATTAAGGTTTTGGGGAGGTTGTGGGCCCTGTGGCACCTCTTAGTCTAATAGCAATCAGTGTTTGACGGCTGGGGTGGCAGGGATGGAGGGGCGCACTTTGGTGTCTCAGCCTTGGGTGCTGGAGGACCTTGTCCCGCCTCTGCTTGGAGGTATGCTTGGGATCATTGTCCTGTTGAAAGGTCCAACGTCTCCCAAGCCTCAGGTTTGTGACGGACTGCATCACATTTTCATCCAATATCTCCTGGTACTGAAGAGAATTCATAGTACCTTGCGCACGCTGAAGAGTCCCTGTACCTGCAGAAGCAAAACAGCCCCAAAGCATGATTTACCCCCCGCCATGCTTCACAGTAGGCAAGGTGTTCTTTTCTTCATAGGCCTTGTTCTTCCTCATCCAAACATAGCGTTGATCCATGGGCCCAAACAGTTCCAATTTTGTTTCCTCGGTCCACAGAACACTATCTCAAAACTTTTGTTGTAGTGTTCTGTGGACTGATGAAACAAAATTAGAACTGTTTGGGCGACCTGGTTTGCGCCCACAAAGTGATAAGGCTCACTAACTGGCTTAGCACCGGTTAGTGAATCAAACCCCTTGTACATTCAAAACAGAAAGTGACATTCTGCTCTGCTTTCGTGGAACGATACAGAATCGCTAATCGTCTCGACTTCCGTATCATTCATGACAACTAGTTGTGATGACTGCCAATGCCAGAGATGTCAGATATGCTCATTTGAAAGCACAGGCTGTTATCAATATGTCTGCTTCCATCAATCAGGAAGTAAAAACACTGCAGATTCATCTTAGGATTTCTATTAGCTGTAACAATGAAATGTTTTTTGTTTAAAAGGTTATTATGCTGTTGCATATCTTTTAGAGCAGAAAGGAGGTCCTGAGTTCTGGTCCACTTTAAGAGTATCCAAAGCTGTTCAAACATCTGATGCCTAATACACACCATACCATTTTCTGTTATATTTTTCTGGAACATTTTCTGTAATTAGATTATTTTCTGTAAAGTACAGGTAGAGACTGGTCATTATCTCTGGTGCATTGTCTTCTGGTCATCTCCTGCTGAGTAGAACAACGCCTAATTGCTAGGCAGGTAGATGGTTAGATAGATAATTTCCAATATGTTGGAAATGATCTATCTGGCAGGTAAATCTAACAGAAAATCTTATGCTGGGTTTACACCATACAATTTTCTGTTAGATTCTTCTGTTAGATTTTCTGTTAGATTTTCTGTTGGAATGCATAATTAGATTATGTTCTGTAGAGAATGGTCATTATCTCTGGGGCATTGTCTTCTGGTCACCTCCTGCTGAGTAGAACAATGACTAATTGCTCGGCAGTTAGATCGTAAAATAGATACATTTCCAACATGTTGGAAATTATCTTTTTGGCAGGTAAATCTTATAGAAAATCTTACAGAAAATTGCATGGTGTGTACCTAGGCATAAGATTTTCTGAACAGTTGCCAAACCTCAAACAAACTGAACTGTCTTTCTTTCTTTTACTATCGCTAGCTAAAACCAGAACTGGAGAGACTTACTAATTATTAAGTTGTATCAAGCAATATAAAAATAGCTTATTACTCATAGCTATGACCATCATGTGTGCATAATATTTAAATCAGAATACACTTATTAATCACTATGATGAATCATACAGTTCCAGAAGCTTATATCCTATATATAACAAAAAAAAACCGTTATATTTGTATTTATTCAATCCATAAATGAATGATTTAATCACTCGTATTGGAAATACGACAAATCTTAGATGCAACTCCATGGGGGTGGGGTCACCTGTCCACCTCCTGTGCTGAGCACTAGCAAGCGGGATAAAGTATTTGACTGTTTTTCACTATTTTTTTTTTTTACCAAATGTGTCTTAAAAAGGACCTGAACTCAGAACTTCCTCTCTGCTCTAAAAGATAAGCAACAGCATAATAACATTTACAGAAAAACATTTCTTTGTTACAGCTGATACTAATCCTGCAATAATCTCAAGAGTTTCTACTTCCTGCTTTTATGGAAGCAGACTTAAAGATAATCTGTACTCTAATATTCTTACACTAAAAAGCATACCATTCTATTCCTAATTTTCTCCTGGGCCCCTCTGTGCTGTTTCTGCCACTCTCTGCTGCAATCCTGGCTTGTAATTAACAGTTTTAGGCAGTGTTTACAAACAAACTAACTAGCTTGTGATAGGCTCACATAAACAGAGTGTGTGAGTCATACAGAATGTGCAGGGGGCCTGCAGAGGGTGTGTATCGCTTCTATCCAATCACAAGCAGCCCTGCACATTCCACACATTCAAGCCTTAGCCCGACAGACACGACAGAGGAGATAAGATTTATTACAGAGACAGTGCAATTAGGAAAGGCTGCAGTAAGCCAGAGCACATTAGAACAGGCATAGGAACTTATAGGATAGAAGAACTAAGGCTGAAAAATTTGTTACAGAGTCTCTTTAAGGCTCGTACACACGATTGATTTCCTGGAACGACGGGTCCGTCAGACCCTCCCGCTGGGCGGGCGTTCCAGCGACAGTACAGCGTGTGTACAGTCTGTCTGCAGACTGATAAGGCTGTTTCTGAACGTGCGGATCGTTCAGAAACAGCCTTATCAGTCTGCCTGTCTGACGGACCCGTCGTTCCAGGAAATCAAGCGTGTGTACGAGCCTTTATTATAGTGAACATCCTGTGTTTTCAAATGAGCTTATCTGCTGTAGCAGTCAGGTGTCACAGGAGAGATCAAGTTACAGCTTGTGATTAGACACAGATGAAGGGGGCATTAGACAGGCTAAACTCTCTAAATACATTCAGGGTGCATTTCTCTCTGTTTTCCTTCTGTCCTGTGCAAGAGTTCAGGTCCACTTTAAAGAGAGAATGAAGTCTCATAAAATTCATGTTTTTATTTAAAAAAATGTGCTTAACATCATAGCCCTACCTAAAACTCTGCATCTCCGCAGCTGTAATCTATCTAAATCACCCCAAACTCCCTGGGAGGGGCAATCTGGGCAGCGCTTCCATGAGAGGCAGAGCTATGAGTCGCAGCTCTGCCTCTCAGCCTGAATCGCCGCCTTCGCGAGCCCATCTCAATCTTCCTTCACTGAGAGGGGCACGGGATAGGCGGAGATACGCGGATGATTGACGCTGAAAGCTCTGCCTCCTCCAGCAGCAAAATCCACGACCAAGAAAGTTGTGGATTTTGCGGGGGAGAGGGAGGGGGGAGTTGGGGGGATTTAGTGAGGTTAAAGCTGCGGGGATGCGACGTTTTAGGTAGGGCTATGATGTTAAACACATTTTTAAAATAAAAACGTGAATTTTACGAGACTTCAGAGTCTCTTCAAGCCTTGTACACATGCGTGATCAAAGTCAACTGAGGCAGCCAATAACCATTGGTGTGTACAACTACCGCTGCGCCGCAAGTGATCTGCTGGGCGGCAGCCAACTCCATTGGGCATGCCGCTCCCCCTGCTGCCGCCTGACATCACTTACGTGCCGCTCCCGTCGTCCCACAGCTTCCCCGTATAGCAACAGAACGCGTCGTCTATACAGCTGATTTCACATCTGTACAGCCCGGCTCAGCAATGTTGGTCAAGGGTACCGATCTCAAACAGATGACATCAGTCAAAGGTGTGTGCTCATCTTTAGTGAATTGAAGACAGTGAGTGAATAAACAAATGGCACAATATATCACAGAGCAGATAGTGGCAGCAGTGACAGGTCATGTCACAGAGGAGATAGTGACAGGACATGTCATCGAGCATACAGTGGCAGGCGTGACAGGACATGTCACCGAGCAGATAGTGGCAGCAGTGACAGGACATGTCACCGAGCAGATAGTGGCAGCAGTTACAGGACATGTCACAGAGCATACAGTGGCAGCAGTGACAGGACATGTCACAGAGCATACAGTGGCAGGCGTGACAGGACATGTCACTGAGCATACAGTGGCAGCAGTGACAGGACATTTCACAGAGCAGATAGTGGCAGCAGTGACAGGACATGCCACAGAGCAGATAGTGGCAGCAGTGACAGGACATGTCATCGAGCATACAGTGGCAGGCGTGACAGGACATGTCACAGAGCATACAGTGGCAGCAGTGACAGGACATGTCACAGAGCATACAGTGGCAGCAGTGACACAGGACAAGTCACAGAGCAGATAGTGGCAGCAGTGACAGGACATGTCACCGAGCAGATAGTGGCAGCAGTGACAGGACATGTCATCGAGCATACAGTGGCAGGCGTGACAGGACATGTCACAGAGCATACAGTGGCAGCAGTGACAGGACATTTCACAGAGCAGATAGTGGCAGCAGTGACAGGACATGTCACCGAGCATACAGTGGCAGCAGTGACAGGACATTTCACAGAGCAGATAGTGGCAGCAGTGACAGGACATGTCACCGAGCATACAGTGGCAGCAGTGACAGGACATTTTACAGAGCAGATAGTGGCAGCAGTGACAGGACATGTCACCGAGCATACAGTGGCAGCAGTGACAGGACATTTTACAGAGCAGATAGTGGCAGCAGTGACAGGACATGTCACAGAGCATACAGTGGCAGCAGTGACAGGACATTTTACAGAGAAGATAGTGGCAGCAGTGACAGGACATGTCACCGAGCAGACAGTGGCAGCAGTGACAAGACATGTCACAGAGCATACAGTGACAGCAGTGACAGGACATGTCACCGAGCATACAGTGGCAGGCGTGACAGGACATGTCACCGAGCATACAGTGGCAGGCGTGACAGGACATGTCACAGAGCAGATAGTGGCAGCAGTTACAGGACATGTCACAGAGCAGACAGTGGCAGCAGTGACAGGACATGTCACAGAGCAGATAGTGGCAGCAGTGACAGGACATGCCACAGAGCAGACAGTGGCAGCAGTGACAGGACATGTCACAGAGCAGATAGTGGCAGCAGTGACAGGACATGTCACACAGCATACAGTGGCAGCAGTGACAGGACATGTCACAGAGCAGATAGTGGCAGCAGTGACAGGACATGTCACCGAGCATACAGTGGCAGCAGTGACAGGACATGTCACAGAGCAGATAGTGGCAGCAGTTACAGGACATGTCACAGAGCAGACAGTGGCAGCAGTGACAGGACATGTCACCGAGCATACAGTGGCAGCAGTGACGGTACATGTCACAGAGCATACAGTGGCAGCAGTGACAGGACATGTCACAGAGCAGACAGTGGCAGGAGTGACAGGACATTTCACAGAACATACAGTGGCAGCAGTGACAGGACATGTCACAGAGCTTACAGTGGCAGCAGTGACAGGACATGTCCCACATGTCACAGAGCAGACAGTGGCAGCAGTGACAGGACATGTCACAGAGCAGATAGTGGCAGCAGTGACAGGACATGTCACTGAGCATACAGTGACAGCAGTGACAGGACATGTCCCCGAGCATACAGTGGCAGGCGTGTCAGGACATGTCACCGAGCATACAGTGGCAGGCGTGACAGGATATGTCACAGAGCATACAGTGGCAGTAGTGACAGGACATGTCACAGAGCAGATAGTGGCAGCAGTTACAGGACATGTCACAGAGCAGACAGTGGCAGGAGTGACAGGACATGTCACAGAGCATACAGTGGCAGCAGTGACAGGACATGTCACAGAGCAGATAGTGGCAGCAGTTACAGGACATGTCACAGAGCAGACAGTGGCAGGAGTGACAGGTCATGTCACAGAGCATACAGTGGCAGCAGTGACAGGACATGTTACAGAGCATACAGTGGCAGTAGTGACAGGACATGTCACAGAGCAGACAGTGGCAGCAGTGACAGGACATGTCACATAGCAGATAGTGGCAGCAGTGACAGGACATGTCACAGAGCATACAGTGACATCAGTGACAGGACATGCCACAGAGCATACAGTGGCAGCAGTGACAGGACATGTCACAGAGCTTACAGTGGCAGCAGTGACAGGACATGTCCCACATGTCACAGAGCAGACAGTGGCAGCAGTGACAGGACATGTCACAGAGCAGACAGTGGCAGCAGTGACAGGACATGTCACACATGTCACAGAGCAGACAGTGGCAGCAGTGACAGGACATGTCACAGAGCATACAGTGGCAACAGTGACAGGACATGCCACAGAGCATACAGTGGCAGCAGTAACAGGACATGCCACAGAGCATACAGTGGCAGCAGTGACAGGACATGTCACAGAGCATACAGTGGCAGCAGTGACAGGACATGTCACAGAGCAGACAGTGGCAGCAGTGACAGGACATGTCACAGAGCAGATAGTGGCAGCAGTGACAGGACATGTCATTGAGCACATGGTGGTAGCAGTAACAGGACATGTCACAGAGAGCAGACAGTAGCAGCAGTGACAGGACATGTCACAGAGCATACAGTGGCAGCAGTGACAGGGCATGTCACAGAGCATACAGTGGCAGCAGTGACAGGACATGTCATTGAGCACATGGTGGCAGCAGTGACAGGACATGTCACAGAGCATACAATGCCAGCAGTGACAGGACATGTCACAGAGCAGATAGTGGCAGCAGTGACAGGACATGTCACAGAGCATACAGTGGCAGCGTGACAGGACATGTCACAGAGCAGACAGTGGCAGCAGTGACAGGACATTTCACAGAGAAGACAGTGGCAGCAGTGACAGGACATGTCACAGAGCAGACAGTGGCAGCAGTGAAAGGACATGTCACAGAGCAGACAGTGGCAGCAGTGACAGGACATGTCACAGAGCAGACAGTGGCAGCAGTGACAGGACATGTCACAGAGCATACAGTGGCAGCAGTGACAGGACATGTCATTGAGCACATGGTGGCAGCAGTGACAGGACATGTCACAGAGCATACAGTGGCAGCAGTGACAGGACATGTCACAGAGCATACAGTGGCAGCAGTGACAGGACATGTCACAGAGCATACAGTGGCAGGAGTGACAGGACATTTCACAGAACATACAGTGGCAGCAGTGACAGGACATGTCACAGAGCTTACAGTGGCAGCAGTGACAGGACATGTCCCACATGTCACAGAGCAGACAGTGGCAGCAGTGACAGGACATGTCACAGAGCAGATAGTGGCAGCAGTGACAGGACATGTCATTGAGCATACAGTGACAGCAGTGACAGGACATGTCACCGAGCATACAGTGGCAGGCGTGACAGGACATGTCACCGAGCATACAGTGGCAGGCGTGACAGGATATGTCACAGAGCATACAGTGGCAGTAGTGACAGGACATTTCACAGAGCAGATAGTGGCAGCAGTTACAGGACATGTCACAGAGCAGACAGTGTCAGGAGTGACAGGACATGTCACAGAGCATACAGTGGCAGCAGTGACAGGACATGTCACAGAGCAGATAGTGGCAGCAGTTACAGGACATGTCACAGAGCAGACAGTGGCAGGAGTGACAGGTCATGTCACAGAGCATACAGTGGCAGCAGTGACAGGACATGTTACAGAGCATACAGTGGCAGTAGTGACAGGACATGTCACAGAGCAGACAGTGGCAGCAGTGACAGGACATGTCACATAGCAGATAGTGGCAGCAGTGACAGGACATGTCACAGAGCATACAGTGGCATCAGTGACAGGACATGCCACAGAGCATACAGTGGCAGCAGTGACAGGACATGTCACAGAGCTTACAGTGGCAGCAGTGACAGGACATGTCCCACATGTCACAGAGCAGACAGTGGCAGCAGTGACATGACATGTCACAGAGCAGACAGTGGCAGCAGTGACAGGACATGTCACACATGTCACAGAGCAGACAGTGGCAGCAGTGACAGGACATGTCACAGAGCATACAGTGGCAGCAGTGACAGGACATGTCACAGAGCATACAGTGGCAGCAGTGACAGGACATGTCACAGAGCAGACAGTGGCAGCAGTGACAGGACATGTCACAGAGCAGATAGTGGCAGCAGTGACAGGACATGTCATTGAGCACATGGTGGCAGCAGTGACAGGACATGTCACAGAGCAGACAGTAGCAGCAGTGACAGGACATGTCACAGAGCATACAGTGGCAGCAGTGACAGGGCATGTCACAGAGCATACAATGGCAGCAGTGACAGGACATGTCATTGAGCACATGGTGGCAGCAGTGACAGGACATGTCACAGAGCATACAGTGGCAGCAGTGACAGGACATGTCACAGAGCAGACAGTGGCAGCGGTGACAGGACATGTCACAGAGCAAACTGTGGCAGCAGTGACAGGACATGTTACAGAGCATACAGTGGCAGCAGTGACAGGACATGTCACAGAGCATACAGTGGCAGCAGTGACAGGACATGTCATTTAGCACATGGTGGCAGCAGTGACAGGACATGTCACAGAACATACAATGCCAGCAGTGACAGGACATGTCACAGAGCAGATAGTGGCAGCAGTGACAGGACATGACACAGAGCATACAGTGGCAGCGTGACAGGACATGTCACAGAGCAGACAGTGGCAGCAGTGACAGGACATGTCACAGAGCAGATAGTGGCAGCAGTGACAGGACATGTCACAGAGCAGACAGTGGCAGCAGTGAAAGGACATGTCACAGAGCAGACAGTGGCAGCAGTGACAGGACATGTCACAGAGCAGACAGTGGCAGCAGTGACAGGACATGTCACAGAGCATACAGTGGCAGGAGTGACAGGACATTTCACAGAACATACAGTGGCAGCAGTGACAGGACATGTCACAGAGCTTACAGTGGCAGCAGTGACAGGACATGTCCCACATGTCACAGAGCAGACAGTGGCAGCAGTGACAGGACATGTCACCGAGCATACAGTGGCAGGCGTGACAGGACATGTCACCGAGCATACAGTGGCAGGCGTGACAGGATATGTCACAGAGCATACAGTGGCAGTAGTGACTGGACATTTCACAGAGCAGATAGTGGCAGCAGTTACAGGACATGTCACAGAGCAGACAGTGGCAGGAGTGACAGGACATGTCACAGAGCATACAGTGGCAGCAGTGACAGGACATGTCACAGAGCAGATAGTGGCAGCAGTTACAGGACATGTCACAGAGCAGACAGTGGCAGGAGTGACAGGTCATGTCACAGAGAATACAGTGGCAGCAGTGACAGGACATGTTACAGAGCATACAGTGGCAGTAGTGACAGGACATGTCACAGAGCAGACAGTGGCAGCAGTGACAGGACATGTCACATAGCAGATAGTGGCAGCAGTGACAGGACATGTCACAGAGCATACAGTGGCATCAGTGACAGGACATGCCACAGAGCATACAGTGGCAGCAGTGACAGGACATGTCACAGAGCTTACAGTGGCAGCAGTGACAGGACATGTCCCACATGTCACAGAGCAGACAGTGGCAGCAGTGACAGGACATGTCACAGAGCAGACAGTGGCAGCAGTGACAGGACATGTCACACATGTCACAGAGCAGACAGTGGCAGCAGTGACAGGACATGTCACAGAGCATACAGTGGCAGCAGTGACAGGACATGCCACAGAGCATACAGTGGCAGCAGTAACAGGACATGCCACAGAGCATACAGTGGCAGCAGTGACAGGACATGTCACAGAGCATACAGTGGCAGCAGTGACAGGACATGTCACAGAGCAGACAGTGGCAGCAGTGACAGGACATGTCACAGAGCAGATAGTGGCAGCAGTGACAGGACATGTCATTGAGCACATGGTGGCAGCAGTGACAGGACATGTCACAGAGCAGACAGTAGCAGCAGTGACAGGACATGTCACAGAGCATACAGTGGCAGCAGTGACAGGGCATGTCACAGAGCATACAGTGGCAGCAGTGACAGGACATGTCATTGAGCACATGGTGGCAGCAGTGACAGGACATGTCACAGAGCAGACAGTGGCAGCAGTGACAGGACATGTCACAGAGCAGACTGTGGCAGCAGTGACAGGACATGTTACAGAGCATACAGTGGCAGCAGTGACAGGACATGTTACAGAGCATACAGTGGCAGCAGTGACAGGACATGTCACAGAGCATACAGTGGCAGCAGTGACAGGACATGTCATTTAGCACATGGTGGCAGCAGTGACAGGACATGTCACAGAGCATACAATGCCAGCAGTGACAGGACATGTCACAGAGCAGATAGTGGCAGCAGTGACAGGACATGTCACAGAGCATACAGTGGCAGCGTGACAGGACATGTCACAGAGCTTACAGTGGCAGCAGTGACAGGACATGTCCCACATGTCACAGAGCAGACAGTGGCAGCAGTGACAGGACATGTCACAGAGCAGACAGTGGCAGCAGTGACAGGACATGTCACACATGTCACAGAGCAGACAGTGGCAGCAGTGACAGGACATGTCACAGAGCATACAGTGGCAGCAGTGACAGGACATGCCACAGAGCATACAGTGGCAGCAGTAACAGGACATGCCACAGAGCATACAGTGGCAGCAGTGACAGGACATGTCACAGAGCATACAGTGGCAGCAGTGACAGGACATGTCACAGAGCAGACAGTGGCAGCAGTGACAGGACATGTCACAGAGCAGATAGTGGCAGCAGTGACAGGACATGTCATTGAGCACATGGTGGCAGCAGTGACAGGACATGTCACAGAGCAGACAGTAGCAGCAGTGACAGGACATGTCACAGAGCATACAGTGGCAGCAGTGACAGGGCATGTCACAGAGCATACAGTGGCAGCAGTGACAGGACATGTCATTGAGCACATGGTGGCAGCAGTGACAGGACATGTCACAGAGCATACAGTGGCAGCAGTGTCAGGACATGTCACAGAGCAGATAGTGGCAGCAGTTACAGGACATGTCACAGAGCAGACAGTGGCAGCAGTGACAGGACATGTCACCGAGCATACAGTGGCAGCAGTGACGGTACATGTCACAGAGCATACAGTGGCAGCAGTGACAGGACATGTCACAGAGCAGACAGTGGCAGGAGTGACAGGACATTTCACAGAACATACAGTGGCAGCAGTGACAGGACATGTCACAGAGCTTACAGTGGCAGCAGTGACAGGACATGTCCCACATGTCACAGAGCAGACAGTGGCAGCAGTGACAGGACATGTCACAGAGCAGATAGTGGCAGCAGTGACAGGACATGTCACTGAGCATACAGTGACAGCAGTGACAGGACATGTCCCCGAGCATACAGTGGCAGGCGTGTCAGGACATGTCACCGAGCATACAGTGGCAGGCGTGACAGGATATGTCACAGAGCATACAGTGGCAGTAGTGACAGGACATGTCACAGAGCAGATAGTGGCAGCAGTTACAGGACATGTCACAGAGCAGACAGTGGCAGGAGTGACAGGACATGTCACAGAGCATACAGTGGCAGCAGTGACAGGACATGTCACAGAGCAGATAGTGGCAGCAGTTACAGGACATGTCACAGAGCAGACAGTGGCAGGAGTGACAGGTCATGTCACAGAGCATACAGTGGCAGCAGTGACAGGACATGTTACAGAGCATACAGTGGCAGTAGTGACAGGACATGTCACAGAGCAGACAGTGGCAGCAGTGACAGGACATGTCACATAGCAGATAGTGGCAGCAGTGACAGGACATGTCACAGAGCATACAGTGACATCAGTGACAGGACATGCCACAGAGCATACAGTGGCAGCAGTGACAGGACATGTCACAGAGCTTACAGTGGCAGCAGTGACAGGACATGTCCCACATGTCACAGAGCAGACAGTGGCAGCAGTGACAGGACATGTCACAGAGCAGACAGTGGCAGCAGTGACAGGACATGTCACACATGTCACAGAGCAGACAGTGGCAGCAGTGACAGGACATGTCACAGAGCATACAGTGGCAACAGTGACAGGACATGCCACAGAGCATACAGTGGCAGCAGTAACAGGACATGCCACAGAGCATACAGTGGCAGCAGTGACAGGACATGTCACAGAGCATACAGTGGCAGCAGTGACAGGACATGTCACAGAGCAGACAGTGGCAGCAGTGACAGGACATGTCACAGAGCAGATAGTGGCAGCAGTGACAGGACATGTCATTGAGCACATGGTGGTAGCAGTAACAGTACATGTCACAGAGAGCAGACAGTAGCAGCAGTGACAGGACATGTCACAGAGCATACAGTGGCAGCAGTGACAGGGCATGTCACAGAGCATACAGTGGCAGCAGTGACAGGACATGTCATTGAGCACATGGTGGCAGCAGTGACAGGACATGTCACAGAGCATACAATGCCAGCAGTGACAGGACATGTCACAGAGCAGATAGTGGCAGCAGTGACAGGACATGTCACAGAGCATACAGTGGCAGCGTGACAGGACATGTCACAGAGCAGACAGTGGCAGCAGTGACAGGACATTTCACAGAGAAGACAGTGGCAGCAGTGACAGGACATGTCACAGAGCAGACAGTGGCAGCAGTGAAAGGACATGTCACAGAGCAGACAGTGGCAGCAGTGACAGGACATGTCACAGAGCAGACAGTGGCAGCAGTGACAGGACATGTCACAGAGCATACAGTGGCAGCAGTGACAGGACATGTCATTGAGCACATGGTGGCAGCAGTGACAGGACATGTCACAGAGCATACAGTGGCAGCAGTGACAGGACATGTCACAGAGCATACAGTGGCAGCAGTGACAGGACATGTCACAGAGCATACAGTGGCAGGAGTGACAGGACATTTCACAGAACATACAGTGGCAGCAGTGACAGGACATGTCACAGAGCTTACAGTGGCAGCAGTGACAGGACATGTCCCACATGTCACAGAGCAGACAGTGGCAGCAGTGACAGGACATGTCACAGAGCAGATAGTGGCAGCAGTGACAGGACATGTCATTGAGCATACAGTGACAGCAGTGACAGGACATGTCACCGAGCATACAGTGGCAGGCGTGACAGGACATGTCACCGAGCATACAGTGGCAGGCGTGACAGGATATGTCACAGAGCATACAGTGGCAGTAGTGACAGGACATTTCACAGAGCAGATAGTGGCAGCAGTTACAGGACATGTCACAGAGCAGACAGTGTCAGGAGTGACAGGACATGTCACAGAGCATACAGTGGCAGCAGTGACAGGACATGTCACAGAGCAGATAGTGGCAGCAGTTACAGGACATGTCACAGAGCAGACAGTGGCAGGAGTGACAGGTCATGTCACAGAGCATACAGTGGCAGCAGTGACAGGACATGTTACAGAGCATACAGTGGCAGTAGTGACAGGACATGTCACAGAGCAGACAGTGGCAGCAGTGACAGGACATGTCACATAGCAGATAGTGGCAGCAGTGACAGGACATGTCACAGAGCATACAGTGGCATCAGTGACAGGACATGCCACAGAGCATACAGTGGCAGCAGTGACAGGACATGTCACAGAGCTTACAGTGGCAGCAGTGACAGGACATGTCCCACATGTCACAGAGCAGACAGTGGCAGCAGTGACATGACATGTCACAGAGCAGACAGTGGCAGCAGTGACAGGACATGTCACACATGTCACAGAGCAGACAGTGGCAGCAGTGACAGGACATGTCACAGAGCATACAGTGGCAGCAGTGACAGGACATGTCACAGAGCATACAGTGGCAGCAGTGACAGGACATGTCACAGAGCAGACAGTGGCAGCAGTGACAGGACATGTCACAGAGCAGATAGTGGCAGCAGTGACAGGACATGTCATTGAGCACATGGTGGCAGCAGTGACAGGACATGTCACAGAGCAGACAGTAGCAGCAGTGACAGGACATGTCACAGAGCATACAGTGGCAGCAGTGACAGGGCATGTCACAGAGCATACAATGGCAGCAGTGACAGGACATGTCATTGAGCACATGGTGGCAGCAGTGACAGGACATGTCACAGAGCATACAGTGGCAGCAGTGACAGGACATGTCACAGAGCAGACAGTGGCAGCGGTGACAGGACATGTCACAGAGCAAACTGTGGCAGCAGTGACAGGACATGTTACAGAGCATACAGTGGCAGCAGTGACAGGACATGTCACAGAGCATACAGTGGCAGCAGTGACAGGACATGTCATTTAGCACATGGTGGCAGCAGTGACAGGACATGTCACAGAACATACAATGCCAGCAGTGACAGGACATGTCACAGAGCAGATAGTGGCAGCAGTGACAGGACATGACACAGAGCATACAGTGGCAGCGTGACAGGACATGTCACAGAGCAGACAGTGGCAGCAGTGACAGGACATGTCACAGAGCAGATAGTGGCAGCAGTGACAGGACATGTCACAGAGCAGACAGTGGCAGCAGTGAAAGGACATGTCACAGAGCAGACAGTGGCAGCAGTGACAGGACATGTCACAGAGCAGACAGTGGCAGCAGTGACAGGACATGTCACAGAGCATACAGTGGCAGGAGTGACAGGACATTTCACAGAACATACAGTGGCAGCAGTGACAGGACATGTCACAGAGCTTACAGTGGCAGCAGTGACAGGACATGTCCCACATGTCACAGAGCAGACAGTGGCAGCAGTGACAGGACATGTCACCGAGCATACAGTGGCAGGCGTGACAGGACATGTCACCGAGCATACAGTGGCAGGCGTGACAGGATATGTCACAGAGCATACAGTGGCAGTAGTGACTGGACATTTCACAGAGCAGATAGTGGCAGCAGTTACAGGACATGTCACAGAGCAGACAGTGGCAGGAGTGACAGGACATGTCACAGAGCATACAGTGGCAGCAGTGACAGGACATGTCACAGAGCAGATAGTGGCAGCAGTTACAGGACATGTCACAGAGCAGACAGTGGCAGGAGTGACAGGTCATGTCACAGAGAATACAGTGGCAGCAGTGACAGGACATGTTACAGAGCATACAGTGGCAGTAGTGACAGGACATGTCACAGAGCAGACAGTGGCAGCAGTGACAGGACATGTCACATAGCAGATAGTGGCAGCAGTGACAGGACATGTCACAGAGCATACAGTGGCATCAGTGACAGGACATGCCACAGAGCATACAGTGGCAGCAGTGACAGGACATGTCACAGAGCTTACAGTGGCAGCAGTGACAGGACATGTCCCACATGTCACAGAGCAGACAGTGGCAGCAGTGACAGGACATGTCACAGAGCAGACAGTGGCAGCAGTGACAGGACATGTCACACATGTCACAGAGCAGACAGTGGCAGCAGTGACAGGACATGTCACAGAGCATACAGTGGCAGCAGTGACAGGACATGCCACAGAGCATACAGTGGCAGCAGTAACAGGACATGCCACAGAGCATACAGTGGCAGCAGTGACAGGACATGTCACAGAGCATACAGTGGCAGCAGTGACAGGACATGTCACAGAGCAGACAGTGGCAGCAGTGACAGGACATGTCACAGAGCAGATAGTGGCAGCAGTGACAGGACATGTCATTGAGCACATGGTGGCAGCAGTGACAGGACATGTCACAGAGCAGACAGTAGCAGCAGTGACAGGACATGTCACAGAGCATACAGTGGCAGCAGTGACAGGGCATGTCACAGAGCATACAGTGGCAGCAGTGACAGGACATGTCATTGAGCACATGGTGGCAGCAGTGACAGGACATGTCACAGAGCAGACAGTGGCAGCAGTGACAGGACATGTCACAGAGCAGACTGTGGCAGCAGTGACAGGACATGTTACAGAGCATACAGTGGCAGCAGTGACAGGACATGTTACAGAGCATACAGTGGCAGCAGTGACAGGACATGTCACAGAGCATACAGTGGCAGCAGTGACAGGACATGTCATTTAGCACATGGTGGCAGCAGTGACAGGACATGTCACAGAGCATACAATGCCAGCAGTGACAGGACATGTCACAGAGCAGATAGTGGCAGCAGTGACAGGACATGTCACAGAGCATACAGTGGCAGCGTGACAGGACATGTCACAGAGCTTACAGTGGCAGCAGTGACAGGACATGTCCCACATGTCACAGAGCAGACAGTGGCAGCAGTGACAGGACATGTCACAGAGCAGACAGTGGCAGCAGTGACAGGACATGTCACACATGTCACAGAGCAGACAGTGGCAGCAGTGACAGGACATGTCACAGAGCATACAGTGGCAGCAGTGACAGGACATGCCACAGAGCATACAGTGGCAGCAGTAACAGGACATGCCACAGAGCATACAGTGGCAGCAGTGACAGGACATGTCACAGAGCATACAGTGGCAGCAGTGACAGGACATGTCACAGAGCAGACAGTGGCAGCAGTGACAGGACATGTCACAGAGCAGATAGTGGCAGCAGTGACAGGACATGTCATTGAGCACATGGTGGCAGCAGTGACAGGACATGTCACAGAGCAGACAGTAGCAGCAGTGACAGGACATGTCACAGAGCATACAGTGGCAGCAGTGACAGGGCATGTCACAGAGCATACAGTGGCAGCAGTGACAGGACATGTCATTGAGCACATGGTGGCAGCAGTGACAGGACATGTCACAGAGCATACAGTGGCAGCAGTGTCAGGACATGTCACAGAGCAGATAGTGGCAGCAGTGACAGGACATGTCACAGAGCAGACAGTGGCAGCAGTGACAGGACATGTTACAGAGCATACAGTGGCAGCAGTGACAGGACATGTCACAGAGCATACAGTGGCAGCAGTGACAGGACATGTCATTTAGCACATGGTGGCAGCAGTGACAGGACATGTCACAGAGCATACAATGCCAGCAGTGACAGGACATGTCACAGAGCAGATAGTGGCAGCAGTGACAGGACATGTCACAGAGCATACAGTGGCAGCGTGACAGGACATGTCACAGAGCAGACAGTGGCAGCAGTGACAGGACATTTCACAGAGCAGACAGTGGCAGCAGTGACAGGACATGTCACAGAGCATACAGTGGCAGCAGTGACAGGACATGTCATTGAGCACATGGTGGCAGCAGTGACAGGACATGTCACAGAGCATACAGTGGCAGCAGTGACAGGACATGTCACAGAGCATACAGTGGCAGCAGTGACAGGACATGTCACAGAGCATACAGTGGCAGCAGTGACAGGACATGTAACAGAGCATACAGTGGCAGCAGTGACAGGACATGCCACAGAGCATACAGTGGCAGGAGTGACAGGACATTTCACAGAACATACAGTGGCAGCAGTGACAGGACATGTCACAGAGCTTACAGTGGCAGCAGTGACAGGACATGTCCCACATGTCACAGAGCAGACAGTGGCAGCAGTGACAGGACATGTCACCGAGCATACAGTGGCAGGCGTGACAGGACATGTCACCGAGCATACAGTGGCAGGCGTGACAGGATATGTCACAGAGCATACAGTGGCAGTAGTGACAGGACATTTCACAGAGCAGATAGTGGCAGCAGTTACAGGACATGTCACAGAGCAGACAGTGGCAGGAGTGACAGGACATGTCACAGAGCATACAGTGGCAGCAGTGACAGGACATGTCACAGAGCAGATAGTGGCAGCAGTTACAGGACATGTCACAGAGCAGACAGTGGCAGGAGTGACAGGTCATGTCACAGAGCATACAGTGGCAGCAGTGACAGGACATGTTACAGAGCATACAGTGGCAGTAGTGACAGGACATGTCACAGAGCAGACAGTGGCAGCAGTGACAGGACATGTCACATAGCGGATAGTGGCAGCAGTGACAGGACATGTCACAGAGCATACAGTGGCATCAGTGACAGGACATGCCACAGAGCATACAGTGGCAGCAGTGACAGGACATGTCACAGAGCTTACAGTGGCAGCAGTGACAGGACATGTCCCACATGTCACAGAGCAGACATTGGCAGCAGTGACAGGAAATGTCACAGAGCAGACAGTGGCAGCAGTGACAGGACATGTCACACATGTCACAGAGCAGACAGTGGCAGCAGTGACAGGACATGTCACAGAGCATACAGTGGCAGCAGTGACAGGACATGCCACAGAGCATACAGTGGCAGCAGTAACAGGACATGCCACAGAGCATACAGTGGCAGCAGTGACAGGACATGTCACAGAGCATACAGTGGCAGCAGTGACAGGACATGTCACAGAGCAGACAGTGGCAGCAGTGACAGGACATGTCACAGAGCAGATAGTGGCAGCAGTGACAGGACATGTCATTGAGCACATGGTGGCAGCAGTGACAGGACATGTCACAGAGCAGACAGTAGCAGCAGTGACAGGACATGTCACAGAGCATACAGTGGCAGCAGTGACAGGGCATGTCATAGAGCATACAGTTGCACTTTAACGTAATGTGATCAGCACCCACGGCTTCCAATAAATTGTGGAAGAAGGAAAAGTAGGAGTGCTCTGACCTTCCGTCCGTCAGTACCTCTTGGACAGCAATCCAGATCCCAGCAGTAGTGGTCAGCACCTCCAAAATAGTATTTGCTCTTTTTGCTTAAAACATAGCTCTTTATTCAAAGATTTTAAAAGATTCCATAAAAATGGTGAAAAGTTGTGGGGCCATTAACCAGCGACAGCCCGCTGTTTCAGACTTCCGCCTTTCCTCAGGCTGGACAGTCCCACAGCAGTGGCAGCAGTGACAGGACATGTCACAGAGCATACAGTGGCAGCGTGACAGGACATGTCACAGAGCAGACAGTGGCAGCAGTGACAGGACATTTCACAGAGCAGACAGTGGCAGCAGTGACAGGACATGTCACAGAGCAGACAGTGGCAGGCGTGACAGGATATGTCACAGAGCATACAGTGGCAGTAGTGACAGGACATGTCACAGAGCAGATAGTGGCAGCAGTTACAGGACATGTCACAGAGCAGACAGTGGCAGCAGTGAAAGGACATGTCACAGAGCAGACAGTGGCAGCAGTGACAGGACATGTCACAGAGCAGACAGTGGCAGCAGTGACAGGACATGTCACAGAGCATACAGTGGCAGCAGTGACAGGACATGTCATTGAGCACATGGTGGCAGCAGTGACAGGACATGTCACAGAGCATACAGTGGCAGCAGTGAAAGGACATGTCACAGAGCATACAGTGGCAGCAGTGACAGGACATGTCACAGAGCAGACAGTGGCAGCAGTGACAGGACATGTCACAGAGCATACAGTGGCAGGCGTGACAGGACATGTCACCGAGCATACAGTGGCAGGCGTGACAGGATATGTCACAGAGCATACAGTGGCAGTAGTGACAGGACATGTCACAGAGCAGATAGTGGCAGCAGTTACAGGACATGTCACAGAGCAGACAGTGGCAGGAGTGACAGGACATGTCACAGAGCATACAGTGGCAGCAGTGACAGGACATGTCACAGAGCAGATAGTGGCAGCAGTTACAGGACATGTCACAGAGCAGACAGTGGCAGGAGTGACAGGTCATGTCACAGAGCATACAGTGGCAGCAGTGACAGGACATGTTACAGAGCATACAGTGGCAGTAGTGACAGGACATGTCACAGAGCAGACAGTGGCAGCAGTGACAGGACATGTCACATAGCAGATAGTGGCAGCAGTGACAGGACATGTCACAGAGCATACAGTGACATCAGTGACAGGACATGCCACAGAGCATACAGTGGCAGCAGTGACAGGACATGTCACAGAGCTTACAGTGGCAGCAGTGACAGGACATGTCCCACATGTCACAGAGCAGACAGTGGCAGCAGTGACAGGACATGTCACAGAGCAGACAGTGGCAGCAGTGACAGGACATGTCACACATGTCACAGAGCAGACAGTGGCAGCAGTGACAGGACATGTCACAGAGCATACAGTGGCAGCAGTGACAGGACATGCCACAGAGCATACAGTGGCAGCAGTAACAGGACATGCCACAGAGCATACAGTGGCAGCAGTGACAGGACATGTCACAGAGCATACAGTGGCAGCAGTGACAGGACATGTCACAGAGCAGACAGTGGCAGCAGTGACAGGACATGTCACAGAGCAGATAGTGGCAGCAGCGACAGGACATGTCATTGAGCACATGGTGGCAGCAGTGACAGGACATGTCACAGAGCAGACAGTAGCAGCAGTGACAGGACATGTCACAGAGCATACAGTGGCAGCAGTGACAGGGCATGTCACAGAGCATACAGTGGCAGCAGTGACAGGACATGTCATTGAGCACATGGTGGCAGCAGTGACAGGACATGTCACAGAGCATACAGTGGCAGCAGTGACAGGACATGTCACAGAGCAGACAGTGGCAGCAGTGACAGGACATGTCACAGAGCAGACTGTGGCAGCAGTGACAGGACATATTACAGAGCATACAGTGGCAGCAGTGACAGGACATGTCACAGAGCATACAGTGGCAGCAGTGACAGGACATGTCATTTAGCACATGGTGGCAGCAGTGACAGGACATGTCACAGAGCATACAATGCCAGCAGTGACAGGACATGTCACAGAGCAGATAGTGGCAGCAGTGACAGGACATGTCACAGAGCATACAGTGGCAGCGTGACAGGACATGTCACAGAGCAGACAGTGGCAGCAGTGACAGGACATTTCACAGAGCAGACAGTGGCAGCAGTGACAGGACATGTCACAGAGCAGACAGTGGCAGCAGTGAAAGGACATGTCACAGAGCAGACAGTGGCAGCAGTGACAGGACATGTCACAGAGCAGACAGTGGCAGCAGTGACAGGACATGTCACAGAGCATACAGTGGCAGCAGTGACAGGACATGTCATTGAGCACATGGTGGCAGCAGTGACAGGACATGTCACAGAGCATACAGTGGCAGCAGTGAAAGGACATGTCACAGAGCATACAGTGGCAGCAGTGACAGGACATGTCACAGAGCAGACAGTGGCAGCAGTGACAGGACATGTCACAGAGCATACAGTGGCAGCAGTGACAGGACATGTCATTGAGCACATGGTGGCAGCAGTGACAGGACATGTCACAGAGCATACAGTGGCAGCAGTGACAGGACATGTCACAGAGCATACAGTGGCAGCAGTGACAGGACATGTCACAGAGCATACAGTGGCAACAGTGACAGGACATGCCACAGAGCAGATAGTGGCAGCAGTGACAGGACATGCCACAGAGCAGACAGTGGCAGGACATGCCACAGAGCAGACAGTGGCAGCAGTGACAGGACATGTCACAGAGCAGATAGTGGCAGCAGTGACAGGACATGTCACAGAGCATACAGTGGCAGTAGTGACAGGACATGTCACAGAGCAGACAGTGGCAGCAGTGACAGGACATGCCACAGAGCAGACAGTGGCAGCAGTGACAGGACATGTCACAGAGCAGACAGTGGCAGGACATGCCACAGAGCAGACAGTGGCAGCAGTGACAGGACATGTCACAGAGCAGATAGTGGCAGCAGTGACAGGACATGTCACAGAGCATACAGTGGCAGTAGTGACAGGACATGTCACAGAGCAGACAGTGGCAGCAGTGACAGGACATGCCACAGAGCAGACAGTGGCAGCAGTGACAGGACATGTCACAGAGCATACAGTGGCAGTAGTGACAGGACATGTCACAGAGCAGACAGTGGCAGCAGTGACAGGACATGTCACAGAGCAGATAGTGGCAGCAGTGACAGGACATGTCACAGAGCAGACAGTGGCAGCAGTGACAGGACATGCCACAGAGCAGACAGTGGCAGCAGTGACAGGACATGTCACAGAGCATACAGTGGCAGCAGTGACACAGGACATGCCACAGAGCATACAGTGGCAGCAGTGACAGGACATGTTACAGAGCAGATAGTGGCAGCAGTGACAGGACATGTCACAGAGCAGATAGTGGCAGCAGTGACAGGACATGTCACAGAGCAGATAGTGGCAGCAGTGACAGGACTAGTGTTGGGCGAACATCTAGATGTTCGGGTTCGGGCCGAACATGGCCGCGATGTTCGGGTGTTCGAGCCGAACTCCGAACATAATGGAAGTCAATGGGGACCCGAACTTTCGTGCTTTGTAAAGCTTCCTTACATGCTACATACCCCAAATTTACAGGGTATGTGCACCTTGGGAGTGGGTACAAGAGGAAACATTTTTTAGCAAAAAGAGCTAAGCAGCAGTGACAGGACATGTCATCGAGCATACAGTGGCAGCAGTGACAGGACATGTCATCGAGCATACAGTGGCAGGCGTGACAGGACATGTCACCGAGCATACAGTGGCAGCAGTGACAGGACATTTCACAGAGCAGATAGTGGCAGCAGTGACAGGACATGTCACCCAGCATACAGTGGCAGCAGTGACAGGACATTTCACAGAGCAGATAGTGGCAGCAGTGACAGGACATGTCACCGAGCATACAGTGGCAGCAGTGACAGGACATTTTACAGAGCAGATAGTGGCAGCAGTGACAGGACATGTCACCGAGCATACAGTGGCAGCAGTGACAGGACATTTTACAGAGCAGATAGTGGCAGCAGTGACAGGACATGTCACAGAGCATACAGTGGCAGCAGTGACAGGACATTTTACAGAGAAGATAGTGGCAGCAGTGACAGGACATGTCACCAAGCAGACAGTGGCAGCAGTGACAAGACATGTCACAGAGCATACAGTGACAGCAGTGACAGGACATGTCACCGAGCATACAGTGGCAGGCGTGACAGGACATGTCACCGAGCATACAGTGGCAGGCGTGACAGGACATGTCACAGAGCAGATAGTGGCAGCAGTTACAGGACATGTCACAGAGCAGACAGTGGCAGCAGTGACAGGACATGTCACAGAGCAGATAGTGGCAGCAGTGACAGGACATGCCACAGAGCAGACAGTGGCAGCAGTGACAGGACATATCACAGAGCAGATAGTGGCAGCAGTGACAGGACATGTCACACAGCATACAGTGGCAGCAGTGACAGGACATGTCACAGAGCAGATAGTGGCAGCAGTGACAGGACATGTCACCGAGCATACAGTGGCAGCAGTGACAGGACATGTCACAGAGCAGATAGTGGCAGCAGTTACAGGACATGTCACAGAGCAGACAGTGGCAGCAGTGACAGGACATGTCACCGAGCATACAGTGGCAGCAGTGACGGTACATGTCACAGAGCATACAGTGGCAGCAGTGACAGGACATGTCACAGAGCAGACAGTGGCAGGAGTGACAGGACATTTCACAGAACATACAGTGGCAGCAGTGACAGGACATGTCACAGAGCTTACAGTGGCAGCAGTGACAGGACATGTCCCACATGTCACAGAGCAGACAGTGGCAGCAGTGACAGGACATGTCACAGAGCAGATAGTGGCAGCAGTGACAGGACATGTCACTGAGCATACAGTGACAGCAGTGACAGGACATGTCACCGAGCATACAGTGGCAGGCGTGACAGGACATGTCACCGAGCATACAGTGGCAGGCGTGACAGGATATGTCACAGAGCATACAGTGGCAGTAGTGACAGGACATGTCACAGAGCAGATAGTGGCAGCAGTTACAGGACATGTCACAGAGCAGACAGTGGCAGGAGTGACAGGACATGTCACAGAGCATACAGTGGCAGCAGTGACAGGACATGTCACAGAGCAGATAGTGGCAGCAGTTACAGGACATGTCACAGAGCAGACAGTGGCAGGAGTGACAGGTCATGTCACAGAGCATACAGTGGCAGCAGTGACAGGACATGTTACAGAGCATACAGTGGCAGTAGTGACAGGACATGTCACAGAGCAGACAGTGGCAGCAGTGACAGGACATGTCACATAGCAGATAGTGGCAGCAGTGACAGGACATGTCACAGAGCATACAGTGACATCAGTGACAGGACATGCCACAGAGCATACAGTGGCAGCAGTGACAGGACATGTCACAGAGCTTACAGTGGCAGCAGTGACAGGACATGTCCCACATGTCACAGAGCAGACAGTGGCAGCAGTGACAGGACATGTCACAGAGCAGACAGTGGCAGCAGTGACAGGACATGTCACACATGTCACAGAGCAGACAGTGGCAGCAGTGTCAGGACATGTCACAGAGCATACAGTGGCAGCAGTGACAGGACATGCCACAGAGCATACAGTGGCAGCAGTAACAGGACATGCCACAGAGCATACAGTGGCAGCAGTGACAGGACATGTCACAGAGCATACAGTGGCAGCAGTGACAGGACATGTCACAGAGCAGACAGTGGCAGCAGTGACAGGACATGTCACAGAGCAGATAGTGGCAGCAGTGACAGGACATGTCATTGAGCACATGGTGGCAGCAGTGACAGGACATGTCACAGAGCAGACAGTAGCAGCAGTGACAGGACATGTCACAGAGCATACAGTGGCAGCAGTGACAGGGCATGTCACAGAGCATACAGTGGCAGCAGTGACAGGACATGTCATTGAGCACATGGTGGCAGCAGTGACAGGACATGTCACAGAGCATACAGTGGCAGCAGTGTCAGGACATGTCACAGAGCAGACAGTGGCAGCAGTGACAGGACATGTCACAGAGCAGACAGTGGCAGCAGTGACAGGACATGTTACAGAGCATACAGTGGCAGCAGTGACAGGACATGTCACAGAGCATACAGTAACAGCAGTGACAGGACATGTCATTTAGCACATGGTGGCAGCAGTGACAGGACATGTCACAGAGCATACAATGCCAGCAGTGACAGGACATGTCACAGAGCAGATAGTGGCAGCAGTGACAGGACATGTCACAGAGCATACAGTGGCAGCGTGACAGGACATGTCACAGAGCAGACAGTGGCAGCAGTGACAGGACATTTCACAGAGCAGACAGTGGCAGCAGTGACAGGACATGTCACAGAGCAGACAGTGGCAGCAGTGAAAGGACATGTCACAGAGCAGACAGTGGCAGCAGTGACAGGACATGTCACAGAGCAGACAGTGGCAGCAGTGACAGGACATGTCACAGAGCATACAGTGGCAGCAGTGACAGGACATGTCATTGAGCACATGGTGGCAGCAGTGACAGGACATGTCACAGAGCATACAGTGGCAGCAGTGACAGGACATGTCACAGAGCATACAGTGGCAGCAGTGACAGGACATGTCACAGAGCATACAGTGGCAGGAGTGACAGGACATTTCACAGAACATACAGTGGCAGCAGTGACAGGACATGTCACAGAGCTTACAGTGGCAGCAGTGACAGGACATGTCCCACATGTCACAGAGCAGACAGTGGCAGCAGTGACAGGACATGTCACAGAGCAGATAGTGGCAGCAGTGACAGGACATGTCATTGAGCATACAGTGACAGCAGTGACAGGACATGTAACCGAGCATACAGTGGCAGGCGTGACAGGACATGTCACCGAGCATACAGTGGCAGGCGTGACAGGATATGTCACAGAGCATACAGTAGCAGTAGTGACAGGACATTTCACAGAGCAGATAGTGGCAGCAGTTACAGGACATGTCACAGAGCATACAGTGGCAGGAGTGACAGGACATGTCACAGAGCATACAGTGGCAGCAGTGACAGGACATGTCACAGAGCAGATAGTGGCAGCAGTTACAGGACATGTCACAGAGCAGACAGTGGCAGGAGTGACAGGTCATGTCACAGAGCATACAGTGGCAGCAGTGACAGGACATGTTACAGAGGATACAGTGGCAGTAGTGACAGGACATGTCACAGAGCAGACAGTGGCAGCAGTGACAGGACATGTCACATAGCAGATAGTGGCAGCTGTGACAGGACATGTCACAGAGCATACAGTGGCATCAGTGACAGGACATGCCACAGAGCATACAGTGGCAGCAGTGACAGGACATGTCACAGAGCTTACAGTGGCAGCAGTGACAGGACATGTCCCACATGTCACAGAGCAGACAGTGGCAGCAGTGACAGGACATGTCACAGAGCAGACAGTGGCAGCAGTGACAGGACATGTCACACATGTCACAGAGCAGACAGTGGCAGCAGTGACAGGACATGTCACAGAGCATACAGTGGCAGCAGTGACAGGACATGCCACAGAGCATACAGTGGCAGCAGTAACAGGACATGCCACAGAGCATACAGTGGCAGCAGTGACAGGACATGTCACAGAGCATACAGTGGCAGCAGTGACAGGACATGTCACAGAGCAGACAGTGGCAGCAGTGACAGGACATGTCACAGAGCAGATAGTGGCAGCAGCGACAGGACATGTCATTGAGCACATGGTGGCAGCAGTGACAGGACATGTCACAGAGCAGACAGTAGCAGCAGTGACAGGACATGTCACAGAGCATACAGTGGCAGCAGTGACAGGGCATGTCACAGAGCATACAGTGGCAGCAGTGACAGGACATGTCATTGAGCACATGGTGGCAGCAGTGACAGGACATGTCACAGAGCATACAGTGGCAGCAGTGACAGGACATGTCACAGAGCAGACAGTGGCAGCAGTGACAGGACATGTCACAGAGCAGACTGTGGCAGCAGTGACAGGACATATTACAGAGCATACAGTGGCAGCAGTGACAGGACATGTCACAGAGCATACAGTGGCAGCAGTGACAGGACATGTCATTTAGCACATGGTGGCAGCAGTGACAGGACATGTCACAGAGCATACAATGCCAGCAGTGACAGGACATGTCACAGAGCAGATAGTGGCAGCAGTGACAGGACATGTCACAGAGCATACAGTGGCAGCGTGACAGGACATGTCACAGAGCAGACAGTGGCAGCAGTGACAGGACATTTCACAGAGCAGACAGTGGCAGCAGTGACAGGACATGTCACAGAGCAGACAGTGGCAGCAGTGAAAGGACATGTCACAGAGCAGACAGTGGCAGCAGTGACAGGACATGTCACAGAGCAGACAGTGGCAGCAGTGACAGGACATGTCACAGAGCATACAGTGGCAGCAGTGACAGGACATGTCATTGAGCACATGGTGGCAGCAGTGACAGGACATGTCACAGAGCATACAGTGGCAGCAGTGACAGGACATGTCACAGAGCATACAGTGGCAGCAGTGACAGGACATGTCACAGAGCATACAGTGGCAGGAGTGACAGGACATTTCACAGAACATACAGTGGCAGCAGTGACAGGACATGTCACAGAGCTTACAGTGGCAGCAGTGACAGGACATGTCCCACATGTCACAGAGCAGACAGTGGCAGCAGTGACAGGACATGTCACAGAGCAGATAGTGGCAGCAGTGACAGGACATGTCATTGAGCATACAGTGACAGCAGTGACAGGACATGTAACCGAGCATACAGTGGCAGGCGTGACAGGACATGTCACCGAGCATACAGTGGCAGGCGTGACAGGATATGTCACAGAGCATACAGTAGCAGTAGTGACAGGACATTTCACAGAGCAGATAGTGGCAGCAGTTACAGGACATGTCACAGAGCAGACAGTGGCAGGAGTGACAGGACATGTCACAGAGCATACAGTGGCAGCAGTGACAGGACATGTCACAGAGCAGATAGTGGCAGCAGTTACAGGACATGTCACAGAGCAGACAGTGGCAGGAGTGACAGGTCATGTCACAGAGCATACAGTGGCAGCAGTGACAGGACATGTTACAGAGCATACAGTGGCAGTAGTGACAGGACATGTCACAGAGCAGACAGTGGCAGCAGTGACAGGACATGTCACATAGCAGATAGTGGCAGCTGTGACAGGACATGTCACAGAGCATACAGTGGCATCAGTGACAGGACATGCCACAGAGCATACAGTGGCAGCAGTGACAGGACATGTCACAGAGCTTACAGTGGCAGCAGTGACAGGACATGTCCCACATGTCACAGAGCAGACAGTGGCAGCAGTGACAGGACATGTCACAGAGCAGACAGTGGCAGCAGTGACAGGACATGTCACACATGTCACAGAGCAGACAGTGGCAGCAGTGACAGGACATGTCACAGAGCATACAGTGGCAGCAGTGACAGGACATGCCACAGAGCATACAGTGGCAGCAGTAACAGGACATGCCACAGAGCATACAGTGGCAGCAGTGACAGGACATGTCACAGAGCATACAGTGGCAGCAGTGACAGGACATGTCACAGAGCAGACAGTGGCAGCAGTGACAGGACATGTCACAGAGCAGATAGTGGCAGCAGTGACAGGACATGTCATTGAGCACATGGTGGCAGCAGTGACAGGACATGTCACAGAGCAGACAGTAGCAGCAGTGACAGGACATGTCACAGAGCATACAGTGGCAGCAGTGACAGGGCATGTCACAGAGCATACAGTGGCAGCAGTGACAGGACATGTCATTGAGCACATGGTGGCAGCAGTGACAGGACATGTCACAGAGCATACAGTGGCAGCAGTGACAGGACATGTCACAGAGCAGACAGTGGCAGCAGTGACAGGAGATGTCACAGAGCAGACTGTGGCAGCAGTGACAGGACATGTTACAGAGCATACAGTGGCAGCAGTGACAGGACATGTCACAGAGCATACAGTGGCAGCAGTGACAGGACATGTCATTTAGCACATGGTGGCAGCAGTGACAGGACATGTCACAGAGCATACAATGCCAGCAGTGACAGGACATGTCACAGAGCAGATAGTGGCAGCAGTGACAGGACATGTCACAGAGCATACAGTGGCAGCGTGACAGGACATGTCACAGAGCAGACAGTGGCAGCAGTGACAGGACATTTCACAGAGCAGACAGTGGCAGCAGTGACAGGACATGTCACAGAGCAGACAGTGGCAGCAGTGAAAGGACATGTCACAGAGCAGACAGTGGCAGCAGTGACAGGACATGTCACAGAGCAGACAGTGGCAGCAGTGACAGGACATGTCACAGAGCATACAGTGGCAGCAGTGACAGGACATGTCACAGAGCATACAGTGGCAGGAGTGACAGGACATTTCACAGAACATACAGTGGCAGCAGTGACAGGACATGTCACAGAGCTTACAGTGGCAGCAGTGACAGGACATGTCCCACATGTCACAGAGCAGACAGTGGCAGCAGTGACAGGACATGTCACCGAGCATACAGTGGCAGGCGTGACAGGACATGTCACCGAGCATACAGTGGCAGGCGTGACAGGATATGTCACAGAGCATACAGTGGCAGTAGTGACAGGACATTTCACAGAGCAGATAGTGGCAGCAGTTACAGGACATGTCACAGAGCAGACAGTGGCAGGAGTGACAGGACATGTCACAGAGCATACAGTGGCAGCAGTGACAGGACATGTCACAGAGCAGATAGTGGCAGCAGTTACAGGACATGTCACAGAGCAGACAGTGGCAGGAGTGACAGGTCATGTCACAGAACATACAGTGGCAGCAGTGACAGGACATGTTACAGAGCATACAGTGGCAGTAGTGACAGGACATGTCACAGAGCAGACAGTGGCAGCAGTGACAGGACATGTCACATAGCAGATAGTGGCAGCAGTGAAAGGACATGTCACAGAGCATACAGTGGCATCAGTGACAGGACATGCCACAGAGCATACAGTGGCAGCAGTGACAGGACATGTCACAGAGCTTACAGTGGCAGCAGTGACAGGACATGTCCCACATGTCACAGAGCAGACAGTGGCAGCAGTGACAGGACATGTCACAGAGCAGACAGTGGCAGCAGTGACAGGACATGTCACACATGTCACAGAGCAGACAGTGGCAGCAGTGACAGGACATGTCACAGAGCATACAGTGGCAGCAGTGACAGGACATGCCACAGAGCATACAGTGGCAGCAGTAACAGGACATGCCACAGAGCATACAGTGGCAGCAGTGACAGGACATGTCACAGAGCATACAGTGGCAGCAGTGACAGGACATGTCACAGAGCAGACAGTGGCAGCAGTGACAGGACATGTCACAGAGCAGATAGTGGCAGCAGTGACAGGACATGTCATTGAGCACATGGTGGCAGCAGTGACAGGGCATGTCACAGAGCAGACAGTAGCAGCAGTGACAGGACATGTCACAGAGCATACAGTGGCAGCAGTGACAGGGCATGTCACAGAGCATACAGTGGCAGCAGTGACAGGACATGTCATTGAGCACATGGTGGCAGCAGTGACAGGACATGTCACAGAGCATACAGTGGCAGCAGTGACAGGACATGTCACAGAGCAGACAGTGGCAGCAGTGACAGGACATGTCACAGAGCAGACTGTGGCAGCAGTGACAGGACATGTTACAGAGCATACAGTGGCAGCAGTGACAGGACATGTCACAGAGCATACAGTGGCAGCAGTGACAGGACATGTCATTTAGCACATGGTGGCAGCAGTGACAGGACATGTCACAGCATACAATGCCAGCAGTGACAGGACATGTCACAGAGCAGATAGTGGCAGCAGTGACAGGACATGTCACAGAGCATACAGTGGCAGCGTGACAGGACATGTCACAGAGCAGACAGTGGCAGCAGTGACAGGACATTTCACAGAGCAGACAGTGGCAGCAGTGACAGGACATGTCACAGAGCAGACAGTGGCAGCAGTGAAAGGACATGTCACAGAGCAGACAGTGGCAGCAGTGACAGGACATGTCACAGAGCAGACAGTGGCAGCAGTGACAGAACATGTCACAGAGCATACAGTGGCAGCAGTGACAGGACATGTCATTGAGCACATGGTGGCAGCAGTGACAGGACATGTCACAGAGCATACAGTGGCAGCAGTGACAGGACATGTCACAGAGCATACAGTGGCAGCAGTGACAGGACATGTCACAGAGCATACAGTGGCAGCAGTGACAGGACATGTCACAGAGCATACAGTGGCAGCAGTGACAGGACATGCCACAGAGCAGATAGTGGCAGCAGTGACAGGACATGCCACAGAGCAGATAGTGGCAGGACATGCCACAGAGCAGACAGTGGCAGCAGTGACAGGACATGTCACAGAGCAGATAGTGGCAGCAGTGAAAGGACATGTCACAGAGCATACAGTGGCAGCAGTGACAGGACATGTCACAGAGCATACAGTGGCAGCAGTGACAGGACATGTCACAGAGCATACAGTGGCAGTAGTGACAGGACATGTCACAGAGCAGACAGTGGCAGCAGTGACAGGACATGCCACAGAGCAGACAGTGGCAGCAGTGACAGGACATGTCACAGAGCATACAGTGGCAGTAGTGACAGGACATGTCACAGAGCAGACAGTGGCAGCAGTGACAGGACATGTCACAGAGCAGATAGTGGCAGCAGTGACAGGACATGTCACAGAGCAGACAGTGGCAGCAGTGACAGGACATGCCACAGAGCAGACAGTGTCAGCAGTGACAGGACATGTCACAGAGCATACAGTGGCAGCAGTGACACAGGACATGCCACAGAGCATACAGTGGCAGCAGTGACAGGACATGTTACAGAGCAGATAGTGGCAGCAGTGACAGGACATGTCACAGAGCAGATAGTGGCAGCAGTGACAGGACATGTCACAGAGCAGATAGTGGCAGCAGTGACAGGACTAGTGTTGGGCGAACATCTAGATGTTCGGGTTCGGGCCGAACATGGCCGCGATGTTCGGGTGTTCGAGCCGAACTCCGAACATAATGGAAGTCAATGGGGACCCGAACTTTTGTGCTTTGTAAAGCCTCCTTACATGCTACATACCCCAAATTTACAGGGTATGTGCACCTTGGGAGTGGGTACAAGAGGGAAAAAAAATTAGCAAAAAGAGCTTATAGTTTTTGAGAAAATCGATTTTAAAGTTTCAAAGGGAAAACTGTCTTTTAAATGCGGGAAATGTCTGTTTTCTTTGCACAGGTAACATGCTTTTTGTCGGCATGCAGTCATAAATGTAATACAGATAAGAGGGTACAGGAAAAGGGACCGGTAACGCTAACCCAGCAGCAGCACACGTGATGGAACAGGAGGAGGGTGGCGCAGGAGGAGAAGGCCACGCTTTGAGTCACAACAACCCAGGCCTTGCATGAGGACAAGAAGCGTGCGGATAGCAATTTGCATTTTGTCGCCATGCAGTCATAAATGTAATACAGATGAGAGGTTCAATAAACAGGGACCGGAAACGCTAACCCATCACAGATGTTCATTGTTCATGTTACTTGGTTGGGGTCCGGGAGTGTTGCGTAGTCGTTTCCAATCCAGGATTGATTCATTTTAATTTGAGTCAGACGGTCTGCATTTTCTGTGGAGAGGCGGATACGCCAATCTGTGACGATGCCTCTGGCAGCACTGAAACAGCGTTCCGACATAACGCTGGCTGCCGGGCAAGCCAGCACCTCTATTGCGTACATTTGCCAGTTCGTGCCAGGTGTCTAGCTTCGATACCCAATAGTTGAAGGGTGCAGATGGATTGTTCAACACAGCTATGCCATCTGACATGTAGTCCTTAACCATCTTCTCCAGGTGATCGGTGTTGGAGGTGGATCTGCACGCTTGCTGTTCTGTGTGCTGCTGCATGGGTGTCAGAAAATTTTCCCACTCCAAGGACGCTGCCGATACCATTCCCTTTTGGGCACTAGCTGCGGCTTGTGTTGTTTGCTGCCCTCCTGGTCGTCCTGGGTTTGCGGAAGTCAGTCTGTCGGCGTACAACTGGCTAGAGGAGGGGGAGGATGTCAATCTCCTCTCTAAAGTCTCCACAAGGGCCTGCTGGTATTCTTCCATTTTGACCTGTCTGACTCTTTCTTCAAGCAGTTTTGGAACATTGTGTTTGTACCGTGGATCCAGAAGGGTATAAACCCAGTAATTGGTGTTGTCCAGAATGCGCACAATGCGTGGGTCGCGTTCAATGCAGTCCTAGGCCGAAGAGGTCATAGCCTAGGGTCACAAAAACCTGTTTATTTGGGCAATTTCAATGGTAGTGATGCTGACGTACATAAATCTCAGCCATGGCCGTTAGCAACGTCTGAATTGCAGGTAGAAGACATATTGTTAGACTTGGATTCCAAAGATGGGGTCCCTACATCTCTGCAAACCAGAGTTACAGGGGTCCAAAATTGGTAAAATCCCCCATAGGCTTTCATTGCCTCCCTATTCCACTTTCCAAAATCTCACATCTTTTCAAAGGGCAATTGCTCAGCAGTGGCAAATTTTCTAGCCTTGTAGGGACCCTTAGGGGGAACATGACTGGTGAGTTCTGGGCCCCTAGGCCAAAGAGGTCATAGCCTAGGGTCACAAAAACCTGTTTATTTGGGCAATTTCAATGGTGGCGAGTCTGACGTACATAAATCGCAGCAATGGCCGTTAGCAACGTCTGAATCTCACGAAATGTCTCATGCAGGTAGAAGACATATTGTTAGACTTGGGCTCCAAAGATGGGTTCCCTACATCTCTGCAAACCAGAGTTACAGGGCTCCAAATTTGGTAAAATCCCCCATAGGCTTTCATTGGGCCTCCTATTTATAGTTCCAAAATCTCACATCTTTTCAAAGGGCAATTGCTCAGCAGTGGTAAATTTTCTAGCATTGTAGGGACCCTTAGGGGGAACATGACTGGTGAGTTTAGGGCCCCTAGGCCAAAGAGGTCATAGCCTAGGGTCACAAAAACCTGTTTATTTGGGCAATTTCAATGGTAGTGATGCTGACGTACATAAATCTCAGCCATGGCCGTTAGCAACGTCTGAATTTCACGAAATGTCTCATGCAGGTAGAAGACATATTGTTAGACTTGGATTCCAAAGATGGGGTCCCTACATCTCTGCAAACCAGAGTTACAGGGGTGCAAAATTGGTAAAATCCCCCATAGGCTTTCATTGCCTCCCTATTTCACTTTCCAAAATCTCACATCTTTTCAAAGGGCAATTGCTCAGCAGTGGCAAATTTTCTAGCATTGTAGGGACCCTTAGGGGGAACATGACTGGTGAGTTTCGGGCCCCTAGGCCAAAGAGGTCATAGCCTAGGGTCACAAAAACCTGTTTATTTGGGCAATTTCAATGGTAGTGATGCTGACGTACATAAATCTCAGCCATGGCCGTTAGCAACGTCTGAATTTCACGAAATGTCTCATGCAGGTAGAAGACATATTGTTAGACTTGGATTCCAAAGATGGGGTCCCTACATCTCTGCAAACCAGAGTTACAGGGGTGCAAAATTGGTAAAATCCCCCATAGGCTTTCATTGCCTCCCTATTTCACTTTCCAAAATCTCACATCTTTTCAAAGGGCAATTGCTCAGCAGTGGCAAATTTTCTAGCATTGTAGGGACCCTTAGGGGGAACATGACTGGTGAGTTTCGGGCCCCTAGGCCAAAGAGGTCATAGCCTAGAGTCACAAAAACCTGTTTATTTGGGCAATTTCAATGGTAGTGATGCTGACGTACATAAATCTCAGCCATGGCCGTTAGCAACGTCTGAATTTCACGAAATGTCTCATGCAGGTAGAAGACATATTGTTAGACTTGGATTCCAAAGATGGGGTCTCTACATCTCTGCAAACCAGAATTACAGGGCTCCAAAATTGGTAAAATCCCCCATAGGCTTTCATTGGGCCTACTATTTACCGTTCCAAAATCTCACACCATTTCAAAGGGCAATGGCTCAGCAGTGGCAAAACTCACCAGTCATGATCCCCCTAAGAGTCCCTACAATGCTAGAAAATTTGGTACTGCTGAGCCATTGCCCTTTGAAAAGATGTGAGATTTTGGAAAGTGAAATAGGGAGGCAATGAAAGCCTATGGGGGATTTTACCAATTTTGCACCCCTGTAACTCTGGTTTGCAGAGATGTAGGGACCCCATCTTTGGAATCCAAGTCTAACAATATGTCTTCTACCTGCATGAGACATTTCGTGAAATTCAGACGTTGCTAACGGCCATGGCTGAGATTTATGTACGTCAGCATCACTACCATTGAAATTGCCCAAATAAACAGGTTTTTGTGACTCTAGGCTATGACCTCTTTGGCCTAGGGGCCCGAAACTCACCAGTCATGTTCCCCCTAAGGGTCCCTACAATGCTAGAAAATTTGCCACTGCTGAGCAATTGCCCTTTGAAAAGATGTGAGATTTTGGAAAGTGAAATAGGGAGGCAATGAAAGCCTATGGGGGATTTTACCAATTTTGCACCCCTGTAACTCTGGTTTGCAGAGATGTAGGGACCCCATCTTTGGAATCCAAGTCTAACAATATGTCTTCTACCTGCATGAGACATTTCGTGAAATTCAGACGTTGCTAACGGCCATGGCTGAGATTTATGTACGTCAGCATCACTACCATTGAAATAGCCCAAATAAACAGGTTTTTGTGACCCTAGGCTATGACCTCTTTGGCCTAGGGGCCCAAAACTCACCAGTCATGTTCCCCCTAAGGGTCCCTACAATGCTCGAAAATTTGCCACTGCTGAGCAATTGCCCTTTGAAAAGATGTGAGATTTTGGAAAGTGAAATAGGGAGGCAATGAAAGCCTATGGGGGATTTTACCAATTTTGCACCCCTGTAACTCTGGTTTGCAGAGATGTAGGGACCCCATCTTTGGAATCCAAGTCTAACAATATGTCTTCTACCTGCATGAGACACTTCGTGAAATTCAGACGTTGCTAACGGCCATGGCTGAGATTTATGTACGTCAGCATCACTACCATTGAAATAGCCCAAATAAACAGGTTTTTGTGACCCTAGGCTATGACCTCTTCGGCCTAGGGGTCCGAAACTCACCAGTTATAACCCCCCTAACAGTTTCTACAATGCTAGAAAATTTGCCACTGCTGAGCAATTGCCCTTTGAAAAGATGTGAGATTTTGGAACTGTAAATAGGAGGCCCAATGAAAGCCTATGGGGGATTTTACCAAATTTGGAGCCCTGTAACTCTGGTTTGCAGAGATGTAGGGAACCCATCTTTGGAGCCCAAGTCTAACAATATGTCTTCTACCTGCATGAGACATTTCGTGAGATTCAGACGTTGCTAACGGCCATTGCTGCGATTTATGTACGTCAGACTCGCCACCATTAAAATTGCCCAAATAAACAGGTTTTTGTGACCCTAGGCTATGACCTCTTCGGCCTAGGGGCCCAAAACTCACCAGTCATGTTCCCCCTAAGGGTCCCTACAAGGCTAGAAAATTTGCCACTGCTGAGCAATTGCCCTTTGAAAAGATGTGAGATTTTGGAAAGTGAAATAGGGAGGCAATGAAAGCCTATGGGGGATTTTACCAATTTTGGACCCCTGTAACTCTGGTTTGCAGAGATGTAGGGACCCCATCTTTGGAATCCAAGTCTAACAATATGTCTTCTACCTGCAATTCAGACGTTGCTAACGGCCATGGCTGAGATTTATGTACGTCAGCATCACTACCATTGAAATTGCCCAAATAAACAGGTTTTTGTGACCCTAGGCTATGACCTCTTCGGCCTAGGACTGCATTGAACGCGACCCACGCATTGTGCGCATTCTGGACAACACCAATTACTGGGTTTATACCCTTCTGGATCCACGGTACAAACACAATGTTCTAAAACTGCTTGAAGAAAGAGTCAGACAGGTCAAAATGGAAGAATACCAGCAGGCCCTTGTGGAGACTTTAGAGAGGAGATTGACATCCTCCCCCTCCTCTAGCCAGTTGTACGCCGACAGACTGACTTCCGCAAACCCAGGACGACCAGGAGGGCAACAAACAACACAAGCCGCAGCTAGTGCCCAAAAGGGAATGGTATCGGCAGTGTCCTTGGAGTGGGAAAATTTTCTGACACCCATGCAGCAGCACACAGAACAGCAAGCGTGCAGATCCACCTCCAACACCGATCGCCTGGAGAAGATGGTCAAGGACTACATGTCAGATGGCATAGCTGTGTTGAACAATCCATCTGCACCCTTCAACTATTGGGTATCGAAGCTAGACACCTGGCACGAACTGGCAATGTACGCAATACAGGTGCTGGCTTGCCCGGCAGCCAGCGTTATGTCGGAACGCTGTTTCAGTGCTGCCGGAGGCATCGTCACAGATCGGCGTATCCGCCTCTCCACAGAAAATGCAGACCGTCTGACTCAAATTAAAATGAATCAATCCTGGATTGGAAACGACTACGCAACACTCCCGGACCCCAACCAAGTAACATGAACAATGAACATCTGTGATGGGTTAGCGTTTCCGGTCCCTGTTTATTGAACCTCTCATCTGTATTACATTTATGACTGCATGGCGACAAAATGCAAATTGCTATCCGCACGCTTCTTGTCCTCATGCAAGGCCTGGGTTGTTGTGTCTCAAAGCGTGGCCTTCTCCTCCTGCGCCGCCCTCCTCCTGTTCCATCACGTGTGCTGCTGCTGGGTTAGCGTTACCGGTCCCTTTTCCTGGAACCTCTCATCTGTATTACATTTATGACTGCATGCCGACAAAATGCAAATTGCTATCCGCACGCTTCTTGTCCTCATGCAAGGCCTGGGTTGTTGTGTCTCAAAGCGTGGCCTTCTCCTCCTGCGCCGCCCTCCTCCTGTTCCATCACGTGTGCTGCTGCTGGGTTAGCGTTACCGGTCCCTTTTCCTGGAACCTCTCATCTGTATTACATTTATGACTGCATGCCGACAAAATGCAAATTGCTATCCGCACGCTTCTTGTCCTCATGCAAGGCCTGGGTTGTTGTGTCTCAAAGCGTGGCCTTCTCCTCCTGCGCCGCCCTCCTCCTGTTCCATCACGTGTGCTGCTGCTGGGTTAGCGTTACCGGTCCCTTTTCCTGGAACCTCTTATCTGTATTACATTTATGACTGCATGCCGACAAAAAGCATGTTACCTGTGCAAAGAAAACAGACATTTCCCGCATTTAAAAGACAGTTTTCCCTTTGAAACTTTAAAATCGATTTTCTCAAAAACTATAAGCTCTTTTTGCTAAATTTTTTTTCCTCTTGTACCCACTCCCAAGGTGCACATACCCTGTACATTTGGGGTATGTAGCATGTAAGGAGGCTTTACAAAGCACGAAAGTTCGGGTCCCCATTGACTTCCATTATGTTCGGAGTTCGGCTCGAACACCCGAACATGTTCGGCCCGAACCCGAACATCTAGATGTTCGCCCAACACTACACGTGACCCGTTCGGCCAATCACAGCGCTAGCCGAACGTTCGGGGAACGTTCGGCCATGCGCTCTTAGTTCGGCCATATGGCCGAACGGTTTGGCCGAACACCATCAGGTGTTCGGTCGAACTCGAACATCACCCGAACAGGGTGATGTTCTGCAGAACCCGAACAGTGGCGAACACTGTTCGCCCAACACTAGACAGGACATGTCACAGAGCATACAGTGGCAGCAGTGACAGAATATGTCACAGAGCAGATAGTGGCAGCAGTGACAGGACATGTCACAGAGCATACAGTGGCAGCAGTGACAGGACATGTCACAGAGCAGACAGTGGCAGCAGTGACAGGACATGCCACAGAGCAGACAGTGGCAGCAGTGACAGGACATGTTACAGAGCAGATAGTGGCAGCAGTGACAGGACATGTCACAGAGCAGATAGTGGCAGCAGTGACAGGACATGTCACAGAGCAGATAGTGGCAGCAGTGACAGGACATGTCACAGAGCATACAGTGGCAGCAGTGACAGGATATGTCACAGAGCAGATAGTGGCAGCAGTGACAGGACATGTCACAGAGCATACAGTGGCAGCAGTGACAGGACATGTCACCGAGCATACAGTGGCAGCAGTGACAGGATATGTCACAGAGCAGATAGTGGCAGCAGTGACAGGACATGTCACAGAGCAGACAGTGGCAGCAGTGACAGGACATGTCACAGAGCAGACAGTGGCAGCAGTGACAGGACATGTCACAGAGCAGATAGTGGCAGCAGTGACAGGACATGTCACAGAGCAGACAGTGGCAGCAGTGACAGGACATGTCACAGAGCAGATAGTGGCAGCAGTGACACAGGACATGTCACAGAGCAGATAGTGGCAGCAGTGACAGGACATGTCAAAGAGCAAACAGTGGCAGCAGTGACAGGACATGTCACAGAGCAGACAGTGGCAGCAGTGACAGGACATGCCACAGAGCAGACAGTGGCATCAGTGACAGGACATGTCACAGAGCAGATAGTGTCAGGCGTGACAGGCCATGGCACCGAGCATACAGTGGCAGCAGATACAGGACATGTCACAGAGCATACAGTGGCAGCAGTGACAGGACATGTCACAGAGCAGATAGTGGCAGCAGTGACAGGACATGTCACCGAGCATACAGTGGCAGCAGTGACAGGACATGTCACAGAGCAGATAGTGGCAGCAGTGACAGGACATGTCACAGAGCATACAGTGGCAGCAGTGAAGGTACATGTCACAGAGCAGATAGTGGCAGCAGTGACAGGACATGTCACAGAGCAGACAGTGGCAGCAGTGACAGGACATGTCACAGAGCAGACAGTGGCAGCAGTGACAGGACATGTCACAGAGCAGACAGTGGCAGCAGTGACAGGACATGTCACAGAGCAGAGAGTGGCAGCAGTGACAGGACATGTCACCGAGCAGACAGTGGCAGCAGTGACAGGACATGTCACAGAGCAGATAGTGGCAGCAGATACAGGACATGTCACAGAGCATACAGTGGCAGCAGTGACAGGACATGTCACAGAGCAGACAGTGGCAGCAGTGACAGGACATGTCACAGAGCAGACAGTGGCAGCAGTGACAGGACATGTCACAGAGCAGACAGTGGCAGCAGTGACAGGACATGCCACAGAGCAGACAGTGGCATCAGTGACAGGACATGTCACAGAGCAGATAGTGTCAGGCGTGACAGGCCATGTCACCGAGCATACAGTGGCAGCAGATACAGGACATGTCACAGAGCATACAGTGGCAGCAGTGACAGGACATGTCACAGAGCAGATAGTGGCAGCAGTGACAGGACATGTCACCGAGCATACAGTGGCAGCAGTGACAGGACATGTCACAGAGCAGATAGTGGCAGCAGTGACAGGACATGTCACAGAGCATACAGTGGCAGCAGTGAAGGTACATGTCACAGAGCAGATAGTGGCAGCAGTGACAGGACATGTCACAGAGCAGACAGTGGCAGCAGTGACAGGACATGTCACAGAGCAGACAGTGGCAGCAGTGACAGGACATGTCACAGAGCAGACAGTGGCAGCAGTGACAGGACATGTCACAGAGCAGAGAGTGGCAGCAGTGACAGGACATGTCACCGAGCAGACAGTGGCAGCAGTGTCAGGACATGTCACAGAGCAGATAGTGGCAGCAGATACAGGACATGTCACAGAGCATACAGTGGCAGCAGTGACAGGACATGTCACAGAGCAGACAGTGGCAGCAGTGACAGGACATGTCACAGAGCAGACAGTGGCAGCAGTGACAGGACATGTCACAGAGCAGACAGTGGCAGCAGTGACAGGACATGTCACAGAGCAGACAGTGGCAGCAGTGACAGGACATGTCACAAAGCAGACAGTGGCAGCAGTGACAGGACATGTCACCGAGCAGACAGTGGCAGCAGTGACAGGACATGTCACAGAGCAGACAGTGGCAGCAGTGACAGGACATGTCACAGAGCAGACAGTGGCAGCAGTGACAGGACATGTCACCGAGCATACAGTGGCAGCAGTGACAGGACATGTCACAGAGCAGACAGTGGCAGCAGTGACAGGACATGTCACAGAGCATACAGTGGCAGCAGTGACAGGACATGTCACAGAGCATACAGTGGCAGCAGTGACAGGACATGTCATAGAGCAGATAGTGGCAGCAGTGACAGGACATGTCACAGAGTATACAGTGGCAGCAGTGACAGGACATGTCACCGAGCAGATAGTGGCAGCAGTGACAGGACATGTCACAGAGCAGACAGTAGCAGCAGTGACAGGACATGTCACAGAGCAGACAGTGGCAGCAGTGACAGGACATGTCACAGAGCAGACAGTGGCAGCAGTGACAGGACATGCCACAGAGCAGACAGTGGCAGCAGTGACAGGACATGTCACAGAGCAGATAGTGGCAGCAGTGACAGGACATGTCACAGAGCAGATAGTGGCAGCAGTGACAGGACATGTCACAGAGCAGATAGTGGCAGCAGTGACAGGACATGTCACAGAGCAGATAGTGGCAGCAGTGACAGGACATGTCACAGAGCAGACAGTAGCAGAAGTGACAGGACATGTCACCGAGCAGATAGTGGCAGCAGTGACAGGACATGTCACCGAGCAGACAGTGGCAGCAGTGACAAGACATGTCACCGAGCAGACAGTGGCAGCAGTGACAGAACATGCCACAGAGCAGACAGTGGCAGCAGTGACAGGACATGTCACAGAGCAGATAGTGGCAGCAGTGACAGGACATGCCACAGAGCAGACAGTGGCAGCAGTGACAGGAGATGTCACAGAGCAGATAGTGGCAGCAGTGACAGGACATGTCACAGAGCAGATAGTGGCAGCAGTGACAGGACATGTCACAGAGCAGACAGTGGCAGCAGTGACAGGACATGTCACAGAGCATACAGTGGCAGCAGTGACACAAGACATGCCACAGAGCATACAGTGGCAGCAGTGACAGGACATGTTACAGAGCAGATAGTGGCAGCAGTGACAGGACATGTCACAGAGCAGATAGTGGCAGCAGTGACAGGACATGTCACAGAGCAGATAGTGGCAGCAGTGACAGGACATGTCACAGAGCATACAGTGGCAGCAGTGACAGGACATGTCACAGAGCATACAGTGGCAGCAGTGACAGGACATGTCACAGAGCAGACAGTGGCAGCAGTGACAGGACATGTCACAGAGCAGATAGTGGCAGCAGTGACAGGACATGCCACAGAGCAGACAGTGGCAGCAATGACAGGACATGTCACTGAGCAGATAGTGGCAGCAGTGACAGGACATGTCACAGAGCAGACAGTGACAGGACATGTCACAGAGTAGACAGTGGCAGCAGAGACAGGACATGTCACCGAGCAGATAGTGGCAGCAGTGAAAGGACATGCCACAGAGCAGACAGTGGCAGCAGTGACAGGATATGTCACAGAGCAGATAGTGGCAGCAGTGACAGGACATGTCACAGAGCAGATAGTGGCAGCAGTGACAGGACATGTCACAGAGCAGACAGTAGCAGAAGTGACAGGACATGTCACCGAGCAGATAGTGGCAGCAGTGACAGGACATGTCACCGAGCAGACAGTGGCAGCAGTGACAGGACATGTCACAGAGCAGATAGTGGCAGCAGTGACAGGACATGTCACAGAGCAGACAGTGGCAGCAGTGACAGGACATGTCACAGAGCATACAGTGGCAGCAGTGACACAGGACATGCCACAGAGCATACAGTGGCAGCAGTGACAGGACATGTTACAGAGCAGATAGTGGCAGCAGTGACAGGACATGTCACAGAGCAGATAGTGGCAGCAGTGACAGGACATGTCACAGAGCAGATAGTGGCAGCAGTGACGGGACATGTCACAGATAGAGTTGGGCCGAACGGTTCGCCTGCGAACGGTTCCATGTGAACTTCCGTGGTTCGCGTTCGCGTCCCGCAGGCGAACCTTTGCGGAAGTTCGGTTCGCCCCATAATGCACCATGGAGGGTCAACTTTGACCCTCTACATCACAGTCAGCAGGCCCAGTGTAGCCAATTAGGCTACACTAGCCCCTGGAGCCCCACCCCCCTTATATAAGGCAGGCAGCGGCGGCCATTACGGTCACTCGTGTGCCTGCATTAGTGAGAGTAGGGCGAGCTGCTGCAGACTGTCTCTCATAGGGAAAGATTAGTTAGGCTTAGCTTGTTCCTGGCTGCATACCTGTTCTGTTCTGTGAACCCACCACTGCATACCTGTACTGTGAACCCACCACTGCATACCTGTTCTGTGAACCCACCACTGCATACCTGTTCTGTGAACCCACCACTGCATACCTGTTCAGTGAACCTGCCACTGCATACCTGTTCTGTGAACCCACCACTGCATACCTGTTCAGTGAACCTGCCACTGCATACCTGTTCTGTGAACCCACCACTGCATACCTGTTCAGTGAACCTGCCACTGCATACCTGTTCAGTGAACCTGCCACTGCATACCTGTTCTGTGAACCCACCACTGCATACCTGTTCTGTGAACCCACCACTGCATACCTGTTCAGTGAACCTGCCACTGCATACCTGTTCTGTGAACCCACTACTGCATACCTGTTCTGTGAAGCCACCACTGCATACCTGTTCAGTGAACCTGCCACTGCATACCTGTTCTGTGAACCCACCACTGCATACCTGTTCTGTGAACCCACCACTGCATACCTGTTCAGTGAACCTGCCACTGCATACCTGTACTGCTCAGTGAACCCGCCACTGCATACCTGTTCTGTTCAGTGAACCCGCCACTGCCGTCACTACACAAACAGCTGTTTGCAGTGCGTTACACGGTGAGTTTGGTGTGTCAGTGTGAAGCAGTACCTTAATTACACTACCTGATTGATGTATACACATGCAAGATGTTTTAAAGCACTTTAGGCCTGTAATTTAGCATTCAATGTGATTTCTGCCCTTAAAACGCTGCTTTGCGTCAAATCCAGATTTTTCCCGGGGACTTTTGGCGTGTATCCCACTCCGCCATGCCCCCCTCCAGGTGTTAGACCCCTTGAAACATCTTTTCCATCACTTTTGTGGCCAGCATAATTTTTTTTTTTTTCAAAGTTCGCATCCCCATTGAAGTCTATTGCGGTTCGCGAACTTTAACGCGAACCGAACCTTCCGCGGAAGTTCGCGAACCCGGTTCGCGAACCTAAAATCGGAGGTTCGGCCCAACTCTAGTCACAGAGCATACAGTGGCAGCAGTGACAGGACATGTCACAGAGCATACAGTGGCAGCAGTGACAGGACATGTCACAGTGCATACAGTGGCAGCAGTGACAGGACATGTCACAGAGCAGACAGTGGCAGCAGTGACAGGACATGTCACAGAGCAGATAGTGGCAGCAGTGACAGGACATGTCACAGAGCATACAGTGGCAGCAGTGACACAGGACATGCCACAGAGCATACAGTGGCAGCAGTGACAGGACATGTCACAGAGCAGACAGTGGCAGCAGTGACAGGACATGCCACAGAGCAGACAGTGGCAGCAGTGACAGGACATGTCACAGAGCATACAGTGGCAGCAGTGACAGGACATGTCACAGAGCAGACAGTGGCAGCAGTGACAGGACATGCCACAGAGCAGACTGTGGCAGCAGTGACAGGACATGTCACAGAGCAGATAGTGGCAGCAGTGACAGGGCATGTCACAGAGCATACAGTGGCAGCAGTGACAGGACATGCCACAGAGCAGACAGTGGCAGCAGTGACAGGACATGTCACAGAGCATACAGTGGCAGCAGTGACAGGACATGTCACAGAGCAGACTGTGGCAGCAGTGACAGGACTTTTGGCGTGTATCCCACTCCGCCATGCCCCCCTCCAGGTGTTAGACCCCTTGAAACATCTTTTCCATCACTTTTGTGGCCAGCATAATTTTTTTTTTTTTTCAAAGTTCGCATCCCCATTGAAGTCTATTGCGGTTCGCGAACTTTAACGCGAACCGAACCTTCCGCGGAAGTTCGCGAACCCGGTTCGCAAACCTAAAATCGGAGGTTCGGCCCAACTCTAGTCACAGAGCATACAGTGGCAGCAGTGACAGGACATGTCACAGAGCATACAGTGGCAGCAGTGACAGGACATGTCACAGAGCAGACAGTGGCAGCAGTGACAGGACATGTCACAGAGCAGACAGTGGCAGCAGTGACAGGACATGTCACAGAGCAGATAGTGGCAGCAGTGACAGGACATGTCACAGAGCATACAGTGGCAGCAGTGACACAGGACATGCCACAGAGCATACAGTGGCAGCAGTGACAGGACATGTCACAGAGCAGACAGTGGCAGCAGTGACAGGACATGCCACAGAGCAGACAGTGGCAGCAGTGACAGGACATGTCACAGAGCAGACAGTGGCAGCAGTGACAGGACATGTCACAGAGCATACAGTGGCAGCAGTGACAGGACATGTCACAGAGCAGACAGTGGCAGCAGTGACAGGACATGCCACAGAGCAGACTGTGGCAGCAGTGACAGGACATGTCACAGAGCAGATAGTGGCAGCAGTGACAGGACATGTCACAGAGCATACAGTGGCAGCAGTGACAGGACATGTCACAGAGCAGATAGTGGCAGCAGTGACAGGACATGCCACAGAGCAGACAGTGGCAGCAGTGACAGGACATGTCACAGAGCATACAGTGGCAGCAGTGACAGGACATGCCACAGAGCAGACTGTGGCAGCAGTGACAGGACATGTCACAGAGCATAGAGTGGCAGCAGTGACAGGACATGTCACAGAGCAGACAGTGGCAGCAGTGACAGGACATGTCACAGAGCATAGAGTGGCAGCAGTGACAGGACCAGGACATGTTACAGTACATACAGTGGCAGCCGTGACAGACACACCTGATGCATAGTGAGTCATTGGAATGTAAACTGTGCACTCCTGAGTTGTAGTTTCGTTTCTCCAGCAGGTGTCAATGTACATTTACAGGGATGCTATATTATCAGCCTGTCCGTCATTCCCTCTCATATCCACAACACAGCAGCTGAAGACATCAGGACCTCTGTGTGCTCACTGCAGGTAACAGAAACAGCACCTCTTCTGCCCTGTCTCCAGGGTGTAATTCTCAGTATCTGCTCTTATTCTGTATGTATGGAGGCTGCACAGTAGCACTTCTCTTGTCGGGTATGCCGGGTATAATTCTCAGTAGCTGATCTTATTCTGTATGTATGGACGCTGCACAGTAGCACTTCTCTTGTCGGGTATGTCGGGTGTAATTCTCAGTAGCTGATCTTATTCTCTATGTATGGAAGCTGCACAGTAGCACTTCTCTTGTCCTGTATGCTGGGTGTAATTCTCAGTATCTGCTCTTATTCTGTATGTATGGAAGCTGCACAGTAGCACTTCTCTTGTCCTGTATGCTGGGTGTAATTCTCAGTATCTGCTCTTATTCTGTATGTATGGAGGCTGCACAGTAGCACTTCTCCTGCCCTGTCTCCAGGGTGTAATTCTCAATATTTGCTCTTATTCTGTATGTATGGAGGCTGCACAGTAGCGCTTCTCTTATCTGTATACTGGGTGTAATTCTCAGTATCTGCTCTTATTCTGTATGTATGGAGGCTGCACAGTAACACTTCTCTTGTCAGGTATGCCGGGTGTAATTCTCAGTAGCTGATCTTATTCTGTATGTATGGAGGCTGCACAGTAGTACTTCTCTTGTGCTGTATGCTGGGTGTAATTCTCAGTATCTGCTCTTATTCTGTATGTATGGAGGCTGCACAGTAGCACTTCTCTTGTCAGGTATGCCGGGTGTAATTCTCAGTAGCTGATCTTATTCTGTATGTATGGAAGCTGCACAGTAGCACTTCTCTTGTCCTGTATGCTGGGTGTAATTCTCAGTATCTGCTCTTATTCTGTATGTATGGAAGCTGCACAGTAGCACTTCTCTTGTCCTGTATGCTGGGTGTAATTCTCAGTATCTGCTCTTATTCTGTATGTATGGAGGCTGCACAGTAGCACTTCTCCTGCCCTGTCTCCAGGGTGTAATTCTCAGTATTTGCTCTTATTCTGTATGTATGGAGGCTGCACAGTAGCGCTTCTCTTATCTGTATACTGGGTGTAATTCTCAGTATCTGCTCTTATTCTGTATGTATGGAGGCTGCACAGTAGCACTTCTCTTGTCAGGTATGCCGGGTGTAATTCTCAGTAGCTGATCTTATTCTGTATGTATTTAGGCTGCACAGTAGTACTTCTCTTGTGCTGTATGCCAGGTGTAATTCTCAGTATCTGCTCTTATTCTGTATGTATGGAGGTGGCACAGTAGCACTTCTCTTGTCCTGTATGCTGGGTGTAATTCTCAGTATCTGATCTTATTCGGTATATAAGGAGAATACACAGTAGTACTTCTATTGTCCTGTATGCCGGGTGTAATTCTCAGTATCTGCTCTTATTCTGTATGTATGGAGGCTGCACAGTAACACTTCTCTTGTCCTGTATGCTGGGTGTAATTCTCAGTATCTGCTCTTATTCTGTATGTACGGATGTTGCACAATAGCACTTCTCTTGTCCTGTATGCGGGGTGTAATTCTCAGTATCTGCTCTTATTCTGTGTGTATGGAGGCTGCACAGTAGCACTTCTCTTGTCCTGTATGCCGGGTGTAATTCTCAGTATCTGCTCTTATTCTGTATGTATGGAGGTGGCACAGTAGCACTTCTCTTGTCCTGTATGCTGGGTGTAATTCTCAGTATCTGATCTTATTCGGTATATAAGGAGATTACACAGTAGTACTTCTATTGTCCTGTATGCCGGGTGTAATTCTCAGTATCTGCTCTTATTCTGTATGTATGGAGGCTGCACAGTAACACTTCTCTTGTCCTGTATGCTGGGTGTAATTCTCAGTATCTGCTCTTATTCTGTATGTACGGATGTTGCACAATAGCACTTCTCTTGTCCTGTATGCGGGGTGTAATTCTCAGTATCTGCTCTTATTCTGTGTGTATGGAGGCTGCACAGTAGCACTTCTCTTGTCCTGTATGCCGGGTGTAATTCTCAGTATCTGCTCTTATTCGGTATGTATGGAGGTGGCACAGTAGCACTTCTATTGTCCTGTATGCCGGGTGTAATTCTCAGTATCTGATCTTATTCTGTATGTGTGGAGGCTGCACAGTAGCACTTCTCTTGTCCTGTATGCAGGGTGTAATTCTCAGGATCTACTCTTATTCTGTATGTATGAAGGCTGCACAGTAGCACTTCTCTTGCCCTGTATGCCGGGTGTAATTCTCAGTATCTGCTCTTATTCTGTATGTATGTGAATTTTTATTGTGTAAAAACAAACAGAAAACAATATAACATAACGCAAAAACCACTATAAGAAATAATTTCAATATTCTTTACAAGACTCGTAGAACTGGTTGAACTCGATGAACGTATGTCTTTTTTTCAACCCAAATAACTATGTAACTATGTAAGAACTGATCAAAGTCCCATCAGTGAAAAAAACAAAATAAACTTCAAGCAATTCCTAGAAGCATAAATAAAAACATTATTCCATATATTAGCATTTCTCCTGGATTTCTTGATCTCTAACTCTCTGATCTATCTAAATTCAGCAGAGACTAATGAAACCCCATTACTAGGAAGAAACAGATGATTGTGCACAGTGCCTCTGCTCCTTACTGTGCTGCTTTTTATGCTGTTTATGTTACTGGAGACAAAACATAACAAAACGCTCATTACAGGACGGAATAGCAGAGAAAGGTTCCCCATCATAAATCTGAGTCAGTCATTTTGCCGACTGCTTGTTTCCATATCAGACTCTGCAGAGGCGGGCTCAGGGAGGAAGTCGCTTCTTATTGGTTGGATTATCCTCTGACTCAGCAGAATATTCTCTTTGTACTCGGCATCTGACTCTGACAACACATCATAAATGTTAGGGCTCAAAGCTGGCTCTGTATTTTGTGGCCCTTTCGGTGTATTTGCTGGTTTTTGCACTAAGGTCCAGTCACTTTCTGGTTTCTGGGAAGATGTATCCTTTTTATGTCTTTCTGTGTTCTTACCGGGGATTTCTCCACAGAAACCAGTACAGAATCATATGAAAAGTGGGTAACTGGCCACTGTTCCTCTTCCTGCTGGGTTTTGGCTGTCTGTGTAGGGTTGTTTGGGGCCATTGTCTGGTCAAAATTGTCCCAGACAATAAGGCTTTCTCCTCTAACTGATCTGATGCAGCCACCAAATCCTCATCTGCAATTTCTTGCTCTACATTATGCAGGGGCCTCAGGACAATCTCTGTGAAAATGGCCTAACCTGCCGCATTGCACTTCTTTTTGTCACAGGTAGAGCTGACATGGCCAATTTCACCACACAGATTACACCTTTGGACCGAGCAAATGCTTGTCACATGACCCACTCCATTACACTTGCAGCACACACAGGGCTGAGTTGCATAGAAACACTCCTCTCTCTCTCTTCCAATGAAGAAGGAGTTTGGCAGATTTTGGGTTACATTATTACACTGCCGTAACTTGATTAACCTCCCTGGCGGTAAGCCCGAGCTGAGCTCGGGCTATGCAGCGCAGCAGGATTTCTCAGGCCCTGCTGGGCCGATTATCATAATTTTTTTTTGGTACACGCAGCTAGCACTTTGCTAACTGCGTGTACTGCCCGATCGCCGCTGCTCCGCGCCGATTCGCCACGCCGCAACAGCCCCCCAGACCCCATGCGCTGCCTGGCCAATCAGTGCCAGGCAGCGCTGAGGGGTGGATCGGGACTCCCTTTGAAGTCATGACATCGGTGACGTCATCCTGCATGTCGCCATGGCGATGGGGGAAAGCCCTAATGGAAATCCCGTTCAGAACGGGATTTCCGGACGGGCGATCAAAGAGGGTGGGAGGATGCCGCTGCACAGCGGCTGTCATGTACAAATAGTGCTGCGCTGCCCCCTGCCGGTTTTAATTGACCCTCCAACCACATGTCCATACCCCATCAGTGTCTTTATTTTTGGTCAGATCAGAAACCATCTCACGATGCCTTCTGAGCCGGACCAAAATATCCTGAAGGGGCACCGACTCATTCCAGAAAATGATGTTTACACTTAATGTTAGGTTTGGAAATGGGAATAAGACTAAAGTTCTTCCAACCCTCTGCCTCCCGAAACTCACTATAATTTGGGATGTGGGAGGAAACAGAAGTGCCTGGAGGAAACCCACGCAGACGCAAGAGAACATACAAACTCTTTGCTGATGATGACCTGGTTGGGTTTCGAACCAGGAACCCAGCGTAGCAAGACGAGAGCGCTAACCACTACGCCACCATGCTGCCTAATGCAGTTGATTGAATACAATCATTGGGCTTGATTCACTAAACCGTGATAACTCAAATATCACACCTTATCAAAGTTAACACACCTTATCAGAGTAGCATAGTGAGCGCTATGAACTTATGCCTGCTAATTGGCAATGGCACTCGTCCTGCCCTGAGCCCCTGCGGGTTTTCAATCTGAATTATTTTGCATACAAAATTTGCATAATGCTGCATCAACTCGAAGCTATTTGCACCTCATTGACCATCACTAATGTTGAATACTTGCAAATACCTTTTGTTCTAAGAAGGCAAAATTATACTTAGCATGTTCTTGATTTGTTTTTTTTTTAGTAAAGGGGCTGCTTTATATCTTATTTTCTTCCTTGGTCACCTCTGTATAGATCAGTGAGAAAATTGTGGCTATGGTAACAGCTTAGTAACAATTTACCTCAGTTTCTTTTAAGTCCAAAGTTCAGATTTGAAACAACAGTAGCTGCGGTTATCTCTGTGAAAACGTCATTGTACATGTACATGTAACAATATACAAAGGTCAGACAGAATTTGTACTTAAAGGAAACATCAGGCAAAAACAGTAAAATCAGCTTTACTCACCTGGGGCTTTCTCCAGCCCCTCGCAGCCGACTGTCCCACGCCGACCGCCGCCGCTTTCCCGGGCTCCCTGCACGCTGTTCAGGCCGACCTCGAGGCCTTCCTTACTGCGGCTGCGTGAAGCGCCGCTGTCAATCATGGCCACGTGGCGGCGGAGAGCGGAACGATCAGCATTGGTCAGTCGGCTGCAAGGGGCTGGAGAAAGCCCCAGGTGAGTAAAGCTGATTTTACCATTTTTGCCTGATGTTTCCTTTAAAAGTAAAATTAAGCACAACAAGTTAATGAAAGCACATCTGAACTGAAAGGGATATGAAGGCTGCCCTATTTATTTCCTTTTAAACAATGCCCATTGCCTGGCTGTGCTGCTAATCACTTTTGCTGCAGTATTGTCTGAATCACGCCTGAAAAAAGCATGCAGCTAATCCAGTCAGACTTAAAGAGGACCTCCATACAAAAAATAAAAATCCGTCAGCGTTGCTGTAACAAAAAGTTATATTTACCTGCAGAGTGTTGTCCTACGAAGCCGCCCCGAAGACCCCGCATCACAACACTTCAGCCGCTTGGCCCCGCGTCCCCTCTCTCCCCTGAGAAAAAACGCCTGGCTATTTAATGCAGTAAATAGCTTGGCGGTTTTTCATATATCCATCATAGTCTTGGGCCTATTTTTAGGGGGATGCCAGTTAAGTTACCTGTATGTTTTTGGAATGTGGGAGGAAATCGGTATGCTCAGAGGAAACCTATGCAGACACAGTAAGAACATACAAAATCTGTGCACTTAGTGCCCTATATGTGTGTATATATATATATATATATATATATACTTTATGTATACATGAGTATATACACCATCAAAGAATGAGGAGGATGCCATTATTGAGTATTGTTTAGACATGAAAGTGAATATAGTAAATGTAATGATTAACCACTTCAGCCTTCAGTCGTTTTCACTTTATGCATCCGAGCAATTTTCACCTCCCATTCATTAGCCTATAACTTTATCACTACTTATCACAATGAACTGATCTACATCTTGTTTTTTCCACCACCAATTAGGCTTTCTTTGGGTGGTACATTTTGCTAAGAGCTACCTTACTGTAAATGCATTTTAACAGGAAGAATAAGAAAAAAACGGAAAACATTTATTATTTCTCAGTTTTCGGCCATTATAGTTTTAAAATAATACATGCCTCCATAATAATCGGCCGCGGGAGCGCGCAGAAGCGCACATGGCCTCCTGGATGTAGCTTTACGTCCAGGAGGAGAAAGTGGTTAAAGGACCTCTATCGCAAAAAATTGTAAAATTTAAAATATGTGTAAACCTATACAAATAAGGAGTAAAATGAATGGACAACTGTAGTGAAAGGGATATGGAGGCTGCCATATTTATTTCCTTTTAAACAATACCAGTTGCCTGGCAGACTTGCGGATCTACATACAGACAGCGCTCATGGATGCATCCGTTTGCAAACCTACAAAGGCAATGCAAAGCCCCTCTGGACTAAATACATACCCTGAATGCAAAGCAGATGCAAATTGTGTGCTAATTCTAATCTAAAGCTTTGTAGAATAATTGTGAATCAGTGAATGCAGCTAGCCACTAGTATACACACATTCAATTCATACAGCAAAAGGAATGGCAGCGCTTTCAAAAACTCATACCTGAATGTTTTACTAGCATAAGATGTGCAGTGCTCCAATTACTACTAGACTAAAATACACACCAACACTCACAAAAAATGGGGGAACATAAGTTCAGTGAGGCTTCTTGCACACCAAGACGTTGCGTTAGGTGCCACGTTAAGGTCGCATAACGTGCACCTAACACAACGTATGGTGCTGCAAAAGCCGACGGTAGAGTGAGCCGCGTTCGGCGGCTCGATTCCTATAATGTCTCCCAGAGTGGCGCTGATTGGCCAGCGGGACCACGTGATGCGGAGCGAGACACTCCGCATCACGTGGTCCCGCCGGCCAATCAGCTGCCGCCAGTGCAGTGAATATTAAGTAGCCATGTGCGCGGCTACTGTAGCTGGCTCTCCCCGCCTCCTCTCCGCCCCCCACTGCGCATGTGCAAACAGTCTAACGCGGCTATAGCCGCTCCAACGCCGTAGCATGCTGCACTTTGCACCGAACGTGCAGCATTACATGTAACGCAACGTGGGCTGTGTGAACAGCCCACTTGTGTTACATTGCTGTGCGTTGGGGGAGCGTTACAGGCGCACTAACGTGCGCCTGTAACGTCTTGGTGTGTAAGCAGCCTGAGGGTTAAATACATACCTGAATGAATTATCTGCCATAATGTGCAGAGCTCCAATAACTACTGGACTAGAATACACACCTAGCTTCACTTCAGGCAAAGGGGGATGTTAGCTTCAGAGATAATATGTGCACAAATTATGCTTACTAGACTTCCCCACGGCTGTGACGGACCCCCTTGGGGAAGACCTAACGCTAATCTAGCGATAAAAACACAACATTTCCAGTGCAGCTAATCAGACAAATGGTATACACATTTGATAAAACTTACATACAGACTGGTGACAGCGCTCATGGATGCATCCGTTTGCAGACCTGCTGATCTGTTTGGCTGCTGTAGTGTCTAAATAATACCAGAAACAAGCATGCAGCTAATCTTGTCAGATCTGACAATAATGTTAGAAAGACCTAATCTGCTGCATGCTGGTTCAGGGTCTATGGCTAAAAGTATCAGAGACAGAGGACCAGCATGACAGCCAGGCAACTGGTATTGCTTAAAAGGAAATAAAAATGGCAGCCTCCATATCCCTCTAACTTCAGTTGTCTTTTAATTTTCTCCTATGTTGCTATCACTGACAGGTTTTGGACTGGTCCATCTCTTTATGGGAGACTCTCAGCAAGGCTTTTATTCTTTATAAAGACATTCCCTGAAAAGGATTTATACAATGAAGCTTTTCGGAGCAGTGCTTTTCAACGCTACTAGATTTAAGCGCAGCCGGCGCCTGCATAGACTACAATAGGAATCATTCCTATTGCAGCACTCAGTGAGTAACGTCGGAGCCGTCAGAGGACGGAGCCGAGGTTGCTTAAAAACACAATAATTCAGCCTCCAGCAATCGTTGGAAGCCGAATTATTTCATTCCCCCACCATCCATGGCGGCCTGGAGGGGGAATAGTAATTAAAACGTCCCGGACTTGTGCAGAAGCAGGATCAGCCATATACCGGCTTTATCCTGCGCCCGAGTCTACCGGCGCCGATTTCAAATGTACTCGAAGCTGGTAGCTTCCCTGCTTGCTTCACACTCTTTTGGTAGTTGACACTAAGTGCTTTTGAAAATAAACAAAACCCTGAGAATCCTGTATGAGGAGATGGGCTCAGGGTCGGACTGGGACACTGGGGGCCCACCAAAGAAATTTCAACCTGGGGCCCACACATCCTATGATTGCGGTGAAAAAAAGGCGTGACCATGCACCGGAAGGTGGGCGTGGTCATGATGTGTTATGGACAGGGCCAAATGTACATGATCTTAGCAGCATTGTAATTCATAGACACTGCTGCCCAGCAAAACTTTGCATACAGTCCCCTCCTTCAATATAAAGTAATGTCCTACTTTGCAGAGGTTGCGACCGCATCGGGGCCCTTGGGCCAAAGGGGCCCCGAAGGGCCCTCCCTTAACTACAATATTACCTCTCTATTGGTCCTTTGCTCATAATAATCACTTCTATAGATGCTTGTGGTAATCATTAACACGCTATTTCCCATTCCCTTCTTGCACCTCTGACACTGTAGTTGCCATTGGCAGGGATTGCTATGTATAGAGTGCTTGGGGGTAATCAGTAACAAGCTGCTCCCCATCCCCTTCTTGCACCTCTGACATTGTAGTTGCCATTGGCAGGTTTTGGTGCGTCGTATCAATTGTTATGTATAGAGTGCTTGGGGGGCCCCATTGTAAAATTTGCATCGAGGCCTACAGCTCCTTAGCTACGCCACTGCCCCTCAGCATGAGTGATTACAGCACTGAGAAGAGAATTTTTGTGCTGCAGGCAGCAATTGGAGCTCTGTCAGACAAGGAGAGGGTGGGCCCACCAGAGACCTGGAGGGGGGGCCCACCGAGGGAAAAAACTGTACTACTGTGGCCCAGTCCGACCCTGGATGGGCTAGTCCAAAACCTGTCTTTTCTATCAGATTTTTACTACTTACTGTAAGTGCTAGCACCATAGAAAAGTAATTTATGACTCATTTTACTCTGGAAGAAACATGCTTATTATTTGTATGTGTTTACATGTATTTTAAATTTTACAATTTGGTCCTTTAACCACTTAATGACAAGCAGATTTATAAAAAAAACATCCTGCTAGAGCCTCTTAATGGCTCCAGGACATTTTAATGAGTCAAACAGCGCTGCTGCCGCTGTGCGTGTGCACGCTCCTGCACGGGAACGCGTGTGCACGTGAGATTGGTGAAAAAACAAACACCATAGAAAAAATACACCTTTATTTCCAAATAATATATTGTCACCATACTTTGTACTAGGGACATAATTAAAATCTTGTGATAGCCAGGACAAATAGGCAGATAAAATGTGTGGGTGTTATGTACAGTGGCAGCGTTTACATTAAAACTATAGGGGATGAATTTGGAGAAATAGTGTATATTTTTCATGTTTTGCTTGTTTTTCCCTTTAAAATGCATAGAAAATAAAGTAATTACTGAAAACAAATATCAACCGCAAAAAGCCTAATTGGTGGTGAAAAATGCAAGATATTCAGTGTCGGACTGGGAGCTGGAAAAGCTGAGGAAATCCACTTGCTGGCCAAGCAGCAGTAATCAGGTGTTGCTGCTCACAGTGAAAACTTGCTGCAGGTTTCTATTGGGAGTGATAACACAGGTTTACTGCTGCTTGGCCAGCAGGTGGATTTCCTCAGTTTTTCTACCTCCCAGTCTGACACTGAAGATATAGTGAACCTTCCCTTTAAGTAAGGATGCAATGAAACAGAGATCAAGGCACACCACCAAATACTTTACACACAGTACAGGAAACCATAATCCTACTGGCATGCCTTAACACTCCCCACAGAACCCCTTTAAGCAGGTAATTCCTTTTATAGTGATAAGGAAGAAATGTGCAGAGGCCATGGCTGAATTGTTGACTTCACGTAATGTACCCATGGCTAAAAGTGAGTATGGCTTTCTAGTTCCCAGCACATGCATCACAGCTTTGTGCCTCCCTCCGCTGTATGTTTAGGCTGTCAACATGCGTTCCTTCATCCAATATTGACTGAAGATTGATAACGGGCATTCTCTGGATGTGGCATCACAGTCACATGGCAGAAGTACAAGGTATGCCAAGGATTAGTGGGCACAGTCAGTAGTTGTCAGAGCAATTACAGCACAGTGAGCTGGAGGTCTCCTTAGTTAGCTCTGTCAGACTTTGATGGTAGAAGGTCAGGTGTAGAAGATGGCAGTAGAGCTAATGGATCTGGATGGGGTGTTGTGGTGAAGAAATCTCATTAGCTGCTGAACAATGACAGAATTCAGCTCTAAACATTATCCAGATCCTATGAGGTCCACAGTGGCGTAACTAAGGAACTATGGGCCACAGTGCAAGTTTGACATTGCCCCAGCAAGCACATTAGAAATAACAACTGATATGGCACCCCAAAGCCTCAAAAGACAGCCACAGTATCACAGGTGTAAGCAGGAGATGTGGAATAGGTTGTTAAAGCGGGATTGTCACCATAAAAATCAAATTTCAACCGCAACTGGTCTGAGTGTATTAAGTGATAAAGATGCTAATCCTGCATTCAAAACTTTCAAAACTTTTTCTGCTGTTATGATTTGGAGTTATCACATACTTAAGGGGCACTGGCCCTTTAGTAGTCAGTGCCAAACAGTTGCATGCTGGGGGTTCTTTTTATCTATAATATATTCCTCCTCTTTCATTTATTTCCCTGCTTAGCTGCTTATCTGAAACACAATCCCCTGCTCACTTGTGTTTACAAGCAAGGCTGAGATGACTCAGTGATTGGATGAGAAAAGAAAAAAAAAGTAAAGGGCAGAAATGACATCAGGATTTAGCCTAAACTGTGGGCAAAAGACATGGTTCCTACCAGGAACAGAATTCTCTTCATTTACTATATAAAATTCACTGAAATCAAGACGTGGACAGTACAATAAATTTGTTGGGTAAGTAGATCAAGTATTTATCTACTTATATACAGTGGCTTGCAAAAGTATTCGGCCCCCTTGAAGTTTTCCACATTTTGTCACATTACTGCCACAAACATGAATCAATTTTATTGGAATTCCACGTGAAAGACCAATACAAAGTTGTGTACACGTGAGAAGTGGAACGAAAATCATACATGATTCCAAACATTTTTTACAAATCAATAAATGCAAAATGGGGTGTGCGTAATTATTCAGCCCCCTTTGGTCTAAGTGCAGTCAGTTGCCCATAGACATTGCTTGATGAGTGCTAATTACTAAATAGAGTGCACCTGTGTGTAATCTAATGTCAGTACAAATACAGCTGCTCTGTGATGGCCTCAGAGGTTGTCTAAGAGAATTTTTGGAGCAACAACACCATGAAGTCTAAAGAACACACCAGACAAGTCAGACCGTCAGGGATAAAGTTATTGAGAAATTTAAAGCGGGCTTAGGCTACAAAAAGATTTCCAAAGCCTTGAACATCCCACGGAGAACTTTTCAAGCAATCATTCAAAAATGGAAGGAGTATGGTACAACTGTAAACCTACCAAGACAAGGCCGTCCACCTAAACTCACAGGCCGAACAAGGAGAGTGCTAATCAGAAATGCAGTCAAGAGGCCCATGGTGACTCTGGATGAGCTGCAGAGATCTACAGCTCAGGTGGGGGGATCTGTCCATAGGACAACTATTAGTCGTGCACTGTACAAAGTTGGCTCTTATGGAAGAGTGACAAGAAGAAAGCCATTGTTAACAGAAAAGCATAAGAAGTCCCGTTTGCAGTTTGCCACAAGCCATGTGGGGGACACAGCAAACATGTGGAAGAAGGTGCTCTGGTCGGATGAGACCAAAATGGAACTTTTTGGCCAAAATGCAAAACGCTATGTGTGGCAGAAAACTAACACTGCACATCACTCTGAAAACACCATCCCCACTGTCAAATATGGTGGTGGCAGCATCATGCTCTGGGGGTGCATCTCTTCAGCAGGGACAGGGAAGCTGGTCAGAGTTGATGGGAAGATGGATGGAGCCAAATACAGGGCAATCTTGGAAGAAAACCTATTGGAGTCTGCAAAAAGACTTGAGACTGGGGCGGAGGTTCACCTTCCAGCAGGACAATGACCTTAAACATAAAGCCAGGGCAACAATGGAATGGTTTTAAACAAAACATATCCATGTGTTAGAATGGCCCAGTCAAAGTCCAGATCTAAATCCAATCGAAAATCTGTGGCAAGATCTGAAAACTGCTGTTCATCTAATCTGACTGAGCTGGAGCTGTTTTGCAAAGAAGAATGGGCAAAGATTTCAGTCTCTAGATGTGCAAAGCTGGTAGAGACATACCCTAAAGGACTGGCAGCTGTAATTGCAGCAAAAGGTGGTTCTACAAAGTATTGACTCAGGGGGCTGAATAATTGTGCACACCCCACTTTGCAGTTATTGATTTGTAAAAAATGTTTGAAATAATGTATGATTTTTGTTCCACTTCTCACATGTACACCACTTTGTATTGGTCTTTCACGTGGAATTCCATTAAAATTGATTCATGTTTGTGGCAGTAATGTGACAAAATGTGAAAAACTTCAAGGGGGACGAATACTTTTGCAAGCCACTGTATGTGTTTTTTTTCCCCTGGCATAGTATAGCTAATCCTACTGCTTTAATGATTACCGCTATTCAAAGCATCTATAAAAGTGATCGTAGTATAGATGTAACATAAGAGAAAACCTGGTTTGCCATGCAATGGAACCAAGAGCTGTAACGCTAGAGGACTTACTACAGAACAATTGCTTCGCTGTGTAGAGATAAGTGTCTGTATATCTGTTTATTGAATAAACTCCTGAGACTTTTATGCCGTCTAAGAAGTTCTATCTCCCATGCTGTTGCTGTGATGAGAGTTGAGTTATCACACATCCTGTGATATGGTGCCGAACTAAGGTGTACAGTTGTTGCCAATAGCAACCAACGTATAGATTCTTACAATTACCAGCACAGGGTGTCTAAAGAGCTAATACTGCCATTGAGGGAGAGCCCTTGGGGCCCCTCTGGCCCTGGTGTGGTTGCAACCTCTGCATTCCCTATTGCTAAGCCACTGGAGGTCCATCAATACTAGACAGACACATTTTGATATGACAGCTAAATCAACTAGGCCACAGTCAAATTAATGCAGCCAATCGGCAAAACTCTGTCAGGCGATTATTGCTGTTGATGTGCCCGTTGTCAAAATGTCTCTTTACTTCTGGTGACAACAAGAACTGCATTGTGGCTTCATAATAAAGGCGAGTACACACGCCATATTTTCACCAATGACGGGTCCATCAGACCCTCCCGCTGGGCGGACGTGTGTACAGTCTGTCGGCAGACTGATAAAACTGATTTTGACAGATCCGCTGAACATACGTACATGGGTCCTACTATCGGGCAGAACGTCCGCCCGACCCGTCGTTTGTTACAATAAAGCGTGTGTACGCACCTTAAAGCGGAATATAACCCTGCATTTCAACTTTGCTCTAAAACATTATTTACAGCATATTATATGCAAAAAGCATTTTTTTTTACTAGACCAGCATTGGAAGGGTTAAACACAGAGGTTTAAAGTTCCGTGGAGAGATATGCAGAAGTTCAGATTGTTACATTCTATTTAGTTGTATCTTTTGAGAAATGTTACACACTCTTTGGCTGTCCTCCAGCTCCTTCTCAGTCAGAGAGAGTGAGTCACATTCAACACTTAGATACATTTATGTAAACAAAATGGCCTCAATTCACGGAGCATTATCAAACGTTTATCAAACACTTTGTCAAACGTTTGATAATTTACCTCATGGGTAAAATCTCACTAAGGTGTTATATATTTGTTGAACATTTTATCGGTAAAACATTCGATAAATATATAACACCTTAGTGAATTTAAAATGAGATTTTACCCATGAGGTAAATTATCAAACGTTTGATAAAGTGTTTGATAAACGTTTGATAATGCTCCGTGAATTGAGGCCTATGTATCTATGTCAGCTTCGAATGCGTCTGCAGAAATCTCCAGGAACTTTAAAGCCCTGTGTAACCCTTCCAATGCTGGTCTAGTAAAAAAAAAAAATGCTGGTTGCATATAATATACTGTAAATAATGTTTTAGAGCAAAGTTGAAATGCAGGGTTATATTCCGCTATAAGAACAACAACAGAATCACTATGTTCCACTCTTCTTCTGTAATTCTGTACCTTTCAAACAGGTTTACTCCACCAAGGAGCTTCACAGACAAAAATGAAACTCAAATATGTTCTAAGACTTTCACATGTTTGTTTTTTTAAAATCCTGGTCTAATTCCATTCTTATTAGTACTGCTGTGGAAGGGCTTCTACATTGATGCAATTCCTTCTCTTTCCACCAGTTCAGATCCAAAGAGACGGCATAAAGAGGCTGGAACAGGAAGACAATGGAACTGGAGATTCCCGCTCTTGGTCGGCCGTTCTCGCTTGGAATGCTGTACGACTGTCGCTGCGACAAGCTGATCCCAGGTAGAACAGTTTCCTGTATACAGTACCTATGTTGAATGCCATGTGAGGAGCGGTGCATTGTGGGAAATATGAGGCTTCATATGCCAGACATTACCACACAGTTCAACTGGCAAGCATAGACACATCACATCAGGACCCTTATTCAAATCACTTTTTCTCCTAAGTTTTTTTTTTCTCCTTGAAGATCATTTTTCATCTTTTGTTTAAATTACTTTTCAGCATTCTGCAACCGAAAAAGTATCAAAAAGTCAGCAAAAAAAACATTGTTGAAATTATTCTGCCTATTTTCTTGCTGTCTTTTGGCTTGAATTGCATTTTTGATGAAAATTTATGAAAATATCACCTAGGAGAAAACTTAGGAGCAAAAGTAAATAGAATAAAGGACCAGGTCTGCAAGTCAGATGTATTCTTTGGCTCACTGGAGACACAAATGATGATGGCAGAAAGAACTACCAAACATGATGTTCCATATAATGCAAATTATATTCAGCTTGAGCCAATCAAATTTACTTCCTGTCCATTAAAAACAGCCCAATTTCAAACAGTGTGCATAAAATTTGGCTGCAAGTTGGAATTATAAGCATTTCATTGGCCGTCTCTAGTCAAATGTAGAGGGCCTCGGCCACAGTTCCTATCACCATCTTTAGTCTTCCAGAATGTCCCATCTCTCATACATCAGTGTAGCGGGTCTCGGCCACAGTTTCTATCACCATCTTTAGTCTTCCAGAATGTCCCATCTCTCATACATCAGTGTAGCGGGCCTCGGCCACAGTTCCTATCATCATCTTTAGTCTTCCAGAATGTCCCACCTCTCATACATCAGTGTAGCGGGCCTCGGCCACAGTTCCTATCATCATCTTTAGTCTTCCAGAATGTCCCACCTCTCATACATACGTGTAGCGGGCCTCGGCCACAGTTTCTATCACCATCTTTAGTCTTCCAGAATGTCCCATCTCTCATACATCAGTGTAGCGGGCCTCGGCCACAGTTCCTATCACCATCTTTAGTCTTCCAGAATGTCCCATCTCTCATACATCAGTGTAGCGGGTCTCGGCCACAGTTCCTATCATCATCTTTAGTCTTCCAGAATGTCCCACCTCTCATACATCAGTGTAGCGGGTCTCGGCCACAGTTCCTATCATCATCTTTAGTCTTCCAGAATGTCCCATCTCTCATACATCAGAGTAGCGGGTCTCGGCCACAGTTCCTATCACCATCTTTAGTCTTCCAGAATGTCCCATCTCTCATACATCAGTGTAGAGGGACTCTACATCTTCAGTCTTCCAGAATGAAGACCTTCCTACCTCTCATACGTTAGTGTAGCGGTTCTCAACCACAGTTCCAATCACCATCTTTAGTCTTCCTGGATGACCCACCTCTCATGTTACAGTGTAGAGCAGGCTTTCTCAACCAGGGTTCCTTGAGGACTCTGCAGGGGTTACTTGGAATGTTCCCCCATCGTGGGGGAAGTATGATAGAGCACACTATAATAGGTGGTACTGTAACAAGAAGCACTAAATTGTGTGTGTGTGTGGGGGGGGGGGGGGGGGGGGTCAGGAGACAGTATAATGAGTGGCAGTGTAATAGGAGATAATGTAATTAGCAGCCTAACCTACTTTAAGACCATGCCTCCTGAAAAATAAATGTAGGGGTTCCTCGAGACCAAAAATTTTTTGCAGGGGTTCCTTGAGATCCAAAAGTTATTTACAGGGTTCCTCCAAGGTAAAAGGGTTGAGAAAGGCTGGTGTAGAGGGTCTCAACCACAGTTCCTATGACCATGTTTAGTCTTCCAGAATGATCTACCTCTCACATATCACAGTGTAAGCTGTAGGTGAGCAGGAGGCATCCGCTCAGCCTACAAAAGACCACACATGTGCCTAATCATTTGTCATCCCTACTAGAGGACGAGTGAAATTGTCACTAGTAGTTGTATAAGATTTTTTATCCAACTGATTGGTCCGAGTGAATCCCGTAAATCAGCTTCACAAAACTGGCACATACCTTGGAAAAGAATTGTAAATAGTAGTAAAAACTGTTCTATTCATGATCATTTTGCTATTTATTTTACTGTCACATTTATAATATTTTACTTTCAGATTTTTATGGAAAATACTTGTACTATTTTTTCCAGGGAGTCTTAGGCCTCTTGCACACTGCAAGTGATTCCGATTCCGCTTTTTAATCAGTTTTTACATCCGATTCAGATTCCGATTTGCAGTTTGCACACTGCAAATCGGCATCTGAATCGGATGTAAAAACTGGTTAAAAAGCGGAATCTGAATCGGAATCACGTGCAGTGTGCAAGAGGCCTTATACAGTCCCTTTGCTGCTGTACAGCAGACTCCGGCAAAAGCATCGAACCTTTTCCCTGTGTTTCCTTTTTGGTCATTACACAGTGATGTTTACTATATTCCCGACAAGGTACAGAGAAGACAGAAGCTGTCACTTGCATGCCTGAACATTAAAGGAATACTTAAGTCTAAAACAAAAATGAGATTTACTCACCCGGGGCATCCCTCAGCCCCCTGAAGCTGGATGGTGCCCTTGCAGCCCCGCTCCGATCGTCCTGTCTCCGCCGGCGGCTACTTCCGGGTTCGGCGACAGCCGCTGACAGGCTGGGAACACGAGTGATTTTCCGCGTTCCCAGCCGCTATACCACCCTCTGTGCTGCTATAGCGTAAATGTTATACGCTATAGCAGCATAGAGGGTGGTATAGCGGCTGGGAACGCGGAAAATCACTCGCGTTCCCAACCTGTCAGCGGCTGTCGCCGAACCCGGAAGTAGCCGCCGGCAGGGACAGGACGATCAGAGTGGGGCTGCGAGGGCACCATCCAGCTTCAGGGGGCTGAGGGATGCCCCGGGTGAGTAAATCTCATTTTTTTTTTAGACTTAAGTATTCCTTTAAGGGCCCATTTCCACTATCGCGAATTCGCATGCGTTTTTTGCATAGCAATACAAGTGAATGGGACTGTTTCCACTTGTCAGGATTCCTTTGCGTTATTCTGTGCAGAAAAAATTCGCATGGCAGAGCCATCAGAATTTGCATATCGCATACCGCTATGCGAATCGCATACAATGTATTTAATAGGAAATTCGCATGAGGTTTGGGTATGCGAATTTTCATGCAAATTCGCATAGAAACAATGGAAAAGCACACCAGCACTGCCATGGTTAAATTCGCATACATCGTCATCCATGCAAATTTGCATGAAAATTCGCATAGACCCGCATGCGAAATTCGCATCCGCATGCAAATTTTTACCGCGGTGATTCGCACCGCACAAGTGGAAATGCAGCCTAACTCTTTTAGACAGCAAAAAAAAGCAAATAAAATAGCCTGGCTATTAATGTTTTGCACTGTACATACACATGTATATCTCATCATTTCACATGTCATCTCGGGTACACTTAAAAGGGCACTATGGCAAAAAATTGTAAAATTTTAAATATGTGCAAACATAGACATTTAAGTACATTTTTCCAGAGTAAAATGAGCCATACATTACTTTTCTTCTATGTTGCTGTCAGTTTCAGTAGGTAGTAAAAATCTGACAGAAGTGGCAGGTTTTGGACTAGTCCATCTCTTCATGGGGGGGATTCTCAGGGATTTATTTTCAAAAGCACTTAGTGAATGGCAGTTGCTCTGTTCAACTGCCAAAAAACTGTGTAGCAAGCAGGGAAGCTGGCCAGCATCATTTTTTAAATCCTTTTAAGGGAATATCTTTATAAAGAATAAAAGCTTTGCCGAGAATCCCCTATGAAAAGATGGACTAGTCTAAAACCTGTCGCTTCTGTCAGATTTCTACTACTTACTGTAAGTGACAGCAACATAGGAGAAAAGTAATTTATGGCTTATTTTACTCTGGAAAAAACATATTTCTTATTGGTCTATGTTTGCATATATTTTAAATGTTACAATTTTTCGCCATAGTACCCCTTTAAAGCTACAATACTAAAATATAGATGCCAGTGTATGCAGAGCCGCTGCTTAGAAAGGAGAGTGACGTGCTGCCAACATAGAGGAAATGGAGGGAGAGGGGAGCGTGGCCACATTAAAAGCAAACCCACGGTCAAGTCAATTATTTTAACAGCCACTTTAGGGAAGGAGCTGCTATTACAAAGAAGGGTGGCCCAGGGACCACTAGACTATGCCAGGGACATAGGGGGTATCTCCCAACCCGCCTTCAGGAGCTTACAGTCTTATCACTGCCCTTAGGAGCTTACCGTACATTCTAATCCCTGCCTCGCATCACTGACCTTAGGAATTTGGGGGAGGAAGCTCCAGAAAATGCCCCTGCACCATGGACGCACTAGGTTTAGTATATTTTTTTCCTGGTCTTGGTCCTCTAAACCTAGGTTCATCTTATGGTCAGGTGCGTCTTTTGGTGCAAAAAATAAGGTACATTTTCCACGCCCTCCCAAGTTATTTGGAATTGAGGTTGCAAATTTAACGAACATTGGTCTTTAGAAACCAGCTGATATTTATTTTTGTTTTCTAACTCAGGGATCACTTTATGGAAGAGAGAAGCCCTTGAAAAAGTTTCTACAAAACCTCAAGACAACACAGCCTTTGAAATCCTTTCCTCCGATTCCCTCTCTGATAAATCAACTGCACTGAAAATTAATGGATCTTTAAAAGTCAGCTACCTCTTTGGCCTGGTGGATGTTGGAGGGTCTGCTATGTATTTGAAAGACACAAAGAAGAGCAAGAAATCCACCAGGGTGACTTTAAAATACTTTCGAACCACACGATTTGAGCAGCTGAGCATGAACCATCTTTGCTATGACAGCATTACTTTTCCCAGTGTGTTTGAGAAAGGAACGGCCACCCATGTGGTCACTGGTATTTTATATGGAGCCCAGGCCTTCTTCATTTTTGACCAAGACTTTATTAATGCACATCACTCTGTGGATTCAGATGCGAATATAGATTTTCGAGTTCTGGTCAAGCAGATTCCACAGGCTGCTGGAAAACTACCCATGAGTGACAAAGAGAAGGAAGAAGCCAGTAAGTTTAGCTGTACTTTTCATGGGGACTTTGCTCTGGAGAAGAACCCAGTGACTTTTGAAGAAGCTGTAAAACTTTATGCCAACCTCCCCAAGCTTCTAGGAGCTAAAGGTGAGAAGGCTGTACCTGTGAAGATCTGGTTGCATCCACTGAAGCATCTAGATGACAGAGCTGCTCATTTGGTTCGAGAAATAAAAGACAGTCTGGTTTTCAGGGCAGAAAAGTATATGCAACAGATTTCAGATGTGATGATGCAGTGCAATGAACTGAAAAGACATCCCGCTGTCAGGATCTTCCCAAACCTCTACGAGAAGGTCCACCACTTCCAAGACATGTGTGAAAACTTTACTTTCAAGTTCCAGAAACAGCTCTCGCAAGTGTTGCCTTCTATACGTGGGGGAGAATTAAGCGAATCACAGCTGGAGAAGATTCTAAACAGGATTCAGGAGACTCCATTCAGGGCCCAGAGAATGTTGGAATTTGTAAAGAGAAGACAACAAGAAATGGATGTTGCTGAATCATATGTGAAAGCCCTTCCTGGAATAACAGTGGTACCAACCCAAATCCAGCTTCAAAAGGCTGTCAACAATAAGTTTTATGAGTATGCAGTTTGTTTTAATCTCTCCCCATTGGAACGTGAAGATGCTTATTTGCTGGGTTTGGATGAATGGCTGAGTACTGAGAAACAGGATTCTTTGGACATCTACCAAGATGCTAAAGCTGTACCATGGTTTGAAGAGGGTGGGCTATGCAAACAAGAAAGACAGCTTTTGAAGACTTTCCAGATGTTTGCAATGGCTAATGCAAACTCCAAAGACAGTCAGTTTTTGGTCTCAGCTGTTTATCATCAAAACTCTGACATCACTGTTTTTCTGTATGAATCTGGAGATTTGGTGGACACCAATTTTAAGCCTCCAGCCAAGCCTGACATCCCCTTGATTACCAAAAAGACTCATGGTGTCATAGAGCTGCTACTTCAACCCTCAGAATATGGAAAAGTCTCTGTTAAGGGGTATAAAGTGGAATATAAATGCGGTAATACAGAAACTTGGACCTCCTTAAATACCACATCCAATGAGGTGACCGTGTCTGGGCTAAAGGCAAATACATGCTATCAATTTCGGTACTCAGCCATGTGTAAGGCTGGGCTTAGTGTGGTCAGTGAAGTCAAATGGGAGAAGACTTTGTGCTCCAGTCCACCTAGAGCCCTACAAATTACAGCTGCACCCGATTCTCTGCAAGTTTCATGGAAAGCTCCACTTATCCTAGCAGAGGGATTGGCACTAAACAGCTTTAGGGTGGAATACAAAGAGCAGGCTGCAGATACATGGTTTCACATAAAAAACACAAGTAATAAACTCGGCTGTGTCATCCATGGACTCCGGCCATATAGCACATACACTGTTCGTGTACTTGCAGTGTGTGAGGATGAGGAGAGCATAGCAAGTGAGGAGATAGAGGTCTCCACCACAGCTGAAGCACCTACATCTATTACATGTTATCCATATCAAGAGATGGAGGATATGGAGACAGAATTTCACTGGTACCATGTGGGAAAAAATAATTTTGAAACAGATAAAGTAATATTAATGGTAGGGGTTGAACATTCAGAAAAGTTCACTCTGCTGAATAGTCTGGCCAACTATGTTCAAGGAGTACAGTGGAAAGACAACTTTAGATCCAAACTCCCACGTGGCAATTTCAATCCATATGCTTCATCACAAGCTACAGTGTATAGCCTGCACCACCAACCTGGCTTCACAATTCCTTATTCTCTTACACTCATAGAAACTCCAGACTTCACAGACCAGCAAAAACTAGGCCGAGACAACCAAGTTATAAAAGCTATCCGAGATGTCTTAACAAGAGGCTTTGACAACATTGACGCCATCTGCTTTGTGGTTACAGCTTCGCCAGCTAGTCTAACCTCATCCCAAATTTATACCTTTCAGTCAGTATGTTCCTTTTTGGGGAAGGATCTCAAAGAAAATCTGAAGATAATTATCACTTCCTGCGATGCTGAGAGGCCACCAATTCTGGATGGTTTGAAGACCTCTGGAATTCCATTCCCACTGGACATTAATGGTGACCCAATTCACTACAAATTAAATTTGTCTGCCCTGAATGTGACCAATGACAATAAATTTAACCAGCTATTTTGGGAAGCAGGCAAAGAGGGGATGAGAGCATTTTTTGCAGCACTGAGCTCAGGTGAGACCAGAAGTTTACGGAGGACACTGCAAGTGGTGAAGGTACAGGATGAGCTGGAAGGGTCTCTACTGGCACTACAGGATCAGATCACCGATAAACACATAACATTGGAGGAAATGAAAACTGCGGAGAGTAAACATAAATTGAGCATCCAGTGCATGGAAGAAATTAAAGACTTTGAATACAAAGATACTCACAGGTACCGAAAAGTCTTAAAAGCCTCTGAGAACGCCTTTGTAACTTGTTCCTACTGTGAATTTGTATGCCATTTTCCTTGCCAATGTGACATAGCTAATGGCACCGTACAGAAATGTTCAGCAATAGACAAGAAAGGGAATTGCCAGATTTGTCCCAGCAAATGTACCTGGAGAACCCATTTCATACAAGAACATGTGGCAGATAGCGATACGGACTGTTTAGTGGTGGGAATGTATAACACTGCTTTGGAAGAAGTTAGAGAATTTTCTGAAAAAATGCAGAGTCTTCAAGAAACGCTCTCTGTTATCGAACTGCAGGAACGTCAACTTGTTGAACTATGCTGCCAACACCTCAGGCAATTAGCCAACACGGCATTATCCATCAATCCCCTTCTTTCCACAGACACCATAGAGCTCATGATGCAGTCCGAGTTCACATTCTCTCAACCCTTATGTCAGGAGAGGGTTGAGGCTCTTACTGAGGCTCGGAAAATGGCCCAGATGATGGAGGCAAATAGCAATGCAGCGTGACCCACCGAAGAACTTCACCATGAACATCTAGCAGGGCCCTTCCTGCAGTAATCACCTCTCTTATGCTCGGCATACACGGCTCGTTTGTGTGCCTGTGTCGAGCTGTTGGCTCGAGACCGGCACGTCCCCGCGGGCGCCCGGATCGATTCGCGCTCGTCCCCACGGGCACTTCCTTATCTGACGCTTGTTTCTTCCATTGTCCGCCCGCGAGGATCGAGCGCGGTATCCATCCGGCGCGGTGATCGGACATGTCGAAAATGATCAATCGAGCCATCAGCGGCTCGATTGATAAGAAACAACTCACCATGTATGCCCAGCATTATGGACAGGACCGTAATACCAGATATGAAGTTTTCAACCATGGTGGTAGGGGATCCTGCCTAGATCATGGCAAATGGGTGGGGCAGGGTTTTGCATCAACTAGACATTTCAGATGGGTGTAGTGGAGCAGCACTGAGGTAGACAGAAAAGGGTTAAGTTAAAATGGGGCCTTATGCAAGATAGCAGTTTTTGCCCACTGCTGATGATCACCTGGCTTTTTTTGTAAGATTTGGTGTGGGCCTGCATCCACCAGGCCCCTGGTCTCTCACCAGGCCCTAAGTAACTGCCTGGTTCTCTTGTGGATGATCCGGCTCTGGACAAAGTGAACTCCGTTTCATACTAGTTCCTGCTGGAAAACCCATCTTTGCCATATAGGAAGACTTTCCAAACCATGTGCTTTGCAAAGTTCACAGGTGTGAGTGGACATTCCAATGAATGGTTTTCAATTTTTATAGACACGAAAGCCTGGTATTGCCTTCAATTTTTGATTAGCCAATCATTGATCAATTTTACAACCTTTATGTAGAATCAGAGCCTACATAATCGATTCACATTAGTCAAAATCTGTTGACCTTCATACTGCATGGAGGTAATAAAATTGGCCAATCATTGGGCAATGAAAACTGAAGGTATGTACCTGGCTTAAAGAGACTCCGTAACAAAAATTACATCCTGTTTTTTTATCATCCTACAAGTTCCAAAAGCTATTCTAATGTGTTCTGGCTTACTGCAGCACTTTGTACTATCACAGTCTCTGTAATAAATCAACTTATCTCTCTCTTGTCAGACTTGGCAGCCTGTGTCTGGAAGGCTGCTAAGTTCTTCAGTGTTGTGGTTCTGCTATGAACTCCCCCTTCCAGCCCCCTCTATGCACACTGCCTGTGTGTTATTTAGATTAGAGCAGCTTCTCTCTTCTCTCTTATCTTTTACAAGCTGGATAAATCGTCCTCTGAGCTGGCTGGGCTTTCACATAGTGAGGAATTACAGACAAGGGCAAAGCTGTTTGCAGGAAGAAAAGAGCAGCCTGAAACTTCAGTGCATGAGAGATGCAGGGGGAAAGAAACACACAAATGATCTCTTTAGATTCAAAAGGAAGGCTGTATACAGCCTGCTTGTGTATGGATGTATTTTCTATGTGTGGACATACTGTACATCAACCTACTTCCTGTTTTGGTGGCCATTTTGTTTGTTTATAAACAAACTTTTTAAAACTGTTTTTAACCACTTTTAATGCGGCGGGAAGCGGCGAAATTGTGACAGAGGGTAATAGGAGATGTCCCCTAACGCACTGGTATGTTTACTTTTGTGCGATTTTAACAATACAGATTCTCTTTAAAGAGAACCCGAGGTGGGTTTGAAGAATATTATCTGCATACAGAGGCTGGATCTGCATATACAGCCCAGCCTCTGTTGCTATCCCAAACCCCCCTAAGGTCCCCCTGCACTCTGCAATCCCTCCATAAATCACAGCCACGCTGCTGACAAACAGCTTGTCAGAGCTGGCTGTGTTTATCTCTATAGTGTCAGTCTGCTGCTCTCCCCGCCTCCTGCAGAACTCCAGTCCCCGCCTGCATCCCTTCCCTCCCTGCTGATTGGAGGGAAGGGACGGGGGCAGGGACCGGAGCTATGCAGGAGGTGGGGGAGCAGCTGAGACTGACACTACAAATATAAACACAGTCTCACAGCATGGCTGTGATTTATGAGGGATTGCAGAGTGCAGGGGGACCTTAGTGGGGTTTGGGATAGCAACAGAGGCTGGGCTGTATAGGCAGATCCAGCCTCTGTATGCAGATAACATTCTTTAAACACACCTCGGGTTGTCTTTAAGGATCTTTAAACTAAAGCTTACAGGGAATCTGAAGTGAAAATAAACCTATGACATAATGAATTGTATGTGTAGTACAGCTAAGAAATAGAACATTAGTAGCAAAGATATGAGTCTCATATTGTTTCCAGTACAGGAAGAGTTAAGAAACTTCAGTTGTTTATCTATGCAAAAGAGCTTCTCTGAGCTCTCAACCAAGCTTGGTCGGCTACAGTGCTGTTTTCTGAAGCACTTATCTCAACCTGTCTCTCACTCTGTCTTGTTTGTTTAACCACTTCAGGATCACAGGTTTTTCCCCTTAAAAACCAAAACAACGTTCACATTTCAGCGCTCCTCCCATTCATTCAGCGATAACTTTATTGTTACTTATCACACTGAAATGATCTATATATTGTTTTTTTGCCACAAATTATGCTTTCTTTGGGTGGTAGTTTTTGCTCTGAATTATTTTATTTTATATGCATTGTAAAGGGAATAATAAGGAAAAAAAAGAAAAAAATGATTATTTCTTAGTTTTCAGCCATTATAGTTTTAAAATGAAATGTGCTTTGGTACATAAAACCCACACATCTTATTTGCCCATTTGTCCGGTTTATTACAACGTTTAAATTGTGTCCCTAGTACAATGTATAGTGATAATATTTTAACTGGAAATGAAGGAGTATTTTTCCATTTAGGGATTTTTAATACTTTTTCACTTACTGTATTACAAGAACTTTTTTTTGAAAAAATATACTCATGACATCCGTATTACAAAAGTCCCTAAGGTATCTATTTATGTAAAAAAAATGAAATGATGATGTGATTTTTTAAAAAAAAATTTTAACAAGTGTTTTATTTCTGTAACTGTGGGGCAGGGATGGAAGGGGTTAAAAGTAATAAAATAAAAAAAATAAAAATAATAAACTTGCTATGGAAAACAGTATAGTGGCATAAATACTGTATTTTTTGGACTATAAGACTCACTTTTTCTCCCCCCAATGGTGGGGGGAAAAAGTCACTGCGTCTTATAGTCCAAATGCAGGGAGTTCCTGACTTGTTAACCACTGCCAATACTAACCGCCAACCCACCACAAGGTCAAGGACTCCCTGTACTGTGCCCATGCAGAGGAGGACACAGGGGGACAGGCGGAGAACACATGGAGACACAAAGGGGCATGCAGGAGGACACAAGGGGGCATACAGGAGGACACAAGGGGGACACAAAAGGGCATAGAGGAGGACACAAGTGGGGCACAATGGGGCAGACAGGAAGACACAAGGGGGACACAAAGTGGCATAGAGGAGGATACAAGAAGGACAGAGGCGAACACATGGGGGACACAGAAAGACACAAGGGGGCCAGAGGAGAACACAAAGGGGACAGATGAGGACACAGGGAGACACAAGAGGTACAGGGGGGTATGAGGTACAAAGGGGCATAATCCACAAGATGCCCCTTCACCATGGCTGCACCAGATTTAGTATATATTTTTTCCTGTTTTTTTTTTTCCTCTAGACCTAGGTGCATCTTATGGTCAGGAGCGTCTTATAGTCCGAAAAATACGGTAGGTGTATTTTACTTTTTGGCCACAAGATGGTGCTATTGAGACCGTGTTTCTATTAATAGAACACAGCCGAACAGGGGTCTGAGAGCTTATGGGACGTTAACAAGCTCTCCGAAGACACAGGAATGGTGATCGGGATTGAGAATCAAAAGATTCTCACATCCTGATCACAGATGGAGGGGGCTGCGACGGTGGATCGGCGGAAAACAGCGCAGGGATCGTGAACGCCACGGTAAGGCAGCAGTACGCATATCTACGCCCCTGATCCGCATGTGAAGTTTAAAGGGGCGTGGATATGCGTATCAAGGATCCTAAAGTGGTTTTACTGCAGGAACTATCAAATGGTCATTTGCCCTGTTTCATAGTTTAAAATGCAGAGTGTAGTTTGTAAACTGAAAATATTAGAAAATGATGCAGTGTTATATAAAAAAAGCTATATAAGTGAAAGTAAAAATATGAAACTCTTTTCTTTGCTACTAATGTTCTATGAATTATCCGTATTACACATACAAATCATTATATCGTAAGGTTTTTTGCTTTACTGTCACTTTGAGACTCAAATACTGAATCATAAAAAGCACAAAGCTGAAGATCCAAAATGGATGGACGGGGGCATTAATATTTACAGGGCAGACTGTGCCTAGAACTGAAAATGTGCCAAACACGAGATCACCTTACAATTTCTGTGCAATTTTTTTTTCTCATTTACCGTAAGTGGAATTTAAGCCAAACCTATTTTCATAGTTCAGGTTACTGGATGGGAGGGTAGAGTTTGCCTTTCCAGTCTAAAGTGAAATTGTCTGCTAGCTAGGTGGTCAGGTTGGACAGGTTTTTTTTAAAAAAAATCTATTTTATAAACATTCCATGCAAGGAACATAGGCACTGACAATGAAAACTTTTATGTGAAGACTTGTGCCAAATATAATTATTGATATCTGCTTTTGCAGCTTATAGCATTAGCAGCATATAAAAAGTATATACGGTGTATCATGTTAACTGTGATTGTAAAATACTTCCATTTGTGTACCAGTAAACTGTACAATGATATAAAAAAACCTGTCTCCTGTCTGTTTTTGTAGAGGATTTGACATGCACATGCTCATAAGGGGCACATGCAATGCCTATGGTAGGCCAGTCTTAGTTTCCTGCACTTGAGCTACATACAAAGACGGACAAACAAGGTAAGGAAAAGGAAGGAAAAAGTTAAAGAGGAACTGTAGTGAAAATAAAATTGCTTATTGTTTACAGTATTCATTTATAAATTATTTAGCCAGTGTTTGTTCATTGTAAGATCTTTCCTTTCCTTGATTTACATTCTGAAATGTATCACTGGTGATCTGTGTGGAATTCTCATTACTGTTCTATGCACAGAGGGAGATATTGTTTGGTTGGCAGTGGGAAAAAGCCGTTATTTCCCACAATTAAACAAGGTTCACAGACAGGAAACTGTCTGAACCTTGGTCATGACATCACACTGTGGGAGTGGTTTCACCACAATATCACAAAGTCAGCCACACAGACACCTCCCTCCCCATCTATTTGAGAAAAGTTAAAGACTTCTCGTAGCAAAGGGGGTATCAGCTACTGATTAGGATGAAGTTCAATCCTTGGTTAAAGATCTTCTTTAAGACATCTCCACAGTTCCCCTTCCCCCATCTTGGAAGGACTCCACCCTTGCTCACCACTCTCAGACAAACAAAAAGTTGTATTTGGAAGGGAGTGAGAGGTCTTAAAGGGAAGGTTCACGCAGTTAAAAAAAATCCAAATCCACTTACCTGGGGCTTCCTCCAGCCCGTGGCAGGCAGGACGTGCCCTCGGCGCCGCTCTGCAGGCTCCCGGTGTTCTTCGGTAGCCGGCCCGACCTGGCCAGGCCGGGCTCTTCTGCACTCCAAAATACGCCTCACGGGGGCGCACTGACGTCATCGGACGTCCTTAGGGCTGTACTGCGCAGGCGTTGAACTACTGCGCCTGCGCAGTACAGCCGGAGGACGTCTGATGGCACACGTTGGAGCGCAAAAGAGCCCGACCTGGCAGCTGGCCTGGCCAGGTCGGTGGCACCACCTGGAGCATCCGGAGCGGCGCCGAGGGCACGTCCTGCCTGCCACGGGCTGGAGGAAGCCCCAGGTAAGTGGATTTGGATTTTAATTTTTTTTTATTTTACTGCGGATCTTCCCTTAAAGAGGAGCTGTTAGGTATAAGGTCTCAGAGAAAATAAACACATATATCAGTAGCTAAAGATTGGCTGTACTTACATTACATATGCATTTCACTGTCCACGTTTGGATTTCACAGAATTTGTATATAGTATATGCAGAGATAGATGCTCCTGACAGCTCATGGCAGGCTCCATGTTTTTCTGTCAAATGTGTCGTCATGTCCTGCCTGCTTCCTGATCACAGAAAAGCTCGTACTGAATAACACAGTGTGCAGTGAATATTAATGAGCCATGTGGCTAGGAACAATAGCTGACTCCTGCAGTGTACTCTGCCCCGAGATTTATCAGTGCTACGCGCTGGACTGATTACAAGCTGCTGTAACGTCTCATTAGCAGCCGAGGGGAGGGCCCCAGAATGCTTTGCAGTATAGTATGCGGCTTGCGTCCTCTTGGGTCTATAACAGCTTTGCTGATAAGCACACATCAAAGGTAAGAGAGATTTTTATCTTCACTAATGCCTTTTTGGCTTCCTTCTAAACTGTTTAACACAGGAGAATAGAGGTTTAAATTAGCTTCTGCAGCCTGACAGTTACTCTTTAAGGTGTCCATTAATTGTAACATTTTGTCATCAGACGTGATCTTTCAACGCACTTTTTCCGATTTGAATCGTACAGAAAACTGCACAGCGTGTGGCGAAAAATGATGTAAAACAATTCTATGGTCGATTGGAACAGAAAATGTAATTGATCCGAAAGTTGGATTTTACTATCGTATCTGAAGAGAAAAAATGCTCTAATCGACCTTTTTATGGGAACAACCTATAATTACCTTCCGAGTACTTACGATAGTAAAAAGTACGTCGAAAGATCGCATCCGATGAAAAAATTGTACCGTTAATGGGCACCTTTAAATTCATCATATGTGCCAAGTCTTCCCTCCAGGACTAAAGATGATGTTTTAGTATTATACCTACCCCACAACGCAGAAAGACAAAGGGCCTGATTCACATAGTTCCAAACTGTGCCTGGCAATAGGCGGTACCGACGCCAGAGAGTACCGCGCATTATCTCTTACCCGTAATATCTCTTACCCACCCTGTTTTAAAAGAACAGGCAAATGTTTGTGATTTCATGGGGCAGCCATCTTTTTCATGGGGGTAGCCATCTTTTGGGTTGAAAGGAGGTGACAGGGAGCTTAAGACACATTTCCAACTGTCCTGTGTCCTGATCACCTCTCCCAGCTGCGCGCGCTAGGCTTCAAATCTCACATTCAAAATTTGCACCAAAACAGCAGAATGAGAACAACAACATCAGAAATCCCATCCTGCTTTGCACAGCATCAGGGGAAAAATGCCCGGGCAGTTACCTTCTGTGCAGCTAAAAATGAGGCTTGGGTAAAAAAAAAACAAAGTTCTGATGCTGTGAAAATGTTAAAGAAACACCAAGCCCTTTCAGTGCTGCTGAGTAGATTTTTAGTCTGGAGGTTCACTTTAACCCGCATTTCACCTATGCACCACAATTTTATGAATCAGTCCCAAAGTGAGGAAAGGTGGAATATGCCTTGAAATGGGTATGTGGTGGCCATCAATTAGACATGTATACATTAAAAAAAAGGTGCAGGGTGGAGAACTTGACCTCCACGTTGCACGGGATGAACAGTTCTGGAAGATCTGGTTCGAGTTTAAGGAGTCCCCACAATATGCTACACTAGTCTCCAACTAGAATGGTCCCGCCGGGGGCTGGGCTGTCTTCGTGTTGCCAGGGCCCTGCAATGACTCAAAGGCAAATACATTGTGGGACTTGTAGTTCCTTAACAGCTGGAGGGCCAAGTTTGCCCATGCCTGTGCTAGATCCTCTTAACGGCTCCAGGACGTTTTTATAAGTCAAACTGCTGCCGCCGCTGTGTGCGTGAGAATAGTGAGAAAAAACACCATAGAAAAAATACACCTTTATTTCCAAATAATATATTGTCACTATACTTTGTACTAGGGACATAATTTAAATCTTGTGATAGCCAGGACAAATAGGCAGATAAAATGTGTGGGTTTTATGTACAGTAGCAGCGTTTTTATTAAAACTATAGGGGATGAAATTGGAGAAATAGTGTATTTTTTCCTACAATGCATTGTGGGACTTGTAGTTCCTTAACAGCTGGAGGGCCAAGTTTGCCCATGCCTGCTTTAGCAGGACGGTTTTATAAATCTGCTTGTCATCAAGTGGTTATATGGACACTTAAGCCAGGAATAATAAACAGGTTTTAATTTCCTGTGCCCTCGCAGTCACTCATGGATCCTCCAGTCCCCCGCCGCCAGCTAGTTTCGTTTTCGCAGACAGGCCTGGCCATGCATATTTTTCTTCGCATTTCCATCTGCAAGAGTCCTGCGCCTGTGCAGGACACTATTGCGGACGGGAAAATGAAGAAGGGTACGCGTGGCCAGGCCTGTGCAGGCGCAAAAAGCCTGCCGACTCCCTGTCAGTGAAAACAAAACTAGCTGGTGGCGGAGGACCAGAGGCTCCGTAACTGAGAGGGCACGGGATGGCTGCAGGGGGCTGGTAGAAGCCCCAGACAAAACTGATTTTTTTATTACTGGCTTAAGTGTCCCTTTAAACTGTGTATTCTTCAATAGTCTCCTTTGCAAAAAGCTTGTTTTTTTAATTGTGCAATCCCCTGAATTAAGTCAATCTTTGGATGCAGATATTAAATAGTTAGGTACATTAAGTCCATTAAACATTTGTTCAGGATTCCATACCATTTTTTTTAAAGATTCAGGATCATCCTTGCAGAATATAGGCATCTGCTACTCTCAAGCCTCTAGGAATCCTTTCAGCTTTTAAATACTCTATCAACGTTGCCACATGTAAAAAGAGGGTCACTTCCTTCACAGCGAGGTCCTCAATAGGATCAGATACTTCAGACGTAAATGTGTAACATACAGACCCTCCTACAGATAGAATGGCCAATTTTTCCTCATCAGAAAAGCTGTGATACTCAATTTGTGGATTTAATTCAGTTGTCACGGACTCCTGTGACATACTGGATATTCCAACTCCAGCCAGAGCGAGCAAAAGGGTAGGGCTACCCAACAGTCCAGCCAGCAAAAAAAAATATTCTGACACCAGGGAGTCGACCTGTCGACATCCAGATCCCAGCAAGGGGTGTAAAAAGTCCAATAAAGAAAATATAAAAAGGCTGGGTCTCCACCTGGATTTTGCAATTTTAGCTTGGTTTATTAAGTTGTATCACAGCCACAAATCAGCAAAAGTTTCAGCACACAGGCCTTTATCAAATGCTGTCTCACAAAGTGACATAATTATAAAATCTTTTACATAAACACACCCCACAAGGCGCAGGAACAACATCTGGACTGTTGTAAAAATTTGAAATACTGATTTGGCTGTAGCAGAAAGCAGTTTGTGTATCAAAGGGCTGGACAGTGGTACAATAATGAGTGTCTGCAGGCAACAGCGAAGCATGGTGGAGGTTCCTTGAAAGTTTGCACTTCTGCAAATGGAGCTGGAGATTTGGTCGGGATTAATGCAGGTAGATACTTATCCATAATACAATACCATCAGGGAGGCGTATGACAAATGTATTCTGCAGCAGGACAACAACCCCAGACACAGCCAGTCATTAAGAAAAAATCTCCAGCGTAGAGAAGTGCTGGAAGTGATGGTATGGCCCCCACAGAGCCCTGATCTCAACATCATCAATTGTGTCTGGGATTACATGAGGGTACAGATCAACCAGCAAGCTCATGGTGAACCAGAACTCATTGGAGTGTGTAAGGGGCTACAATGTTCCAAAAGCCCCCTGACATGAAGAGACAGAAGCATGTGAGGAAGCCTACATCCACAGAAGATCTGTGGTTAAAGGAGAACTGAAGTGAGAGGAATATGGTATCTGCCATATTTATTTCCCTTTAACCAATACCAGTTCCCTGGCAGCCCTGTTCATCTATTTGGCTGCGGAAGTGTCTGAATACCACCAGAAACAAGCATGCAGCTAATCTTGTCAGATGTGACAATAATGTCAGAAACACCTGATCTGCTGCATGCTTGTTCAGGGTCTACGGCTGAAAGTATTAGAGGCAGAGGATCAGCAGGGTTGCCAGAATTGTATTGCTTAAAAGGAAATACACATGGCAGCCTCCATATCCCTCTCACTTCAGTTGTCCTTTCATTCTCCGAAATATTTGGGACAATTGACCAGCCGAGTAACTTTAACCTCCCTGGCGTTCTATTAAGATCGCCAGTGCGGCTGCGGGAGGGTTTTTTTTAAATTAAAAAAACAACTGTTTCATGCAGCCAACTGAAAGTTGGCTGCATGAAAGCCCACTAGAGGGCGCTCCGGAAGCGTCATTCTGATCGCCTGCCTCCGGCGACCAGAATAAACAAGGAAGGCCGCAATGAGCAGCCTTCCTTGTTTTGCTTACATCGTCGCCATAGCGACGAGCGGAGTGACGTCATAGACGTCAGCCGCCTCCGATCCAGCCCTTAGCGCTGGCCGGAACTTTTGTTCCGGCTGCGCAGGGCTCGGGCGGCTGGGGGGGACCCTCTTTCGCCGCTGCTCGTGGCGGATCGGCGCAGAACGGCGGCGATCAGGCAGCACACGCGGCTGGCAAAGTGCCGGCTGCGTGTGCAGCTTTTTATGTCGCAAAAATCGGCCCAGCAGGGCCTGAGCGGCGACCTCCGGCGGTGATGGACGTATATATTCGTCCATACCGCTGAGGAGGTTAAAAACTGTGTTCAAGTGTACCTACTGGTAGAAGAATTGATGCTGTTTTGAAGGCAAAGTATGGCCACACCAAATATTGATTTGATTTAGAGTTCTCTTTTGTTCATTCACTGCATTTTGTTGATTGTTGAATAGAAATGATTAACACTTCAATTTTTTAAAGCGTTCTCTATTTATAACATTGTCTCACAATTGCCTAAAACTTCTGCACGTGTGTGAATATATATATATATATATATATATATATATATATATATATATATATATATTCATGTTATTGAATAACAACAATTATTATTATGAAGCATTAACCCCACAGTGGAGCCAATAACATTCCATACATGCCTCCCTCTACTAGGGCGCTGTTGACATAGAATGAGCCCCCATAGCACTACAGATGTGGAGCACAGTTGGAATCAAGAGAGGCACAGTGTAAAATAATCTGTATTTTCCAGAAATGGGACATTTACAGGGTAACCAACAAAATACAAAAAATGTACATTAAAATATACAACTGAGAAGGTCTGGGATTTTAGGCAATGAAAGATAAGGAGGGAGAGTCCTAAAATAAATAAGAGGGGGTGGGGACAAAGCAGCAGGAGGGGCTCATTCTCTGGCAGGAAGGTGGAGAAATTGGAATAATCTAGCAGCGGAATGGATCCTCTTGGTCTCTCCTTGGTAAGGGGGGCGTGCACAGATAGGCAGCCAACAGCAAGCTCCACCCACTCAATTACCTTTTGTCTGTGCAAGGCTTCACCCACCCACAGCTCTAGCCTATGGCAGATTTCACACACACACAGCTCTAGACTACAGCAGGCTCCACCCACACAGCTCTAGACTACAGCAGGCTCCACCCACACACAACTCTAGTCTATGGCCAATTCCACCCACACAGTTTTCATCTACAGCAAGTTCCACCCATACGCAACTCCGATTGAAAACCACAACCACACTTATTTACTGCCGGCTACAAGCACAAACTCAGTCTATGACTTTCCACACGTGCAAGACCCCACCCACAATGTCTTCTAGTCCAGCTGGCTTTAAATGACAACTGTAGTGAGAAGGCGGCTGACATTCCCCCTCGAGGAGCGTCGCCCACCGTAAGATTAGCAACAAGGCATTGTCGGTAATCATAACAAGGCCACGCAGCTCTCCTTCCAGCATGTTCGTGCAGGCCTACCCGCATATGTGCAGTAAGCCAGAGCCGCGGGCTCCACGCTACTGCGCAGCCACGATATTAGAGATGTACGGAGGTGCCACACTCAGCAACAGGGGTCACCGAGGGAAGCCTCAATAGGATCCTGAGGCTTCCCTCTCTTCAGGTAAGTATCTTACTTTGATCCGGAGCTTCAGCTCAGGATCGCTTAAAACAATAGCAATTGCCTGGCAGCCCTGCTGATCTGTTTGGATGCAGTAGTGTCTGAATCACACCAGAAACAAGCATGCAGCTAATCTTGTCAGATCTGCCAATAATGTCAGGAACCTCTGATCTGCTGCATGCTTGTTCAGGGTCTATGGCTAATGCTGGAAACAATGCTGGGTCTATGGCTGAAAGTATTAGGCAAAGGATCAGCAGGGCTGCTAGGTAACTGGTATTGTTTATAAGGAAATAAATATGGCAGCCTCCATATTCCTCTCCTTACAGTTGTCCTTTAAACACACCGACTTTTGGTCTGTAGATGGTTTCATCCACAAACTAAGCTCTAATATCTAACAGGCTCCACCCACAAGAAGTTCTGGAATACAGCAAATTCCACCCTCTTCATTCTCTCTATTGTACCAAACCCCACCCACCAGTGGCAAGATCCAACCCCTGACTACCATGTATGCACTTGGGGTCCACCCTGATTTTTGTCCCAGCAAGATAGAGACCTCGAGATCTGACCATGATGGAACTTTGATGTGTTTAGCCATTTCCAGGCAAGAACATGGATGGCCTTGATGACATCTCAATCGAATACTGCTGGTTTCTGGGGAACTCAAGAAGGAGCAGACCAAGTTACCATGCAGGAAAGACAAGGGGCAGGCAGGCAGGATCTGTGATCTGGTGGTGGAGAGAGGATAGAAGATCCGGACAGGTATAGGGGTGGAGGATAGGGAGGGGTCAGATGATTCGGTCAGTTATGGAGGGCAGAAGTCCGCAAAGTAAGGATGTTGAAGAGCTTCATCCGCCGATATCCGCTGGACTGGATTACATTTCAGGAGGTTCTGGAAAGAGACAATATAATTGAGAACAGAAGAGCACCAGGGGCCACTGTACACATGCTAGATACTTAGCAGAGAAGGTTGAGTTTAATGGATCAGGAAGTAGAGCGAGTATCAGTGGCTATGCAGAGACCAGCGGCAAGTGATCAGCGATTGGAATGGGAGGGAGGCGAGTTGCTCTATACAAGGCTTCCCTACGCTAATTCTGAAGCGGAGGGGGGAGCACGGAGGGCGGCCCTGGGGAGAGAAAGGTGGGAGAAGTCGGGCCGCCCTCCCCGCAGCACTCAGGGCGGTCGTACAGCCTGCATGCCCCTAGAAACGGGGCTGAATCCAGACAATCCTAAGAAGGGATCCGCATACAGACTTAGACTAAGGAACAGATTGAGTTTATTGTCCCATCACACACGTACAAGCGTGTGTCCATACACAGACGATCGTTTCAGGGCCTATACTTTCCCCTTCGTCAAGGCTTGAGCAGATAAACATGAGCCTTGACAAATGTGACCAGATAGCCCCCGAAACGATCGTCTGTGTACAGTCAAATGCTTGTATGTGTGTGATGGACCAATAAACACAATCTGTTCCTTACACAGTCTGTCGAATCCCCCTCATGATTGTCTGACCACAGCTGTGGACGTGGGCGGCTGCGCATGCGTGTCCGCGGACCTCTTGATTGTGCTCTGGTGGCCAGTGCATTAACATTTAAACTGTGCAAGTGCACAACGCTGCTACTGGAGCATGATCGAGAGAGGCACATGGAAAAGCCTGCAACCAAAGCTGTGGCCAAGGATCATATGGAGGGCTAGCGGCACACTGGAGGGCAGCAGAACTATTCTGAGGGATCGGAGAACTAGAGGCTGGAAGAAGCTAATCTTTACATCCTCAGCTCGGATGTCCTTAAAAGACCCATGCTTCCTATACTTAGGTTTTTTGTCAATAGCAACATGAATCTTTGAAGACTTACAACATAAGGTCATAAACTTGCCATCATTGGCTACATATAATAAAGCTTTGTTTGCTAGATATATGTTCAGGCAAATTTATTCAGGCAACAACACTAATCAGTTTTGAGTAAGTTGTCAACCCTTTATCAGGCCTTTACAAAGTGCAGAAAGTCTAAAAGGAGCTAAATTTGAATGCAAAATATGCAAATCAAAGGATAAGGGAGCATCTGAGCAAAGCAGATGTCAAACTGCACCATCTTGCAGGCCAACGTTAGAGTCGAATGGCTGTGGCTCTAGACTACGATACATTCACTACACGATTCGTAGACATATGACTGTGGTGGGGATTAAGGCTGGTTTCACAGTGAGACGTTACAGGCGCACGTTAGAGCAGCCTGTAACGCAGCCCACCGCACAGCAATGAAAAATCAATGGGCTGTTCACAGTGCCTACGTTGCGTTACTTAGTAACGCTGCGCCATAAGACAACGTACTGCATGCAGTACTTTATAAGCGGCAGAGCCGCGTTAGACTGCTTGCACATGCTCAGTAATGTTGGGGAGGAGCGGAGAGCGGCCAGGCACATGGCTAATTAATAATCACTGCACTCAGTGACGTGCAGTGTTTACTTCCTGGAGCGGCCGCTCTGTGCGGCGATTGGCCGGGCGGGACCATGTGATGCCGCATGCGTCAAGGCCGTAGCAATAGGGGTTGCAGAGGTAGCGACCGCATTGGGGCCCTTGGGCCAGAGGGGCCCCGAAGGGCCCTCCCTCAACTGTAATATTAGCTCTCTATTGGTCCTGTGCTGGTAATAATCACTTCTATAGATGCTTTGAATAGTGGTAATCACTAACAAGCTGTTCCCCATCCCCTTACTGCACCTCTGACACTGTAGTTACCATTGGCAGGTTTTGGTGCGTCGTATGAATTGTTATGTATAGAGCGCTTGGGGGGCCCCAATGTAAAACTTGCACCAGGGCCCACAGCTCCTTAGCTACGCCACTGGCATGCGTCCAAGAGTACGCATCACGGACGCCAGAGTGAGCTGCACACTCACTCTGCCGTCTACATCAGAGAGCACCAGGCGTTGCGTTAAGGGCACGTTATGCGACCATAACGTCCCCTAAAACGCAACGTCCTGGTGTGAAACCAGCCTAAACTGTGAGATCCTCTAAGGATCAGTTAAGTGACAAGACAATATACTCTGTACAGCGCTGCAGAAGATGTCGGCGCTATATAAATACTAAATAATAATCTCTAAATCGTGTTGGAGGTATTATCACTTAATAACCACTGTATGCAAAATGGACAACGTCCTATTTGTGCACTTATTAGTGCAAACAGGACGTTTAATAAACCTCCGTTCTGCGGAAATGCAGGCTGCGGGAGGGCGCACACCCATTTTAATCCCTCAATGGATGGCGTCAAGTTACTTTTATATAAACCCCGTAGAAGTATGTGTGTCCCAGTCCTCTGCTGTACCCTCCGTAACAATCACCAGCCCAGCGGCTTCTACATATGCGCATCTTGCAAACGCGCTCCTGTTGCTGGGAGCATTCTGGGCATGTGCACTGCTACTGCACAGAACCTTCCCGGCTATAAGAGCGCCATCAGGAAAGGCACATACATTACAGAAGGGACATGTGAACACTGGAGCACCGTGGAACTGCGGCGAAGGACCACACAGACTTCTAGGGGCTGTAAGAAGCGCCGGGTAAGTAAATCTTTATTTCCAGGATTCACCTCAGATATCCTTTAACCTCCCTGGCGGCTTGATTAGTTCCGGATTTTAGGGTCTAAAAGTAATGCCATTTTTCACAAGTTTTTAAACCCTAAAAGCAGGAAAAGAATCATACAGCAGTGAGATCTGCGACTGCCCTGCACAGACTCGTCTCCCTGTCATGTAGCACTGCAATTCTCCCTCTGTCCTCCGGGTGGCGCTGTACTCCTATTGTGAGAATGCAGTCTTGTCGTCATGATGGCGATCTCACCTGAGGGAAGAAGAATGTCTGCCAGCATGTGGATCCCAGGGGAGGGGAGTTGGAAAGCCGCCACACTGCACTGTCTCTGCATACCTCCCGGCGGTTACCCCGAGTCAGGATTACCACTTTTGGCTTCTTTTTCCCACCCCGAGCCTGACTCGGGGTCCCCACCAAGGGGGTTAATATAAAGTTCTCTTACATGCACTAGAAAGGCTGTAAGTAAACTGGGTTTTAAAGTGTCAGTGGAGGCGGCTGAACAGAAAAATCATACGTTACCTGCAGAAGGTCGCGGCCGGTGGCATTAAGTTTGGGCACGACGTTGACTAGTGAGGTGGTAGCCGGGTACATGGGGTATGGCTGGAAATACACAAGGACACAAGTCAGGAGAAGAAGCAGCGGCGGCCAATAGAGACACAGATGTTTCAGAGTATATCTCATAACATGAGGTGGCGGGGCTAGTGATGTCACAGGATTTACACTTTTATTAAAGTGGACCTGAACTTTTGCACAGGACAGAAGGAAAACAGAAATGCACTCTGTATGTATTTAGAGAGTTTAGCCTGTCTAATTCCCCCTCCTCTGTTACTAAGTACAAGTTGTAATTTGATCCCTCAGCTGTGTTGGCTCAGTAATCTCCTTTTACACCGCAGAGCAGCTAATTTGTCAACACAGGATGTTAACCCTATGTCTGCTTCCATGAAAGCAGGAAGTGCCACACTGCAGATTTATTGCTGGATTTCTGTCAGCTGTACCAAAGAAAGGTTTTTCTTTAAAGGTTATTATGCTGTTGCTTATCTTTTAGAGCAGAGAGGAAGTTCTGAGTTCAGGTCCGCTTTAAAATCAGGTACTGGGGGGGAGGAGGAGGGGAGGAGTTATCACAAATTTGCAGAATTCTTGAAATTCGGGCATGTATTTCACACTGACAAGATTGGTTAACAGAAAATAAAGTCTAGTTTAAACTGTACCAGAGCTGAGCCTAAACACAACAATTAGATACTAGCTAAGAAGAGGGATCCTCCAGAGGATTGCTATGTCCTCGTGGTTCTCACCATTGCCATGCACGGGCCCCCACAACATATCCAACATGTACTTGTCAGATATAGGTTATTGTGGGCTGTGCTCCCTGCCGTGCACAATGCCAGAGCTGCTGGTGGGCTCAGTACGGCCACACTTGTGCACAAAGAGGAGCGCAGAAGCAAACTTCCAGAGGGTCCTAGGCAGTGGTGGTGGTCAGGAGGAGGACGTGGGGAAACTCTGTAAGATTCAGAGGCTCCCCTCTTCGTCAGGGCCGGATTTGCACCTTTTGCTGCCCAAGGCCCACTGTCACCAACCGCCCTCAACATCTCATCACCCCCCAAACTTAGGCCTGGTGCACACCAGAGGAGTTTTTCTGAGCGTTTTGAGTTTTTAAATCGGCTGCTAATGTTATCCTATGTGTCTGTGCACACTGGAGCAATGAGGTTTTGTAAAAAAACCCCCATAGCATTACATTGGGAAGAGCTTTTGAAAGGTTTCAAAAGCTCTTCCCAATGTAATGCTATGGGTTTTTTTTTTTTTTTACAAAACCTCATTGCTCCAGTGTGCACAGACACATAGGATAACATTAGCAGCAGATTTAAAAACTCAAAACGCTCAGAAAAACTCCTCTGGTGTGCACCAGGCCTTACACACAATTTATAATAACAAAAACTTCATAGATCTTCCCAGTGCCCACTGTTCCTGCTCTGGGTCCCTCTGAACATATTCAGACCCCTCACTGCTGCCAGGAACCCTCTTCTTCCATGTGGCTGCACTCCCGTCTGTGTGCAACCGTACTGGGTCTGTGCGAGTTTGGTCCGCACATACCCAGTAGTTCAAAGCCTTTCGTGTGTGTCTGTTTCTTCTGTACACAAGTGACTTTGGACTAATGGGAATGTGAGGACACTACTTGTGCATGCCCATTACAGTTGCACTTGTACATGGGAGTGCAGCTATGGCAAAAAAAAAAAAAAAAATTAGCTGAATGTGTTTATGACTCAGTATAGGTAGTCATATTATGTCCATCTCTTTAGTATAGGTAGACCGGTGCCCCCACCTCAGTACAGGTAGTCAGATACTGTACCCCTTGCCCCCCCCCCCTTTAGTACAGGTGGCCGAATGCTGCCCCCCCCCCCTCATTTGGTATAGGTAGCCTGATGCGATCCAGGCGCACCCAGCCTCTTTAATACAGGTCGTCAGATGCTTTCCCCCATTGCCTCCCTTTAGTATAGGTAGCCAAATGCTGTGCCCCTCCTTTGTATAGGTAGCCAGATGCTGTCCCTTGTCAGCCCCCCCCCTTTGGAATGGCTAGTCAGATGCTGTCCCCTGTTGCCCCCAGCCCCCCTTATAATAGGTCATGGTGTGTTCCCCCCTAAATAAAGGCAGCCAGATGCTGTGTACCCCACGCCCTGCCCCCACACACACTTTAGTATAGGTAGTTATACGCTGCCCCCCCTCCCCCTTAGTATAGGCAGACAGTCACAACATCCCCTCTTCAACAGGAGCTGGTGCAGATATCCTCTTCCTCCCCCCGCCCTCCGAGCAGGAACAGAGTCACTCACTTTTCTCCAGAGTTCCAGCGCCGAAGCTTCATCTATCCCTCTGTCAGCCGCTGCTGTGCATCTCTATCTCCCGCTGGCTGTCCCCGCCATGTGACTCGCCGGTAATGTGCCAGGCAGCGAGTCACATGTGAGAGACACCAGCGGGAGATAGAGATGCACAGCAGCAGCTGACAGAGGGATAGAGGAAGCTTCGGCGCTGGAACTCTGGAGAGAGGTGAGTGACTGTTCCTGCTCGGAGGGCGGGGGGGAGGTAGCAATTGAGCTAAATGATCCGGCCGCCGCCCGCCGCTAAAAGCCTCACCACCTCACCTCGGGAATGCGCTGCCCAACCAGGTCCCCAAATTCCAGAAGGGGTCTGCATGCAGCCTCCTGGCTGCTGTAGGCTCGCTCCAAGCCAGTGAAGGGGCGGCCGCGGCAGCAGACTTGTCAACGATTCTTAGGGCTGGTGACAGGTGCATTTAATCTGCCACCACCCGCCCCTCTGACTTTGCTAAATTCTGCCGCCCTAGGCACGTGCCTTGAGTGCCTTTCCGCAAACCCGGCCCTGCTCTTCGTAGGTTAGTATCTATTTTTTTCTTGAAGGTCGCCTCAGGTTCTCTTTATAGTGTACCTGAGATGGGCACTAAAACAAAAATATACATACCTGGTGCTTCCTCCAGCCATCTACAAGCTAATCTCTCCCTCGCCGTCCACCTTCGCCAAATCGTCCCGTAAAGCCCTCCAGTCAGGACCAGTCCGACCACATGCGCCCCCATAGCCAGAAGCGTTCTGTGCCTGCACAATTGCTCCTGGCCACAGGAGCGCATGCGACTGGACTGCACATGCACAGTACGCCCGAGACCGGAGGTCTTTGCGGGGCCAATTGTTAAACATCAAGGAGGTGGAGTAGGACAGCAAGGGAGCGATTAGCCTGGTGGGGGGCCCAAGTATGTATATTTTTTTTCTTTAGTGCCCATCTCAGATGTCCTTTAAAGGATACCACAACTGACATGTGGCATAATGAGATAGACATGGGTATGTACAGTGCCTAGTACACAAATAACTATGCTGTGTTCCTTTTTTTCTTTCTCTGCCTGAAAGAGGTAAATATCAGGTATGTAAGTGGCTGACTCAGTCCTGACTCAGACAGGAAGTGACTACAGTGTGACCCTCACTGATAAGAATTTCCCCCTTTTTTATCTCTTTCTTGCTCTCAGAAGCCATTTTCTTCTAGGAAAGTGTTTTATAGTTGGAATTTCTTATCAGTGAAGGTCACACTGTAGTCACTTCCTGTCTGAGTCAGGACTGAGTCAGCCACTTACATACCTGATATTTACCTCTTTCAGGCAGAGAAAGAAAAAAAGGAACACAGCATAGTTATTTGTGTGCTTGGCACTGTACATACCCATGTCTATCTCATTATGCCATATGTCAGTTGTGGTATCCTTTAACTGCAATTTAGTCAAAAGGGTCAGGAGATCAGGCAAATTCTGTAGCCTCCACCTTCTGCAAAATAATGTGTTTTATCTACTGGTGTCTCTATAGCAACACCAGCTAACTGCTCTGCAAACACACAGGAGGTGTCTGAGGCCTCTGCAGCTAAAATCAGGTTGCCTGCTCATTTCTGTGGCCAGGGCTGGAGTAATAACACAACATCATATTTCTCACTATCTGAGCTGCAGCCAGGAGGGGGGATGGAGGTCCTTCTATAGGACATAACATAACTATGCTGCACCATCACGGCTTTGCTATAAATAGATCTATCACCTTTCCAGCAATCATAATGTCCGGATTGTTGTATGACCCACCAGCTCACAGGCCACCCCGCATATCTCACCTTATAGTCCGGTAACTTGGTCATGGCCGGCCACTGTTCTTCTGTGGGAGTCCCCAATAATGTGAGCAGAGTGAAGGAAAGTGGCAGAGCTCTTCTCCAGCCAATGAAGACATGGATTCGGGGTAAGGGGTGGGCAGAGAGATTCGGGGGGGGGGGGGGGTTAGGAAGCGTAATGAGAGGGAAAGAGAAGAAAGAGATATGGATGTTGGGGTGAGAAAAGTAAAAAAGGTACCCATGCACTAATTCGATTTCCCAAATACAGCAGATTCAGTCACTGTGATCAAATCTTCTGTGAAATCGTTAACGCAGATGTTGACCGATCGACAGATTTCCATCCAAAATCAATCGATTCAGTCATCTGTCCAGGCGGAAAATTTAGCTTGATTGCAGGAGGGTTGGGAGCGCATCGTTAGCGGCGTTCGATACAGCAACCACCGACGCAGCAGTAATATCACCTGTCTGTCTGTGCGAGTCCGCGGGTCCTTGCAGTCTCTCACTTTTTCAAGCATCTTCTCTTCACTCCTGTCCTGTCCACTGAACGGAACACGAAGTGAAGGGAAGAATGGAGGAGGACACCGGAAGAAGTGAGATATTGCACGGACATGGGGACTTGCGCCGGGGGACAGGTAATATCATTGGGGTGGCAAAGCAGGCGGCAGCTCCACAGGTTGTGAATAGATTTCATGCTGAAATCTATTCAAAATCTGTGTGTAGTGTATGGGCAGCTAATAGATCCCTCTGTGATCAGGTTGGATCAGAAAGGGATCTATCTGTTAGCTGATCTAACGATAGCAATCGACCAGTGTGTGGCAGCCTTAATGAGGAACTCCAGTGAATATAATGTAATAAAAAAAGTGCTTAATTTATCTATAAATGATTTAGTCAGTGTTTTCCCATTGTAAAATCTTTCCTCTCCCCGATTTACATCCTGATATTTATCACATGGTGACATTTTTACTGCTGGCAGGTGATGTCAGTGGAAGGAGATGCTGCTTGCTTTTTTGGCAGTTGGAAACAGCTGTTATTTCCCACAATGCAACAAGGCTCCCACAGTGTGATGTTAGAACCATGGTCCTGACATCACACTATGGGAGGGGTTTCCCCACAATATCAGCCATACAGAGCCCCCTGATGATCTATTTGAGAAAATGAATAGATTTCTCATGTAAAATGGGGTATCAGCTACTGATTGGAATGAAGCGCAATTCTTGGTTACGGTTTCTGTTTAAAGTGGATCCGAGATGAACTTTTACTCATTGCATAATTGTGTTCCTTTCCTACTGTTTGTAGGGCATTCCTCAAGCCAAATACTTTTTTTGTTTTAGGCACAGACTAACCAGCAAGCTCATGGTGACCCAGAACTCATTGAAGTGTGTAAGGGACTACAATGGTCCTAAAAGCCCCCTTACTAAGATGTTAAGAAAAACAAAAGTTTGCTTTCCTAAAACAGAAAGAATTTGCGATAATTCAGGTTGGAGTGAGCTTGAGATGTCTCCCAGAGCAACACTGCTGAATATATGCAAATTAACCATTGTACCCTTAGAAGCTAAACACACCTCCAGAACCGCTGAAATGCAATGATGTGTCAGCTTGTTAATTTGTACAGAGCCATAATAATCCAACATGCATACAGACTGTTTCGGATTGTTTGATCCTCATCAGTGCATGGCATGGATTAATTTGGCTCTATGGAGTAGGGCTTGTGCATAATAATCCAACATGCATGGTCGCCATGAGCTTGCTGGTTAGTCTGTGCCTCTCGGATTCTTACACACTCCAATGAGTTCTGGGTCACCATGAGCTTGCTGGTTAGTCTGTGCCTCTCGGATTCACAAGCCCTACTCCATAGAGCCAAATTAATCCATGCCATGCACTGATGAGGATCAAACAATCCGAAACAGTCTGTATGCACGGCCGGGACCATACACCGGCTGTATCCTGCGCCCAAGTCTCCCAGCGGCGATTCCTCTTGTACGCCCGGGTAATGCCGCCACATGTTGCCAAACGCTGCCATTTGGCTGTATGTATTCTCTGCTGAATGTAGCTTGTGGCAAATAGCCTGAACAGCATGACAAACGAGCAGTTCAGCCGCCTGTGGAAATGAGGCTTTGGGGTCAGGGAAAAGAGGGATATGAGAAACAGAGGTGGAAGGAGAAACTTCTATGCCATCAAAAGAAGTGTACCATATCACAACAGCAGTAATAGCCTACAGACATCCAATCGTTGCCTGATCTGAGCATATGCACCGTTAGTGTCATCCCTCAGGATCATGATCGTCCGGGTGGCACTGCGGGGAACCAATACTGTACAGACATGTCACTTGGGTATAGCCAAGCAAAGTGTGATGTTGCTACGGGGAGGGAAGGAGGGCGGTTGCGCTGCACGATATGGAGTGGCTTCCGGCCAGCGCGGTAGGAAGAGGAACACTGTGCTTTGAAGGTCACTACCGCTGTCGTTTACAGCAGTGTTCCCCAACCCTGTCCTCAAGGCCCACTAACAGTGCATGTTTTGTGGAAATCCACAGTAGTTGGTAATCAGCTCTGCTGAGACACTAATTACCCCACCTGTGCAAGTTTGTGGTTTTCTACAAAACGTACTTTTGGTGGGCCTCGAGGACAGGGTTAGGGAGCTCTGGTTTAAAGAGGTGGAGTTCAGATCTTTAAAAACGAGTGTGAGTGACACGTGTCCCCACGCTGGACTGAGACGGGCCCAAACGCCACCTTTGCACAAGTTCTGTCTAGCATACATATGAGGCTGTAAAGTTTCAGTCAGGTAACAATAATTGAATGTCTGTAGTAAGCAGAATACGCGCAGAGACAGAGGCGGCTCAGAAAGGATATCGAAAGATTCTCTTCAGCTGATCATCCACATCGTTCCCCGGAAACAGCGGCCTCCCGGCATTCGCCAGCTCTGACAAGGAGAGAAAGGGGTGTGAAGAGAGGGCATGGTAAAGGAGTATCCCGCACACGCAAGTCTCCTGATAACACTGCTACTTCCGTACCACAATGGCCTCATTTATCAGCGGACTGTCTGAGTTGCTCCACTCCAAACAATCGCATCCACCCCTGCTCTGTCTACTTACAGCTGTGGAGAGTAGGGATGATCATGAGATGCAACTATTTCCGAGGTCATGCAGATTTATGTACATTTTCATGCAAATATATGCAACTTGAAAATGGACCAATCAAGTCCCACCCAGATTTAAATTGATTAGTCCATTTTCAAGCTGCATAGATTTGAATAAAAATTTACATAATTCTGATGAACGCTATAATTTACGATAGGATCCTTCACTTTCATAAGGTGTGGGACCCTTGTATATCCAAGGGCCTCTGCCTGGCCTACAGAACCAAATGGACCCATGCTGACCCCATATTTCCTACCCCATCCTTCAACCCAGGCCTTACTGAAAGCTCATACTCTTTATCTCATTTCCCACTCAGGACCCTCAGCTCACTATATCTCGATGACTTCTCTATCACTATACTCCTACTGCACTTGCATCATTTCAGATTAAGCTGGCTTACTGCTATTGTTTATGACAGCGCAAGGGAATAGGAGGCGCCCAAACATCAATCACTGATAATTATGTGGTAAAAGAAGGTGGGTGTCAGCCTACCTTAAAGAGAACCCGAGGTGTGTTTAAAGAATGTTATCTGCATACAGAGGCTGGATCTGCCTAACCAGCCCAGCCTCTGTTGCTATCCCAAACCCCCCTAAGGTCCCCCCGCACTCTGCAATCCCTCATAAATCACAGCCATGCTGTGAGGCTGTATTTACATCTGTAGTGTCAGTCTCAGCTGCTCCCCCGCCTCCTGCATAGCTCCGGTCCCTGCCCCCGTCCCTTCCCTCCAATCAGCGGGGAGGGAAGGGATGCAGGCGGGGACTGGAGTTCTGCAGGAGGCGGGGAGAGCAGCAGACTGACACTATAGAGATAAACACAGCCAGCTCTGACAAGCTGTTTGTCAGCAGCATGGCTGTGATTTATGAGAGATTGCAGAGTGCAGGGGGACCTTAGGGGGGTTTGGGATAGCAACAGAGGCTGGGCTGTATAGGCAGATCCAGCCTCTGTATGCAGATAATATTCTTTAAACCCACCTCGGGTTCTCTTTAACCCATTCAGGTTCCGTGGTTTTCACGAGAGAAATGTTCACCTCCCATTCATTAGCCTATAACTTTATCACTACTTATCACAATGAACTGATCTATATCTTGTTTTTTCCGCCACCAATTAGGCTTTCTTTGGGGGGTACATTTTGCTAAGAGCCACTTTACTGTAAACGCATTTTAACAGGAAGAATAAGAAAAAAATGGAAAAATTCATTATTTCTCAGTTTTCAGCCATTATAGTTTTAAAATAATACATGCCTCCATAATTAAAACTCATGTATTGTATTTGCCCATATGTCCCGGTTATTACACCGTTAAAATGATGTCCCTATCACAATGTATGGCGACAATATTTTATTTGGAAATAAAGGTGCATTTTTTCCATTTTGCATCTATCACTATTAACAAGTTTAAAATAAAAAAAATATAAAAAATTTTATCTTTACATTGATATTTAAAAAGTTTAGACCCTTAGGTAAATATTTACATGTTTTTTTTTTTTTTTATTGTAATGGTTTTTTTTATTTATAGTAAACATTTTATTTGGGTAGTTTTGGGAGGGTGGGGGGTAAACAATAGATTTATAATGTAAATGTGTGTTGATTTTAATTTATTTTCATTTTCAGGTGTAGTTTTACTTTTTGGCCACAAGATAGCGGCCATGAGTTTGTTTACATGACGTCACTCTAAGCGTAACACACGCTTAGAGTGGCGCATCAGGAAGGGAACGGCCAGAAAAGGCGCAGCTTCCGAGAGAAGCTGTCGCTTTTACAGCGGGGGAGAGGAATCAGTAATCGGGCTTCATAGCCCGATATATTGATTCCCTGACTACCGAATCCGCGGCCGGGAGTGCGCGTGCACGCGCACGATCGGCCGCGGGGGCGCGCGGTAGCGCACATGGTTTCTGGACGTAGTTTCTACGTCCAGAAACCAAAATAGGTTAATGAAGGCTAGTTGTCATAATTAGGAATCATTGACAGTAAAACCTTGGCTTGAGAGTAACGTGGTTTAAGAGCGCTGTGCAATAGAAGCAAACATTTTTGTGAATTTTTGACTTGATATACAAGCAACAAAAAAAAAAGTATACAAGCGTCACGTAATCACAACTGAGCTGATAGTTCTTCTCCCTTTGGCGCTGCAGGATTGTACTTATTTGTACTTAATCTGAGTGAAGTCACATTTCCATATAATCCTCAAAAGGAACTCTCATTGGATAATAGTTAAAGCCACACAAAGAAAAAGGATGGGGCGAGCCAACAGATGGCAATGATTGTTATAGTGTAAGTCTTGTTTACATTTTTATTTTATACCATTTTAATATAACCATTTTTGGATTGTGGAACGAATCGGGTTTCCATCAATTCTTATGGGGAAATTCCCTTTGATATAAGAGTGCTTTGGATTAAAAGCATGTTTCCAGAACTAATTATGCTCGCAAACCAGGGTGCCACTGTACTTTATTTCGGCACAGTAGACAATGCGTTTCACGGCTTAATGTCGCTTCATCAGGTCAATGAGGTGCCCACAAAACGAAAAGTGAAGACTGGAGCGCCACTGCTAGTGTTTCCCATTTAATATTTTTATGATCCATTTTTATGTTGACCTAAATAATGCCATTGTATTCTTTTTGTCAAATGCAATGTTTTATTTCATCCCTGCAGCCCATGTTGGGCCCGCAGACAGTTTGTATTTTTTATATTTGAAACTTTGCACCTTGTGCCTAAAGTCTATGAAACTAAAACTTTACATAATTCTGCATGAACTCGGAAATATTTGCACCTCATGGATTATCCCTAGTGGAGAGTAACATATGTACATGGCTGGGTGCTTTGCGGCAACACAGAGAGTTGTTATTTCAGACAGGAAGTAGAGAGATTCATAAGACTCGCTCCCTAACTCACCTGCAAAGATGCAGCCGGCTGACCACATGTCTATGGAGGTGGAGTAAAGTTTGGCACCAAATAAGACATCCGGCGGGCGATACCATAGCGTCACCACCTGTAATGACAGCGATGAGCACACAGCTGGGTGGAGCCACAATAACAGGCAGTGATCTTCTTCCTCTGCCAACTGAGGAAGTTCGGCATGGAGCAGGAGATTCTAACTCGTTCCTACTCAGCCACCATCGAATCCATCCTCTGCTCCTCCATCTTGGTCTGGTATGCGGGAGCCACCACCAGCGACAGGCATAAACTACAGAGGATCATCAGGTCAGCGGAAAGGATCATTGGGAGACCTCTCCCCCCGCTTGACCTCCTGTATAACACAAGACTGCGTGCCAGGGCACCGAAGATCGCAAGTGACCCCTCACACCCAGGCTACTGCTTCTTCACCCTTCTACCGCTGGGCCGGAGACTTCGGGTCATCCCCACCAAGACCACCAGACATAAGAACTCTTTCTTCCCTGCAGCCGTTGGCCTCCTGAACTCCCTAAACATTATTCCACCCTCTATCAGTGCCCTACCACCTGCATAGGAGCGGTCTGCAAAAGGAACACGTTTCTTGCTCAAACAATCCAGGCACCGGCCACCACATTTTAACTGACTGACTTTTTACCTGCACATTTTGGTAGACTTCAGCAGGGAGCCTGTAAAGTTGCACACTGTCGCTGAATGTATATTTGTGTACTTACATATTTGTGCATTTTTGTATTACTGTCATGTTCTTATTGTATTGCCTTTTGTCTATGTACCACTCGGTAGCTATGTATGTGCTGTGCCAAACCCAATTCCGGGCATGACCCAGTTATGCTTGGCGAAATAAACGATTCTGATTCTGATAGGACAGTAAACAGGCCAATAACACTCACCTCTGCTGAGTAACAGCGAACTGGAATGCCAAATGCCCTGGCCAGGCCAAAGTCTGCCAGCTTCAGCTCTCCATTCTGCAGAGACAGTCACAGAGAGATTATCCCAAGCAGAAGAAACATCAATACAACCCTTGCATGTGCAGATTACATCACACTGTTACCTTACCCTATTGATGAGCAGGTTCTGTGGTTTCAGGTCTCGATGCAGCACGTTGCGACTGTGGCAAAAGGCCAGGCCTTTCAGCAGCTGATACATAAAGGACTACAGGAGAGCGAACATAAAGCAGATGTACTATGCTGAGGGCAAATAGAGTCCATACAGAAGCTTCTAGATACACTGCACACACTACAGTGCCAACCGCATGTCTACGCACACAGCTTCCAGATACATTGCACATACTACAGTGCCAACCGCATGTCTACGCACACAGCTTCCAGATACATTGCACACACTACAGTGCCAACCGCAACACTGCACACACTACAGTGCCACCACAACACTAAACACACTACAGTGCCAACCGCATGTCTACGCACACAGATTCCAGATACACTGCACACACTACTGTGCCACCACAACACTGCACACACTACTGTGCCACCACAACACTGCACACACTACTGTGCCACCACAACACTGCACACACTACAGTGCCAACCGCATGTCTACGCACACAGCTTCCAGATACATTGCACACACTACAGTGCCAACCACAACACTGCACACCACAACACACACTAGTGCCAACCGCAACACTGCACACACTACAGTGCCAACCGCAACACTGCACACACTACAGTGCCAACCGCAACACTGCACACACTACAGTGCCAACCGCAACACTGCACACACTACAGTGCCAACCGCAACACTGCACACACTACAGTGCCAACCGCAACACTGCACACACTACAGTGCCAACCGCAACACTGCACACCCTACTGTGCCAACCGCAACACTGCACACCCTACTGTGCCACCACAACACTGCACACACTACAGTGCCACCACAACACTGCACACACTACAGTGCCACCACAACACTGCACACACTACAGTGCCAACCGCAACACTGCACACCCTACTGTGCCACCACAACACTGCACACACTACAGTGCCACCACAACATTGCACACACTACAGTGCCACCACAACACTGCACACACTACAGTGCCACCACAACACTGCACACACTACAGTGCCACCACAACACTGCACACACTACAGTGCCACCACAACACTGCACACACTACAGTGCCACCACAACACTGCACACACTACAGTGCCACCACAACACTGCACACACTACAGTGCCACCACAACACTGCACACACTACAGTGCCACCACAACACTGCACACACTACAGTGCCACCACAACACTGCACACACTACAGTGCCACCACAACACTGCACACACTACAGTGCCAACCGCATGTCTACGCACACAGCTTCCAGATACACTGCACACAGTACAGTGCCAACCACAATACTGCCCACACTACCAAGGCTGTGGAGTCGAGGCAATTTGGGGTACCTGGAGTCGGTGGTTTCACAAACTTGTACTAACACCACACCCCTGGTAAGCATTAGGCTAAGGAGTCGGAATTGAAGAGTCGGAGAAATTTTTGGGTACCCATAGTCGGTGGTTTCATAAACTAGGGAGTCGGATAATTTTCATACTGACTCCACAGCCCTGCACACTACAGTACCAACCACAACATGTTTGCGCACACAGCTTCCAGGTACACTGCACACACTAAAATGCTAACCAACCCAACACTTGTGCACAAACACCACACATACACTGCACACACTACAGTGCCAACCACAACAGCTTCCATGATATACTGCACACACTACAGTGCCAACCACAACACTGCACACACTACCCTGTCTCTCACAGTTTGGCACAAGAAATATGGAGGACCATGGATGCAGCTCTATCAGCCCACACAACCCCATGTTCCTGTCTCACCTTTACAATCTCCGGGTCCAGGTCCCCATTACAACTGTCAAAGTATTTCTTTAGGTCCTAAAAAAAGAGAGACAAAGAATGGACAATCAAAGGGGAGAATTCAAGGCAGAGAATGAAGGTTCCTATTTACACGTATATTCAGGAGGCCATGCCGATTACTGAAGGGAGCAGAGAGCTAGCCTGGTGCAATGATGACAGTTCTATTCATCTTCCTTATGAGCCATCTTGTGCTGAGCACAGGCTGGCCACTGTGTCACTGGCAGTTCTGGCAGGAAGTCTGCTGTTCGCAGACAAATATCACCCCCCTAAATTTTAAGCTACCTTCACACTTTAGCATTTCCGCACCTGAAACAATTCTTCCTAATTATTTTGTCAGGAAATCCAAAGTTTGTATGGGGATATCACTGGCCTTCCCTGTAAGGATCCCCTTATTAGATGAATGCCCCATTTCCCTTAGTTACTGCAGGTACTTCATAGGCTGCACAGCACAATATTGTTCTTGCATTCTCCCTCTTGCCTTCACTGTGTAGCACATGTGGCTAGTCCAGGAGTCAAACAATGTGTCGGTACAGTGATCATTCCAAAAGTCCTTCCCAAATCCACACATTTCAGGTGACAAATATCGTTTATGGCGTAGTATGGATACAGAAGCGTCAAAAAGGATAAAAGTATCTAAAAAGTTTAAAACATGAGGAGGCAGTGGTGGACTTACCTTCTCCAAGCAGACACAAAAATTGCCAATGTGTTTGTCAAATACAACAAGTTTATTTACATACTCTGGGGGACAATGCAACGTGTTTCACAGGTTTGATCCCGCTTCATCAGGCAACAACAACGGAGCAATAGCAAATGTGGTCGGCAGAAGAGCCAGGCACATCTGTCACGTACTACAGTATCCATACTACACTATATCAAGTCTGCCCCTGGCAAAGGGGTGATATCCCTTTTTTTCCCCTCATCTACAGAGAGTGACATCTTAATCCTGAGTGGGGTCAGGTCCAATCCCCCCACCTACCTATACAGTGGTTACTTTTGAGGTAATGCTGCTTTGTGGGTATAGCTTATTACTCTATCATACTTCATTTCAACTACCAGCACATACTGCACTATATCTTGCTCTTGGTGTCCCTACTCTGTGTTAAATATCGTTTATGGTTTATTAGCATCTCGGCCACAGCGGCTGGTTGCATTTAAGTTCTGAATGCTATAGATTGTGGTTTGCTGCTAAAACACCAGGGCCCATATGCAATTGACTTTTTTTCTCTTCAGTTTTGCCCTAGGAGATAATTTTTCATCTTCTCTTTAACCACTTCAGGACTCAGCCTTGACTCCCCCTTAAAGGGAAGGTTCAGGGAGGGAGGTAAAAAAATAAAAATGAATATCCACTTACCTGGGGCTTCCTCCAGCCCGTGGCAGGCAGGAGGTGCCCTCGCCGCCGCTCCGCAGGCTCCCGGTGGTCTCCGGTGGCCGACCCGACCTGGCCAGGCCGGGCTCTTCTGCGCTCCAAGGCCCGGCACTTCTGCGTCCCACGCCGGCGCGCTGACGTCATCGGACGTCCGCCGGGCTGTACTGCGCAGGCTCTACAGCCCCCAGCACAGATCAAATAACAGGCAGAGCAACCAGATCGCCCCCCTTTTTTCCCCACTAGGGGGATGATGTGCTATGGGGTCTGATCGCTCCTGCATGCGTGTGGCTGGCGGGGGCGGGGGGGGCACCTCAAAGCCCCCTCCACAGCAGGATTCCCCCCTCTCCCTCCCTGCCCCGGAGATCAGAGGCTGCACAGGAACAGATCTGTCCTGTGCAGCCTCTAACAGGCTCCTGCCTGTCATGTGACAGCGATCCCCGGCCGCTGATTGGCTAATCTAGTACAACGCTGCTATTAGCAGCGTTGTAAAAATGTAAACAAAGCGGATTATTTCCGCTTGTGTTTACATTTAGCCTGCGAGCTGCGATCGGCGGCCCGCAGGCTATTCACGGAGCCCCCCGCCATGAATTGACAGGAAGCAGCCGCTCGCGCGAGCAGCTACTTCCTGATTAATTAGCCTGCAGCTGGCGACGCTGAACTGCGTCGCTGGTCCTGCAGCTGCCACTTTGCTGATGCGCGTTATGAGTGCGCGGTCAGCAAGTGGTTAAAATAACTTTTCAGCACTTTGTTATTGAAAAAATACCACAAAGTAGGAGATGTACTGTCCAAATTATTTTGAGTGTTTTCTTGCTTGCTAGTGGTCTAAAGGGCATTTTAATGACAAGATGTGAACAGATCACCTAGGAGAAAACTCCGGAGAAAAAGTAAATAGCATATGGGCTCAGGTGACAAGTGAGAACCGCCCAAATAATCCCTGGACAGACAGCTGCTTACCTGATCGCAGTATTCGAATACCAGCGTCAGTTTCTTATCGCTGTGAAGAACATCATGTAACCTGCAAGGGAAGCATTCTGTGTAAAGGTGGCCACACACCATACCATTTTTAAATATCTGTTCAAATCAAGAATTGCAATCAATTTTTCTGACTGATTGTAACATTTCAAAAAAGTTGACCAATGTACCACACATCTATGTTCAATTTTTCCCCAATTATGATAAAAATGATTGGAAACTCAGAGGAAAGCGTTAGGGTGTGTACGCGTATATTAATAAATTGACAATCTAATACACACCATATAATCTTCAAAGAGGAGCTGTTAGGTATAGGGCCTCAGAGAAAAAAAACACATATCAGTAGCTAAAGATTGGCTGTACTTACATTACATATGCATTTCACTGTCCACGTTTGGATTTCACAGAATTTTTATATAGTATATGCAGAGATTGATGCTCCTGACAGCTCATGGCAGGTTCCATGTTTAAGGGGAGACAGAGAGCGCTCCGATGGTGCATTACCACAAATATATGTTTTAAGCACGAAACAATATATAAAATAATACTGCGCCTTGCATAGCCCGTCAGTTGGTCGCCTCAGTACATTCCAGCCTGGCCAGGGCTGGAGGTGTGGATGGAATCACACAGGAGCGTCCTTCTGCGGGGAGCGGTGCGCAGTGACTGCTGTCAAAAAAACTTTTGCTTCAGGTTCCATGTTTGTCTGTCTCCTATGAAGCCAAATGTGTCGTCATGTCCTGCCTGCTTCCTGATGATTCCACTCAGAAAAAATACAACACTACTGTGCAGTGAATATTAATTAGCCATGTGGCTAGGAACAATAGCGGACTCATGCAGTATACTCTGCCCCGAGATTTATCAGTGCTGTGCGCTGGACTGAGTTACATGCTATTGTAACTTGACCCTGTAACTTCTCATTAGCAGCCGAGGGGAGGGCCCCAGAATGCTTTGCAGTATGCTTTGCAGTATGGCTCTCGGCCTCTTAAGAGCTTGGGTCTAACAGCTTTGCTGATAAGCACACATAAAAAGTAAGAGAGATTTTTAACTTCAGTATTGCCTTTTTGGCTTCCTTCTAAACTGTTTAACACAGGAGAATAGAGGTTTAAATTAGCTTTTGCAGCCTGACAGATACTCTTTAAAACAAGAAATCTGATTGGATTTTTCAGTCGAACTTAAAAAAAAAAAGCTTTAGATTTTTTTCAGGAGATCCTATCATGATTATTGAATTTCCCTAAAATCTGATAATTTTATTGTATCGAGTGTGGCCACCTTAAGCTGGATCTGCTCCTTTGTTCTTCACCAATCAGATGTAATGAAACAGACAGGATAGTTGTGGGGCTGTCACTCAGTTCTGGCTTTCTTATAACCCACCAGGAGCCTCCTACAGTCCAGAGATTCTCTGGAACAAGACCGTAAAGGTGCCTACACATCTAGCGATATATGGGCAGGTGAACCAACCGATCTCTTTCTGATCAAATCTGATTGGAGAGAGATCTGTTTCATGCCCATAGACCGCAGGTCAATTCCTGGCGGCCCCCCAAGTGTAAAGTATCCCCTCTGGTGACCACGCAGTGTAAATTCTCACCAGTCCTGCAGGCGCGACTGCCAGCCTCATCCACCATCACCCCCGTGTCCCCAGTCACCAGGAGCGCCACAATGTGGCATGCGTACCACGTGTGTGTGTGTGTGTGGGGGGGGTGACATCACACATGCGCCTGTTGACACATGGGGGCGATGGTGCAGAAGGTCGGAAGCCGGGCACCAGCGGGGCAGGTGAGGATTTACACTGCCCGAGGAGGGGGGGAGAACACCACATTTCACACTTGGGGGGAGAGCACCCCATAGGTTTTTGCCAGCTGAATCTAAGGATTTAGTTAACTTCGTGGTAGGGTCAATCTAGCCACACAAATGCCTCTCTTACCGTGGCATCGACCATTAACAGGACAGTATACTCCACTCTATTCAAATTGAAGATGGAAAGTTTATTTTTTCATTATGGTAATCTAATTCCTAGTAAACAGGTTGTGGATGTGCACCGCTTGTAGAGTCAGGACATCTCACGGGGGACAGCGCTGGTGGAGGAGGATGGGGGAAGCCTCTAGAGAATCCTCAGGCTTCTCTCCCTTCCATGGCAACTTGCCCAAATTGTGCACTACTTTTCACTACAGGGTTACTTTAACCACTTCAGGCCGTACAGCCTGGAGGACGTCCGATGACGTCAGCGCGGCGGCGTGAGGCGCACGTTGGGGCGCAGAAGAGCCCGACCTGGCCAGGTCTGGTGCGCCACCAGAGAAGACCGGGAACCTGCGGAGCGGCGCCGAGGGCTTGTCCTGCCTGCCATGGGCTGGAGGAAGTCCCAGGTAAGTGGATTAGTATTTTTTTTGTATAACCACCGTGAACCTTCCTTTTAAGAGGAAATAAATATGGCAGCCTTCATATTGCTCTCACTTCTGTTGTCCTTGAAAGCACACCAAAAAAGAGTTGTACAGAAGCTGGCATATCTATTTCCTCATAAACCATGCAGATTGTCTGGCTCTCCTGCTGTTCCTCTACCCCTAATACTTTTAGCCATAGACCCTGAACAAGCATGCAGAAGATCAGACACTTCTGACTGAAGTCTGACTGTATTACCTGCATGCTCGTTTCAGGTGTGTGATTTTAACACTACTGGTGCATGAAAGATCAGCAGGACAGCTAGGTAACTGTTATTGGAAAGGAAATAAATAAATGTCAGCCTCCACATACGTCTCACTTCAGGTGTCCTTTAAGACATAACCAGAGTCTGTCTCAGCTCTCCAGACTGTGCACCCAGATCTCTTTACCCAGAGAGGAGACACTTGTGTGGTCAAGGGTTATGACATGAGGTGAGATGCATCCTGGGACTGAAGCGCATGTTGTTGCGATTACCTGACAATATTCTTGTGTTTCAGCTCCTTCAGCAGGCAGATCTCTCGGAGGGCGGAGCTGGGGACCCCCTGTGTGGAGACAGACAGAAATGACATCACATGAGGAATGATATGGAGCCATACATACATTCAGGGCTGTGGAGTTGGAGCAATTTTGGGGTACCTGGAGTCGGGAAAAAATGCATGGACTTCTACTAAAGTTTAAACTTTAATCAAAAGAGAAAATACGAAAAGATGTTCTATTTCTCGCGCAGGAACTCGGCTGATATGGGGCTCTGGTGAATCTTATTATCCAGACATGTACGGGGATTCACGTTGGCTGCGACAGGCTGCCAGGGTAGAGTGTCAGCTTCTTGGCCAGGGGCTTCTTGTTCCTAAAAACAAATGCCATCTTAAAGGAAACCTGAAGATTGCTAAAAAGAGTTTCACTTACCTGGGGCTTCTGCCAGCCCCCTGCAGCCATCTTGTGCCCGCACCATCCAGGAACGATCCTCCAGTCCCCCGATGCGGCTTACTTTCTCTTTCAGCGGTCGCCATTCACTGTGCCTGGGCGGCCCTGGCCGCGCCTGTCCCCGTTCGTGCTCCTGTCACCGGGAGCATCCTGTGCAGGCGCAGTAGAGATTTTTTCGTACTGCACCTGCGCAAGACGCTCCCGACCACAGGAGCTCAAACGGGAATGCGGACGGCCAAAGCTGCGCAGGCACAGTAGCCGTCGACTTATAAGTCGGCGGTGAAGAAATGGAGCCGCGGCGGGAGACCGGAGGATCTTTGAGTACCGACACAGGACTGGGGGCTGGGAGAAGCCCCAGGTAATTGAATCACTTTTTTTTAGCAATCTTTAAAGCAGACCTGAACTCAGAACATCCTCTCTTCTCTAAAAGACACACAACAGCATAATAACCTTTAAACAAAAAACATTTCCTAGTTACAGCTGATACAAATCCTACAATAAATCTGCACTGTTTCTACTTCCTGATTCATGGAAGCAGACATATTGTTAACAGCCTGTGCTTTCAAATGAGCCATCTCTGCCATGGCAGTCATGTGACACAGGGGAGTGATCAAATTACAACTTGTGATTAGACACAGAAGAGGGGAAATTAGACAGGCTAATCTCTCTAAATACACACAGGGTGCATTTCTCTGTTTTCCTTCTGTCCTGTGCAAGAGTTTCAGGTCCACTTTAATATAACTTTAAAAGTCCTAAGCTTTGGCAGTGATGAGATGCCTTTTATGTTACATACTTTCAATCAACAAGATTTTTATATGCAAATTAGAGAAGTTGGAGGAATCATAAACTGAGGAGTTGGATGATTTTTGTGCCGACTCCACCGCCCAGTATACAACGCCCTCTGCACCGCCAGCCTCACCTCATCATCGTCATCCAGCCGCACACGCTTTAAAGCTACAATCTCATGCGTCTCGCGGTTCTTCGCCTTGAACACTGTGCCATATGTCCCTGGAGGAGGCAAAAGGCAAAAAAACAGAACAAATATGAGCTGTACCAATTCATTTACTGCAAATAAAAATACTGAGGTAGCTGCACTGAGCACTCTGCTGCCTGAGTGTATCGCTGACATTCCCACCAGCGGGCACACGCACCTTGCATTATGCACCACGGCAAAGTGGCACACTGTTACCTCGAAATGTTGGAGATTACTTAGTTTGCAGCCTTAAAGAGACACTGAAGCGGAAAAAAAATGATATTATGATTTGTATGTGTAGTACAGCTAAGAAATAAAACATTAGTAGCAGAGACATAAGTCTAATGTTGTTTCCAGTACAGGAAGAGTTAAGAGACTCCAGTGATCTATGCAAAAAAGCCACTGAGCTCCACGACGTTCAAAGTCGCAGAGAGCTCTGAGTTCTGAAGGTTGTTATCTGAGCTGTCAGACAAGGATTTTATTTTTCTCTCCAGAGGACAGGTCAATAGTTCACAGCCTGCTCTGTAAAATCCTTTAGAATGCTGAGTAGTGTGTAAACTGCAAATATTACAGAATGATGCAATGTTATAAAAACCACTATATAAAACTGAAAATAAAAATATGAGAATATTTTCTTTGCTACTAATGTTCTAGTAATTATCCGTACTACACAATCAATTCATTATGTCATAATTTTTTTTTCGCTTCAGTGTCTCTTTAAACCCCTTTGATTAAAAGATCACCATCATGAACATCGTCAAATATATGTGTACTGGTCCGCACTCCCTAATCTAGTGTGGCGTGCAGGAATAATTAAGTAATCACAAAGAAGGAAGAAAAAAGGGATCCTGGTATAAATTCACTGTACCACCATGAATACAATACAATATAAATGCTTTATTAAACACCAAACATGTTTAAAATCAATTAAAATCACAAAACAAACAAAATTCCTCTACACAATGGCCTCAATTCACTAAAATCATGCTGGGGATAATAAGGCAAGAGAAAACTTACCTCCACACAGTGAGAGAGTTATCTTATCTATTAATTCCTTAAAGTGAACCTCCAGACTAAAAATCGACTCTGCAGCACTGAAAAGGCTTGGTGTTTCTTTAAAGAGAACCCGAGGTGTGTTTAAAGAATGTTATCTGCATACAGAGGCTGGATCTGCCTATACAGCCCAGCCTCTGTTGCTATCCCAAACCCCACTAAGGTCCCCCTGCACTCTGCAATCCCTCATAAATCACAGCCGTGCTGTGAGGCTGTGTTTACATCTGTAGTGTCAGTCTCAGCTGCTCCCCCGCCTCCTGCATAGCTCCGGTCCCTGCCCCCGTCCCTTCCCTCCAATCAGCAGGGAGGGAAGGGATGCAGGCGGGGACCGGAGTTCTGCAGGAGGTGGGGAGAGCAGCAGACTGACACTATAGAGATAAACACAGCCAGCTCTGACAAGCTGTTTGTCAGCAGCGTGGCTGTGATTTATGAGGGATTGCAGAGTGCAGGGGGACCTTAGGGGGGTTTGGGATAGCAACAGAGGCTGGGCTGTATAGGCAGGTCCAGCCTCTGTATGCAGATAACATTCTTCAAACCCACCTCGGGTTCTCTTTAACAGTTTCACAGCATCAGAACTTTTTTTCTCTTATACAAGCCTCATTTTTAGCTGCACAGAAGAAAACTGCCCGGGCATTTTTCCCCTGATGCTGTGCAAAGCATGATGGGATTTCTGATGCTGTTCTCGTTCTGCTGTTTTGGTGCAATTTATTTTTTTTTACATTTTGAATTTGACATTTGAAGCCTAGCACGTGCAGCTAGGAGGGGTTATCAGGATACAGGACAGTTGGAACTGTGTCTTATGTTCCCTGTCACCTCCTTTCAACCAAAAAGATGGCTGCCCCCATGACAAAGATGGCAGCCCCCATGAATCACAAACATTTGCCTGTTCTTTTAAAACAGGGTGGGTAAGAGATTATATTACCTATCTATTCTAATTAACATAACTAATGTAACTTAAAGATAGTATGTTTGTTTAGGCTGAAGTTCCCCTTTAAGTTACCTCCTCTGTAGTTAAGTTACCTCCTTTGTAGTTATTTTCACACACAATATGTGTGGATGATACAATACCAAGTGCCTCACCTCCAAAAATGCAACAATCAAACCTGTATGCTGCTCAATACTAAACATCCGGGTTCACACTGGAACCCAGTATGGAAAACGGACCCGGATCCATGTAATAAAGTGCAAATGGTGCCACTGGTTAAAGAAAAAGACCTTGATCAGCTCATGCAAGATATAGTAAGTAAATCAAGTGAAAATATGCTCATAAATAAAGATCACAAGTGTATTTTATAAATATAATGCTAATCATACCTAGCATGTGATGAATAGGGATGGTAGCTGGATTCCGCGGAATTAAGATTTCCGTGACTCCGGCCGGAATGTGGCGATCCCGTTCCGTTGTGACGGAACGTAATTGATATATCACTATGGCGGAATTTCCGCTGAAAAATATGAAATTCCGTGGAATTTTACGGAATGCAAATTTTTTTTTCCCCACCAAACTGATTTCTGCCTAATAAGAAGCATTTCTGCTCGACAGACTTCCTTATTCCCTTCCTCCCTCCTCCTCCGGAGGAGGGTCTTGTCTTCCAGGGAATTGTAGGATTTCAAAAGCCAGCTTACATACATTGGCCGGTAATCGAACCCAGGTCTAGTGCTTGGAAGGCAGCTCTCCTCACCGCTATACCACCACCAACACTACATGCTGAAGCCAGCCTAGCATGTACCATTATGATATATCCAAGAGAAAAATGAACTTGCTTAGGGATTTGTAGGATGTCAAAAGCCAACTCACATTGGCCAGGAATCGAACCCAGGCCTACCACTCTGTAGGCTGCTATCCTAACAATTATACCACAAACACTACATGCTGAAACTTCTTGGAGCAGACTTAGTTCCTCCAAAAGACACACATACATCCCCATAAAATCATTCAACAGCAACTGCATGCACAGTCTTTGTGGTACACAGTCTCTGTGGCACAATTGGTTAGCGCGTTTGGCTGTTAACTGAAAGGTTGGTGGTTCAAGCCCACCCAGGCATGGCCTTGCCTTTTGTGTTCAACAGTTGTCCGAAGAAAACCCTAGATAGCCATTTAGATTAATCTCTCTCTAGTAGGGATGGTCACCGCTTTCCGCAGAATTGTATTTTCCACAATTTTGGGCGGAAATTGGTTATTGCGTTCCATTTGGTCGGAACAGAATTGCTTTTTGAATCCGGCGGAATTCCGAAATTGCATGTGATATTCTGCCGGTATACATTGCTGGTTTTAAGCTGAAAATTCAGTTAAATGGCATCAAGATCGAGAGAGAGAGAGAGATCATTTTTCTCTTGGGTATATCATCATGGTACATGCTAGGCTGGCTTCAGCATGTAGCATTGTAGTGTGCTGTGTTGGTGGTATAATGGTAAGGAGAGCTGCCTACCAAGCACTAGACCTGGGTTTGATTCCCGGCCAATGTATGTAAGCTGGCTTTTGAAATCCTACAATTCCCTGGAAGACAAGACCCTCCGGAGGAGGAGGAGGGAGGGAGGAGAAAAAGAACCAAGGGAACAGTCAATAGGGTCTATAGGCTACCAGTTAGCATAAACAAGGTTCCATTTGCGATTAATTTTTCCGCTGGAAACCGGAATTCCGCGGAATTTCGCAAAAGTCCGGCGGAATTTTCATAGCGACGGAATGAAGCGCTGACGGAATCCGCGAATTCCGGCGGAACGGACTTTGCTCTTTCCGATCATCCCTAATGAACAATCAATAGTGGGAACCAGTAAGATCAAAAAAGAATGGTATACATACATACCCTGTCCAGGGATGATATATGTATACCATTCTTTTTTGGTCTTACCTGGTTCCCACTATTAATTGTTCATCACATGCTAGGTATGATTATCATTATATTTATAAAATACACTCGTGATCTTTATTTAAGAGCATATTTTCACTTGATTTACTTACTATACTATACTGCTGCCACAGTAGGTAGTAAAAAAACTGATATATCTAACAGGCTTTGGACAAGTCCATCTCCTAATGGGGGGGGGTTCTCAGAGATGGCTTTATTTTCAGAAGCACTTAGTGAATAGCATTTTCTTTGTTCAAATAGTGTGCAGCGAGCGGGGAAGCTGGCCCAGCATCTTTATAGAACTCCTTTTCCAGGGAGAGTATTTTTTAAAAAAAGAGAGAGACCATGCTGAGAATCCCCCATGAAGAAATGCACTAGTCCAAAACCTCTCAGTTCTGTCAGATTTCTACTACCTACTGTGAGTGACAGCAACATAGGAGACAATAAATGAATGGCTCATTTTACTCTGGAAGAAATGTATGGTACTTCTTATTTGTATATGTTTACATGTATTTAAAATGTTACAATTTTTTTTCTCGGCCCTTTAATGCATTTGGAGAGCCTTCTTCCTTATTACACAGGTTTATCCAGTAATCTATTTTCTAAAGCACCTATGGACTACGCTATATGCTGTGCATCCCCTCCACCCTTCTCGCACCCCGCTGCACTGAGCACTCTATCCTGGTCTCCAACAAACCATGCCATGTAAAGCAGATGGGTCATCAGTCTGATCAGGACTATATAGCTGAATTATCGCAAGTACCTTAAGGCTGCTTACACACAGGGACGTTACAGGTGCACGTTAGTGCGCCTGTAACGCTCCCCCAACGCACAGCAATGTAACACAAGTGGGCTGTTCACACAGCCCACGATGCGTTACATGTAACGCTGCACGTTGTCCGGAAAGTGCAGCATGCTACAGCGTTAGAGGGGCTATAGCCGCGTTAGACTGTTTGCACATGCTCAGTGGGGGGCGGAGAGGAGGCGGGGAGATGCTGCTACAGTAGCCGCACACATGGCTACTTAATATTCACTGCACTGGCGGCCGCTGATTGGCCGGCGGGACCACGTGATGCGGAGTGTCTCGCTCCGCATCACGTGGTCCCATCGGCCAATCAGCGCCACTCTGGGAGACCTTATAGGGATAGAGCCGCCTAACGCGGCTGACTCTACCGTCCTCTCTTGCAGCACCATACGTTGTGTTAGGTGCACGTTATGCGACCTTAACGTGGCACCTAACGCAACGTATTGGTGTGCAAGTAGCCTCAAGGCAAATCACACCAAGCATTGCTTATTAGTAGGAGGGCTTTTCGGCCTCTTTTATTTCCCCTATACATTCCTAGTGGTGTGGGTCACCCCGAGCTGCTTGGTTACTCTGATCTGATACAGATTAGGGCCTTTTTCCACTGCACAGCTGAATCGCAAATCGCTAGTGATTTTTAAATCGCTACGGTTGCTACTTTATCATAGAATTCATGAGATGTATGTTCCACTATAGTGATTCGATTTGCAAATCGCAATCGCTTTATGGAGCAATTTTAAGAGAGATAATGCAATACAAATGAAAAATCGCAATTGCATAACACAATGAATGAAAAATCGCAATCGCTGGCATTTGTGATTGCTAGTGGAAAATTTGCCACATCGATAATGAGATGCAATCAATTCTGACTTTCTTGCAAGTTGGAATTACATATGCATGCAAGTCACAATTATTTACATCTCATTGACCATCTCTACTGTGGAAAACAAGCATAACATTATTATATACTATTTACAGTATATATTCCCATTTAACTGTCCCTCAGGGCTCGTTCACACAGACTTTTTTTCAAGCGCAGGCTATTTTCAAAATCGCCCTAAAACCGCTTGTGCAATGATTCTCTATGAGAGAGCTCACATCTGAGCGGTTCATTTCCGATCCGCTCAGCAAATCGGTGCCTGTACCATTTTTGAGGCAATTTTGCCTCAGTGAAAGGTATAGGAAAAATGCAAACGCTCACAAAATCGATTTGTGCAGCGATTGTGTTCGCGTTTTTAAGAATAAATACATTGTATTTATTCTTTTCCGGGTTAAAGAGTTCACTTCCTGACTTGTGTCAGGGAGTGAATTTAAAAACCACACTGGAAAAGAGCTTTTACCAAAAACGCAGCACGCAGTGGAGCACGAGAGGTAGAAAAAAAACGCAGTACAAAATCGCAAAATGCTTCCGTTTGCGATTTTAGATGTGAATGAGGCCTCAGAGGAGCTCACAATCTAATCCCTAACATAGTCATATGTCTATATATGTATTACGTAGTGTATATAGTGTAGTCTAGGGCCAATTTAGGGGGAAGCCAGGCTAGCATCCAGAACAGCTGGTTTATAGCACACGGAATCAGATCAGAGAGGGATCAATTCCTACCACATGCAGCACATCAATATTCAATAGATTTCAGCAGGAAATCAATGGAAAGTCGGTAGAACCGCAGCATTGCACTGTCCGACCAATAGTTTCATTCATTGGTTGGTCAAAATTTAACTAATCAGACACATGGAGGCAATAGGATTTCTGGCATATTCAATCAGGGTGATCAAATCTGCCAGGAATCTAAAAGAAAAAAAATAAAATTGATAAGCGTATGGCCACCTTCAATTTATTCCTGACGTGCTGCGGTGACTCTTGCTTGTGCCACAGTGATAGATAATATTGGGGGAACTAGAAAGTTGGGGCACTGGAACAGAGCAGTGCTTTTCGGCGCTGCTAGATTTGGGCGCAGCCGGCGCCACCATAGACTATTATAGGAATCACAATTGAGCAGCGCTCAGTGAGTAACGTCGGCGCCGTCAGAAGACGGAGCTGAAGTTGCTTAAAAAACACAATAATTGGGCTTCCAGCAATCGCTGGAAGCCGAATTATTTCATTCCCCCACTATCCATGGCGGCCTGGAGGGGGAATAGTAATTAATACGGCCGGGACTTGTGCAGAAGCAGGATCAGCCACCGACGCCGATTTCAAATGTATGCCACTGGAAAGCTAGTACAACATTTTGTAAAGTATAAGTACAGCATATTGGTGCTTTCACTGCATTTTGTGCACAGTGTTGGCACCCCATCCCCCTCCTGCACCCTGCATAATATAATAACGTCTGCACAGAACTGGGGACAACGCTGTGACCCTCTGAGCGCGTACATTTGAATACGGCGCTGGTAGACTTGGGCGCAGGATCCAGCTGTTAAATGGCTGGTCCTGCTTCTGCACAAGTCCGGGGCGTTTTAATTACTATTCCCCCTCCAGGCCGACATGGATAGTGGGGGAATGAAATAATTCGGCTTCCAGCGATTGCTGGAGGCCGAATTAGTGTGTTTTTTAAGCAACTTCGGCTCCGTCTTCTGACGGAGCCGACCTTCCTCACTGAGCGCCGCTATAGACTGATTCCCATTACAGTCTATGGCGGCGCTGGCTGCGCCCAAATCTAGCAGCGCTGAAAAGCACTGCTCCGCTCTGAGCACCCTATGAAGAATACATTTCCTGAACCACATTAGTGTTTCTCCTTTTACTTCCTACCTTCTGCTTTCTTGTACAACCCCCCTCCAGTATACAGCAGCAGGGCTCCTCACTGCACCTTGCAATAATATATCTCCCCCACCCCAAAATTTTAAATAAAATAAAAAATTGCCCTCTGTACAGTTTTGGTGGGGTCCCAACTGTATAATGTAATGCCCAGCACAGTGCCTCTGTACTCTGTATAGCTGTAGACACCTGGAACAAACTGTGCTGGTGTCCTATATATACATATGCACGGTTTGCAGAGTTCATGTGCTTTCTATACACATTTCATCTGCTATACACAGTACTGGAGTTCTCTCTGTATAACATATTGCCCCATATGCAGTCAGCCCTAAGCTTAGCATAAGCTTACACCACCTGCACAGCACTGCTCCCACTTCATTCTCTGCACACAATACTAGGGTCCATCTGCTGACATAACACCTCCTGTGCACAGTGTCAGCCCTGGAATCAGCATATTACAGTAATGAGGCCCCCTGACAGAAATCACTCCCATTCCTACACAGTATCAGCCCTGGGATCAGCATAATACATAATGCAGAACTGAGCCCTACAGAAATCACCCCAATTCCTACGCAGTGTCAGCCCTGGGATAAGCATAACACATATTGCAGTGCTGAGGACCCTCTGACAGATATCATCCCCAATTCTTGCAGTGTCAGCCCAGGAATAAGCATAGTACAGAATGCAGCACTGGGGTCCCTCTAGCAGCAATCCCCGCCATTCCTGCAGTGTCAGCCCTGGAAACCGCATAATACACAATGCAGTACTGAGCAGACTCCCCCCCCCCCCCAATGCAATCACCCCCATCCCTGCACAGTGTCAGCCCTGTCATCAGCATAATACATAATTCAATGCTGAAGCCCCCTGGCAGGAATCACCCCAATTCCTGCACAGTGTCAACCCTGGGATCGGCATAATACATATTGCAGTGCTGACGACCCATTGACAGAAATCACCCCACTGTGTCAGCCAGCCCTGACATCAGCATAACACATCTCCTGTGCATAATGCAGCACTGACACCCCCCTCCCCCCCTTAACAGTCATAACCCCATTCCTACACAGTGTCAGCCAGCAGGCCTCAGATCCCCGGGCTGGCGTAACTCCACCCCCCAGCTCACCCTCTCCGATTTTTTCTAGCTTCTCGTACTTCTGCATCTCTCCGCTCTCTCCGGTCTCGCACTGCGCCTGCGCCAAAACACGCCCCGCCCACAGCTCAGTGAGAAAATCACATAGGCGGAGCTAAGCAGAGCCAATCCGCGCTCCGCGTCTCTGACGTCACAGCGCAGGACTCACCAACAGCGCGCTGTCTCTGGAGAACGCTGTTACCATGGCGACAGGGGCAGGGATAAGTGCGGCGGCCATCTTTGTACACCCAAATGCTGCAGCGAGAGATAGAGGGAGATATGGAGGGGTTAGACGTCAATTTGAATTTTCACATTTTTTTTTTAGCAGGGTAATAGAAATTCATTGAGGGCTTGTTCACACTGAGGGCCTATTCACACTTGAGCGTTTTGCCGACAATTTCGGCAGAACGCTAGCGCTAGCACTTTTGAAAGCGCTAGTGTAATAAAAGTCTATGGACCCGTTGTTACTTGGGCGATTTGCGCTAATCACAGCAAATCACCCAAAATTGTGAACCGCAAACCCGTAGCCTGTACCATTTTCAGGCAGTTTTCCGGTGATCGCATTTCAGTGCTATAGAAGCGCTAAATGCGATCACGGAGAAATCGCTGAACTGTTCAGTGATTTTTCCGTGTGACATCGCAGAAAAATCACTCCCACAAAATGCCATCAAAAATCGCTGGGTTTTTGCGTTTCTAAGTGTGAATGGGCCCCCAGGGTGTTTTTGCCCTTTTTTTTTTTTTTTTTCAAACGCGGGCGATTTTCAAAATTGCCCTAAGGCTCCCTGCACACTGCAAATCCATTTTGCGATTCCGATTTGCAATTCCAATTTTCCCTGAATACAATCAACTGAAAAACAGAAGAAAAAACACAGCATGCAACAATGATTAAAAATCAGAATCGGATGTAAAAAACGATTAAAAATCGGAATCGCATGCAGTGTGCAGGGAACCTTAGAACGCTTGTGCAATGACTCTGTATGACAGAGTTCACATCTGAGCATTTCGTTTCTGATCCGCTCAGGAAAGGGATGCGTGTACTATTTTTGAGGCAATTCCGCCTCAATGGAAGGTATAGAAAAACACAAAGCGCTCACAAAATCGCTTTGTGCAGCAATTGCGTTCGCGTTTTTTTAAGAATAAATACATTGTATTTATTATTTTCCGGGTCTAAGAGTTCACTTCCTGACTTGCGTCAGGGAGTGAATTACAAAACTGCTCGGAAAAAAAAATGCTTAGAAAACCGCTAAGCACAAACGAATCGCCCACCCAAGCCAATAGATGAGCGAAAATGCAAATATTCTTTTCGCCAAATTTTCGCGAAAATAAGTACTATTTTCATTTCGAAAGGCGAAAATTCGCCGAATATTTTTGCATTAATTTTCGCCTAAAGTCCGTTTTTTTTTTTGCGTTTAATATCTAAGCCCCCTTACAAACTAGAATCACTCAATTTGCAGGGTATATTAAGGAGATATGTGGGTACAAGAGGGGAAATGTTTTTTGCAAAAAGACCTTATAGTTTTTGAGAAAATCGATTTTAAAGTTTCAAAGGAAAAAAGTATAAATGACAGTTACTGTAGCAAACCTAGCGGTAGTGTAAATGGCCCAAGTGCAAAGGGCCAAGTGTCAAATGCAAAGTGCCAAGTGCCAAGTGCCAAGTGTTAAATGCCAAGTGCAAAGTGTCAAATGTAAAGTGCCAAGTGCAAAGTTTCAAATGCAAAGTGCAAAGTGTTAAATGCAAAGTGCCAAGTACAAAGTGTCAAATGCAAAGTGCACTTGGCACTTTGCATGGCACTTTGCATGGCCCTTTGCACTTTGCATGGCCCTTTGCGCTTGCACTTGACCCTTTGCGCTTGCACTTGGCGCGGGCACTTTGCATGGCCCTTTGTGCTTGCACTTGGCCCTTTGCGCTGGCACTTGGCCCTTTGCACTTGGCAGTTTGCACTTGCACTTGGCGCTTTGCACTTGGCCCTTTCTTTTGATATTACTAAATTTACACTACCGCTAGGTTTGCTACAGTAACTGTCATTTACTGCATTTAAATGTAAACTTTTTTCCTTTGAAACTTTAAAATCAATTTTCTCAAAAACTATAAGGTCTTTTTGAAACATTTTTTTCCTCTTGTACCCACATATCTCCTTAATATACCCTGAACATTTGGTGATTCTAGCTTGTAAGGGGGCTTAGCTATTAAACGCGAAAAAAACGGACTTTGGGCGAAAATTAATGCGACAATATTCAGGCGAAATTTCACCTTTTGAAACGAAAATAGTACTTATTGTTGCAAAAATTCGTCGAAATCGAAAATGGGATTTTTGATGCGAAAATGACTTTGGCGAAAATTCACAAGCAACACTGACCCAAGCGCCGGGAATCAGAAAAAAAAGACACCTCGAAAACAGCCCAACGCGGATGGACACGCGAACCGAACACAATGTGAACAAGGCCTTACAGCGAGTCTTTCATGCGGCCACAGAGAGGGGCAGTAGAGGAGGGAGAGGGATTTGTTTGATGGCCAGGTGTGGTTTTGGGTTGTGTAGATGTGAAATTCTGGTCACTAGAGACACAATAATTAATTGAGTAGCTAACAACACTTGCCTGGCTGTGAGCAGCTCGGAAGCAGGGTTGCTAATCGTCTGCTCTTAGGGTAGGAACACACTAGGCAGAAACGCTAGCGTTGCGGAAAACACATGAAAAAAAACACGTTTGCGTTCTGCTATGTGAGGTTTTTTAAAAATGCTGGTCTTGCTGCATATTTTTCCAAAACGCTTCTAAACGCACATAATGAAAGTCAATGGTGATGCAGAGGTATTGCGATTTGTATGCGTTTTTTTAAAAAAACAAGTTTGGTGATTTGCTTTATGTTGACTTTTTAGTGATTTGCATAAAAGAACCGCATATGCGATTTATATATGAGAACCACAAACGCATTAAATTGCACGCAAAATGCATGTGCAGAAGCAAGACGCAAACGCACACACAACGCACATACAGCAGAACGCTAATTTTCACGTACTGCCTAGGGTGTTCCAATCCTGAAACGGCCAGTCTGTGCACATCACACAAATTGCCACTGTCCGACTGAAGAGGTCCTCATTGCCGCGTTCCTTAAAGCGCATGCACGCTTTGTGGTACAGACTCTCCGACAGGCTAATCCCGTCGAGCCAGAAGGATCAAGGTATGCAATCCGCACTCTTGTGGCAGGAGAAAAGTTCACTTTCATCAAGGCACAGAGTAGCAAGAGATAACAATTGGCTAAAATGTTTCAGACTGCACGTCCGGACAGTACCCACTATGCAATTTGTTTTTTGGACAACAAGTGATCTTTTTTTTTTTCGTTTCCCCTATCTCGCAACATGGATATAGACACGTGATTACGCAAATGTTTGCTGACAATAACCGTCACATAGAATCTTTACGTTCCCCAACGATGCGGTCCACGCGGCGGTCACGTGATTACAAACACTTCCTCATTCCGGGTTGAGGACGACGCACGTGGACCGCATCGTGGGAGGCGCCGAGGGACGGACCAAAGAAGACGTGAGATAGGTAAGATTGACCCCCTCCTCCCCTCACAGGTGATTGTAATTAACAGGGTGAAATCCGGATAGCAAATATCCGGGTTTCACCCGAATTCGGAGTTGAGCATCCCTGCCTGCGAGTACAGGAAATAAAGGCTTGTGAGTTCAGGTTCCCTTTAACGACTGATTGCTACAGCAGCAATCATTCACTTCTGAGCAGTGATAGTGACAGTGTCGTGCACACCACTGCACATGTTCTAAAGGGAAACTGAGGTGAGAGGGATATGGAGGCGGCCATATTTATTTCCTTGTAAACAAGGCCAGTTGCCTGGCAGGCCTGTTGATCTTCTGGCATAAGTAGTGTCAAAACCCTGCAACAAGCATATGGCTAATCCAGTTAAACCTGAGCCAGAGTACCTGATCTGCTGCATGCTTGTCCAGGGTCTATGGCTAAAAGTATTTGACACACAGGATCAAGAGGATTGCCAGGCAACTGGTATTATTTAAATGGTGATAAATATGGCAGCCTCCATATCACCTCGGGTAAACTTTAAATGTAAAAAAAAAAAAAGTTAAAAAGCTTTTAAAAAATGAAAATGAGTGTCACACTTAAACAGAAACTCCGACCAAGAATTTAACTTTATCCCAATCAGTAGCTGATACCCCCTTTTACATGACAAATCTATTGCATTTCACAAACAGACCATCAGGGGGCGCTGTATGACTGATTTTGTGATGAAACCCCTCCCATAAGAAGCTCTGAGTACCATGGTACTCTGGGCAAACTGCCACAATGTAACAATGTTCACAGACAGGAAATGGCTGCTTACAGCTGTCTCTAACAGCCAAAACAGCTAGGAGCAGCTACATAACCTGCCCACAGTAACAATGTCACCATGTAATACATGTCAGAATGTGAATCTGGGAGAGGAAAGATTTTACAATGGGCAAACACTGACTAAATCATTTATACATAATTATGGTAAAAATGAAGCACTTTTTTATTACATTATTTTCACTGGAGTTCCTCTTTAAGGGTTGATTCATACGGGCAGTGAACACGTCGTTTCAAAGTGATCAACTGCCGTTCCATTCAATTGCATGAAAGATTCTTGAATGACAGTTACAGCTTTTCACGTTACTTCTATAAACCCCGCGCTAGACCCCATAATCGGCTGTGCTAGTGGCCCCTAGCTAAGGGCTCAAAATGAGACGCGATGACAAAATGCCGGTAGCCGATGCCAAAATCTCTTCTGTTTGGTAAAAGCGTTAAGCAGTGCTGGCTAAATGAGCTGCTGCCAGCAAAAGCCTGTCTGTACCTAGCCTAAAAATATTTTTTTCTCCCTGTAGTGAAATATACCCGGCCTTAAAGCGGATCCGAAACTAACTATAACAAGTAACTTGTCTTTATATCTTATCTGAAGTTTAGATAGTTTACACAGCAAATCTAGCTGCGAACAGCTTTAATAGAATATGATTATTTCTTACGGTGATACAATGACAGCAGCCATGTTGTTTGTAAACATTACACACAGGCAGGCTTATCTGCATCTTGAGCAAAAAACCTAATCCCCCCTCCTCCTCCCCTCTGAAATCTCGGGCTAGTAATACCTCCTCCTCCTCCAGGCCCAGACTGAGCTCCCATGAGCCCTTGCTACTGTCTGAAAGTGCCTTGGCTCTCTGAAAACCTGTGGGTGTGGCTTGTTTAGTTCATAGGGAATTAGAGCATTAAAACAAAAACAAAAAAGTATTTGGCTTGAGGAATGCCCTATAAACAATAGGAAAGGAACACAATTATGCAATGAGTAAAAGTTCATCTCGGATCCACTTTAAAGGACAACTGAAATGAGAAGAATATGGAGGCTTTCATATTTATTTCCTTTTAAACAATACCAGTTCCCTGGCAGCCCTGCTGATCTATTTGGTTCAGGCTGCAGTAGTGTCTAAATCACACCAGATACAAGCATGCAGCTAATCTTCTCAGATCTGACAATAATGTCAGAAACACCTGATTTGCTGCATGCTTGTTCAGGGTCTATGACTATAAGAATTAGAGGCAGGGGATCAGCAGGGCTGCCAGGCAACTGGTATTGCTTAAAAGGAAATAAATAGGGCAGCCTCCATATCCCTCTCACTTCAGTTGTCTTTAGTGGCTGCCATCACTAGGGCAACAGCCCACGAACCCAGCTCGGTATAGATGTATCGCTTTGCTGTTGCTTAGCAATTTATCTGTACAGTACTGAGGTCCTTAAAATGTGCACCTTAGCCATCGCAGCTAATCGCTAAAGTTGCACAGGCTGGCAATAACGGTACGTTACAACCGCAGAGATTGATGAAATATGACGAGGTAGTATTTTAACCAGGACGAGCCAAATTATATATTATGAGGAGTTTTATAACTGGCACTTATGTTAAAATTGGAAAAAAAAAAGTATTTTCTACATTTACACCTATTTTTCCCATGTAAAATGCCTGTATTGTGAAATTAATGCTTAGATAAAAAAATATTTCTCAAAGAAATCCTAGATTTTCATTAACAAAACCCCACAATTTTAAGTAAGTCCCTGGTTAATGAACAACATAATGAATCTGTCCATAAGTCAAAACACTGTCACCTCTGTCCCCTGTACCTCCCTTCTCTGCCCCCCGTGCCTTCAGTATCCCCTCTGTTCCCTCATGCCTTCAGTATCCTCCTCAGTGCCACCTCTGCGGAATCCCCCCCCAGTCACCTGCCTCAAGTGTATCACAGCAAGATTTAATTTTACAAATTAAAAAAAAACATTTTTTCTTTAAAAATTTTTTATAGATTTCCTCAAAAACAGTTTTTAAAATAAATAAATTCACTTCTCAAATTTCACATTTTTGGACTGATCGCAGCAGTGGGTGTTTTGTAAGTCTGTTACTTCCTGTACACTGTATGTATTACTTTGATGGCATAAGTAATAAAGTTAATTGTTGCTGTATCAATAGCATACAGCTGAAGTGTAAAAATTGTCAGGAACAAGGTAAAAACCCCGGGATGCAAAGTGGATAAGGTGGCCATCCAGCATGGGCCCAAAATTGTTGCTTGCCTAGGACCATTTCACTTTAATCTATCACTGGACGCACAGGTGGCACAGGGGGACTGAAGGTGGCACAAGGAGACAGAAGGAGGTACAAACACCTGTGGGGGCGTGGCTTTGTTCAGCAAGCATGGCTTAGTTCAGGGGCAGGGCATAGGGGCATGCGCCCCCAGGACCAATGGCACTCCAGGCAGTGGCCTGTAATGCCTATGCCTAAAAACACCCCTGCACAGATCAGTAAATGGGAGCACAGTTCCCATTCACCGATCTAAGTGCCTGTGATCAATGAGATGCCAGTGGTCATTGACAAAAGTGAAAGTTAAGCATACACGCGTTACTTCCTGTAACGCATGTATGCAGTAATCAGTACACATGCAAAATAAAGTGGTGAGGGGTTATCTAGTGGCCAAATAGTAAAATTACACCTACAGACATACCATTATATAAAAATACGGTACATAAAATACCCGTTGATTAACCCCTTCCCTCGTTACCAAAATAAAACACACACATACATAGTTACCTTAAGAATTTACTGTTATTTTTGCAAATAAGGTCTTGTAATCAGTGACGGACGCAAAACTGAAAAAATACACCTTTATTTCCAAATAAAATATTGTCACCATACATTGTGAGAGGGACAGCATTTTAATAGTGGAATAACTGGGACAAACGAACAAATAAAATAAGTGGGTTTTTATTACAGTAGCATGCATTTTAAAACTGTAATGGCTGAAATCTGAGAAATAATGCTTTTTCCATTTCTTTCTTACTATTCCTGTTAAAATGCATTTGGAATAAAATAATTCTTAGCAAAATGTACCACCTAAAGAAAGCCTAATTGGTGATAAAACCCCAAAGATATAGATCATTTTGTAGTTTTAAGTAGTGATAAAGTTCTTGGCAAATGAAAGGGAGGAGCGCTGGCAGGTGAAAATTACTCTGGTCCATAAGCGGAAAACCCATCAGTGGTGAACTTGTTAATGAAATTTCACCTCTGGTACACTTTAAAGGGGTGATTTGGCAACCCAAAAGTCCAAATTCCACAAGTGATCATGTTAGGACTGGAGATCCATTAATGAAGACAGTCAAACAGTTTTTATGTAGGAAATATTCCAAAGCATTCAGAAAAATAATTTATTTCCTTCAGAGCAAAGTAATGACCGTAAAGATGGTCCGGCAGCCCCTAAATTATCAGCCTTCCTAGCCTCTATCCACAGAAAAGCCTGTACTATTCCTGGAGCCGGGGTTCCTCCATAATATCCAGTGCACCCTGCAGGGCTTCCTGGAAGGCCTCATGTCCTGCAATCTGAAGGTTTAGAAAAGTGGGGGTCGATGCACTAACCGGCCGCTGGTAATATTGCCGTGCGCAGCAGTGTACTGCGTGTTGTGGGAGTAGCGCAACCTGCGGTACGATTCACGCAAGCTTTACTACAGTAATGCACATTATGCAAATAGCATAACACGTACTTACCATAACAACTGCGTTACTACGGGTCGCGCTATTCGGGAGTCACCTGGAGGTAGTGATGGTAATATTGACATGCACTGCCTGTGTATGCCAATACAGATACCTCATTATAATAAACTCTAATATAGTAAACATTGGGGTAAAGTAAACTAAAATGTCCAGGTCCCGGCCAAGCACCATTGCAAGTATATTGGAGTAACGCCTGGTATAGTAAACGCCATATACAGTAAACCTATAATAGAACTTATGTTATAGTAAGCCCGTTTTTTGGCCCCTTTGGTATTCGGTGTCTGGTTATAGTGAAAAGTGCATGCGTCATATGTCCCATGGGTGGGCTGGCAGCCACTTGTAGCCTGCTCTCTATCTGCACACTACTCTGCTGGTGTTTTTGAGGTAAACCACACAGGCCCAGTTATACCTACAGTATGCTTCCTGTATGAGCTGCTGCCTGATAACTGAGACTTGCTTGTGCATGGCTGCAACGCTACAATATCATCCAGGCTGCACTGAAATGTGGACAGAGGAGCGCACTATTCGTATTGTACCTTTATTAACTGCTGAGATTTATGTTTCCTGTGCAAGCTGTTGTGTGATTATTGCATGCAAATCCCTGCATATTGAGCATTGTCTGTGCTCGCTTGCTGAAGCATTTAATAGAAAACATAACTCCTAATTATTGACTGTATTAAGATCCAGTACTAGAATACACTTTATATGCCTAAGTATGGCCATTTCAGATATACCGGTAGTAAACTTCTGATGTAGTAAAGTACTAATCCCAGTCCCTTGGAGTTTACCATAAAGGGATTCTACTGTATTACCGGTGGTTGGATCTGCGAGATGGAGAATGGGGTGCTGGAGGATAATTTATGTTACATTATTCTAATTTTTGCAGCTTGGCATTAAACCAATCAAATGCCACAGCTGCCGATTTTGCTTAAAGCGGAACGGAAGAGTACCTGCAGCCGACCTGTGGCCACGCCAGTCCCGAATGATACTCCGTTCCCCCGCCGCGGCTAATTTTCACTTTGCACAGGTGGTGTCCACTGGCGCGCGTGTTCACGCTACCATCGCCGGGAGCGTCCTGCGCAGGCACAATAGAGATTTTCTCGTACTGCGCAGGATGCTCACACTACGGGAATGCATACGAGGATACGCCTGGCCAGGTTGCAGTGGATGCTGACTTAGAAGTCGACTTCCACTGCATGAAGAGAAAGTGAGCCGCAGCAGTGGAATGGAGGATTGTTGAGGACCAGCGCGGGCACAGGTCGGCTGCAGGGGGGCTGGCAAAAGCCCCAGGTAAGTGAAAGTTTTTTTTTTCATGTACTCTTCAGTTCCGCTTTAAGGTGTGGTTCACACTTTAGTTAAACAGTCCATTCCCGGATCGGAAGGGAACGGATCCAATGTTAAAGTGGATCCGAGATGAAAAACTAACTATAACAAGTAACTTGTCTATATAGTTTACACAGCAAATCTAGCTGCAAACAGCTTTAATAGAAAATGATTATTTCTTCCTGTGATACAATGACAGCAGCCATGTTGTTTGTAAACATTACACAGAGGCAGGCATATCTGCATCTTGAGCACTCAGGGCCCTTTTCCACTAGCAATCGCTAGCGTTCACGCTGAACGCTAGCGATTGCTGAATCGCAATTACCGGCGATTCCCCGACGTTCGCGGCCGCGATTTTGCTATGCTATGCACTGCATAGCAAAATCGCGGCAATTATCGCTCCGCCGCGCGTTCGCGTTCCCGGCAAAAACGAATCGCGGTAGTGGAAATGACCTACCGCGATTCCTATGTTAAAAAGCAAACCGTAGCGATTGTAAACTCGCTAGCGGTTTGCGTTTTTGCGATTCAGCCAGCGCAAACGCGCTGGTGGAAAAGGGCCCTCAGCCTGTAAAAAAAACCCTAATCCCCCTCCTCCCTCTGAAAATCAATGGCTAGTAATACCTCCCCCTCCTCCAGCCCAGACTGAGCTCCCATGAGCCCTTGCTACTGTCTGAAAGTGCCTTGGCTCTCTGAAAACCTGTGGGCATGGCTTATTTAGTGTATAGGGAATTGGAGTATTAAAACAAAAACAAAGTATTTGGCTTGAGGAATGCCCTATAAACTATAGGAAAGGAACACAATTATGCAATGAGTAAAAGTTCACCTCGGATCCACTTTAACCTATTGATCCATTCTCATTGGTCTGTTAGAATGGATCCGTTACGCTGAACGGCCTGCAAGTTAGCTGTTGGACCAATTTTTACGGACAGCTGAGCCCAGCAGAACGGAAGCTGAAGCACTGCATTGGAGGCAATGAGAAAACTGAACGTTTCTTCACACTAGTGAAGAAAAGAAACAGACCTTTCTAAGGGGCAAAATTCACTTTGGGGGTGGGTGGGGATGTGGGGATACGGAAGCAGTGGAAGGCAAACAGTGAAAACAAATCCGATCGACCGGCAATCAGACCAGTTTTCACTGATCTTTTTGCCACCTAACGCAAGTGTGAACTGGGCTTCAAAATTGGTGCTGCGTATATATTTGTGTAATGAACATACAATTTGCTTTAGCTGGAAAGAATTGGCGCCTCCTAGAACAGCTGTCAGTAAAGGTGCAGGTTGGAAGCCTGTCACTAAAGCCAAGTACACACATCCAATTTCGATTGGCCAATTTTACGACCTCCATGCAGTAGGAGAGCTTACCTACATAATCCTTGTCCCACAACCCTTGTGTGATTGTTAAAAGTGTGTATAGTTTAATCTGCAGAGGAATAGCAATTTATTGCAACCTATTGGTGTGAGCGCTATACAATATACAATAATGTAGAATATCAGAAGCTCACTGCCTGGCAAATGGAAGCAAAGCACTGCGCAGTGCTGGACTCAGAACCATCCACTACCACCAGAGGGCAGCAGATCAGGCAGTCACCAGAGGGCAGCAGATCAGGCAGTCACCAGAGGGCAGCAGATCAGGCAGTCACCAGAGGGCAGCAGATCAGGCAGTCACCAGAGGGCAGCAGATCAGGCAGTCACCAGAGGGCAGCAGATCAGGCAGTCACCAGAGGGCAGCAGATCAGGCAGTCACCAGAGGGCAGCAGATCCTGTTGTCAGGAGTCATAGCAGCACATAGACCTCATAGTAGTGTGCAGAGCTTTGCTTGCAGGAACACATTGGCTGCCAGATCTAATAGCACCAGAGCAGCTACATTACAGCTTGTACTAACTGGAGATTGTAAAGCTGCTCATACACTGGGCAATGTGGCCATCAGATACATCCCTCTCTGATCATTATCTGATGAGAGATCGATCTTATCAATGCCCTCTCCGGCCGTGCAGAATATAGAAGCTTGCTCTCACCTGTCCATGTCACGGTCCCCGAGTCTTCTCTCCCTGCCGGCTGCTCCTTGTCTATATCCTAGTACACTTGCGTGACATAACAAATGCGGGACACTGTACTGGTTAAAGAGACTCTGAAGTGTGAAAAATTACCTGTTTTTGTTTCAGAATCCTCTTCAGCAGTATCAGCAAACATGATTTGCCGCATCCCCGCAGCAGTACAAGGTCTTTATCCCCCCAAATCCCAGGGCAAAATTCTACCACTTTCAAAGTCATAGATTTTGCTGCCCGGGGGGAGGCAGAGCTTTGGGCTGTAGCACTGCCTCCAGTCCATTCAATCACCGCTGATCGCCGCCTCTCCCCACCTATCTCAGTCTTCTTTCCAAGAGAGGGGCGGGGAGAGGCGGCAATCTGCGGTGATTGAATGGACTGGAGGCAGCGCTACAGCCCAAAGCTCTGCCTCCTCCAGGAAGTACCGGAGGAATTGTCCCGGGGGATTTCGGGGGGATAAAGCCCTTGTACGGCCGCAAGGATGCGGCAAATCATCTTTGCTATTACTGCTGAACAGGATTCTGAAACAAAAACAGGTATTTTTTCACACTTCAGTCTCTAAAGGTGGCCACACACGATACAATAAAATGATCCGATTTTACAGTAATTCGATAAAAACGATCGTATCTCCCGAAAAAATCGAAAGCTTTTTTTTCATTCGACTGAAAAATCCGATCGGATTTCCCGTTTTCTTCGATTTTAATCGATCCGGACTGCCAGATATTTTTCTTCAATCTTTCTAAAGATTGTATGGTGTGTGTTGGATTGTCAATTTATTAATATACACACCCTAGCAATTTTGTTAGAGTTTCCAATCATTTTTATCATAATTGAGGGAAAAATTGAACATAGGTGTGTGGTACATTCATCATATTTTTGAAATGTTACAATCAGTCAGAAAAATTGATTGCAATTCTTAAATTGAACAGATATTTAAAAAATTGTATGGTGTGTGGCCACCTTAAGGGCTCTGCCTCTGACACAGGAGACCAGGGTTTGAATCTCAGCTCTTCCTGTTCAGTAAGCCAGCACTAATTCAGTAAGAGTCCAGGAGTCCCTAACACTGCTACTGCCTATAGAGTGTGTTCTAGAGAATAGTGCAACATATATGTTCCATGTCTTATCTATAGAGGCCACTGTGGCATGTATGTCACATGACCACTAGAAGCCTCTAGTATTTATTCTGTCACACAGGCACCCGGGAGTGTAGAGAAAGTTAGCCAGCCAGCAGAGAGAGAAGAGACTGGAAAAAAACAAACCCAATAAGTATATGGCCACCGTAATACTACCTCAGTCATCACATTCACACCAAGGACATCCATCCTGAGGTGATCAGACAGTAAAGTGCAATGTCATTGGTTACAGAGTCACTGCATATCATCATGGGTCCAGCAATGATAACCATCAGTGCATGTGCGGTCAGTGTGTAAACTAGGAACGGATCTCTCCTCTGGGCAAGAGAGGAAAGTGTAATGAACCCCTTTCTTCTTCTTCACCTCCTGCCAACAGCAAGAAGGGTGTGATGATGTATCGCCACTCAGGAGGAGGAAGTGACATCATCCAAACTCTTCCAGCCAGGATTCACAGGATCTGGTCCAGTTTGCAATATAAATGTTCTGTGTCTTGTAAGTAGTCATTTCCCCATTTATTGCAGTGATCCAGATGGGATGGTGTCACTGGGATTCCTGACTCTGTCTGCGAATCAGCTCGGCGTACAGGCCGCCCATTCGCAGCAAATCACGGTGAGTTCCGCTCTGAGAAGAGAAAAGACATTTCTGTTATATGTGGAATTACTGAAGACACCCTACAGCAGATCTGTTTCTGGCAGCTGCACAGCCACTTCCTGATAATTCCACTCCAATCTGCATCTATCCTGACTTCTGCAGCACGTGACATGTCTGCACCTCTGCTATAGGCTGCTACAGATCTGGGGTGGAGTAGCACTAATGCTGAGGTCACACTAGCAAGTCTCACTAGTCCACGAGATCTTTCCAAATCCACATACCTACCCCAAGACCTGCAGACTAACATTACAAGACAAACAAAGGCTGCAGTTCTCCCTTTAAAAGGGAACCTGAAGTGAGAGGGATATGGAGTCTGCCATATTTATTTCCTTTTAAACAATACCAGTTGTGTGGTAGTTCTGCTGATCTCTCAGGCATCAGTAGTATCTGGATCACACATCTGAAACATGGATGCAGCTAATCCAGCCAGACGTCAGTCAGAGCACCTGATCTGCATGTTTGTTCAGGGTCTATGGCTAAAAGTATTAGAGGCAGAGGATAAGCAGGACAGCCAGGCAACTAGTATTGCTTAAAAGGAAATACATGCGAGTCTCCATATACCTCTCACTTCAGCTGTGGTTTAAGTAAAAAGAAGAACAGAAATTTTGACTGATAGCTACCTGTAGTTCCTGGATCATTTGTGAATTACCCAAGTGGGGCTTTTTCCGCATGAGGTTTTCATATCGGTGTGTGTGTTCTTCTGTGATCTCTGTACTGTGCTGTGGAATATGTCAGAGCTATATAAATGTATAATAATAATATTGTGTGACTGTGGTGAGGACATTAGAGTGTGAGCTCCTCTGGTGCAGAGACTGATGGGAATGGATCAGTGATCTCTGCACAAAACACAGCAGGAGGAGGACGCAGCAACACAGGGGTTTATTAGATAGGATTATTTCTTGCATGTATAAAGTGCCAACATAGAACACAGCGTTGAATTAGATGCAAATAAAGAGTTCATGTTAATTTGTTCTATTGCTGCATTTATCTGGTCTGCTTTCCTCTCTGGGGGATACTTTGCTTGGGAGGCGGAAGCCTCTGGATCCTAACGAGGCTTCCCCCATCCTCCTGTGTCCCGGCAATGCAGCGCAGCAACCCCCGAACAGCGGCAAGGTAAAGATTTACCTACCGCAATCCAGCGCAGGCGCGGCTCTTTGCTTGGGCTAAGGTGGAAATAGCAGAGCCATCGTATCTGCTCTGCAGGTGTAAAGGACTCACGCCTGCGCAGTAGCGTGTATACGATGGGGCGTGGCTATTTCTGCCTTAGCCGAACGAAAAGCCGCTACTGTACCTGCGCTGGATCGCGGTAGGTAAATATTTACGCGCAAGCACATAAATTGTCAAGCCTTGTTGAAGATGTTTGGAGGGAGCCAGTACTGGATTCCCCCTGGCTACAGAGGATGGGGAAGCCTCATTGGGACCCTGAGGCTTCCCCCTCCAGAGGCAAGTATACTGCAGAGGGTTTTTAATTTTTTTTTTTTATACATAGAGTCTCTTTAAAGCTCCATAAATTTGCTGAAAATCTGCATCTTTTTGACCATCCCTACAAGAGGCATTGGATTACAATCCATCTCCTAATGTGGAGGCATTGTAGAGCTCCCTCTGCTGGTTCACACAGTCTAGCACTTGTCAGCGGATTAATTAACCACATAATAGTGACTTTGAATTGCTAGCACCCTTTGCCAGCCTAAGTTAACAGAGCTTTTTATGCTTAAAAAAATAAAAATACAAAAACGAAAAAACTCTTTCTACAAACACTCGTACTGCTGTCACTCACCTCAACCACTTGGCCTTTGGAAAGGACCACAATGACGTCAGCGTCTGCGATAGTGCTGAGCCGGTGGGCGATGACCAGCACAGTGCGCCCAGAGGCAGCGCGGTCCAATGCTAGCTGTACCGTCCTCTCAGACTCGGCATCCAGAGCGCTGGTGGCCTCGTCCAGAATTAAGATGCGAGGGTCTTTCAGAAGAGCGCGGGCAATGGCCACCCTTTGTTTCTGACCTCCTGAGAGGGTCACACCGCGCTCACCTGCCAGAAGAGGAACCAGACACGTCAAACGTGAATATAGCCAGGCAAACAGCAGCGCTTAATGGGCACGTTTCCTGAAGCCTTTCCCTGAATAGTAACAATCTACCGAGAACAAAGACTAATAAGTCTGCCTACACCCTTACAATAATGTATATACTCGAATACAGGTCGACCTCGTGTATAAGTCAACTCCAATATTCAACCCTCTTAAGCTGGAATGTTTACTTGACTTAAGTATAAGGCCTCTTTTCTACGGACTGTTGATAGGCAGTGAAATGCCTCTCAAACTCTCACAACTGCTCACTGCTACCTGGTAACTGCTTGGAAAAGAGGCCTTAGTCTACCTAGCAAAGTTAATGGCTGCACTTGGGGCTCAGGAGGGGTCAATGACTGTACTGCATGAAGTATTGCAGCCATTAACCCCTCCTTTCCCTTAATTGCAGCCAATACATCCTCCAAGCCCCCAGGGGCTGGAATTATTCACTCTCTTTTATGCAGCCCAGTATTTCCCCCCGCCCCTCTCCTTGTTAATTGTTGTGGCCAGGACCTTCAGACCTGTGTTATCTTGGCATTTCCTTTCCTCAAAGTATCACTTACCACTGGGGAAATTGCTGCAAATGGGAATGTCACTATTAGTACACATATTACTCTGTGTGCTCAGTGTTGCCAGTGACTCGTGTAGAAGTCGACCTCTATACTTTTATGAAGTGAATCAGACCTAAATTTGTAGACTTATACTCGAGTATATATGTGCATTTAAAAAAAGGGCACCCGGAAATAACTAACCCCTCCCTCTACCGATGCCTAACCTCCCTCCACGGCCAATGCCCCTCCCCCCCTCCCCCAGCTAACTGTAATAACCCCCTCATGCCCATGGTTAGTCTTAGCTGCCCCCACATATCCACCAGAAAAACTACCCTGCAAATTTTCTGACGCCAACATCGGCACCCATTGAAATAACGGATATGAGGGGATTTCTGGGCTCCTGATCCTGATAAATATCTTGCGCCAGGGTCACTCGCAATACATAATGGCCAAGCACCCGCTATTAGTAGTCATATTTTGCATTGCAGGCAGACCTGGCACAATATATTTATCGGGGTGCCTCGAGAGCCCCGATTTCTCCCCATAGTCATTTATTTTCAATGATGCCTATGGCAGCACTCAAAATGTCCTGCTTGCCTATACTACACATACATGTAGCCACATTCTATCTGGGGACTGTTCATGCTTTAAAATCATATGTTCCAGGCTGGTGGCTCCGGCTAGACTCCTCTCTGCTCCATCTCTGCACTACCAGTAAACTGCCAAATCCTCCCAAATACAAATACTAGTAGGCTTCACCAGTGCCTGTGGCAGTTAAAGAGACACTGAAGCGGGAAAAAAATTATGATATAATTATTTGTATGTGTAGTACAGCTAAGAAATAAAACACTAGGAGCAGAGACATAAGTCTAATATTGTTTCCAGTACAGGAAGAGTTAAGAAACTCCAGTTATCTATGCAAAAGAACCACTGAGCTCTAGGACTTTCAAAGTTGCAGAGAGCTCTGTCTTCTGAAGCTTAGAAGCTTATTATCTCAAGTATCTGGCACTGTATCGTTTGTTTTTCTGCAGATGACAGGTCAAAGGTTCACTGGCTTGCCCTGGAAAATCATTTACAATGCTGAGTAGTGTGTAAACTGCAAATATTAAAGAGGAGCTGTTAGGTATAAGGTCTCAGAGAAAATAAACACATATATCAGTAGCTAAAGATTGGCTGTACTTACATTACATATGCATTTCACTGTCCACGTTTGTACTTCACAGAATTTTTATATAGTATATGCAGAGATTGATGCTCCTGACAGCTCATGGCAGGTTCCATGTTTTTCTGTCAAATGTGTCGTCATGTCCTGCCTGCTTCCTGATCACAGATAAGCTCGTACTGAATAACACAGTGTGCAGTGAATATTAATGAGCCATGTGCCTAGGAACAATAGCTGACTCCTGCAGTGTACTCTGCCCGGAGATTTATCAGTGCTACGCGCTGGACTGATTACAAGCTGCTGTAACGTCTCATTAGCAGCCGAGGGGAGGGCCCCAGAATGCTTTGCAGTATAGTATGCGGCTTGCGTCCTCTTAGGTCTAACAGCTTTTCTGATAAGCCCACATCAAAGGTAACTGAGATTTTTATCTTCACTAATGGCTTTTTGGCTTCCTTCTAAACTGTTTAACACAGGAGAATAGAGGTTTAAATTAGCTTCTGCAGCCTGACAGTTGCTCTTTAAAGAATGATGTTATAAAAAAAACTAAATAATTGAAAATAAAAATATGAGAATATTTTCTTTGTTACTAATGTTCTAGTAATTATCCGTACTACACAACCAATTCATTGTATCATTTTTTTTTCCGCTTCAGTATCTTTAATTCAGTATCTCTTTAATGGACATCAAAGGAGGAAAGCTCTGGTCTGGATTTTACATCAGATGCAGAGCAGAATCTTCGAGGAAATCAAAGAGAGAAAAGAGATGCCAGCAAAATATGGATAGAGCAATTGCCCAAGACTTACCCAATATTGTGTGGTAGCCTTCTGGAAAACTCTGTATAAAGTCATCAGCATTTGCCAGTTTTGCAGCTTCAAAGACCTCAGAATCGGTGGCATCCGGCCTCCCGAACCGAATATTCTCCATGACGCTTGTGCCAAACAGGACAGGCTCCTGAGAAGTAAAGAGAACCGGTCTATTCATGGCATGTTCCTCTGGGCACAAATGTTATGTAAGCAGTTCAGCATTGCAGTACAGGGCAGCAGCATCCTCACCACCTGATATCACTGATGTATAGACATGAACTCTGCATCCCATTACAGGCAGCAGCATCCTCACCACCTGATATCACTGTTGTATAGATGTGAACTCTGCATCCCATTACAGGGCAGCAGCAGCATCCTCACCACCTGATATCACTGATAAATAGATGTGAACTCTGCGTCCCATTACAGGGCAGCAGCATCCTCACCACCTGATATCACTGTTGTATAGATGTGAACTCTGCATCCCATTACAGGGCAGCAGCATCCTCACCACGTAATATCACTGATAAAAAGGGCACTGTCCTCCAGGCTACCCTGGGTGCGAAATACCTGGTTGATGAAAGAACTGGTCTATTCATGGCATGTTCCTCTGGGCACAAATGTTATGTAAGCAGTTCAGCATTGCAGTACAGGGCAGCAGCATCCTCACCACCTGATATCACTGATGTATAGACATGAACTCTACATCCCATTACAGGGCAGCAGCATCCTCACCACCTGATATCACTGATGTATAGATGTGAACTCTGCGTCCCATTACAGGGCAGCAGCATCCTCACCACGTAATATCACTGATAAAAAGGGCACTGTCCTCCAGACTACCCTGGGCGTGACATACCTGGTTGATGAATCCAATGACTTCTCCTCTCAGCCACGATGGGTCCAGAGTGTGAATGTCCACTCCATCCAGCTCCACCACTCCCTGCTTGGGCTCATAAAACCGTTCAACCAATGCTGCAACTGTGGATTTCCCTAAATCAGGACAATAAAATGTAATTATTCCAAGCTCTTTAAAGCAGGCGCTCTATATTTGACTTAAAATACCTTCTGTTACTTTATTTTGGCCTGAAGAAGTGGGCAGAGATCCACCAAAATGCGTTGCCAGTGTATAATAAAAATCATTGTGTATATAAATGACGTTATTGAGGTAAGCCACCTTTTTTTTATTTTAGGTGTTTGCTTACTTAACTTTATACACTCCTGGGCGCCTCTTACTCCCTTTGCTCTTTGAAGAGTGACAGAGGATCAGGGTATCTGTGTTAGCTTGTAGAAAACAAAAAAGAAAAAAAGGACACCAAGAGCCCAATATAGTGTGGTAAGTCATGATACCAGGATACAGGTATATAGTTATACTCACAAACCAGGGTTACCACAAAGGCAACCACTGTAAGGGCAGGTGGGGAGGTTAGACCCAACCCCATTCAGGTTTAAGAAGTCACTCTCTGTAGATCAAAAAGATGAGGCAATACCCCTCCACTGAGGGTGGACTAGACAATAGATTGAGATGTGTAACAGAGGTGCCAAAGTAGTACAAAATCGATAAAAAAAAACAGTTTGAAAGGAGGTAGTGGAGGACTTACCTCCTCCAAGCAGACACCAAAAGTAGTTGCTTTATAATAAACAACAATTTATTCACAGTACTCCAAAAACGCAACGCAGGTTTACCTGCTTCATCAGGTAATAAAACGGAGTAGTAGCTGTAACCAGAGATAATTGGCTCATAACCCATGTGTAATTATACAATGATCATTGTATAATTAGTGTTAGTATAAACTAACGATTTTCCTCCACTACCTCCTCTTTTTTTCAATCGCTTTTATACGTGTTATAAATCTCAGTCTATTGTGTTAGCTTATGTCCCTTTCTCATGGACCCCCAATTGTGCTGTATCCACTATAAAAGCTGTGAGGATCTATTAGAGAAAAGGCAAAGATTGCTTGTGGGAAAGGGGAGGGGGATCTGCTACTTACTGGGATGTAGTTCAATCCTGGGTTAAAGTGAACCTCCGGACTAAAAATCGACTCAGCAGCACTGAAAAGGCTTGGTGTTTCTTTAACAGTTTCACAGCATCAGAACTTTGTTTCTCTTATACAAGCCTCATTTTTAGCTGCACAGAAGAAAACTGCCCGGGCTTTTTCCCCCTGATGCTGTGCAAAGCATGATGGGATTTCTGATGATGTTGTTTTTGTTATGCTGTTTTGGCGCAATTTTTTTTTTACATTTTGAATTTGACATTTGAAGCCTAGCGTGTGCAGCTGGGAGGGGTAATCAGGACACAGGGCAGTTGTAACTGTGTCTCCTGCTCCTTGTCACCTCCTTTCAACCAAAAAGATGGCTGCCCCCATGACAAAGATGGCAGCCCCCATGAGTCACAAACATTTGCCTGATCTTTTAAAAAAGGGTGGGTAAGAGATTATATTACCTATCTATTCTAATTAACATAACTAATGTAACTTGATGACAGTATGTTTGTTTAGGCTGAAGTTCCATTTTAAAGTTCTCTTTAAGGCAAATATGAATTTCCTCACCTCCTCCTGATTGTCCCACAATGGCCACCGTCTTGCCAGGAGGAATACGAAGGTTAAAGTCGTGCAGAACTTCCTGGCCAGGCCGAGTTGGGTAACTGTGGAAAAGGAGTTCTAGGAATCATTAGCTGCATCTTATGATTTTTTGGTGGGCTGGGGAGGAGTTAGAACTAACAAAACTGGCGTGAATTAGTAGTGAATAATCCAGGAAGCCGTATTGTCTGTTCTCACCTGAAACAGACGTTCCTAAAGCGGATTTCACCTCTCAGCATTGGAAGTTTGGTCCCTCCCCTCAGGGGGATCTCTGGTTCCAGGCACATGAACTCGAAGACACGCCCTCCTGCGCTGAGGCCACGCACCACCTGCCGGACACAACCATAGAGGGTTAATACAAACTACTTCCCTCAGCAGAGAACCCATGCTTGCTATGGAGGAACCCAGTCTTTATATCTGTCATAACAGGCTGCACCTTACAAAAGGTCACATACAATACAAGAGCCTACTGGGCAAAGTCCACCTCTTCATTATGTCCATAATAGTGAATGTCTACAGGAAAAACAGTTTTAGTTTCTGATGGAGCAGACAAGTTTTGCAAACAATTTTGGGGGTTTTCGGGGCACCAGCAAACACGCTAGTTTCTCAGCCAAGATGGTCCTTAAAGGGACCCTGACCTCTAACAATAAACTAAATTGGTACTTACCTGGGGCTTTCTGCAGCCCACCGTAGGTCGGGAGGTCCCCCGGCGTCGTCCTGGCTCCTCTCCCGGTCCAGTAGGTTGCAAGATAAGCAACCACTGAAATCACGTGAGGGGGAGTACCGTCCCCACTCGGCCTTGTCAACTGGTGGTCGCAGTTCCTTTAAAAAGATCCATTTAACACAATGGTAACCCCAATTTTGGGGTAAAACGTCCGTAGAAGAGGCGTCCAATATGTGTGCACAGTTAGGATGTGTTCTATACACTTAGATATAGTATTCTCAAGGGTTATTAGTAGATGGTCCTACCTTAAAGAAGTAGTCCATCTGTAATGGTTTTAAAATTAGGTACTTTATTTGGCACTTAACTTACAACGCATTTCGCGGAAAACCCGCTTCCTCAGATCGAATGCTGTGCCTATAGAAGAGAACAGCTATCCTGGGCACCTGTACAGGCACAGCATTCACCTGAGGAAGCGGGTTTTCCGCGAAACGCGTTGTCAGTTAAGTGCCAAATAAAGTACCTAATTTTAAAACCATTACGGATGGATTACTTCTTTAACCCTCCTGGCAGTCTTAAAAACCGCCAGGGGGCAGCGCAGCATTTTTTTTAAAATCATGTGGCGAGCCTAGGGCTCCCCCTACCCTCTTCGATCGCCTCCGGCGATCAGGAAATCCCGTTCAAAGAACGGGATTTCCCCGTCGCCATGGCGGGATGACGTCACCAACGTCATGGATGTCGTGACGTCTAAGGGAGTCCCGATCCACCCCTCAGCGCTGCCTGGCGCTGATAGGCCAGGCAGCGCACGGGGTCTAGGGGGGGCTCTGCGGCCCGGCGGATAGCGGCGAATCAGCGCGGGCGGCGGCGATCCTTGTGCTCACGCAGCTAGCAAAGTGCTAGCTGCGTGCAGCAAAAAAATAAATAAATTGCGCAAATCGGCCCAGCAGGGCCTGAGAAAACCTCCTGCGCGGCTTACCCCGTACGTTCGGGGTTACCGCCAGGAAGGTTAAGGTAGGACCATCTACTACTAACCCTTGAGAATACTGTATCTACTACATCTAAGTGTATAGAACACATCCTAACTGTGCACACATATCGGACGCCTCCTCACCTCTTCTACGGATGTACTGTTGGTGGGCCTTGAGGACAGGGTTGGGGAACATTGCTATAAAAGACTTCCCATTCCTCTCCTGGTCCCCACGTTCCAGCACTGTCTTCCCAGAGAATGCTCTCTGCCACTGCCCAAGGCTTCGGAAGTCTTCAGGAGCCCGATTGCTCCAGAAGACTGGCTGCTCCGTACCGCACATGCGCGAGCATGTTCTCTCACACATGCGCAGTGTGAAGCCGTCCATCTTTGGGAACACTCGGGCTCCCGAAGATTCAGGAAGCCTCCCATGGTGTGAGATTTGAATGGAGAAGCCTGCACTGGAACGAGGGGGCTGTGAGAGGAATAGGAAGGTTCTTAAGGACCCAGAGCCTTCCCTCTCCTCAGGCGAGTATCTGGTTTTATTTTGCGCTTCAGATTCCCTTTAAAGGACACCTGACCGGGGCAAAGATATCTAACTGCTGAACTCTCAAGGTCTACCTAAGCTGAGTGCTGGTCTGTCAACCACAGGTAAACTTTAAACAGCGTTTTTGTACATCATATCACCGGGAATTCAGACGCCCTGTTGATGAAATTTTTTATGTGTATTACAGCTGATCTGTGCCCATCAAGACAACTAAAGCGATGGACACACTTCAAGTTTTCATCCGTGAAAACGGTTGTTCAACATGTTGGGTAAAAAACTGAGGGAAAAGTGCTTTGATGTTGCTGGCCTCCCCGTGGTGATTTGCCACGACAGTGGTGCCGCTCTTTTGGCTCTGCTCCTCCCCTTTTTATAGGGCAGTACATGCTACTTTGCCAGGAAACTGAATAGTGTGTTTTAATAGCAGTCATCACTAAAATCTATTGGCCTAAAAGGATCACATAAGATCATTTTGGTTGACAAAAGTTCAAAGTGTGTATCTAGCTTACTACAGTAGTCCCAATAATTTCCATATATACAGCCACCAGACAAGAGTATTACCCTGGACACTCACTGAGCACATGACTCACCTGGCCAAACAGCACCGACATGTTGGCCATAGACCTGAGGAAGAGCAAAAAGACAATCACTGGAGGAAAAGTAATCTGGACAGTACACAAAGCATGCCCCATCATGGAAACTGACCTCTGAACTGTCTGTGATGCCACCAGGAAGGACATGAGATCACCAGCGGATAGCTCATTTCCTGCCATTAGGGAGCCACCAGCAAAGATGGTACCCAGAACGATACCTTCAAAGAAAACAAAGAAGAACCATATGAGGAACGTACAGGAGCAGAACACAGGGGAACCGTATGAGGAACGTACTCGAGCAGAACACAGGGGAACCATATGAGGAATGTACAGGAGCAGAACACAGAGGAACCGTATGAGGAATGTACAGGAGCAGAACACAGAGGAACCGTATGAGGAATGTACAGGAGCAGGACACAGAGGAACCGTATGAGGAATGTACAGGAGCAGAACACAGGGGAACCATATGAGGAATGTACAGGAGCAGAACACAGGGGAACCATATGAGGAATGTACATGAGCAGAACAATGAGGAACCGTAAGAGGAATGTACAGGAGCAGAACACAGAGGAACCGTATGAGGAATGTACAGGAGCAGAACACAGAGGAACCGTATGAGGAATGTACAGGAGCAGAACACAGAGGAACCGTATGAGGAATGTACAGGAGCAGGACACAGAGGAACTGTATGAGGAATGTACAGGAGCAGAACACAGGGGAACCATATGAGGAATGTACATGAGCAGAACAAAGAGGAACCGTAAGAGGAATGTACAGGAGCAGAACACAGAGGAACCGTATGAGGAATGTACAGGAGCAGAACACAAGGGAACCATATGAGGAATGTACAGGAGCAGAACACAGAGGAACCGTATGAGGAATGTACAGGAGCAGAACACAGGGGAACTGTATGAGGAATGTACAGGATCAGAACACAGAGGGACCGTATGTGGAATGTACAGGATCAGAACACAGGGGAACCATATAAGGAATGTACAGGAGCAAAACACAGGGGAACCATATGAGGAATGTACAGGAGCAGAACACAGGGGAACCATATGAGGAATGTACAGGAGCAGAACACAGGGGAACCATATGAGGAATGTACAGGAGCAGAACACAGAGGAACCGTATGAGGAATGTACAGGAGCAGAACACAGAGGAACCATATGAGGAATGTACAGGAGCAGAGCACAGAGGAACTGCATGAGGAGCACATGTCAGCAACTCTCTAAAGGTTGTAATGGTGGTGGGGGAGGAGGGGGGGGGGGGAGAGAGCATAAAATCTACGATTATGGTCAACTGTTTTTACTTGTATTTTCAGGCAGGAATGGAGATTTATGCTTATACTCAATTAGGTTTATATTTGAATATACACTGTATCTCAGTTTTGGGTTTTACTTATATGATGTACCACAATAATAAAAATAATAAAAAAAAAATCATGTTTAGAATACAGTTCTAGAAATAAGGCGATCACTAGCAATGTGTGTGGGGCAGCAGAGCAGCACTTACAGTTCAGAGCGATGTTGGACACTCCCTGGAACACGGCGATCCCGATCCCCAGAACCTCATTCACCTGAGCTGACCGCTGCACCTCCATGGAGTATGACCTGTAAATATAACAATACACCTCCATTCACACATCATACACCGGAATGTACGCTCTATTAATAATGCCTGTTCACCTGCTTTTTTACGCAGTTATCTAACCAGTCGATGTGGTGGCAAGGCACTGCACAATGTGACCCTGGCCTAAAGCCATCATGTGACCCTTCGCTAGGAAGTGGTCACGGGGTCATACGCATGACTGACTAAGCATTACCTTGTACTCATACTGTGCTGTGTGATCTGGTTTTCTTGTATTCCTGTATTGTCATATTGCTGTTTGTCACCCCTAAATATTGTCTGTAACCTAAATTAATGTCCAGCGCTGCGTAATATGTTGGCGCTTTATAAATACAACAAATAAATAAATAAAATAAATAAAAATAGCTCCGCCCCCTGCAAGTGACGTACTCACTGCTGTGCAGGAAGTACTTATTTAGGATTCCTGTCAGTCCATGCATGTGCACCATGTCACACCGCGCTTCTGTCATGCACACTTACCGGTTGTCCATTGACTTTAGTTACTGCGTAATCTGTGCAGCATGCACGGATCATGCGGTAATGCCCTGCAGTCTTTGCATTGGCATTGCAGCAAAGTGGAGACTGCGTTGCATTGCCTGAAGTGTGCCATAGACTTCCATGGTCCTTGCAGCATGGGCGCAGCAGGAAAGAGTAACACGGTGTGGCGCAGTTTAACTTGCTGTACCTGGGGCTTCTTCCAGCCCCCTGTATTCCTTCAGCCCCCCTCGCTGTCATTCTGGTCCGATCCCTTCAGCAGCTATGCCACTGCGAAAGCTGGCGGACTGAGCCAGTCGCAAGACACTGCGCAGCCATGGCCGTGCAATTCCTCGATCGTTCTTTAGTAGTGCTCAGCGCCTGCGCAGTTGTAATTCTTATGAAATAAGAAAGTACACAACGTTCTAGGCCACGGCCGTGCATGCAGCATTCAGAGGGGACAGCTGCTGAATGGATCAAACCGCAACGACAGCGGGTGCTAAAAGAAATCCTAGGTAAGTTAAACTGGCCACACTAGGTTTACTTTAAAAGGACACTTGAAGTGAGAGAGATATGGAGGTTACCATATTTCTTTTCTTCTAAGCTCCTTTCACATTAAAACATTGCGTCGCTCTGCCCTTCTGCAGCGGCTATTAACCTCAATGAGAAGGCCGGTGCGAGGGAAATGTGTTGCCGACGGGACCACACAGTCCACGATTGCGTTGGAGTCAATGGTACCGCAGCAATCTTTCTAGGCGGCGTAGTGGTTAGCTCTCTCGCCTTGCAGCGCTGGGTCCCTGGTTCGAATCCCAGCCAGGGCACTATCTGCAAAGAGTTTGTATGTTCTCTCCGTGTCTGTGTGGGTTTCCTCCAGACACTCCGGTTTCCTCCCACATTCCAAAAACATACAGATAAGTTAATTGGCTCCCTCTAAAATTGGCCCTAGACTACAGTACTTACACTTCATTATATAGACATATGGCAATGGTAGGGATTAGATTGTGAGCTCCTTTGAGGGACAGTTAGTGACAAGCTATATATATTTATATATATATATATATATATATATATATATATATATATATATATATACACACACACTGTACAGCGCTGCGTAATATGTCGGCGCTATATAAATACTAAATAATAATAATAATAGACAGAATCGCGTGATGCACTTCCTGTCTGAAAATGTGGACGTGACTGAGGGGTCAGACGCACGTTACATCAGACGTCATTTGCGTACACGTTCAGAGGGCATACAGATTTTCCTGTAGGCGCAATCTGTCATGCGGACCAATCAGCATGCAATGGTGCATTACATTTATCTATAGACCCTAAACAAGCATACAGATCAGATGTTTCTGGCTGAAGTTTGTCTGGATTGGCTGTATGCTTGTTTCAGGTGTGCGATTCCAACAGCCAAAGAAATCAGCAGGGCTGCCAGGCAACTGGTATTGTTTAATCCTTTAGCAGCCAATTTATTTATAGGCTTGCTAGTGCTCCAGGCTAATTTATTTTAGCACTTTTTTTGTATTTCTTACATTTCCCTGTTTCTAATTAGTACTGCTGTAATGTGTATTTATGGCCACTGGTCACTAGGGGGCGGTGTGAGACAATAACAGAGGACTTCTGCTTTTAGTTTCTATATTTTCTGCTAGTAAAGAGAGATCAAAGCATTCAAGATTTTACAGCACAAGTTCTGCTGACTGAGGCCAAAAGCAGTGCACTTATATCAAACCAGATAACTCTACTGAAGCTGCTAATGGGTTAAAAAGGAAATATGGCAGCCTCCATATCTATCTCACTTCAGGTGTCCTTTAAAATGTTAAGTTGTAAAGCATCAGACCAAATATAAATCACTCACTCCAGTTCTCTGTCCTCCATGGCGAAGGCTCTCACAGTCCTGACATTCCCCAAGGCCTCGTCTGCTACTCCAGTGGCCCGAGCAAGCTGGTTGGAGGAAAGAAGTCATATGATGTATGTGTGCTGGGGGAGGGGCTAAAAACAAATCACCTGATATTGTGCATGCAAAATGTGAGCAACCAGCAATATTGCAGAAGGCCGCGCCTATGTGTTTCCAGAAGAATTACCAAAATAAGTTCTGTGTACATTCCTCCACCCCATTGGACAGTCTGCATAAGGCCCGGCAATGAGATGATAATTCTGGCTTGTGTGCAGATTAAATGCAAATAGTATGCAGATTAAAACTAAGCCAATCAGAATCAGCAAAAAAGTGCATTTGATTAGCCCAATTTCAAACTGCTTACAATTAGCATTGCATTTGCGTGCAAACCAGCGTTATTAGCATTCCATTCCTTATCTCTAGGAAGAGGCTCATAAGCCACAAAGGAACTGCTACAAAGTTAGGGCTGGGACCCGCTAGGGAGTTTTTGCATCACCTACAATTCCAAAAAAACGTTTTGCCAATGTGTTTAAATGGAGGGGAACCCACTAGTGCCATTGTGATTAGGGTTAATCGCAGGGCATAAAGCATTCTGAGTGTGTTTGTGTTCAATGCTATGTATAGAAGCGCTGCAAAATCGCTTTAAAGGGAACCTTAACTGAACGGGGGTAAAGAGTTTCACTTACCTGGGGCTATTACCAGCCCCCTGCAGCAGTCCTGTGCCCTCGGCGCCGCTCTGGAATCCTCTGGTCCCCCGCTGTCACTTAGTTTCGTTTTTGACGACTCACCAGTCGCCGGCCGCCATGCGTATTATTGGACGCATTCACCAATGCAATTAACGCGATTGCGGACCGCAACGCGTACAAAAATACGCGTTGCCGCATTCCACACGGCGCCGAGGGCACAGGACTGCTGCAGGGGGCTGTTAATAGCCCCAGGTAAGTGAAACTCTTTACCCCCCGTTCAGTTAAGGTTCCCTTTAAAAAAAATTTGATTTTTCAACGTTTTGGGGTGCAAGCGATTTGAATTTTATATAAAGTTATTTATACTTACCGGGTGTCCCGATGTCCAGCTTCTGCCCGTAGCCCCGCCCCCTAGCTGAAGAGGTCACAAGCGCTTCTCTGATTGGTCCAAGAGAAGCACCTATGACCTCTTCCAATAGGGAGCGGGGCTATAGTGACATCCGAAAGCCTGGTAAGTATAATGAAGTTTATTGAAAAAAAAACACTAATCGGAAGCACTGGAAACCTTACCTAGGAATAGCTGCACACAGCACTGGCGCGGTTTAAAAAGTGCTGCTGCAATTCCTAGTGCGTTCTAGCCCTTAGCCTTTTACATAGAATGCAGCCAGGGCTAGCAGGACAACTAATTTCAGATTATGAGACATACAAGGCGGCACACCGATTCCATATAGCCAGTCTCCTGACAGCACAATACAGTTCCACTATCACAAGACGCAGGAGGCGGAGTATACGTATACCTGTTCCTGGGCACGGCGGGACAGTTTGCGAAGAAGTGAGCCAATGATGGCTCCAGCGCCCACCAGCATGGGCATGACTACCACCAGCAGGCCGGTCAGCTTGGGGGAAATGTAGTAGAGGGAGATGAAGCAGCCGAGAGTCTGTGTGCTGTTCCTGAGACCCTGCGGGCACCAAGAGAACCAGTTATAAGAGGAACATGACACTATGGCCACAGAAATCACAAGGACAGACATCTGACTATATATCCTGCAAATCATCAACACTGTGTGAACCAGTCACTGCATATTAGCACACCTCATCAGAATACCACTGCAAGGGAGTGATGTGCGCGCACACACAGCCCGAGGGCTGATGCAGGCCATTTGCACACACAGCCCGAGGGCTGATGCAAGCCATTTGCACACACAGCCCGAGGGCTGATGCAGGCCGTTTGCACACACAGCCCGAGGGCTGATGCAAGCCATTTGCACACACAGCCAGAGCAAGTGAGATGTTTGCACATGCAGCCAGAGGGTACGGGACATTCGCACACATGCAGCCGGTGCATGCGAGAGGTTTACACAGGCGAGTGCTGTAAAAACAGTGCAGGAGATTTGGGTGCAGCCGGCGCCACCATAAGCCATAATGGGAATTACGGCTATAGCTGTGCTCAGTAAGTAACTTGGGCACCGTCTAAAGAAGCAGCACAAATTACTACAGAAACACTGTAATTTGGCTTCCAGCAATAGCTGGAAGCCGAATTACGTCTTTCCCCCACTATACATGGCGGCCTGGAGGGGGAATAGTAATACACGGGACTTGTGCAGGAGCAGGGTGAGCCGTTTATCGGCTTTGCCCTGCGCTCAAATCTCCCGGTTGCCGAGTCATAGGTATGTTTGTCCAGTGACCAACAGCCATAGACACCCCAGTAATTTGCAGCCCACTTACCTGAGAAATGACTTGTTTGAAAGCTGACTTGAACTCCTGGACATCAGAGGTGAGTCTGTTTACCAGCAGGCCCGTTTTCTGTGTATCGAAGAAGGCCATGTCCTGCCTGTGGCAGAGAGGAACAGGGAGGGGCATATTGTGTGATGATAGAAAGCGTAGAGAGAATGGCGATCTGGCAATGCAACGCACTCACCGCAGCAGAGACTTGAACAATGACTTCCTCATATTAGCGGCCACTCGCTCTCCCACCTGCGACAGCAGGACGATGTAACCACTGGTCAGTAATCCCTGGAGGAGGAGCATAAACACAAGGCGCAGTAAATTATAACCTCCACTATAATACACACAATAGAGATCTCTGAAAAAGTTGCAAAACTCACACCCAACCACTGCAGAGCTTTCACGTTATAAAGAGACTCCCATATACAGGTCCTTCTAAAAAAAAATTAGCATATTCTGATAAAGTTCATTATTTTCTGTAATGTACTGATAAACATTAGACTTTCATATATTTTAGATTTATTACACACAACTGAAGCAGTTCAGGCCTTTTATTGTTTTAATATTGATGATTTTGGCATACAGCTCCTGAAAACTCAAAATTCCTATCAAAAAGTTAGCATATCATGAAAAGGTTCTCTAAACGAGCTATTAACCTAATCCTCTGAATCAACTAATTAACTCTAAACACCTGCAAAAGATTTCCGAGGCTTTTAAAAACTCCCAGCCTGGTTCATTACTCAAACCCGCAATCACGGGTAAGACTGCCGACCTGACTGCTGTCCAGAAGGCCATCATTGACACCCTCAAGCAAGATAGTAAGACACAAAGAAATTTCTGAACGAATAGGCTGTTCCCAGAGTGCTGTATCAAGGCACAGCAAGGTATCAAGGTAGAACAGCATTGAAAGGGTAATGCTGGGCATACACGGCTCAATTTTACAGCTCTATTCCGTGCCCGATGGTTTTCCGTACTCGATTCAGCAGGCGATTCTCATATCTTTTTACATTGTCCTCCATGCCGAATCGAGCGCGGAAACGATCGGGCGGGAGATCGGACATGTTGGAAATTTTCTATCAAGCCATCTAAATGGCTCAGAATCGAGCTGTGTATTCCCAGCATTACATACAGGACTTAGAAGTTCCCTGCCAGCAAAGCTGGACGCATCCGAAGTGGAGATAATGTTATCTTGTATTTAATTGTATCAAGTGAGGAATGTAAATAAACACTTCTCTGATACTGCAGGCTCAGCTGCTCAAAGTTAGACAATCAGAAAGCATTTCTGCTTACGTTCGGTTACATGAATAAAGCAGGGCAGTGGAGTCGGAGTTGGAGTAGAGGAGTCAGAGTTATTTTGGACACCCGGAGTCATTGATTTTATAAACTGAGGAGTCGGATGTTTTTTGTACAAAATCCACAGCCCTGTTAAGTATTAGACTAAGAAGTCGGAGTCGAGGAGTCTGAGCTATTTTGGGTACCAGGAGTTGGAGTCGGAGTCGTGGTTTCATAAACTGAGGAGTCGGAAGATTTTTGTACCGACGCCACAGCCCTGGTATAAAGCAGTTATAAATAAAATGCAGTCAGCTCTCAGAATTTTTTTTTACTTTGGGAACATATAATTTCTAAATGAATAATAATACTTATGCACAAAAGCACTCCCCACAGAGCTGCAGGGAATCCACTGATAACCGTATGTCATATAAAAAGTAGGAAAACATGTTTTTATTCAATATTATGTCAGGGTTTTATACCGCTTTAAGTAGCAAAGAAAAGAGTCTCATGTTTGTGTTTTTAGGTATATAGCTGTTTTTCTATAATATTGCATCATTCTCTAATATTTGCAGTTTACAAATTATACTCTGTATTTTAAATCATGAAACAGAGCAGAGCTAATGAACCTTTGAACTTCCCGGAAGAAAAAATATGAACAAACAAAAAACAGTGAGAGACAGGTTGAGATAAGTGCTTCAGAAAATAGCTTTGCTCTCTGACTAAATTAGTCAGAGAGCTCAGAGAAGCTCTTTTGCATAGATAACAAGTGAAGTTTCTTAAAGCGGATCCAAGATGAAAAACTAACTATAACAAGTAACTTGTCTATATATCTTATCTAAAGTTTAGATAGTTTACATCAAACAGCTTTAATAGAAAATGATTATTTCTTCCTGTGATACAATGACAGCAGCCATGTTGTTTGTACACATTACACAGAGGCAGGCTTATCTGCATCTTGAGCAAAAAAACCTAATCCCCCCTCCTCCTCCCTCCCTCCCTCTGAAATCTCTGGCTAGTTATTCCTCCCCCTCCTCCTGTCCAGACTGAGCTCCCATGAGCCCTTGCTACTGTCTGAAAGTGCCTTGGCTCTCTGAAAACCTGTGGGCATGGCTTGTTTAGTTTATAGGGAATTAGAGTATTAAAACAAAAAGTATTTGGCTTGAGGAATGCCCTATACACCAGGGCTGTGGAGTCTGAGTCGTGGAGTCGGAGTAATTTTGGGTGCCTGGTGTCGGAGTCGGGAAAAAATGCACCGACTCCTAATGAATTTAAACTGTAATTAAAATAGAAAATATGATAAAATGTTCTATTTGTCAGATAATAGTCATCATAAATAATTTATATATACAGTAATAGCTGTGCTTAGTCCACAAAAATGAAATAAACCAATCAAAATTAGTTACTTGTGCTGCTTCAATAAAGCAATCCCCGTATTTTTAAAGTCAGATATGCACATCTAATTGTTACTATATATGATGTGTACACAGGAATCTCTTATATATACTAAATAACATCTATGCTGTAAGTATAAAGCCTGATGTGTAGCCGTGTCACTAGTAGAGATGGTCAATGAGATGGAAATAATTCTGCATTGATTCTGATTTATGCAAATGTACGCACTCTCTTTTCTCATGAAATCTAATAATTTGATATGTTGTTAAAATTTGGTTTGGTGACTACGAATTAAAGGGTACCTGAGAAGGATGAAAAGAAAAGTTTTATACATACCTGGGGCTTCTTCCAGCCCCCTTCAGGCTAATCAGTCCCTCACTGTCCACCTCCACCACCTGGATCTTCTGCTAGGAGTCCTGGTAATTCAGCCAGTCAGCTGTATGGCTGCATGCCGCTTCCACAGCCAGGAGCGTTCTGCACCTGCGCAATAGTGTTGCGCAGATGTAGTACGCTCCCAGCGGCAGAGTGTGTGCATGCGCAGCACGTCAGACTGGCTCAAGTACCTGGACTCATAGCAGAAGATCCAGGTAGCAGAGGAGGACAGCGAAGGACTGATTAGCCGGAAGGGGGCTGGAGGAAGTCCCAGGTATGTATAAAACTTTAATTACATCTGTCTCAGGTTTACTTTGTTACACAGTAGTACTATACTCTACATATGCACTCCCCACAGAGCTGCAGGGAATCTACTGAGAATGTTGTGCACATTGAACAGAGAGGTGTTGTCTATCACCCATAAACCTGGTTCAGATTGTGCATGAAGAATGTGTAATAGAGGAAGAATCTCCTTATTCCCCTGCAGAGTACCTGCACATCACGCTTACATGTACCCACAATTACATTGCCTAGGGCCTGATCCATGTTCAGATGTGTAATAGAGGAAGAATCTCCTCATTCTCCTGCAGAGTATCTGCACATCACTCTTACATGTACCCACAGTTACATTGCCTAGGACCTGATAGATGTTCTTTGTTCTGGTCTTTACCTTTTACAAGTACTCTTACCAAGGACTAGTTTTAGTCTATGACTAAGGCTAGTGACACACCAGGACGTTGCGTTTAGGGGACGTTATAGGGCACCTAACGTGCCCCTAACGCAATGCCTGGTGCTCTCTGGTGTGGACGTCGGAGTGAGACGCATTGTGCAGCTCACTCTGGCGTCCGTGATGCGTACTCTTGGACGCATGCGGCATCACGTAGTCCCGCCCAGCCAATCGCCACACAGAGCGGCCACTCCAGGAAGTAAACACTGCACGTCACTGAGTGCAGTGAATATTAATTAGCCATGTGCCCGGCCGCTCTCCCCTCCTCCCCAACATGACTGAGCATGTGCAAGCAGTCTAACCGCGCATAACGCACAGCATGCAGCACTTTGCTGCGTTACAATGTAACGCAACGTGGGCAGTGTGAACAGCCCACTTGTGTTACATTGCTGTGCGTTGGGGGAGTGTTACAGGCTGCACTAACGTGCGCCTGTAACGTCCCTGTGTGCAAGAAGCCTAAATGGAATAAATATGGCATATGTATGTTTCCATATCCTTCTCACTTCAGTTGTCTTTTAAAATTCCTAAGCGTTGGCAGTTAAGAGACGAATTTCATGTTACATACTTTCAATCAACAAGATTGTAATATGCAAATTAGAGGAGTCGGGAGTCGGAGGAATCCTAAACTGAGGAGTCGGAGTCGGTGGATTCTTGTACAGACTCCACAGCCCTGCTATAAACAATAGGAAAGGAACACAAATATGCAATGTGAAAAAGTTCACCTCGGATCCACTTTAACTCTTCCTTACTTGAAAGAAGATGAGACTCCTATCTGTGCTACTAATGTTCTATTTCTTAGCTGTACTACACATACACTTCTTTGTCTCATAGGTTTATTTTCACTTCAGATTCCCTTTAAACATTGCAGAACTGTTGTGTGGCTTCCCTCACTCCTCTGAGGTTTGGATGTGAGATTACCCAGAGATCGGATCCTAGTTATCCTCACCTGAGCAGCGTACAGCGCCAGCAGCTTGAGGGCGGGGCCACGCACGTCCCGCAGGTAATCCCCGGCGTGCTCCCGCGTGTAGCGCGACACCACATTCACCAACTCCCCCAGGATCAGCGGGATCTGAATGTTTAACAGCGCAGCACCGAACGCCAGCTGGGGAAACACAACACTCATCAGAACTGCATCAGATAGCTTAGAGGGGATGGTGCAGAGGAAACGCTACATTGTATTGCTGTCAAGTAGGGATGAGGTTCCAAATTCCCATCAGAAATTAGCTTTTTACGGCGGAAATCGAAATGTGCAAATCGGTGGAATGCCGCATCCCCAACACTCGCAAATTTTAGTCCAATCACAAGACTTGGAAGTACTGGACCAATCAGAGAATCAGTTTTGTACCACAGAAGCCAGAATACCGCACAATTTTAAGGCCAATCACAAGACTTGGAAGTATTATGGTGGCCACTAACCATACAATCTGCTAAACGATTGTTTACAAACAATACTTTCTATGAACAAAATGATTAGGACAACTAATAGGAAAAAAATCTCCTAACCAATCCGATCAGATAAATGAAATAGATCCCATTGGTTAGGAATTTTAGGAATTAGTGGTCCCAAATGATAATTTCCAATCGTATATATTAAAAATCGTTCTTAAGGTTGGATCCCCACTTGTCTATCAGGTTTCTACACACGTTGTCTGACAGTGCTGAATTGCTGTCAATTGTTTTTCTGCATGTGAAAAATGCATGCAAATGTGAGCTAGTAAAATCATTAAAGTACCCCTGATGGTTCCCCAATCCCCTCTACATTTGTAACACTGTTATACTGATGGTGCTGAGATTAATTTACAGCACCATCCCCCCCCCCCCCCCCCCAGTACCCCCTGCGGACCCAATTCTTCCCAGTTAAAGTCTTCGACTGAGGCAGAACGTCGACTATGAGCGGGGAAGAAGTGACAATTCTTCCTCCCCACTGTGCGCCTATAACTCCGCCCCCTCCACCTGCCGCTTTACTTCCATATATGTTTAATTACACACAGCATGCAGGGGAGCTGCGCTGTGTGCGGGCTTGTGATAATTGAGGTCAGAAACATATCCTATCTCAATTATCACAAGCGCACACAGCGAGCAGCTCCCCTGCGCCATGCTGCCATGTGTAATTAAGCATATACGGAACTAAAGCGACAGGTGGAGGGGGCAGAGTTGAATGCAGAGCGGGGAGGAAGTACTGTCACTTCCTCCCTGCTCATAATTGTTGCCAAACGGGGCCACAGGGAGCATTGGTGGGGGGAGAGGAGATTATAGTGCTGCGTGCAGTGACTTTGTCACAGCAGCAGTAATAAAACTATTTTAAAACTATTTATGACCAGGTCAGAGGTTCTTCAAGGCCTCTTTTCCAGGAACAATGGATAGGCAGTGAAATGCCAGAAGCGATAGGTTTCGGACTAGTCCATCTCTTTATAGGGGATTCTCAGGGATATATTTATTTTCAAAAGCACTTAGAGAATGGCAGTTGCTCTGTCCAACTGCCAAAAAACTGTGTAGCGAGCAGGGAAGCTGGCCAGCATCATTGTTTAAATCCTTTTTCGGGAATATCGTTATAAAGAATAAAAGCCTTGCCGAGAATCCCCTATGAAGAGATGGACTATTCCAAAACCTGTCACTTCTGTCAGATTTCTACTGCCTACTGTAAGTGACAGCCACATAGGAGAAAAGTAATTTATGGCTCATTTTACTCTGGAAAAAGTGTACTTCTTATTTGTATATGTTTGTGCATATTTTAAATTTTACAGTTTTTCACTGTAGTGCCCCTTTAATGTGTGACCATTGAGTGTGACCATTTCTGATTTAGTGAACTTCTAATATAGTGAACTACTTTTCCCAGTCTCTTGGAGTTTACGATAAATTATACGAGCCCCTTTATATTATTATGAGCCCAGGGGGTTGGTCCTCCTGTGCTAAGTGTGCATGGGGTGGGGGTGTCTGTGCAGCTTTTGCAGAAATAGGTCATTAGGAAAACAGTACAATCCCCAAACGTATCCCAAACAGTTGTCACTTACAATGACGGCAGCGATCAGGGCCGCCAGCTGCGGTCGCAGCAGCTTCCAGAACTCCGCCCAGTTGAACTCTGGCTCTGGTCTGGTCTGCACAGGTACAACAGCTGGGGGAGTGGTCACCTCCACTTGGCAGTACACCACCCGACCTCCGATACAGGCAAAGGCAGGGCCCACCAGGAGGGCCACCAACCTGCTCTTATTGATGGGCTTATGGCTCCAACCAGACCAGCGGGAGGGCCAGCGGGGCACATCCCTGAGACGAGCATGACACTGCAGGGGGGCAGGTGCCGGAGAATGCAGTCCTCTGATGTGCCTGCAAGACAGGGAACGAGAATTATCCTCCACTCCAGTAAGAAGGGAGCCATGTGGATGACTGGGGATGGTGAAAGGCTCCATGCTCAGTACCCGCTGATCCAGAAGGGGAAGGGTGACCTGGCAGGTCTATAGGATGATGCTGGTAGTTGTAGGACAATATACAGGAGATGCTGGAAGTTGTAGTGTGCTTGGGATTGTAGTTAAAGAGGAGCTGTCAGCCATACTATCTCAGGAAAAAAAAACAAATACATAAGTAGATAAATACTTGCTCTACTTACATAACACATGTACTGCACTGTACATTTTATGATTCCTGTGAATTTTATAAAGGAAAAGTAGAGAATCCTATTCTAGACAGTTTCCATACTTACTGTGGCTATTTTGAAGCCAGTTGTGATGTAATATCCGCCCTTTGTCTCCTCTGCCTGATTTGCCCGCCCTTCACTACAGAAAGTGCTTTGTTTCAGCCTGAGAAATTTTGGCCAATCAAGAGAGGAACAGAGGTGTGGGAGGGGAAGACAGGAGGGAAAAAGGCTTCAGCCAATCAGGCTGCATTAGTTAAGTCGAGAAGCAAAAAAGGACAACCCAGCATGCCTTGCAACTTCTCTTTTGTGTACCAAATGTTCTGTGTACCAAATAAGAGTCATGTAAACTGGGGCATGATAATTTATCAACAAGAAAAGTAATAGTGATTTTAACTTTTGGATTGCCTGACTAGCATCCTTATTACTTGTTTACCAGATAAAAAATAAAGAATTGATTTTTGATTTTATGCCCGACAGTTACTCTTTAAGGATGGATGTGATGCTAGGAGATGTAGTGCAGCATACAGGGTGATGCTGGGAGTTGGAGTGCAGTAGACAGTGACACTGGTATATATAGAATGATACTTTGATGCTCGGAGTTGTACTGGTGCAATATACGGGTATGCTGAGATTGTAGTACAATATATGAATATGCTGGGAGTTAGAATGCAAAATATAAGGCGAAGCTGGGAGTTGTACAGTAAGATAAATAAAATATTGGATGGCGTTGTGTGTAAACAGAATGATGCTGATCGTTGTAGTGCAATATATGGGTATGCTGAGTTGTAGTGCACTACAACTCCCAGCATCACCCTATATACTGCACTACAACTCCTAGCCAGTGGCGGATCTAGAGGGGTACAGACATAGCTAGTGCCATGGGCGCTACTGCACGATGGGCGTCATGCCTGCCCCCATGCTACTGCTCCCCCACTGTCTGCCTCCCCTGCTGGGTTGCGCCCCCCAACCCACCTGCTGCTGCCCTCAGCCACCGCTCCAACGCTGTTGGCCTCCCCTCCTGGTTGTGCTCCCTGCTACATCTTCACTGGTGTCCCCGCTGACGACATGGTAACAGACCACCTAGTGAGAGGAGATCCGCACGACAGAGAGGGTGCTCGAGTTACCCACTGCCTGCCAAATGCGGAAGTGACATCACTTTCTACATTTAGATTACAGCGGGTGGAGGGTAGTGCGTGCGCCCTCTCTGTCACGCTAATCTCATCTCACTATGGCCTCAATTCATTAAGCTTTATCAAACACTTTATCAAACGTTTGATAATTTACCTCATGGGTAAAATCTAATTTTGAATTCACTAAGGCGTTATAGTTTTTTTTAAACGTTTTATCAATAATTCATTCGATAAGTATATAACACCTTAGAGAATTAAAAATTAGATGTAATCCATGAGGTAAATTATCAAATGTTTGATAAAGCTTAGTGAATTGAGGCCAATGTGGTCTGTTACCATAGCGCCGGCGGCGACGCAGCAACAGCAGCGATGGGAGAGTGGCATGCACCGGGATACAGGTACAGCACACAGCCTGCGTCCAGCCATCCTGCACCTAGACCCAGCCACCCTTCATCTACCCACCCACCCTGCACCCTAACCCAGCCACCCTTAAACCTGCCCAAGCCCCCTGCACCCAGACTCACCCTGACCTAGCCTCCCTGCACCCTGACTAACCATGACCCACCCGCCCTGCACCCTGACCCAGCCCCCCTGCACCCAGACACACCTTGGCCCAGCCCAGCTGCACCCAGACTCACCCTTACCCAGCTACCCTGTACCCACTACCCAGACTCACCTTGACCTAGCCACCCTGCACGTGTGTGTGTGTGTGTGTGTGTGTGTGTGTGTGTGTGTGTGTGTGTGTGTGTGTGTGTGTGTGTGTGTGTGTGTGTGTGTGTGTGTGTGTGTGTGTGTGTGTGTGTGTGTGTGTGTGTGTGTGTGTGTGTGTGTGTGTGTGTGTGTGTGTGTGTGTGTGTGTGTGTGTTAGGCGCCACCATATTACAGAGATACGCCTCTGCTCCCAGCATCACAGAGAGTACTGTACTGCAATAAACTGAATTATATTGAAAAGCATTAGAGGGTATATAGAATGATGCTGGAAGTTGTAGTAAAAATATGGGTATGCTGTCAGTTGTAGTCCAGTATACAAGATGATGATGGGAGTTGTAGTGCAATACAGGGATATGCAGGAAGGTGTAATGCAGGCAATGCTGGGAGTTCTAGTGCAGGTGATGCCTGGGGTTGTAGTGGAATATAAGAGAATGCTGGGAGTTGCAGATCAGGTGATGCTGGGAGTTGTAGTGGAATATATGGCAATGCTGGGAGTTGTAGTGCATTATATGGCAATGCTTGGAGTTGCAGTACAGGTGATGCTTGGTGTTGTAATGCAATATATGACAATGCTGGGAGTTGCAGAGTAGGTGTTGCTGGGGGTTGTAGACAGTGCATTATATGGGAATCCTGGGAGTTGCCGTGCAGTTGATGCTGGGACTTGTAGTGCCGTTTATAGGGCGATGCTGAGACTTATAGTGCAGACAGTACCTGAGGGACGCTCGGCAGGGGTGACGGACAGTCAGTAGAAAGTGGAGCAGCATGACCGGGGAGGGAGCACCTTCACATCCCATGTGCTTACTTCCGGCTGTGACGTCAGAAGCCGGCCCGGAAGCTGCCATGTTGTGATTGGCAGAGGAGAAGGAACTGTGTGTCTGCTGCCATGTTGTGGTGAGCGGAGAATGGGAGGCATGTTAACCCCCTGAGAGCTGCAGTGTGGTGTGGATGTCCTCACAGCGGCGGGTATAGCTCTCAGTGCAAGCTCTGCTGCATGCTGATGGGCCACCCAGAGGAGATCCCTGCAGGCTGCATGGACTACCAGAGCTGCAGGCCGTAATCTTCTCGGCATAGGTCTGTGCCCCGCCCCTTGTAGTCTGTGACCAGCCCTCTTGTAGTCTGTGTAGCCGGATGATGCTGGGCTGTTTCTTTATGTAATAAATATATTATGTAATATAGCAGCACCCTCTGGCAGTGAAGGAGTTACAGGGAAGACGCTGGCAGTGAAGGGGTTACAGGGGAGAGACAGGCTCTGGCAGTGAAGGGATTACAGGGAAGGCACAGGCTCTGGCAGTGAAGGGGTTACAGGGGAGACACAGGCTCTGGCAGTGAAGGGGTTACAGGTAGACGCAGGCTCTGGCAGTGAAGGAGTTACAGGGAAGACGCAGGCTCTGGCAGTGAAGGGGTTACAGGGGAGAGACAGGCTCTGGCAGTGAAGGGATTACAGGGAAGGCACAGGCTCTGGCAGTGAAGGGGTTACAGGGGAGACACAAGCTCTGGCAGTGAAGGTGTTACAGGTAGACGCAGGCTCTGGCAGTGAAGGGATTACAGGGAAGACGCAGGCTCTGGCAGTGAAGGGGTTACAGGGGAGACGCAGGCTCTGGCAGTGAAGAAGTTACAGCGGAGACACTGGCTCTGGCAGTGAAGGGGTTATAGGGAAACACAGGCTCTGGCAGTGAAGGGGTTACAGGGGAGACACAGGCTCTGGCAGTGAAGGGGTTACAGGGGAGACACGGGCTCTGGCAGTGAAGGGGTTACAGGTAGACGCAGGCTCTGGCAGTGAAGGGGTTACAGGGGAGACACAGGCTCTGGCAGTGAAGGGGTTACAGGGGAGACACAGGCTCTGGCAGTGAAGGGGTTACAGGTAGACGCAGGCTCTGGCAGTGAAGGGGTTACAGGGGAGACGCAGGCTCTGGCAGTGAAGGGGTTACAGGGGAGACACAGGCTCTGGCACTGAAGGGGTTACAGGGGAGACACAGGCTCTGGCAGTGAAGGAGTTACAGGGGAGACACAGGCTCTGGCAGTGAAGGGGTTACAGAGGAGACACAGGCTCTGGCAGTGAAGGGGTTACAGGGGAGACGCAGGCTCTGGCAGTGAAGGTGTTACAGGGGAGACGCAGGCTCTGGCAGTGAAGGAGTTACAGGGGAGACACAGGCTCTGGGAGTTTAGGGGTTACAGGGGAGACACAGGCTCTGGCAGTTTAGGGGTTACAGGGGAGACACAGGCTCTGGCAGTGAAGGGGTTACAGGGGAGACGCAGGCTCTGGCAGTGAAGGAGTTACAGGGAGACACAGGTTCTGGCAGTGAAGGAGTTACAGGGGAGACACAGGCTCTGGCAGTGATGGAGTTACAGCGGATATAGTCTCTGGCAGTGAAGGAGGCACAGGCTCTGGCAGTGAATGGGTTACAGGGGAGACACAGGCTCTGGCAGTGAATGGGTTACAGGGGAGACACAGGCACAGGTTCTGGCAGTGAAGGAGGCACAGGCTCTGGCAGTGATGGGCTCTGGCAGGGAAAGGGTTACAGGGGAGTGACAGTGTCTTCTTGCATAACAGCTGAGCAGAGAAATTAGCCAATCAGTTGTGGGGGAGGAGTTGAGTTTCCAGCTGCCTCCTCCCCTTAATCCTGCACCAACCAGCTGGAAGAACACAATAGAGCCTGAGAAGGGCCCAGTACCCCCCAGAGGGCCTGACACCCCCCAGTGTCTGATATCTGCCATGAGATGACGACAGCCGCACACTGAGCCCAGGTGAGATGAGCTGGGCTCTGTACCCTTATGCTGGGCCTGGGGGGCTTCAAACATGGCTGTGTGTCACTGTTGTAACCTTCCTAGGGGACATCATGTCTTTCTCAACCCCACAGCTGGGTTGGGGTGCTGTGTCCCTCCCCGTGTCTGCATATATTGTCCTCCAACAGCTTAGATACAGTTCTGTGGTGTCCCCACTGCCTGACTATAGTGTCTGTGTGCCCCCCACTGCCTGCAGTGTGCCCCACTGCCTGAGTATAGTGTCTGTGTGCCCCCCACTGCCTGCTGTGTGCCCCACTGCCTGAGAATAGTGTCTGTGTGCCCCCATTGCCTGCAGTGTGCCCCACTGCCTGAGTATAGTGTCTGTGTGCCCCCCACTGCCTGCTGTGTGCCCCGCTGCCTGAGAATAGTGTCTGTGTGCCCCCTACTGCCTGCAGTGTGCCTCACTGCCTGAGTATAGTGTCTGTGTGCCCCCCACTGCCTGAGAATAGTGTCTGTGAGCCCCCCCCCCTCACTGCCTGAGTATAGTGTCTGTGTGCCCCCCACTGCCTGCAGTGCTCCCCACTGACTGGGTATCGTGTCTGTGTGCTCCCCACTGCCTGCAGTGTGCCCCACTGCCTGGGTATAGTGTCTTGTGTGCCCCCACTGCCTGCAGTGTGCCCTGCTGCCTGAGAATAGTGTCTGTGTGCCCCACTGCCTGCAGTGTGCCCCACTGCCTGGGTATAGTGTCTGTGTGCCCCCACTGCTTGCAGTGTGCCTTGCTGCCCGAGTATAGTGTCTGTGTGCCCCCACTGCCTGCAGTGTGCCCTGCTGCCCGAGTATAGTGTCTGTGCGCCCCCCACTGCATGCAGTGTGCCCTGCTGCCTCGGTATAGTGCCTGTGTGCCCCCACTGCCTGCAGTGTGCTCCACTGCCTGAGATAAGTGTCTGTGTGCCCCCCACTGCCTGCAGTGTGCCCCGCTGCCTGAGTATAGTGTCTGTGGGCCCCACTGCCTGAGTATAGTGCCTGTGTGCCCCCACTGCCTGCAGTGTACTCCACTGCCTGAGATAAGTGTCTGTGTGCCCCCCACTGCCTGCAGTGTGCCTCACTGCCTGAGTATAGTGTCTGTGTGCCCCACTGCCTGCAGTGTGCCCCGCTGCCTCAGTATAGTGTCTTGTGTGCCCCCCACTGCCTGCAGTGTGCCTCGCTGCCTGAGTATAGTGTCTGTGTGCCCCACTGCCTGAGTATAGTGTCTGTGTGCCCCCCACTGCCTGCAGTGTGTCCCGCTGCCTGAGTATAGTGTCTTGTGTGCCCCCCACTGCCTGCAGTGTGCCACACTGCCTGAGTATAGTGTCTTGTGTGCCCCCCACTGCCTGCAGTGTGACCCGCTGCCTGAGAATAATGTCTGTGTGCCCCCACTGCCTGCTGTGTGCCCCACTGCCTGAGAATAGTGTCTGTGTGCCCCCATTGCCTGCAGTGTGCCCCGCTGCCTGAGTATAGTGTCTTGTGTGCCCCCCACTGCCTGCAGTGTGCCCCGCTGCCCGAGTATAGTGTCTTGTGTGCCCCCACTGCCTGCAGTGTGCCTCACTGCCTGAGAATAGTGTCTGTGTGCCCCCCACTGCGCCCAACTGCCTGACTATAGTGTGTGTGTGTGCCCCCCACTGCCTGGATGTGGTGTCTGCCCCACACACACACATACACCCTGTAGTGTTCCCTGCTGCCTGGATATGTTTGTGGATCCCCTGTTTTCTGCATGTGATGTCCGTGTGTCCCCTGCTTTCTGCTCATGTTTACTTGTTGCCTGGACGTGGTGTCTGCGTGCCCCCTCTGCTGCCCGGACGTGGTGTCCATGTGTCTCCCTGCTGCCTGCGTGTGCACCAGGCCTAGGATTCGGTGCTTTCATGTATGTGTAACGCCAGTGTATTTATTGCTGGAAATCACTATACATAGTAATGCAAGATGGATCTTCTTATGTTTGTGTGTACTGCATTGTGTAGGTAGACTACATCTGATTTATGATCCCTTTCCTGGAATGGTATAATACTGCTGTAACTCCCAGTGCTGGAAGTCTTCCTTGTGATACTTCCTTGTTATACTTGGGCCATGGTGGTGACAACTGTATCTGCTTCTGGGCCAGTAACCTCTTGCAGTGTTTCTCTGCTGTGGCTGGCAGACATTTTCCCACAAACAGAAAAGTAAACATAGTGTTTATGGAAACTGTTGGGCACAACCCGGGGGGCAGCAAGGCAGCGCCCTAGGGCTGTACTTTGTCTCGAGGCTGCTGGGACAGAGCCAGGGCCACAGCTGAGGTGCTGAACCCGTGTGCTCTGCGTAGCTGCTGATTCCGGCGTTCTTGGCTGTTTACTTTTTAAGACGCGGAGTTCTCTGGAATCACATGTCCCTTCCAGGGAGGTTTCCTCTGGGAAAATAGTGTGACAGGTCATCATGGCTGCCTGACACAGCTGCTGTCTGCAAATCATCTCCTTCCACACACCAGCGGTTACTGGAGAAGATGGGCTACAAACTGGCATACTGTCTCCCATAGCAACAACTGCATGGTTACTTTGAACACTTAGAAACAACTAAATGGGTTGCCAGGGGAAACAGTGCTGCTTCCGTGAGCTGGTGGGTCCCAGTTACTCTATCAGAGCAGAAAGGATGGAAGGAGTGTTACTGTGTAATTATCTGCTGTGCCTAATTATATATTCAATGTCTGCTTCAATGTAATGCTGCTGACAGCTGCAAACCACAGCAAGGGTGATGTCAGTGACACTGTGCGCTGAGGAGGCTTACCAGCTGGTATCCAGGACAAGAGAAGTGCTACTGTGCAGCCTCCATACATACAGAATAAGAGCAGATACTGAGAATTACACCCAGCATACAGAACAAGAGAAGTGCTACTGTGCAGCCTCCATACATACAGAATAAGAGCAGATACTGAGAATTACACCCGGCATACAGGACAAGAGAAGTGTTACTGTACAGCCCCCATAAATACAGAACAAGAACAGATACTGAGAATTACACCTGACATACAGGACGAGAAATACTACTGTGCAGCCTCCATCCATACAGAATAAGAGCAGATACTGAGAATTACAACCAGCATACAGGACAAGAGAAGTGCTACTGTGCAGCCTCCATACATACAGAATAAGAGCAAATACTGAGAATTACAACCAGCATACAGGACAAGGGAAGTGCTACTGTGCAGCCTCCATACATACAGAATAAGGGCAGATACTGAGAATTACACCCGGCGTACAGGATAAGGGAAGTGCTACTGTGCAGCCTCCATACATACAGAATAAGAGCAGATACTGAGAATTACACCCAGCATACAGGACAAGAGAAGTGCTACTGTGCAGCCTCCACACATACAGAATAAGAGCAGATACTGAGAATTACACCCGGCATACAAGACAAGGGAAGTGCTACTGTGCAGCCTCCATACATACAGAATAAGATCAGCTACTGAGAATTGTGCCCGGCATACAGGGCAAGAGAAGTGCTACTGTGCAGCCTCCATACATACAGAATAAGAGCAGATACTGAGAATTGCGCCCGGCATACAGGACAAGGGAAGTGCTACTGTGCAGCCTCCATACATACAGAATAATTGCTGAAAATTATACAGAGAGTAGTGAGAACATTAAAGTGTAAGCTCCTCTGGTGCAGAGATTAAAGGGAATGAATCAGTGACCTCTGTACAGTGTTGCAGTATACAGTACATCAGCTATATTAATATAAAGTGATAGTCCACTGTGGTGAAGGCATTAGAGTGTAAGCTCCTCTGGTGCAGAGAGTATGATCTGCTTTTTATACACTGCTGTGATGTTTTGGTGCTATATACATTTATAATACAGTAATGTGTCACATTGAAGGGGATAATAGAGTGTAAGCTTCTCTGTCGCAGACGGATATAAATAGATCAGCTTTTTATACCACGCTATGGAATATTTCAGTGCTATATAAATAAATAGAGTGTCAAGTTGCAGGGGACATTAGAGTGTACGCTCCTCTGGTGCAGAGGCTGATGGGAATGGATCAGTGATCCCTGTACAGCACTGTGGAATGTCAGCTGTATAATAGTAATAGTGTGTGACTGTGGCGAGGATATTAGAGTGTTAGCTCCTCTGGTGCAGAGACTGATGGGAATGGATCAGTGATCCCTGTACTGTGCTGTGGAATCTGTCAGAGCTATATAAATGTATCATAATACTGTACTGTGTAAATGTGGTGAGGACATTAGAGTGTAAGCTCCTCTGGTGCAGACACATGGGAATGGATCAGTGATCTCTGTACAGCGCTGTGGGGTGTATCAGGGATATGATCACTATGATGCATGTAGTGTATACATCAGGGTAGGCAGTATTCTGTGTGATTCAGTACTCCGTTCTGCTGGTAGGAGTTAGAAGGTGTTGATATCTGGTATCCATGCAGCACGCTGGCCTTCAGCCCTGGTCGGAGTGACTCCAGCAGCGTTGTGTCTGTCGGGTGCGGTGGAGGAACTCCACCCTGATGTTACGTAACTCACAGATTGCTGGTCAGAATGAGGCCGTCGGCTTCATGGCAGAGATGGCTGTAAACAAGTGTGAGACATCCTGTGGGACGTGTGTGTGACCTCAGCAGTGTCCTGTCCCTGGGGAGGACGTTCACATGGTCTCTGAGAGGGTCTGAAAATCTGATTTTGAACAGTTTCTTGTTAAACTGGATCCGAGATGAAAAACTAATTGTAACTTATATATCTTATCTAAAGTTTTAGATAGTTTACACAACATATCTAGCTGCAAACAGCTTCATAAGTTTATGATTATTTATTCCTGTGATACAATGAGGGCAGCCATGTTCTGTTTGTCACATTGTCACAGGCCTGAGGGCTGGAGATGCTATCCGCTTGCCTGTGTGTAAATTCAGTCCCTTCTCCTCCTCCCCTCTACCTCTGAAATCTCTGGCTAGTAACCTCCTCCTCCTCCTCCTCCTGCCCAGACTGAGCTCCCATAAGCCCTTGCTACAGTGCCAAGGCACAAAAGGAGCTGTGGACGAGGCTTGTTTAGTTTATAGGGAATTAGAGTATTAAAACAAAACAAAAAAAAGTATTTGTCTTGAGGAATGCCCTATAAACTATATGAAAGGAACACAATTATGCAATGAGTAAAAGTTTATCCCGGATCCACTTTAAAGGGAACCTGAGGCAAACCTCAGCTGAAAACTCAGATACTCTCCTAAGCAGAAGGAAAGCATGCCACGCCCCTCCTCCTGACCACCCCAGCTTCCTGAGGCGCTCCAGATCAGAGCCCCACTCCTCTTCATGCACAAGCGCAGCAGTGCCTGAACCACCAGCTACTCCAGATTTACTGCGCAGGGCGCAGGCACAGCCGTATTCACACAGCTGCAGTATAGCCATGCTTGTGCATGAGAAGTATGGTTAAGAAATGAGACTATGATGGTCCAGAGGATGGCGTCAGAAGCCTCTGCAGGATCCAGAGGCTTTTTTCTTAGGTAAGTATGTTTTTTTGACCTTTTCACCTCTTTAAAAATCATGTGGGATGGTGCTAAAATTAACTGAAAGCATCAGAGTGGCGTGATCGCAAAAATCAGTTTGTACTGTTGGAATTTTTCAGATGACAGGTGCATTACTATGTATTGTTTGTTCACACTCTGTTTCAAAGCCAGTAGAAATAATACCTGGTCTAACAGCATTCTCTGGGAAGAGAATTCTGCATAGCAAAACAGCCTAGGCTGTGACATCACTGGGAGGGCGGGTCTGCATAATAAAATACAGCAATATATACATATAGGAAGTGCTTCTGTTGCAGAAACCGGAGGTGGAACACATACACTTGGGGAGAGACAGGTCGGCGGTCATCTGGAAATGAACGCCACTACCTCCGTGCGTCTGATCAAGGCCTTGAGGCCAACATTTTCCAGCATGACCGATTGATGTCTAGTGCAGAAAAAAGGGTCTGGGAAGATCTCAGTTTGAGCTTTAAAATGGTACTAAGCATTGTTTATTTTCAGGGCCCTTTCACACTGACGCGGTGTAGTGAGTCATTTTACCGCCCCTCACCGATGTGCTAATAAAAGCCCATGGGTGCTGTCATACAGCATGTGGTGTGTTGTGCCAGAAGTCACAGATCTACCGTGCAGACAAACCGATGTTACCGTGTGACCTCTGCGGCGGGCCGGAAGTCATGTAAGTCTATGGTGACGCAGGGATTGCCACAATGTTGGCGTTGCGGCGTGCATGCACTTCCGTATCTCTAAAACTGGAAGTAACCACAAGCATCACTTCCTGTTTGGATCCTGGCCAGAAGGGGATTACCGCATACTAACGTGGTAATCCTCGATGCGCTAGGATGTACTGAGGTGCCAGTAGGATAAATCTCAATAAAAACGTTTATAATATCTGCAAAGAATTTGTATGTTCTCTCCGTGTCTGCGTGGGTTTTCTCCGGGCACTCCGGTTTCCTCCCACATTCCAAAAACATACAGATAAGTTAATTGGCTCTCACTAAAATTGGCCCTAGACTACAGTACTTACACTACATAATATAGACATATGGCAATGGTAGGGATTAGATTGTGAGCTCCTTTGAGGGACAGTTAGTGACAAGATATATATATATATATATATATATACACTGTACAGCGCTGCGTAATATGTCGGCGCTATATAAATACTAAATAATAATAATAATAATAATAATATTCGGGCTGCAGTGGTGGACCAGCCAATCCAAAGTAGACACATGTACTGTCGGTATAAATCAGAATCAGAATCCGTTTATTTCGCCAAGCATGATTTGGGTCATGCCCGGAATTGGTTTTAGCAGCACAGAACACCTTAGACTTTGTTTACATAGACACACTGACAGTAGAAGAGAGCAGTAAATACAGCAAAAAAAGTAATCAAAGTAATCATAAAAACAACATGACAGTAAGCAACTCATCAGCAGATACAGAGACATTTCAAGAGGAGCAGCACAGAGAGAAGTAGAACATTAATATTAACACTGGTGTCAGACTACGTAGGTTCCTCCCTGGGTGGGAGTTCAAGAGTCTCACTGCTGTGGGGAAAAAAGTGTCCCTGTGCCTTGATGTCTTGGTGGGGATGGCCCGGAATCTGCGCCCCAACGGGAGCCGTTGGAAGAAGCGATGGCCTGGGTGCGTCGAGTCGTTTGCAATCCTTGTTGCTCTGGAACACCTCCTGGCCTCATGAATGAGATCCAGTGGGGGAAGGGGCTTCCCGATTATTTTCTCTGCAGTTCTGATGACCCTCTGGATTTTGTATCTGTCGCTGGTTGTGGCCCCAGTGTACCAGACGAGGATGGAGGAGCAGAGGACAGACTCGATCGTGGCGGAGTAGAAGAACTTTAGGAGTTCGTGGGCCATACCGAACTTTTTTAGTTGCCGCAGGAAGAAGAGTCTCTGCTGGGCCTTCTTTTGGGTTGAGATGGTGTTGGCTTTCCAGCTCAGATCGTCCGTGATGGTCGTGCCCAGGAGACGGACACTGGTGACTCTACTGACTTCGGACCCATTAATATGGATCGGGGGGGGTGCTCCGCCTTCTGAAGTCAATAACCATTTCCACAGTTTTGGTATTATTGAGCACTAGCTTGTTTTCCTTGCACCATAAAGCAGTAACAATTTATTTATATACGCCCAAGAAAAGTTGCAACGCGTTTCGCAGGCAAAATCCCGCTTCTTCAGGCAATAAATAACAGGAGTGATACACAGCATAGGGTCAAGAACAGGCTTGGCACCTCCTATCCGCAGAGAGCGACGTTTTAATCCTTAGTGGGGACAGGCTTGTTCTCCCCACCTGCCTATTCAGTGGTTGCCTTGGAGGTAACCCTGGTTTGTAAGTATAACACTTACTCTTCATATTGCATCCTCCCTCATCCAATACACACTACACTATATTGGGCTCTCGGTCTCTTTACCCTTTTTATATCTCCACTAATCCTCGATGGACTGTTTGTGCGATGTGGCCCTGCGCTGCACTGCTACACTGACGCCAGTATACAGTCTGAAGCTGGCCTCAGGTGATGATGATGCGTTTCCTGTACACAGTGGTACTGAGCATTGTTTATCTTTTGGTGATGATAATGTGTTTCCTGTACACAGTGGTACTGAGCATTGTTTATCTGCAGGTGATGATGATGCGTTTCCTGTACACAGTGGTACTGAGCATTGTTTATCTTTTGGTGATGATGATGTGTTTCCTGTACACAGTGGTACTGAGCATTGTTTATCTTTTGGTGATGATGATGCGTTTCCTGTACACAGTGGTACTGAGCATTGATTATCTGCAGGTGATGATGATGCGTTTCCTGTACACAGTGGTACTGAGCATTGTTTATCTGCAGGTGATGATGATGCGTTTCCTGTACACAGTGGTACTGAGCATTGTTTATCTTTTGGTGATGATGATGTGTTTCCTGTACACAGTGGTACTGAGCATTGTTTATCTGCAGGTGATGATGATGATGCGTTTCCTGTACACAGTGGTACTGAGCATTGTTTATCTTTTGGTGATGATGATGTGTTTCCTGTACACAGTGGTACTGAGCATTGTTTATCTGCAGGTGATGATGATGCGTTTCCTGTACACAGTGGTACTGAGCATTGTTTATCTGCAGGTGATGATGATGCGTTTCCTGTACACAGTGGTACTGAGCATTGTTTATCTGCAGGTGATGATGATGCGTTTCCTGTACACAGTGGTACTGAGCATTGATTATCTGCAGGTGATGATGATGCGTTTCCTGTACACAGTGGTACTGAGCATTGATTATCTGCAGGTGGTGATGATGCGTTTCCTGTACACAGTGGTACTGAGCATTGATTATCTGCAGGTGATGATGATGATGATGCGTTTCCTGTACACAGTGGTACTGAGCATTGATTATCTGCAGGTGATGATGATGTGTTTCCTGTACACAGTGGTACTGAGCATTGTTTATCTTTCGGTGATGATGATGCGTTTCCTGTACACAGTGGTACTGAGCATTGTTTATCTGCAGGTGATGATGATGCGTTTTTCTGTACACAGTGGTACTGAGCATTGTTTATTTTCAGGTGATGATGATGCGTTTCCTGTACACACGTTACTGTGAATCACCTGTAATTAGCCGTGATTCCTGCTGCGTGTGAATGCCGTCTGTCTGCATGCCATCAGGTGCTGCCAGGACGAGGACACGTTTCCTGAACACCAGCTAGATTAGAATGTGATAATTGTTGTTGTTGTTATAGACTTGTAGAGCAGTGACACGTTTCCCATTCCAAAGGAAACCTCAGCACTCCAATATTCTTCATCTAGATGCTGCCTCTACTTCTACGTAACCTGTGTTTAAAGGACAACTTCAGCGAAAAAAGTAAGTAAATCTGACAGAACGGACTGGTTTTGGACTAGTCTATCTCCTCATAGGGGATTCTCCTCAAGTGGTCCTTTAGGCCTCTTTTCCACAGACAGTTGATGGGCAGTGAAATGCCTCTCAAACTCTGGTAACTGCTCGCCACTGCCTGGTAACTACTCACTGTTGCCTGGTAACTGCTTGCTGAGCACACAGTTCAACTGTCCATGGAAAAGAGGCCTCAGGGACAGGGATTCCAAATTTACAGATAGATATTCCATAACCGATTCAGCTGACATAGCTGCTTGCCTGCTTCTGCAGAAAGGAAGAGGTTCTGTCTAAACACTTCTGTTGACAAACTGCGATTCTCAGGTTTGTTTATTACAGTAACGGTGTCATGACCTTTTGGGGTGCTTTCCAGAGTTTACAGGTGTCCCCCCAACACTCACAGACTGCGGTTTGGCGATCAGACATGATGGTTTTACAACAATCGGTCATCGGTGATCAGGAACGATTGGTTTTTGGATGATTAGGTGCGGAATAACGCCAAGCTGACCAACTGTTTGTCACAGTGGAACTGAAGAGAGTAGAGTAGAGGCACTAAGATTGCACTTATTGTACCTTTTAACCTTTCGGAGTTACAGTGGGGGCGAAGAGAGCCTGACAGCTGTTTCGCTTATACAAAGCTTCCTCAGAGGCTACAAAGATATCTTTGTAGCCTCTGAGAAAGCTTTGGCGTAATTCTCAGTATCTGCTCTTATTCTGTATGTATGGAGGCTGCACAGTAGCACTTCTCTTGTCCTGTATGTTGGGTGTAATTCTCAGTATCTGCTCTTATTCTGTATGTATGGAGGCTGCACAGTAGCACTTCTCTTGTCCTGTATGCTGGGTGTAATCCTCAGTATCTGCTCTTACTCTGTATGTATGGAGGCTGCACAGTAACACTTCTCTTGTCCTGTATCCCGGGTGTAATTCTCAGTGTCTTATTCTGGATGTATGGAGACTACACAGTAGCACTTCTCTTGTCCTGTATGTTGGGTGTAATTCTCTGTATCTGCTCTTATTCTGGATGTATGGGCAATGCACCTTACTGCTTCTCAGTATAGCTTGTACAGCAGCGATACTCTAGTACTGTAGTTGGGTGTAGCTCTCAGTAGTGGCTGCTGTGATTGGCTGGTGATTATTTCGGCTGCGCACCTGTTGGTGGAGACAGACTCTGGTTATCCTCAGGCAGTACAGACTTCATATCTGAGGACACAGATCATCTGGGGTTAGAGGAAGACGAGAAATACCTGGCTGGGAGATAAGAGGAGTGTACTGATCTCAACACTACTGAGAGTGAGTATAGGAGTAACACAGAGCCGGCCCGGGTATTACGGGTGGAGAACTGCCGCTACTTGTACGTGACGCCTGGCACAGGTACTAGGAGTGGGTGCAATGGATGGAGGATGGGCAACTTTGTTTGACTCTTTCACCCTCTCTCTGTTTCCCATAATCTGTTTCCTTCCACCCTGACTAATCTCTCTCTCTCTCTCTCTCTCTCTCTCTCTCTCTCTCTCTCTCTCTCTCTCTCCCCACCCCCCACTGCTGTCTCTCTCTGCCTTTTCCCCTTCCTGCTTTCTCTGCCTCTGTCCCCCCCCTTTGCAGTGCCTCCCTGCCCCCCTATGTACTTTCTCTGCCTTCTCCCACCCTTCTCCTTGTGGTCTCTCTCTCCTCCCCCTCCCCCCTTTTATTACTGCACTTATTATACTGATCCCCAATTTAGCCTTTATTCAAGAGCCAAGGAGGGAGGTACTTTTTCACCCCGCCAACTGGACCCTGGTCTGCCTAAATTACTCCCCCCCCCCCCCCCCCCCCCCCCGTTTCTCTCTTCTCTCTCCCTCTCCTCTCCAAAAAAGCTTTATTGGCAGGACCAAATACATTTAGCATTGCCAAAACATTAACATTGGGGGGGGGGGGGGGGATTGTGGGAATAAGGGAAGGATATAGGTATACAGTCCATATGAGTGTGGAGAATGTAATGGAAGGTATGGGGAGATGAGATATATAGTCCATATGGGTCTCTCTCTCTCTCTCTCTCTCTCTCTCTCTCCCTCTCCCTCTCCTGTATTCTCCAAATCCAAAAAAGCTTTATTGGCAGGACCAAATACATTTAGCATTGCCAAAGCCAAACAAGACATTAACGGGAGGGGGAGGGGAGGATTCAGGCTCTCTCCCTCTCTCCCCAGCTCCTGTATTTTCTCTCTCTCCCCCTGTCCTGTAGGCATTTTTCCTGCCAGCCATGTTTCCCGTCCTCTAGCGTCAGAGAGCCGCAGTGACACGCTCTACACGTCACTGTTGTTTATCAGAGCTGCAGCACGTGCGTTGTGTCACTGTGCCGCCAGGCTGGATGCCCGCACACCGTGTGCTAGAGTAAATCACAGCCTGGCGATCTCTGGGAAAAGCTAAGAATAACCTGTTTATATCGGATTATCACCAGGAACTTAATGGAGCGCTGAGAATTTGTGTCCTCAGAAATCTGCTTCAATCTTGTATAGAGAGACGCAGATGAAGAGCCCAGCTGTGCCCAGTGCCAGCGACTCATTCATAGAATGCAGTCAATTATTCAGGACAGCCACTTTTACGCTAATTATCCTGGCTTCATCATCAGAAATCCTTCCTATAGCTACAGTATGTAGTGCTGTACATTGGTATGTAGCCCCACCCTCCCAGTGATGTCACAGCCTTGGCTGTTTAGCTATTTCGAATTCTCCTCCCAGAGCATGCTGGGAGGCCTGGCATTATGTTCACTGGCTTTGGAATCCTCAAACATTCCGCAGAGATCCCCTGCCAGCAGTAAAGATGTCGGCAGCTGTGATACATTTCAGAATGTGAATTGGGGTGAGGAAAGATTTCCTACGCAGGCGCAGCGTAGTATATCCAGGTCGGAGGTCACCGGCCAGGAAGAGGATCCGCATAGCTCCCCATACACACATTAGGCATCCCCCCTTTTTTTATTTTTTTTTATTTAGCGCTAAGGTATCCTTTAAGTTGAATTACTGAAATAAATTGACTTTTGCATGATATTCATATTTTTTTTCGAGTTTCACCTGTAGACCATTCTTTGTACATGAGAGCCATTGCTGGTCGTTATCTTTTCACATCGTTCAACTGTTGTTGTTTTTGCTTTTATTTTATTCATCAAATGCTTAAAGAGGAACTCCAGCCTAAACAAACATAGTCATTAAGTTACATTAGTTATGTTAATTAAAATAGATAGGTAATATAATCTCTTACCCACCCATGTTTGTGATTTCATGATGGCAGCCATCTTTTTGGTTGAAAGGAGGTGACAAGGAGCATGAGACACAGTTCCAACTGTCCTGTGTCCTGAGCACCTCTCCCAGCTGCGCGCACCAGGCAACAACCACAACATCAGAAATCCCATCATGCTTTGCACAGCATCAGGGGAAAAATGCCCGGGCAGATTTCCTTGATGTGGCGGAGCTTAGCTTCTGTGCAGCTAAAAATGAGGCTTGGGTAAGAAAAACAAAGTGCCTTTTCAGTGCTGCTGAGTAGATTTTTAGTCTGGAGGTTCACTTTAAGTTACCTATCATGGATTTTTCTTTCCAGTGACTTTTTTGTTTAGTGCGTTTATCAGGCTTTAGGTTAGAAGATTATAGAAATCTTACATTGACTTACTAATCTCTTCCTGTTTACAATAATAAAGCCTCTCAAAACTTTACGCCATCCTAGCGTTGCACTCATCCTATACAGACCCGACTACTCCAACAGATTAGCCTCTCCCCAGCCCCGCCTTCTGTGTGTGGAAAGGTTCATTGACCACTCTTCTTTCTCAGATGATTCTCCTCTTTCAGTCCCTCCCTTGGCTGCCTGTCAAAGTTCAAGCTTCCAACTCTTACTGTACCTACAAAACTCTGTAATATGTCTCCTCCATTGGCTGCACCCATTTCAAGATGCCACCCTGTGCACTTGTGAAGCCTACTCTTATCCACTCTAGTCATCTTGTCTCACTTCTGCCTTCAGAATTTCTCACAAGCTTCTACTCTGTTTTGGAACTCTCTTTCACAATCTGTCCCTTGAAGTTTTCAAATGCAGCCCGATGACTCAGTGCACACGACACTGCAGTCACAACTTGGGCAATCTGCTATGGGGGCAGCACAGTGGCGTAGTGGTTGGCTCTCTCACCTAGCAGCACTGGGTCCCGGGTTCAAATCACAGCCAGGGCACTATCTGCATGGAGTTTGTATGTTCTCCCCTTGTCTGCAATGGGTTTCCTCCGGGTACTCCAGTTTCCTCCCATGTCCTAAAAACATACAGATAAGTTAATTAGCTTCCCTCTAAAAATTGGCCCTAGGCTATGATACACTACATGATACATACATAGACCTATGACTATGAAAGGGATTAGAGTGTGAGCCCCTCTGAGGGACTGTTAAGTGACAAGACTATGTACTCTGTACAGCACTGCGAAAAAGGTCGATGTTCTATAAATGCTAATTAATAGTAAAAATATGTCCATTCCGTTCCAGCCTTGGTTGGTGTCCATCGGACAGCAAGCAAGACTATAGCGGACATGTCCACAATTTGTCCACTGTGACGAATTGTCCATACAGGATAGGAAACGCACAGGTGGGCGGAGCCTCAGCTCGAGTGATGCATTACACTACATAACAACTTTCATGGCCGGCTTTCTGGTGATAATACCAGCAGATATTACTGGTATTATCAACAGCAGATTTTGCTGACATTCACCTCGTTCTTGTATTGTGATTGGGTACTTGGTTAGATCTATCCATTCTTGCACTAATTCACTAAGTGACCTTGCTATATCGCGCAATCGGGATGAATGGCATATACAGTGGTTTGCAAAACTATTCCGCCCCCTTGAAGTTTTCCACCACTTTGTATTGGTCTTTCATGTGGAATTCCAATAAATTGATGCATGTTTGTGGCAGTAATGTGACAAGATGTGGAAAACTTCAAGGGGGCCGAATACTTTTGCAAACCACTGTATAACTTTGATATTCTATTGCGGGGAACCCTTGAAGCATAATCATGGTGAATATAACTTTTGCAGTTGCTTCGCTGCTGCTCTATCGCCCTATGAGAGTGTAAAGGCCCATACACACGTCGGATTTTCGTGAACGACGGGTCGTTTGAACGTCCCGTCGTTCAGTCATTTGCCTGCTAGATCGGGCATGTGTACAGACTGTCGTTCGCGTGATAAGTGCAAACTCACTCTTATCACGCAAACGACAGTCTGTACACACGCCCGATTTAGCGGGCGAACAACGACGGGACGTTGAAACGACCCGTCATTCACGGAAATCCGACGTGTGTATGGGCCTTAAGTGTGAAAAGTATGAAAGTGTGTGATATGCCGCCTTAAAGAGGCCATACACTGGTCGATTTGCCATCAGATCGACCAACAGATAGATTCCTCTCTGATCGAATCTGATCAGAGAGGGATCGTATGGCTGCCTTTACTGCAAACAGATTGTGAATCGATTTCACTATGAAACCGATTCACAATCTGTGGAGCTGCCGCTAATCTCTCCCTCCCCCCCCCCCCCCCTCCCCGCATACATTACCTGATCCAGTTGGCTCGAGTCCCCCGGCCTCCGCTGTCTTTTCTCCGCTCTGGGCTCCAGGGCTACAGCTTCACTTTACTTCCTGCCGGGGGAAGTTTAAACAGTAGAGGGCGCTCTACTGTTTAAACGTCCTGTCGGGACAGGAAGTGAGTGAAGCCAGCCAGAGCCCAGCGCGGAGAAGGGACAGCGGCGATCAGGGGACTCGGAAGAGGTAATGTATTGCTGCTAGCGTCGGTCATCGGACATTCGAACGCCGTTATCGACGTACCCCCGACCCGCCGGCAATCAAGCAAAGTCTTCTACACGGACGGATTGACGGGAACGATCGTTCGGTCAACGTATACGCAAAGATTACCCAGCAGATTCGATCACAGTGATCGCTGCGCAGCATGTTAGCTTTTCCATGCATTTTTGCATGGCCCTCTTGTTTTTAAAGCGGACCCAAACCAAACATTTTTTTAACCTCCTTGCTGGTCTAATTCCCGCCGGCAAGGAGGCAGCGCAGCACTTTTTTTTTATTTTTTCAATTCAGGGCTCGCTACATGATAGCCGCAGAGCGGCGGCATCCCCTCACCCACTCCGATCGCCTCTGGCGATCAGAGTAAGCAGGAAATTCCGTTCAGAACAGGATTTCCTGCAGGGCTCCCCCGGTCGCCATGGCGACGGGGCGTGGATGACGTCTTCGGGAATCCCGATCCACCCCTCAGCGCTGCCTGGCACTGATTGGCCAGGCTGCGCAAGGGTCTGGGGGGCTGCGGCGCGGCGGGTAGCGGCGAATCGGCGGGTAGCGGCGGCGATCGCATACTACACGCAGCTAGCAAAGTGCTAGCTGCGTGTAGCAAAAAAAAAATTATGCAAATCGGCCCAGCGGGGCCTGAGAAATCCTCCTGCGCAGGTTACCCCGAGCTGAGCTCGGGATAACCGGCAAGGAGGTTAATTCAAAATATTTAGTTTCACCACTCTGACACATACAAATATAAATAAACACTCCTTCAAGCCTATGAGCATTTCAGTGCATGCTTTTCACCCTTCTCTTTTCATAACTAGGGTTATACAGGTGGCAGCCATTAGCAATTCCTCCTTTGCCAGACACCTCCTACTCCACCAGTCTGCCGGATTATTTCCCGGCAATATGAAAGGAAGGGAGGGGTTCCTCCAATAAATGTAAAATATTTTATATTTGTCATCATGCAGCTGAAAAAGGCTGCTATTTATTATTATAATTTAGAAAATAGATTTTTTTCTGAAATCTTGTATTTTTAATTCGGGTCCACTTTAACTAATTTTGGCAGACAATTGCATGCAGTGTGCACTTTTTATTTATTTATTTATTTTTTTCCAATAAACTTATCTCAGCCAGGGGCGTTGCAAGGATCCAATAAGAACCGGGGCACTTTTGGGCACTCCAGGTGGAAAATAGGTGTGGCCATGCACCAGAATGTGGGTGTGGTCATGGATGGAGCCAAATTTACATGAAATTAACAGTGGTCCAAGTAGGCCTGCCCAGCAAAATGTTGGATGAAGCATACCCCGACTGATGCACCACAGCTCCCAGCATGCCCGCAATTGAGACAACACAGCTGCCAGGGGGACATCCGGGGCACCCCAGAATAGATCCGGGGCACCCCAGAATAGATCCGGGGCATGTGCCACTGATCTTTGGGGCTAGTAACACCCCTGATCTTAGCCCTTTTTTTTTTTTTTTTTTTTTTTTTTTTTTTTGAGCAGAGAACCTTTTTGTTTTATTTTAATATTGTTCCATTTTGGGTGGGAGGTCTGGATAGGTCATGCAGGAAGGGACTCTGCATTCGGGCACAATGAGCATGTAGAGAATGGACATGTCTGCATGGATCCTTTAGATCAGTGTTTCTCAACATTTTATTGGCATGTACCCCCTTTTAAAACTCTGTACTCACCAAGTACCCCCTAGCATAGTAAATATTATTACAAGTACCCCTTGACAAATATATATTTAATCGTAGTACCTTATAACTGGTTCTAAACAATTTCCAAGCATTTACTATTGCTTTTAATTAGCTAAAATACTAATTTGGTGTTGTTAAAATAAGATTTATCATTTTTCTAAAACTCTATATTTGTTCTTGGTTAAGTATATAAAGCCCGAGTACCCCCTGGAACCATCAGAAGTACCCCCTGGGGTACACGTACCACACGTTGAGAACCTAGGCTTTAGATAACATAGAATACATCATCTTGTCCTTTCGTCTGTTGGCGTCCGTCGCAGAAAACGGACAGATTTGTAGTAGAGAATGAAATTGGCTTGAAACTTACCTCTTCAGGCAGGCATATAATCCACTCTTCCAGAAAAACCGAGCAGGTTGGGACTCAGTGTCGTGTTTGCCACAGCAATAAGATCTGCTTCCTGTGTTGATCGGAGGTGTAGAAAACCAACGGGTATCTTTTTCTACACATGTAGGAACCGAGCCTTCCCTTCTGCTGTCGTTGAGTATGTAACGGGTCATATTGTGTAATGATGTTGGTGGATCTGATTGGCTCACCCCCTCTGCTTTTCTCCTTTGTGGAACAGGCGATACTATGTAATGAGTATAGACTATGGCCTGGTGCAAACCAAAGGAGTTTTTCTGAGCGTTTTGAGTTTTTAAATCTGCTGCTAATGTTATCCTATGTGTCTGTGCACACTGAAGCAATGAGGTTTTGTAAAAAAAAAAAACCCATAGCATTACATTGGGAAGAGCTTATGAAACCTCTAGCGCCCAAACGTTAGAGGGTTCAAAAGCTCCAGTGTGCACAGAGACATAGGATAACATTAGCAGCAGATTTAAAAACTCAAAAACGCTCTTAAAAACTCCTCTCGTGTGCACCAGGCCTAAGAGTTGTTGGATTTCTTGTAATGTGGCTGGATGGTGTACTGGTTAAGGGCTCTGCCTCTGACACGGGAGACCAGGGTTCGAATCTAGGCTCTGCCTGTTCAGTAAGCCAGCACCTATTCAGCAGGAGACCTTAGGCAAGTCTCCCTAACACTGCTACTGCCTATAGAGCGTGTCCTAGTGGCTGCAGCTCTGGCGCTTTGAGTCCGCCAGGAGAAAAGCGCTATATAAGAGTTTTGTGTTTTTGTCCTCTACTATGGACAGCGTCCTATTGGGTAGTGAGTATAGATGATGTGCTGGTGGGTCTGGTTGTCTCACCCTCTTCTTTTTTCCCTTGTGGAATAGGCAATATTGCGTGTAATAAATCTTTGTTGGTTGCTATGGGCAACACTACACCTTTGTTCGGCACCATATCACAGGGAGTGTGATAACTCGACTCTCCTCACAGCAACCACATAGGAGATAGAACTTCTTAGACGTCGTCAAAGTTTCAGGAGTTTATTCAGTAAACAGATATACAGATGCTTATCTCTACATGTTCGTTACACCTCAGCGAAGCAATTGGTCTGTAGTAAGTCCTCTTTGCGTTACAGGCTCTTGGTCCATTCCTTTTGAATGGCAACCAGGCTTTCTCTTATGTTACATCTATACTACGTTACACTTAGGCCTACATACAGCATACAGTTAGATAAGATGACAAGACATTACAAAAAGATTAGAAAGTGGAAGTCATCAGCCAGAACTCAGAAGCCCCCCGGGAGCTCGTTAGCTCTATTTATACTAAACTCTAAAGAGTTAAATGTGACCTCATCTGAGCAGTAACGGATCACTAACTCATCGCCTGCTATTGGCTGACAAGACCCCGTGATATCATGACAAGCACCGTTTTTACTGCGCATGCCCTGGAAAATTCCATTTTCCAAGGACCTGTGACTTTGTTCTGATGAGGACCTTTTCTTTACCTTTAGGAAATATGAAAACACTCGATGTTTACAGAAACAGACTGCCTCTCTGTCTGACCATGGTGGCTAGATAAGCCCTCTGGCCTTGTATAGGCAGAAACACACTGTTCTGCAGTGATTCTAGAAATGCTCCTTAAAGGTATACTCTGCAAGTCAAGTCTTTTAACTAAAGTCAGTTAAAGTTACTGAGGCCTACGAATTCATATAATCAAATTCTAACATTGTGTACTGAGTATAGATTATGAGTTGTTGGGTTTCTTGTCCTCTACTATGGACAACGTGATATTGGGTAATGAGTATAGATGTGTTGGTGGGTCTGGTTGCCTCACCCTCTGCTCTCCTCCATTATGGAAGGCATATCATCTGATAATGAGTATAGATGTCTTGGTGGGTCTTGTTGTCTCACTCTCTGCTGACCACCAGTATGGAAGAAATTATATCGGGTAATGAGTATGGATGATGTGTTGGTGGTTATGGTTGTCTCACCTTTTGATGTTTACCAGTATGGTAGACGTGATATCGGGTAATGATTATGGATGATGTGTTGGAGGGTGTGGTTGTCTCACCTTCTGGAGTTCTCCTGTATGGAAGGCATGATATTGGGTAATGAGCATACATGTGTTGGTGGGTCTGGTTGCCTCACACTCTGCTATCCACCAGTGTGGAGGGCGTGATTATTGGGTAATGAGTATAGATGATGTGTTGGTGGGTGTGGTTGTATCACCTTCTGCTGTCCTCCAGAATGGAAGGTGTGATATTGGGTAATGAGCATACATGTGGTGTTGGGTCTAGTTATCTCACCCACTTGCTGTCCTTTGACCTAGAATAAGTAATACTGGGTAATGGCTATAGAAACACTGGGTGAAATCTATAGATATGTTAGTAGACCTGATCTCAGACTTTGCTTTTCTTCAGGTCACAGCGGGGTAGCTGAGGGGACAATGCCCTGACAATGGAGGCCCAGGAACAATATCGGGAGTATCAGAGGCTCCAGGACTTTGAGGAAGATTCTCCTCCCGGAGAGGAGGACCTGCTGGTACATGTGCCGGAGGCTGTGAAAGGTAAGTGCCAAGACTCCACCCAACACTAACTGCTTGCTGATTAGTTCAGTAGCTTCTTATGTGTATATATTTCCAGTGTCAGAATATCTCTATGCAAATGGTGTTAGTTTCCTCCTTCATGTCTTCTGCTTTGTGCAAAGCAAATATTTGCGAGTGACAGGGGAGGAATCCAGCTGTTATGGTGTAAGCTTCTTCTCAAAGAAGCAGAGACACAAACTGCTACAAGGAACTATCTCCACTCTGAAGGAAAGGGAAATCTCGCTATCGTGGGAGAGGAGTAGGCAAAGACTACTGCAGGGAAATCTCATGAGTGTGTTGGAAGGGAATGATATCCAAACAATAATGAGTTTTCTCTACATTAGAGGGTGGAGGGATGGAAATACAAACTATTGGAAGGCCGTCTCACCATTGTGAGAGGGGAGAAGCAGTAGCGTACCTCCGGCATTTGACACCAGGTGCTGCGTATTAAGACACCCCCCCCCCCCCCCCAAAAAAAAAGGAAAGGAGCGAGTGCGGCAAACTAAGTGTGCCACGGCAGGTAATGCCAGGTATAGGTGCCCCCAGTATAGGTAATCTAGTTTCCCCAGTATATGTAATAAAGTTGCCCCCAGTATAGATAGCTAGTATAGTTGCCCCCAATATAGGTAGTATAGCTGCCCCAGTATAGGTAGCTATTATAGTTGCCCCCAGTATAGGAAAGTATAGTTGTCCGTAGTATAGTTGCCCCAGTATAGATAATATAGTTGCCTGTAGGTAGCATAGTTGCCCCCCGGAGGGGGAAGCCATGCTAGGAGTGGCAGAGGGGAGGGGGGCCAGAACCCCTCCTCCCTCACTTGAGTCCCCTCCTTCTGCTCTTTTGGCGACACCCCCTGCCTGTCAGTCACCCGGAGCCCCACCCCCCTCTGTGCCCAATGATTGGAACGTCACTGGGGAGGAGAAACACAAACTGCTGTTGGGAAGTGTGACCATAGAGGAGGAGACACAAATTGTAGAGGAGAAATGTAGCTTTTGTGGCATAGAAGAAACTAGTGGATAAACCCGGTCGCTTTATATCCAGTTCTGTTCCCTTAGCTCTTGATCCAGTCTGGTCAGTGGGTTGAATGAAGGTCTCCAGCAGATTGTGTTTTTTTTGTTTTTGGTTTTTTTTGTGTCTTAAAATTGGGTGAATTGAGTGGGATTATGAGTATCTGGGGTTCTGCTGAACATGAGTGTGAAGGATTGTGGGTAATTTGGGCCTCAGGCCCCAGTGTGAGGGTTGAGTTAGTACACCGATGTATTATGAAATAGTGCCATGCGTAAGATATTGATGTAAAAGTAATTTACACACACACACCGAGGCTCTCCCAGTAAATTCGAGAAGGTTTGGGGTAATTGCTTATCTGCTTATGATTATGTAGATCCAGATTTGATTATGGACCAGATTCTTTCCAATATCAGTGGGTCCAGAAGAGCTTCTGGTGCTGAATGATTTTCGTGGTCCTTTTGGTGCAGTTTGGCTACTCCACCTTTGATTGTTTCCCCATTGGTATTACAGACCGAAGACAGGGTTTTGTTTTGGAGGGAGGGTCTCTGTAGAATATTTTACACTAGAATTCTGGTATGTTCATTTGGTTATGTGGCCTTTAATGTCATTTTGTATTTCGATCTTTTGCTTGACACGATGTGACTGTATCTTGATTGTTGTGCGCATTGACTTGTGCACAATTTTCTATGTGGAATCGTTTAAAAAAACATTTTTTCTTGATTTAAAAAAAAGATTTTGATGTTACCAAATGTCCGAAGACGTAACAACAAAAGTAGTTTCGGTGATACCTTTAATGACTAACTTTACAAGATTTCTTTGCAAGCTTTCGAAAGTTTCTTCTTCAGGCATGTTACAGGACTGGATCAGAACCATACAAAGTACTGTCACATACACAGGCTTTATATATGGTTTTGTAGAGTATACTGCAATCAGACCTTATGTTAGTCTTCCCCTAAAGTAAATGATATCATCAAAGCTTAGATCTATTTCGCCCTCCTACCTGAAACCGCATTACTACATGTAGGTGTTAACTCAGCACCAACAAAAATTAAGATAGCCCTATCCCATTTACTTTGTGCCACCCGCCAAGCCCTTCTCCAAAAGTGGAACTCACCTGACATTCCTAAACCTGACAAAATTATCAACCTAGCTCTCAATAATATAAAAATGGAGAGCCTCTCCTATAAAAAAAAGTGATTTTTATCCCTACACTGAGCATTATATCCAACCTTATGTCATCCCTCCCCACTTAGGCCATAGGGTATTTACGTATTAACCTGTTCTCCACCCGCAAAATTCAGAATTCGTCCAACTTAAAGCCCATTTAGACCACCTGAAATGTACTACAGCTTAACCAAGCTGACTAACCTTCCTCCGATACAACTCCCCCTTCAGAGCGTTAACTGCTTCAATTTTCCCCCAATTAAATCTGTAGGTAGTCGGCACTGCCCCTACAGAGATTGATACCTCGCCTGACCCTCGCAATTCCCAGATGATTGGAATTCTGTCCAATCCCTGTTGCCTTTTAAATAGCTCTGACTCCCGACCCCCCCCCCCCCCTCCTTTCCCAACGAAACAGCCAGACCCCTCAACTTGGTTGTTTAAAGAAAACTACAGTACAACTCTCCTCAATATATCTGTGTACAGTTACCTATTATCTGATAGAATTGTTGAAAAATTACTTGCCAATGGTTGTGTACTCTACCTTACCTCTTACGATGTTCATTGTATGTTAAATTTCAATAAAAATTAACTGGGGGTGGGGGGGTTAAAGGTTAGATCTATTCACTCTAAAGGCTCTATAACATGAGGTCAGATTGCAGTATACGCTACAAAAGCATATATAAAGCCTGTGTATGTGACAGTACTTTGTATGGTTCTGTAACATGCATGATAAAAGAAACTTAAAGTTTCGAAAGCCTGCGAAGAAATCTTGCACAGTTAGGCCTCAATTCACTAAACTTATCTCCTGTCTTTAATAACTCTTCTAGAGTTGTTACCATGGTGATAAGGCATGTAGTATTCAGGAAACATTTTACCTCAGGCAAGCCTAAAGTTAACTCTTCTGTCTTTAAATTAACTCTCCAATCCTTAAAATAACTCCAGAGTTAAAGACAGGCTGTTAATTAGCTGCATGTGAAAATAACTACAGAGGAGGTAAATTAACTACAGGAGAGGTAACTTAAGGAATGAAGAGGTAAGATAACTCTCTCACATGTGGAGGTAAGTTTTTTTCTCTTGCCTTATTATCTCCAGCATGATCTTAGTGAATTGAGGCCTTTGTCATTAAAGGTATCTCCTAATGTCTTCAGATTCTCTCCATGACTAATACCGGACCGCACGCAACTGGTAACCAAATGTGTCTCCTCTCTGTCCTTTGCAGATTCCTGGCATCACATCAAGAACCTGGACAATTTCTTCACTAAGATATCCTTTCCAGTTACTGATCCTGGCCAACACATGGCACATCTTCCAATAAACTGGGGTGATGAGCCAAAAGTCCTCCTGATTGGCTGACTCCTCCCAAGAGGCAGAATTTGAGCTTGGCAAATCACAAGTTGTACAGATGATGCAGTTACCCAGCAACTGTGTTAACTGTTCAGTGATTTACTAGCCTCAATATACAGCTCCTGAATGGTTGCAATTACCTTTTTTAGCTAAATTTCGAGAGACCTTCTTTGGTCTGATATGAGCAAGGACCCAGGTGGATGAAAACTTTTTTGCACCTCAATAGCATACATATATTCCAGGTTTGCTTATTATGCCATCCAGGCCTGGAGATTGTTTCTAAATAAAGCCCAGCATGTCCATAACTTAGAGGTTAAGTTCCTCTGGCCATTCCCTACCTGTCACCTGGAGGAGATGTGCCATAGGGAGATGGAAGGATTGATGGGGTGGTTGGGTGTGTGAGGATCAAGAGAGGTGACACGAGGTTGGTGGGATAGGTGAGTGGTGGGTGGAAAGGTGCAGGAAGAGGTAGAGGAATAGCTGAGGGGTGGGTAAAACGGCAGCATAAAGAAGAGTGGAAACAGAGAGAGGCTTGCGGGTGGGGCAGCAGTCATGGGGTGACTCGGGAAGGAGGATAGAGAGACACAGAGAGAAGACGGTCAGCTGCATTTGTGTGAGGAGTGGATAAAGTGACCTTGATGTAATAAAGACACAGGAGGAGGGCAGGAGTCCAATATAGTCTTAGTCAATTGAGAGAAAGTGTGTAACACCAAGGTACTCACAAACCCAGGTTGCCAGCGGCAATCGCCTTCAGCGCATGAGAGGAACACCCGTCCCGCACTCAGGTAGGTGAATGAACTCTTATGGGACTGGTCGCTCTCTCTAAAAGACTGAGACGAATGTCTCGTCCCTCCAGAGAAGGTTGAACAACTGTGAACAAGGAGGAAGTGGGCGGCCAATAGAATGTAAAGAATATATTGTCCGGAGGAAGTGGGCATTTAGCTCACGAAACACGTCTTTTTGTACAATAAATTTAATTTTGAGAACGCAAGCTTAGACTTCCATCCTAGGTAAGTCAGTACTTGCAGTACAGTCTGTATGCATGTTAGATTAGTTTGGCTCTGTAATATTACCAAGCTGACACATCATTGCATTCCAGCGTTCTGGAGGCGCTTTCAGCTGACAGGGACAACAAAAGGGACAATTTGCATATTCAGCAGAGATGCACCGTGGGAGATATCATATGCTCACTCCAATCTGGATTATCGCACATACCTTCTGTCTTAAGAAGGCGAACTTCTGTATGCTCTTTAAGTATCCCATGTTGTCCCCCTTGACCTCGGGCTGCACATATATCACTTCCATCAGAAGAATGGCTTTGCCTGCATGGTGCTCTCTGACTTCTTTGAACTTGTGTAAGTAGAATCCTCCTCCGCTTTCTGGGACTGTCTGATCTGTGTTGTGCAGGTTGGAAGGAGTTGGTGAGATTATACCATTGTGGTCAGTGTTCTCTCTCTGTTCTTCTCGTCTCTGCAGCCAGTTCCTCTTCGTGGTCACCTTCACCACCTTCCTGTTCCATTGTGTGGAATACGATGTCCTCTTCGCCAATAAACCCGTCAATCACACGCATTCGGGGGTCGGTCCCGAGCGTAACAAGGTGACGCTAACGGATGCCATCCTGTCTGCCCAGCAGTGCGCCCTCCAGTGAGTGTGAGAGGAATGAGGGGACATCAGTGTGTATTCAAAATAATGCATTGGACCTTCTGCCTTAGCAGCCCAGATACAGAGATCTGGGCAGGGCCGCCTGGTGCCCCTCCTGTCCACAATTGTGGTTTATCCTGTACACTCAGAGAGGCTGAGAGGCCATCTGGTGGCCACAGGTGGGGTGTTCGTCATCACAGCCATAGACTGATGACCACAACCCCGTCATCAGAATTTGTACCTCCTGGCTTCTATGGGTTGACAGATCTCTGTATGTTGACATTTTAGGAAGGGGGGCCAATCTCATTCTTCATGTACCTTGGGGGGGAGGGGGTTACAAACAAGTAACTGTACTAATGTGTGTAAAAACTATTATATGTCAAGATTGATGCTGGGCCCAATCGGTAGTTTCTTTTAACTGGCTGGTTAGGCGTGGCCAATAGTGTGCAGTGCTATATTTAGTGTAGCAAGGTTTTAGTGTCCACATAGGTGTGATAAATTTGCCATGTGGTCCTTGTAAGAATCTGTGAGATTCTTGTAATGTAAAACCACCATTTAAGAACCAATGTTTCAGCAGAAGACTATATCCAGAGTTCTCCTTTAACCATTTCAGCCCCCGGGTATTTTTCACCTTATGCATCAGAACCATTTTCACCTACTATTCATTTATTAATAACTTTATCGCTACTTATCACAAAGAATTGATCAATATCATTTTTTCCCGCCACCAATTAGGCTTTCTTTGGGTGGTACATTTTGCTAAGAATTATTTTTTTCTAAATGCATTTTAACAGGAATATTAAGAAAAAAATTGAAATTCCGTCCATTATAGCTTTAAAATATTACATGCTACCATAATTAATACCTATGTATTTTCTTTGCCCATTTGTCCCGGTTATTACACCATTTAAATTATGTCCCTATCACAATGTATAGCACCAATATTTTAATTGGAAATAAAGGTGCATTTTTTCAGTTTTGCGTCCGTCACTATTTTCAAGCTTATCATTTAAAAACATGCTTGTAATATACCCTCTTCACATGCATATTAAAAAAGTTCAGCCTCTTAGGTAACTGTTTTTTTTTTTGTTTTTTTTTCATAGAGAAAATTTTATTTGAGAAATTTTTGGTGTGGGAGGTAAACAGTTAGCTTTAAATGTAATAATGTGTGCTTATTTTATAAAAAAAATGTATGTAGATGTAGTTTTACTATTTGGCCACAAGGTGGCCACAGTGAATTATTATTATTATTATTATTATATTTTTTTATTTTCTTTTTTCAGTCCTGGAAGCTTCCAGGAAGTATAAGTGGATGGGAGACTTTGTTTTTCTTTCTCAGAAAGACTTTGGCTTCTGAAAAGAAGCCGTCTGTCTTTCTACCGGGGACTCAGATCAATGAATGGGAACTACGGTATGTTCCCATTCCTTGATCTCCGGGCTAACGAGGGGTGGTGGGGGGGGTGGACAGAAGAGCATGCAGCACTGCAGCAGCCCCCTGGACGTGACAATCGCGTCCAGGTGGCATAAATGGTTAAAAGACCTCTGTCGCGAAAATCTTCAAATTTAGAATAAATGTAAACACCTAAAAATAAGAACGTTTCTTCCAGAGTAAAATCTGCCATAAATTCCTTTTCTCGTATGTTGCTGTCACTTACAATAAGTAGTAGAAAGCTGACATTACCGACAGGTTTTGGACTAGCCTATCTTCTCATGGGGGTTTCTCAGAGTTTTCTTTATTTTTAAAAGCACTTACTGAATGGCAGTTGCTCCGGTGCGCAGGGAGGCTGGCCAGCATCATAGTATAAATCTTTTTCAGGGAATGTCTTTATAAAGAACTAGGCCTAAGGCCCGTTTAAATTCCACACTGCTCTCACTCCCCCTTTCATTCGCTGCACGCGCCCGCCCCCTTCTGGACCCGTCCTCCTCTGCTGCGCGTCATTTCCCCCAGCTCTCGGCAGTGTCTCTGCATCCCTGCACATGCACATAACAGAAAATGCACTGACAGAGGGACATGGGATGCAGAGACACTTGCTTATTGTTAGGTAGGATAAAGGCCATGCAGAGAATCCCCTATGAAGAGTGTGTGTGTGTGTGTGGGGGGGGGGGGGGGGGGGGGTGATCTGAGGTCAGCTGGCTCAGGAACCCGAGGGGGGGGGGGGGGCTTTGGAGGGGTGAATCTGCTGCCGGGGGAGATGTCAGGGCTCCATTGTAGCTAGAACTGGCCTACTGTTTGTGTGTATTCTGCGTGCCCCTCACCCATGATCTGCTCTCTCACTGGCTTGTGTGCACAGGATTCGCGCCAGCGGTTGGATCATCTTCCTGCTGGTGATGGCGGCCATCTTCTGGCTCTATCGTCTCGTCAAGATGTTCTGTAACCTGCTGAGCTACTGGGAGATCCGCAAGTTCTACATCCGAGCCCTGAAGATCCCGTCGGTGAGTAGATGTGGGGGGAGGGGGTATAACATGAACCTTTGGGGAAGCGCGCTGCTTCAGTAAATGTTTGGGGGAACATCCTGCGTGAGTTTATCTCCACACCAATGGCTTCCACTGACAACCAAGTTCCTAGTCCTGTACAGCAGCCAGGGACAGATAATCCGTTATCTGTGCAGAAGCTTCATGATTAGCTGATAACAAACCAGTGTGGCTGTTTTCTGAAGCACTTATACATCAATGAAACAGTGAAAGACAACTTCAGATAAGGTTTTACTGCAGGAAAGTTCAAAGGTCATTCGCTCTGCTCTGTTTCATATTGTAAAATGCAGAGTGTGGTTTTTAAACGGCTGATCTTAGAGAATGATGCAGTGTTAAAAGCTATAGAAAATGACTATTTTTCTTTGCTACTAATATTCTATTAATTATCCACACTACACATTAAATTATTTATATCATATAGTAAGATTTACGGTATTTTGCCACGGTGTCACTTTAAAGTGGACCTGAACGCAAAACTTCTTGCTCTATAAGATAAGCAGCAGCATAATAGCTTTTAAATAATATTTCTTTGTTACAGCTAATAGAAATCCTGCAATAAATCTGCATTGTGTCTACTTCCTGCTTTCATGGATGCAGACATAGGGATAACATCCTGTGTTTACAAATTAGCTGCTCTGCCGAGATTCCTGAGCTGACACAGCTGAGAGATCAAATTACAGTTGTGATTAGTCCCAAATGAGGGGGAATTAGACAGGCTAATCTCTCTAAATGCATACAGGGTGGATTTCTCTCTGTTTTCCTTCTGTGCTGTGTTCAGGTCCACTCTAAGTATTTGCATTGCTGTTGCAGGACGAGCTGTGTAACTACTCGTGGCAGGAGGTACAGAGCCGCCTCATCTCCCTGCAGCGGGAACACCCCATGTGCGTCCACAAGAAGGAGCTGACCGAACTGGACATTTACCACCGCATCCTGCGCTTTAAGAATTACACGGTCGCCATGGTGAACAAGAGCCTGCTGCCTGTCCGCTTCCGGCTGCCTCTGATGGGAGAGGTCACCTTCCTGAGCCAAGGTCTGAAGTACAACCTGGAGCTGCTGTTCTTCTGGGGTCCCGGCTCCCTCTTCCAGAACAAGTGGAACCTGCAGCCCAAATTCAAGCGCCAAGGGCAGAGGCTGGAACTGGCCCAGGAGCTGAGTCGTACCATTGTGCTGCTGGGGTTGGCCAATCTCATCCTCTGCCCATTCATTCTGGTCTGGCAGATCCTCTACGCCTTCTTCAGCTACACGGAAGTCATCAAGAGGGAACCGGGCAGCCTCGGTGCCAGGTGCTGGTCCCTCTACGGCCGTCTCTACCTGCGGCACTTCAATGAGCTGACCCACGAGCTGCAGGCACGACTGAGTCGCGGCTACAAGCCGGCCACGAAATACATGAACTCCTTCGCTTCTCCTCTGCTGGCCATTGCTGCTAAGAACATTGGCTTCTTCGCTGGATCCCTTCTGGCTGTCCTCATAGCTCTGACGGTGTACGATGAGGACGTCTTGACGGTCCAGCATATCTTGACTGCCATCACGGTGCTCGGGGTCCTGGTTACTGTCGCCAGGTGAGAAGCTGACGAGAGGAGGTTGGCTTATTACTGTTGGAACTAGTTGTGGGTCACTGCATGTAGATATCCTTCCCCTGGCTTTTGATGCCATATGAGCTGAGGGTGGAGCAATGTGGTGGGTGGTGTCATGCCCTATATCTTCTCCCAGGTCTTGCATCTTAGATGAGCACATGGTATGGTTGGAGTTGTTGGTGGGTGGTGTCCCCTCCTACATAAAAGCCTCCCTCAGGTTTGAACGCATGGTGCGGGTAGAGGAAAGGCAGTGTGATGGGTAGAGTCTTCTCCTATAATTATCTACAATGTCTCCCTGATGGGCACTTGGTAGCTGAGGGTTTGGGCAGAGAGGTGGGCAGAGTCACTTTTATATACATAAGGGCTGGCGCTGATGGAACTTCCCACCAGTATAAGATTGGACCAGTTCGAAGCCACAGAAAATTATTGGAAAATTAGTATTGCATTGATCATCTCTAATTCTGGTTGAGCACATGGTGTGGGGGGAGTCACTGTATATACTGTAAATTGGACCGCCCCCAGGTTTTTCCATCACTGACAAAAACCTTGTGTGTTTTGGGGTGGGGCACTGTGCTGTGGGCAGAGTCCTCTCATACATTTAATCTCCTCCCCCCAGGTCTTTCATCCCAGATGAGCACATGGTGTGGTGCCCGGAGCAGCTGCTGCAGTGTGTTTTGGCTCATATCCACTACATGCCGGACCACTGGCAGGGACACGCCCACAAGTCAGAGACTCGGGATGAGCTGGCTCAGCTGTTCCAGTACAAAGCGGTAAGAGCACCTGACTGTGTTAGGGCTGGTTCAGATGGACGTTTGGAGGCGTTGCGTTTGCTGGCGTCGCGTTCAGCAGCGTTCGTGTGCGTTTGGATGCGGTCGTGTTTTTTCTTCCCCTAGAGGGACATTAGCCGTCGCGGTTAACCTCCCCTGGAAGCTACATGTAGCTTCCAGGGGCTCCTTGAACGCCAGGGAAAATCGGGACCCAAACGCCGCGTTTGTGTAAACGCGCTTGAAAGCTTGGTACAAACGCTCCCATTCACTTGAATGGGAGCGTTTAACACCAAGCCCTGAACGCTGGCTGTAAACGCTCTGCAAGCGTCCGTCTGAACCAGCCCTTATTCCAAGACTTCCAAGAGAACCTGTATTGGAGGTCCCGTCTTCTGTCTGCATGGGGTATGAATGCTGTGCTTGTTACATAGTACAAAACAAATAGTGGGGAACATAGATACATGAGAAGTTGAAAACTGTACAATCAGGACATCCAGCAGTAGTAGTATACATACATAGCTGATTCGTGATTTGTGACATCACCAACACTGGTAACATGTTCATATGATAAATTCCATCAGAATAAAAAACACCAGGAGGGGGTCCCTGCCCTTGTGAGCTCACAATGTAGAGAGACACTGAGGGTTAGTAGATGAGGCAGTGAGCCTCCAATGCTACCTATAGCAAATTATAGGCTTATCTTAAATAGAATCTGTAACGTCAAAACGTCCCCTGCTGGGTACTCATCTCGGGTGGGGGAAGCCTCCGGATCCTAATGAGGCTTCCCACGCCGTCCTCCGTCCTTCAGGGGTCTCGCTGTAGCCCTCCGTGCAAGATGACGTCAATATTTATCTTCCCGGCTCCTGCGCAGGCGCTCTGTCAGCTCAGAAGTAGGCAAAAATACCCGATCGCCGTCGGGTCTGCTCTACTGCGCAGGCGCAAGTTTCCGGCTCCTGCGCAGTAGAGCAGACCCGACTGAAATCGGGTATTTCCGTCTACTTCGGAGCCGAAAGCAGCCACAGCGCCCCTGCTGGAGCCAGCAAAGGTAAATATTGAATTTACAGTCGGGTCTGTCGCCGGCTGTTCGGAGGGCTGCAGCGAGACCCCCGTGGGACAGAGGAGGGCGTGGGAAGCCTCATTAGGATCCCGAGGTGAGTACCCCACAGGGGATGTTTTTGATGTTACAGAGTCTCTTTAACAGGTGTATTCTCGTCTCCTGCGTATCAATCTATCTAAATCTCTAAAGGCCCGTACACACACTCCACCAAACTGCCTGATTGTTGCCTGTTTTAGACTGTTGGACGACAATCAGGCATGTGTACGTAGTGCGCTAGTTGGACGTGTGTACGTAGCTTAAATCGCTAAAGGCCTGTACACATGCCTAAGTAGTGTTCTCCCCAGGCTCTTTTTGCCGGGTGCTCCACCCGGCTAATTTTGGTGAGCACCCTGCTGTCATCAGCTCACCTCCTCCTATGCTGTAAGCAAAGTTGCACACAGAAGCAACGGCCCTGCATTCTCTCATCTCGCCCCACCCGGCTACTTTTTCATGCCGCCCGGCTGGAAAAAAATTCTGGGGAGAACACTGCCTAAGTAAAGGAACCGAGGCAGCTAATAACTACCGCCTCAGCCGTTAGTCAGGCGTGTGTACAGCAGCACCCAACCCACAAGTTATCCGCCTGGTGGATCAACTCACCCCCGCGGCGGCCGATCGCATTGTCCACGCCGCTCCCCCGCCCACTGCGTGATGTCACAAATGATCCACTCCTTTTTCTCCGCCCCCTCCCCACAAAACTACAGAACGTGTTGTCCACTACATAGCTGACATGCATCTGTACAGGCCGGCCAGCAATGTCCCCCGGTGGGATTGGGTCCTGATCAGCCAAATGACGACCGGTGGGTGGTTGGGTCGTGCAGGCTCTAGAGGTATCATTTGTTTCTTCCACTCTTTCTCCTGCAGGTCTTTATTCTGGAAGAGCTCCTGAGTCCGATCATCACGCCGTTCATCCTCATCTTCTCTCTGCGCCACAAATCTCTGGAGATCATCGACTTCTTCCGGAACTTCTCGGTGGAGGTTGTTGGAGTCGGTGATATCTGTTCATTCGCTCAGATGGACATCCGGAAGCACGGAAACCCTCAGGTGAGACCAGAAGAATGTCCATCTCTAGATAAGTAAAGTGTTAAACATTGACGTGAACCAAGCACCAATTGTAGCACCCAGGGCATCTCAATAGCACATTAGATATGCATGCCAACCATGTTCCTCATTAATAAAAAAAAAAATTCAATTTTACTTTTTTTTTTTTTTTACTTCAAAGAAATCAGAGGGTTTTATTCTCCTACTGCTACGGCCTGCCTGACTGCAGCAATTTCAGGCAGATAAGGAGTGAAGTAATTATTTAATTGCACACATAAGTAGAGGGTAAACAAAAGCTTTCATGCTTTCATCGGGGGGGGGGGGGGGGGAGCGGAGAAATAGTACACTGTGCTTCAAAGAGTTGAGAAGTCACAGATGCTATCTTCACAACTTCCCCTGGATAAATGGTCAGCTAGAAGGGGAGGGGGTTACATGGCAGCTCCTCTAGCTATTAGAAACCAGTAAAAAAGTGGTGCTTGGTTCCCTTTAAGGGGTTGGAATCGCAAAAACCTTTAAGTGAGGAGGGGGATGGAAGCAAAGCACTCCTCCGGTGAGTAAATATACAGTTCAATATGGGAAGGGGGGGGGGGGGGGGGTGTTGGGTTTAAAGAGAACCCGAGGTGGGTTTAAAGAATATTATCTGCATACAGAGGCTGGATCTGCCTATACAGCCCAGCCTCTGTTGCTATCCCAAACCCCCCTAAGGTCCCCCTGCACTCTGCAATCCCCCATAAATCACAGCCATGCTGCTGACAAACAGCTTGTCAGAGCTGGCTGTGTTTATCTCTATAGTGTCAGTCTGCTGCTCTCCCCGCCTCCTGCAGAACTCCAGTCCCCGCCTGCATCCCTTCCCTCCCTGCTGATTGGAGGGAAGGGACGGGGGCAGGGACCGGAGCTATACAGGAGGCGGGGGAGCAGCTGAAACTGACACTACAGATGTAAACAGAGCCTCACAGCATGGCTGTGATTTATGAGGGATTGCAGAGTGCAGCGGGACCTTAGGGGGGTTTGGGATAGCAACAGAGGCTGGGCTGTATAGGCAGATCCAGCCTCTGTATGCAGATAACATTCTTTAAACACACCTCGGGTTCTCTTTTTAAACCAGAAAAATTAGATTTTTTTTTTCTACTTGATCAAATAATTGAATCAATCTATCATAAATCATACACTTTTTCTGACCATTAAAAAAACAATTTAAACAAACAATTATTTTTATATTTTTCTATCTGAGTTTTCCAATACATCTAATCAGATTTTTATAGAAAAGAACTGAAATGTATTTATTTATTTTTTTCAGATCCAAAAAATATCTCTTTATGATCTCTTATACAATCAGTTGTCTTTACTGAATAAAAAAACAGGAAAATCAATCAGCATGATTGTATGGTTTATGACCACCATAACCCATTAGCAGCGTCAAAGGCATTATATAAATTGGGATAAGTGCATTACGTTTGACCTCGGTCAGCAGAACTACTTGTGCTGTAAATTCTTGGAATGCTTTGCTCTCTCTGCTAGCAGAAAATATGGAAATTGAAAGCAAAAGTCCTCTGTTATTGCCTTACACTGCCCCTAGTGACAAGTGGCCATAAATACAGATAAATACAGATTACAGCAGTACTATTATACTATTATTAGCAAGGATATGAAAAAAAAGTGCTAAAATAAATTTGCCTGGAGCACTTGCAATCCTCTAAATAGGCTACTAAAGGGTTAAAGGTGACTGGAAGCGTAACCATTGCATGTATGAGGGGGACTGGAACCATGGTGACTTTTTGGTTGTGTCCAACAACTCTTGGGTGAATTTAAGCACCAGATGACCTATGCGACTATGGATTGTGGGGTACGTGGGAAAGGCTATGAAAACATATTTGCACATGTTCCCCTGCCTCACCCTCTTCCTTATGTGTCTGCAGTGGATGTCGGAGGGCCAGACGCAGGCCTCTGTGTACCAGCAGGCAGAAAATGGAAAGACCGAACTCTCTCTCATGCATTTTGCCATAACTAATCCTCATTGGCAGCCGCCCCTAGAGAGCTCCATGTTCATTGGTCACGTGAAGGAGAAGGTTCAGCAAGATGCGGCCAATGCTCCGTCAGCCCAGCAGATTCTGTGCGACGCCCCCATCTGCACCTCCCTCCTGTCTAATGAGTCTGGAACTGCGGTCAGTATTCCTATATATCCAATGCTGCTCTCCCCTTCCCTGTGTCCTCTGTGTGTATTTTCTATACAGATGTCCCCTTATCTGTCTCCTGCTCATGGTTTGTCCCTCTGCTACCCTGTACAGCCGTCTCCTTGTCTGTCCCTGCTCATGGTTTGTCCCTTTGCTGCCCAGTACATTCGTCTTCTTGTCTGTCCCCTGCTCATGGTTTGTCCCTCTGCTGCCCTGTACAGCCGTCTCCTTGTCTATCCCCTGCTCATGGTTTGTCCCTCTGCTACCCTGTACAGCCGTCTCCTTGTCTTTCCCCCCTCATGATTTGTCCCTCTGCTGCCCAGTACATTCATCTCCTTGTCTGTCCCCTGCTTATGGTTTGTCCCCCCTGCTCATGGTTTGTCCCTCTGCTGTATTGTACAGCCGTCTCCTAGTCTGTCCCCTGCTCATGGTTTGTTTCTCTGCTGCTCTGTACAGCCGTTTCCTTGTCTATCCCCCCTGCTCATGGTTTGTCCCTCTGCTGCCCTGTGCAGCCGTCTCCTTGTCTGTCCCCTGCTCATGGTTTGTTCCTCTGCTGCTCTGTACAGCCGTCTCCTTGTCTGTCCCCTGCTCATGGTTTGTTCCTCTGCTGCCCTGTGCAGCCGTCTCCTTGTCTGTCCCCCCTGCTCATGGTTTGTCCCTCTGCTGCTCTGTACAGCCGTCTCCTTGTCTGTTCCCTGCTCATGGTTTGTTCCTCTGCTGCCCTGTGCAGCCGTCTCCTTGTCTGTCCCCTGCTCATGGTTTGTTCCTCTGCTGCCCTGTGCAGCCGTCTCCTTGTCTGTCCCCTGCTCATGGTTTGTTCCTATGCTGCTCTGTACAGCCATCTCCTTGTCTGTCCTCTGTTCATGGTTTGTCCCTCTGCTGCTCTGTACAGCTGTCTCCTTGTCTGTCCCCTGCTCATGGTTTGTTCCTCTGCTGCTCTGTACAGCCGTCTCCTTGTCTGTTCCCTGCTCATGGTTTGTTCCTATGCTGCTCTGTACAGCCGTCTCCTTGTCTGTTCCCTGCTCATGGTTTGTTCCTCTGCTGCCCTGTGCAGCCGTCTCCTTGTCTGTCCCCTGCTCATGGTTTGTTCCTCTGCTGCCCTGTGCAGCCGTCTCCTTGTCTGTCCCCTGCTCATGGTTTGTTCCTATGCTGCTCTGTACAGCCATCTCCTTGTCTGTCCTCTGTTCATGGTTTGTCCCTCTGCTGCTCTGTACAGCTGTCTCCTTGTCTGTCCCCTGCTCATGGTTTGTCCCTTTGCTGCCCTGTGCAGCCGTCTCCTTGTCTGTCCCCTGCTCATGGTTTGTCCCTCTGCTGCTCTGTACAGCAGTCTCCTTGTCTGTCCCCCCTGCTCATGGTTTGTCCCTCTGCTGCCCAGTACATTCGTCTCCTTGTCTGTCCCCTGCTCATGGTTTGTCCCTCTGCTGCCCTGTGCAGCCGTCTCCTTGGCTGTCCCCCTGCTCATGGTTTGTTCTTCTGCACAGCCATCTCATTGTCTTACCGCCCTCCCCCCCACCCCCACTCATGGTTTGTTCCTCTCTCTATAGCCGGATAACCTGCTGGCGAGTGTCCTGATCCATCCGGTGCTGACGGCCAGTGGGCTGCCCACACGGGATCGCCGCTTTGCACAGCCGACCACCACGGCCTCCACAGCAGCCAGTGTGCTTGCCTCTCTCTCTGCGTCGCAGATCTCCAGCCGGCCACAGGGGGCGCACTCCAATCCTTCACTCTACAACAGTGACCGCACAGTCCTGCAGCTGAGGTCAGGCCTCTACCATGGTTTTGGTATTGTTTATGATGTTCTGTCCTTATTTGTAATCAGCTTTACAGTTTTGTAAGGGGAAAGTGAACCCGAGGTGAGAGGGATATGGAGGCTGCTATATTTATTTCCTTTTAAGCAATACCAGTTGCCTGGCTGTCCTGCTGATCCTCTGCCTCTAATACTTTTAGAACAAGCATGCAGCAGATCAGGTGTTCCTGACATTATTGTCAGATTAGCTGCATGCTTGTGTCTGGTGTTATTCAGACACTACTGCAGCCAAATAGACCAGCAGGGTATTGTTTAAAAGGAAACAAATAGCCCTCTCACCTTGGGTTCACTTAAATTGACACTGAAGCAAAAAAGAAAATTGATATAATGAATTGGTTGTGTAGTACAGATAATTACTAGAAGATTAGTAGTGAAGAAAATATTCTCATATTTCTATTTTCAGGTATATAGTGTTTTTTTAACATAACATTGCATCATTCTCTAATATTTGCAGTTTACATACTACTCAGCATTGTAAATGATTTTACAGAGCAGGCCAGTGAACTTTTGAACTTTCCTCTGCAGAGAAAAATAAAATACAATGCCTGACAGTTGAGATAACAAGCTTCAGAAGACAGAGCTCTCTGTGACTTTGAAAGTCGGAGAGATCAGTGAAGCTCTTTTGCATAGATAACAGCTGGAGTTTCTTAACTCTTCCTGTACTGGAAACAATATTGAACTTCTTTCTGTGCTCCTAATGTTTTATTTCTCAGCTGTACTACACATACAAATCATTATATCAAAAGTTTATTTTCATTTTGGATTCCCTTTAAAGATGCAATTGCAGCAGAATCACCTGTGGCTTTGTACAACCATTACTGGATTCTTTGTTTCCTCCTGTTAGCTCCCTTCTGCCCTGTTTAGCCCTGTCTGTGTTGTTTGCAGTAATGGGGTTCTGTCTCTCTTGCAGCACCAGCGACTCTCATCTTCAGAGTGTGTCTCGCTCTTCCCTTCTGGCTTCAGAATTTGCTTCTGCAGAGATGAGTCTACATGCCATTTACATGCATGAGGTAGGTCCGAGTCTCCCGTGTATTGCTGTGTGCCGGGCATCTTGCTTCTGCTGACAGAACGGCACAACCCAACTACCCATAATCTACTTCAGAGTCTCTTCTTATGTCCTCAGGTGACAGCTGTGTGTTCCTTCTATTATATGCAGGAAATACCCTCACACTGCGCCCCACATACCCCTGGCCTCTGCCCGCCCCACATACTCCTGGAGCCTCTGCCTGCCCCACATACCCCTGCGCCTCGGATGCCTCTGCTCCCCCCCCCCCCCCCCTCAGATACTCCTGGCCTCTGTGTGTAGTCTCCTTGCTATACAGTTAATTACTAAACGCTGTAATCTTTGTGTCGGCTTTGTTATTGGAAGCATTTTGTTGATACATGAATGCCAGATGTGCTGTTAATGTTTTCCTATATTCCTGAGCATGTGGACAGCATTATCCTGCATTCTTATGGACTGTGGCCCCTTATTTCAGGCTGACCGGTCTCTGCTTTTCCTCAGCCCAGTAATGTTCTCTATGGTTTCCTGTGTCTTCCAGGTGCATCAGAGTCAGGGCTCCGCACAGCGCCCCCTAGGGATGTGGCAGGCGACAGACATGTCTCCCCATCAGAGACCCCATCCAGGTGAAGTGATAAATCTGTACCGGGCTTTATTTACTAAAGATGAAGGATTCTAAAGAGAATAAATCCGCAATCCTGAACCAGATCCTCAGAATGGTGTTGTGTTAGGTGGGAAGCCTTTACATCTTTCGCCTGGGTCATATCAGTACATAGTGGTGGTTGCTGAAAGATTAGTAATGGTGACACTGCAGCCCCCACCGTGAGAATTGTACTTGTAGTAAACCCCGTTGCCCTGGATATGTTGCAGATAATCTGTTCCTCTAGGTGCTGCAGTAGCTCAATCTCTAACTTTGTAATCTTTCCACAATCCTCACTACAGTTTGATATGACCCAGGGGAAAGTTGCAGGGTTTTTGAAACACAATAATGGCACAATTGCACACATACATACCTGGGGCTTCCTCCAGCTCCCTTTAGGCTTATCCCTCTCTCGTTGTCCTGTGCTGCCTGGATCCTCCGCAATTGGCCCCAGAAAGTCCTCAGGTGCGGGGCGTACTGCGCCTGCGCCAACTGGAGGATTTTCCAGGGCCAATAGCGAAGGATCCAGGCAGCACAGGAGGACGGCGAGGGAGCGAAAAGCCTGAAGGGAGCTGGAGGAAGCCCCAGGTATGTATAATTTTTTTCCTTTCGCACCAACTCAGGTTCACTTTAAAGTGAACCAGAGACGAAGCACCCTCGTGTATTTTACCATATACATCAGTAAGAACATTAGAGAAAACACCATGCTCTCTGTTTCATCCTCACTGCTAAGTGTCTGTTATCAGCTGTGATAAGAATTCCGGACTGAGCATTCAGTCTGACTTTGCAGGGAATAATTATAGCTGAGCCATTATAGCAGAGCCACAAGAGGGCAGGCTTGGGCTTGAAAAGACACCAGAGAAGACAGACTCAGCTATAATCTTTCCGTAGCAAAGCCAGACTGAGTGCTCAGTCGGGGATTCTAATCAGAGGTGATAACAGTCAGATTAAACAGAGAACAATGAAATATTAGGTGCAGATTAGGTGTTTACTGTCATGTTCCCTCTGATTTATAAGATAAAATACAAGAGGGTGCTTCATCTCTGGTTCTCTTTAAAGAACCCTGTCCACCTGTTCCTTATTGTGCTTATTTTCCCACTTTGGTGGAGCACTCCTAATCTCATGTGTGTAATCCTCGTTTCCTTCCTCCAGCTGATAGTAACTCATGTGCTCTCCTTCTGTTGCAGGCAGCCGGTCTGGCCCACACTCTGGTTATCGGGGTCTCCCCCTCGGGGGATGGGAGGAGGAGGAGCAACAGGAGGCGGAGGAACACACACCCCTGAACACAGGCTCAACCCCACACAGCACAAGCTGCAGCAGTGCAAGCAGTTAGCACACCCCCTGCTGGTGAGTGTTGGCAATGGTGAGGGGGGAGCTTGCCTTGAGTACCTGCATTGAGCAGGGTTATATAACCTCTCCGGCATATCATTTCCCAGCAATTTTTGTATCTGAAGCGTTTTTTATATTGTAAGCATTTTTGCAGACAGTCCGCAAGCTTCAGTCTCACAAGCTGTCCACAAGCATGCGCTGCGCAGAATATATAAAAAGCTCTTTTTTTTTTTTTTCTTTTTACACTTTCATTATTTTTCCTTCTTTTTTATGTTCTTATTTGCTGCTGTTGCTTTTTTTTTTTTTTTTTTTTTTTTTTTTACACTTTTTTTGTATTTGATTTGCTGCCTGATGTGATGACGCTGTGTGTGTCCGACACCAGGGGGCGCACGCCAGTGACTCTGCAGGTGAGTAATGGCAAATACTGGACAAACCTGACTCGTGTTAGTATTTTTATTTTTTTATTTTTAAGGAAGAGTCAGACTTGTCCATGCCGAGAGGTTAAAACCTAAATTTAAAACTGAACAAGGCAAATTTTCCAAGTGGTCATATTGATTAGAATGATTTATAAAAATTACCTTTTTGGATCAGAACTTTCTCAAATGGAAAAAACAAAACCTTTGTGTAGGTGTGCTTGCTTGCAGCTGTGCACTGACCTGCACACACATAGTAGTCCAGAGGCTTCTCTGTTGGCTCCCACCGCTTCAGAGCTTGGTAACTCTACGGATATTGGACAAGGGCTGGATGAATATACTTTTGTGGCTGTTCTCCCCTATGAGAACAAGCTTCTTCCTACTGGTGATGTAAATGTATGTTCCATGCACACGCCCAGTAGCATGAAGTCACTTATTAAAAAAACTGTAGTATATTAATCAAAACCTGAAATACCCATAAACTAAATAATAATAATAATAATAATAATAATAATAATAATAATAATAATATTCACACTATTGGCATAGAATTCAAGTTTCATAATATGTAAATTGATGTCACAACATGAACTACTGCAGTATAAAAATTAACTTTTATTACTCATAAATATAAAACATCGCTATAAAAAGCCCTCTAATAGGGTAATACCAGCGAAAATCCCACAGTGCGCACAGTAATAAATGTGACAAGGCGAAAACAAAAATCGCCTATACACTTAATCTGAGGCCTCCGAGTATAAACTGTTGATTTTTTTTTTTTAAAGAGTCTGCTAGATATGTCCACCTATGTATATTCCAAAAATAAGGATCATCCATAGGTAAAAGAACCTTCTCATTTAAAGCGAAATATAACCCTGCATTTCAACTTTGCTCTAAAACATTATTTACAGTATATTATATGCAACCAGCATTTTTTTTTTTTTACTAGACCAGCATTGGAAGGGTTACACAGGGCTTTAAAGTTTCTGCAGACGCATCCGAAGCTGACATAGATACATTTTGTTTACATAAATGTATCTAAGTGTGGCATGTGACTCACTGTCTCTGACTGAGAAGGAGCTGGAGGACAGCCAAAGAGTGTGTAACATTTCTCAATAGATACATTTAACTAAATAGAATGTAACAATCTAAACTTCTGCATATCTCTCCACGGAACTTTAAACCTCTGTGTTTAACCCTTCCAATGCTGGTCTAGTAAAAAAAATGCTTTTTGCATATAATATGCTGTAAATGTTTTTTTAGAGCAAAGTTGAAATGCAGGGTTATAGTCCGCTTTAAATACATGGATCCATAGAGCAGATTGTGCATCCAATGTCGCCATCAGATAGGCCTTAGATGATATACAGTTCATATGATAAACTTCCAATGCTGTGACTGTGCCTTTTTTATAGATGGCCATGAGTGCAACAGAGCAGAAAAAATTAGAGCGGTCTCACCATATTGGGTTCGCGTTTCAATGCGTTCACTGGATTACTTCCAGAAGTCAGACTTGAAGACCTTCATCCACCACTCTGGCGACGTCTCGCCTTGTGGTTATATCCGCTCCATGTCGCTCCCTCGGCTCCCTTGGTAAAGTGTATAAAGTCACAGTAACAATAAAAATCCCAACGGCATAACTGGTAAGGCACTGTAACAGCGCATTCAAAGCGCGCAATGTGGGGCAATCACACGTGTCAACCGGTTTCACCCAACATGCCGGTTTTCAAGTCTTGAGTCTTTTTTTTTTTTTTTTAGTTTTCACCTTGTCACATTTATTACAGTGCGCACTGTGGGATTTTCGCTGGTAGTACCCTATTAGAGGGCTTTTTATAGCGATGTTTTATATTTATGAGTAATAAAAGTTCATTTTTATACTGCAGTAGTTCATGTTGTGGCATCAATTTACATATTATGAAACTTGAATTCTATCCCAATAGTGTGAATAATATTATGAAGTCACTTGTGCATGACTTTTTTTTTCTGTTGCGCATGAATGAGTTTGGGCTGCAGGGCATGCGTGGAACATGCTCACACATGCACAGTACTGTCCTGCTCATACGTGGTTAGAAGCGCGACCACAGAGATTCCTGGCCAGTATCGGTGGGATCGCGAAGGATTGAGGAAGCCTCTGGACGACTACTTGGGTAAGTATATAACTGTAAAAGTCCCTCATGGCAGGTTTGCTTTAACAAAAAAAAAAAACACCAACAACCCTGGGGGATACTTACCTGGGGAAGGAGGGGGGGGGGGGGGGGGGGGGGGGGGTGAAGGAGGGAAGGGAGCCTCAGGATCCCATTGAGGCTTCCCCGACCTTTGTAGATAACAGGAATCCAGCACTGGGTCCCCCGAATCCTCCCCGACAAGCTTGACAAGTGTAGATGTATTTACCTCTCTGGGATCCAGCGCAGGCGCAGTAGCGGCTCTTCATTTGGGTTAAGGTGGAAATACCCGAACCCTATCGTATCCGCTCTACTGCGCATACGTAAAAGGACTCGCACCTGCGCAGTAGGGCGGATCGATCGGGTTTCGGCTATTTCCACCCTAACTCGAATGAAGATCGGCTAGTGCGCCTGCGCAGGATCACGGTAGGTAAATATTTACCTTGCCGCACCCGGGCAGGCTAACGGAGGCATGGAGGAGGATGGGGGAAGCCTCTAAAATACAGAGGCTTCTCCCACCCGAGGTAAGGGTCCCTCAGAGGGTTTTTTTTTTTCCCCCCGTTACAAGTGACCTTGGAAGTGAAAAAAGTGCACCTAGGGAGTGCTTACCTCGGGATCCTAAAGCACCTTCCCTTGTTCTCCTTTGCAGTCTCCTTCCAGGAGAGAACTTGTCCACAGCTTGTGCATGCACACTAGCACCACCCCACTCTGCTTTCTTCAGGAAGAAGCCAGATCAAATCTGGGCTACTGTACCAGCGCAAGCCCATCTGTGCCTGGGCAGGAGCACGGACCTGACCGGGCTCCGCTATTTCCACCCGAGCAGGATGGTCCTAGTACCAACTGTATTTTGTGGTGTGTATTGGGGCTAGAACTGGCTGGTCTGAGAATTTCTATTGCCCATCCTCCTCATTAGAGGTCGGTATTATGTGTGATTCGGTGCTCATGTTTGGTCTGTCTGTGTGTGATGTGATCTTCATGGGCTCATCTTCTGAATCGTCACCTTGTGTCCTGCAGGTTCCTTCACTGACTGATCAAAGGTATCTTCTGAGAGTCTTCTCCAAGGGATGGAACTTCTCCTAACAATGGACAACGCCACCCACTGGCAGAACTGTGCCTGGCACCCTGCGGTGCCCCCCTGCAGACTGGGTTATTTATTGTCAGGGGTGCCCGCCTGGGCCGCTTACGTCTGATCATTATTTTTCTATGGTTTGCTGCATGGCGGGGTCTGTGCCGCCCCTCCACAAAGGGACAAAGTTTTATGTTGCTGGTTTTTGGATAAGCTAATTTTAGTTTGTAAGAGAAGAGATAGAGAGTATTTATTTACAGTGTTACTATTGATCTGCTGCCCATATCTAGAGCTCCGCCTCCTACCCGCCTATATAGCCTCCCATTCCTGGGGCCATGGATCCCGCCTCCTTCCCGCCTATATAGCCGGCCGTTGCTGGGGTCATGGATCCATCTCGTCCAAGCTCATCTGCCCCACATCAGGCTTCATACCCATGGGACGCTGCTCCATTGGTGGTTTCCAGTGCTTCAGTATTGCTGTGCCCGCCCACATCTGTAATATTATGACATCACAGACAGGGTACCTGAATGCCAGATCTCGGGACAAGGATGCAGGACGGAGGGGGATATTCCACTTCCAAAGTGCCTTGTGGGTGGACGAGACGCATGAGAAGATGAGACCTGGATTGGCTATCCTGTGCCGCTTCCTTTACATTTCATGTGCTGCTCTTACAGCTGCCTCTAGGAGGCGCTACACCACCCTCCTTCAGCTTGCACTTACCTATTCCTAGGTGGATGTGGTCTCTGTTTAGTCACTACAGGTGCTCTGCGGCACCTCCTGCCCATTACTGGGCACATCAGATACAAGACTACGCTGAAAGATAATTTTATCATCCCTAGACAGGGGCCCTGCATCACTGTACCACCTGCAGGCGACCTTCTTCTTTCCAGACTGGGTGCATTTCATCAAGACTCAGCCTGCAGGAGAGGAGACTTTCTCAATCCCAGACACAGACTTTCCTTCACCTCCTTCTCTGTCCTGGACATGGAGGGGTTTATCGTAGTCTGCCTGCAGAACATCTGCTCTGTCCCAGACATGTATATCTTTATCATGGTGCCACCTGCATGAGACCTTCTCTGTTTGACAGGGAGGAGTTACATCATGGTCCACCTGCAGGAAGCCTTCTCTGTCCCAGATACAGAAGTGATCATTATAGGCCACCTGCAGGAGACCTTTTCTGTCAAGGATATGGAGTTGTTCATCATGGTCCACCTGCAGGAGGCCTTTTCTGTCCCAGACATGGAGGTGTTCATTGTGGTCTGTGTATAGGAGACCTTCTCTGTCTTGGATGGTTGTGATTATCATGGTTCACTTGCAGGAGACCTCCTGGATGAGGGATGTTCATCTTTGTACCACCTGCAGGTGACTTTGCCCAAATAGGGAACCTTTCACCACTGCTGTACCTGCAGGCAAGGTTATTTGCCCCGGTACTGGGAGCTCTCCATCACTACTCCACCCACAGGAGGCCTTATCTGCCCGGGAAGGGGAGCACTCCATCAGAGGTCCACCCGCAGATGACCCGATTTTTCCCGGGACAGGAAGCTCTTCATCCTCGTGCCAGTGTAGCTGCCTAGTGTACAGCACGTCCATATCACAAGTGAGCACTTCCTACCTGTTGGGACTGGTGGGATACAAGTGGGTGATGAGGATGTGTACAGCGCCGGTGGGCTCACAAGGGGCTGTTCTTTCCATACAACAAGGGTTCTGTCACATGGGCAACATGGTTGGTGAAATCTCCAGGCCTCGGCGCCAAATAGCTGCTACATCCTCCAGTTTATTTTAATGTAGTCTTTTATCTGCTGAGTTTATAAACTGTAGCGCCACATATTACGTTGGTGCTTTTATAAACTATATAATAACTAAAATTTCTTTAGTATTTTGTGAGAATGACAGATGTAGCTCGATGGTTTGGATTAGGAGTTACAAGTTGCTGGCTTCAGTGATTTCTTGCTTAATTTCTGTGTATTGTAGCAGTGCTATAATTGGCTCCAAACTGCAAGTAATAGAGATTTATAGCCACTAATGTCGCTCATGTGCCACAACCCTAGAAGCCGCACTGAAGGGACAGATGGCCACACACTGGGGATATAGCAAGCCATTGTATGCTGATCAGCTGCAGCCAGTGATTACCTCTGTGCCAACTACAAATCAAGTCTCTCTGTTGTTCCAGAGACTATGGTAAAAGTAAGGTGATCTGAGCTTCCCTATTGGTTAAATGGGGCTATTCATTACACTACGGACCAATAAGAAGTCTTGGAAAGGGAGGGGCTAAAGTTGACTTTTTTTCAGGAACATGTGAAATGTTGCATATTAATATTGCATATTGCAATATTTACTAATTGTTTCAGGTGCAGTTTTCACTGTAGATAACCTCTGATGATTACGTATACGGTAATTTCAGTTTGTTTATAGGACAACTAAAGTGAGAAGAATATGGAGGCTGCCATATTTATTTCCTTTTAAACAATACCAGTTGACTGGCAGTCCTGCTGATCTATTTGGCTGCAGTAAAGTCTGAAGCACACCAGATACAAGCATGCAGCTAATCTTGTCAGGTCTGACAATGTCAGAATCAGCTGATCTGCTGCATGCTTGTTCAGGGTCTATGGCTAAAAGTATTAGAGACAGAGAATCAGCAGGACAGCCAGGCAACTGGTATTGCTTAAAGAGACACTGAAGCGAGACTAAATCTCGCTTCAGGTCTTATATATAGCAGGGGCACGTGTGCCCCTGCTAAAACGCCGCTATCCCGCGGCTTAACGGGGGTCCCTTCACCCCCAACCCACCCCCCGCAAAAGATGGTCGGAAAATGGTCACTGGCTGTCTCTCTTCCTGGAGGCAGGGCTAACGGCTTCAGCCCTGCCTCCCAGCTCGTCTATCAGACGCGCATCGCCGCCTCTCCCCCGCCCCTCTCAGTGAAGGAAGACTGAGAGGGGCGGGGGAGAGGCGGAGATACGCGTCTGACAGACGCGCATGGGGCAGGGCTGCGGCGGTTAGCCCTGCCCCAACCAGGAAGCGCTCCCCCGCTGCACGGAGGGGGTTTGGGGGGACAGGGACCCCCGTTAAGCCGCGCTATAGCGGCGTTTTAGCAGGGGCACACGTGCCCCTGCTATATATGAGGTCTGAAGCGAGATCTATTCTCGCTTCAGACTCTCTTTAAAAGGAAATAAATATGGCAGCCTCCGTATACCTGTCATTTCAGGTCCTCTAAAGGGTGCACTTCAATGATCAAACTGATCACTAAGAAATGACCGTTTCATCAAAATGGAGTATTGTTAATAATTTATGAATGTAAGCTGAACAGTAAATGTGGTATTTACCCACTGATAACTGACCACAGTGCAGGTCTGAGGGTATGGCATGTAGTGCCAAGGTATAACTGGTGTCCTGTACATTATAAATATCTATCATTGTGATCAAATAATACCAATCCTTCCTCAATGGTCAATTTCAGAATATCTCCTCTCCTGGATCAGCAGTTGGCTGAATGTGTAATGGTTAAAGGGACTCCGAGCTCACGAAAAAAAAGAAAAGTTGTACTCACCAGGGGCTTTCTCCAGCCCAGTGCTGGTCGGGAGGTCCCACGCCGGCGTCCTGGCTCCTCTCCTTCTCCCCGCTCCGGTATAGCTGACAGGCCGCAGCCCGGGCGACACTCGGTGGAGTGTCGGGCTGCAGCTTCCGCGTATGACGCGGATTACGTCACACGCCGGCCGGCGTGAAAGTACTGCGCATGCGCGCTTTAATCGCGCATGCGCAGTACTTTCACGCCGGCCGCCGTGATGACGCGAGGCGGCCGGCGTGTGACGTAATCCGCGTCATACGCGGAAGCTGCAGCCCGACACTCCACCGAGTGTCGCCCGGGCTGCGGCCTGTCAGCTATACCGGAGCGGGGAGAAGGAGAGGAGCCAGGACGCCGGCGTGGGACCTCCCGACCAGCACTGGGCTGGAGAAAGCCCCTGGTGAGTACAACTTTTCTTTTTTTCGTGAGCTCGGAGTCCCTTTAAGGGCTCTGCCTCTGACACAGGAGACTAGGGTTCGAATCTCGGCTCTGCCTGTTCAGTAAGCCAGCACCTATTCAGTAGGAGACCTTAGGCAAGTCTCCCTTACACTGCTACTGCCAATAGAGCGCGCCCTAGTGGCTGCTGATCTCCTCTGGCGCTTTGAGTCCACAAGGAGAAAAGCGCAATATAAATGTTATTTGTCTTGTCTGTCTTGACTGTCCATGAATACTCCCAACTGGTCTCATAAAAAAGCAGTAATATACCTGAGCACTGTCACTCCCTTCCTCCCTTTGTCAGAACCAGGACAAGGTCCTCCAGCACCTAAGGCTGAGACACCAAAGTGCGCCCCTCCATCCCTCCCACCCCAGCCGTCACACACCGATTGGTATTAGACTAGGTACACACCATGCAATTTCCCATCAGATAGATGGGTTGAATAGATAATTTCCGACAGGTCCGATCTGATTTCCGATCGTTTTTCTGATCGATTTGCATAGAAGTGATCTGTCGGAAATTATCTTTAGACCCATCTATCTGATGGGAAATTGCATGGTGTGTATCAAGCATAAGAGCGCAACAGGGCTCCCAACACCTTAATCTCTAGTTATCTGGCTTGCAGTCACTGCCATGTCTCCCCTTTCCTTATTTCTCTCTGCTTCAAACACAATAGGGGAATGATAGCTGAGTGAGTTGTGTGCCCCTTCCTACACTGCGCCCTGAGGCTGGAGCCTCTCTCGCCTCTGCCCTGCACCCCCTCCTACACTGCGCCCTGAGGCTGGAGCCTCTCTCGCCTCTGTCTTCACCTGGCCCTTTGTACAAATAAGCACACTCCTTCCTTCACCATTGACGGACTTAATACTGTAGGGGGAAAATTAGTTGAACTTACCCGGGGCTTCTAACGGTCCCCCACAGAGATCCTGTGCCCGCGCAGCCACTCACCGATGTTCCGGCCCCACCTCCGGATCACTTCTGGAATTTCAGACTCTAAAGTCTGAAAAACCACTGCGCCTGCGTTGCCATGTCCTCACTCCCGCTGATGTCACCAGGAGCGTACTGCGCAAGCACAGACCATACTGGGCTTGTGCTATACACTCCTGGTGACGTCAGCAGGAGTGAGGACACTGCAACGCAGGCACAGTGGTTTTCAGAACTTAAAATCTGAAATTCCAGAAGTGAACCGGAGGTGGGGCCGGAGCATCGGTGAGTGGCTGCATGGGCACAGGATGTCTGCGGGGGACCATTAGAAGCTCCGAGCAAGTTCAACTCCTTTTCCCCCGACCCCCCCGCCCCCTCCCCCTACAGTATTCCTTTAAGAATGCACCGCTATTCTGCCATAATACAGCCCTCCTTATTGCCCCTTTCACCTTCCATGTAATTCCATAGTTTTATCAACCCTACAGTCATTGCATGTTGATATTATTCTCCACATACTGTGAGATTTTCTGTGCAATTTGCTCGTAAAAATCTAATTGCATCTGAGGAAAATAATGTACTGTTAATGGGCAGCTTAAGAATATGCTATACAATTTTTGTGGTGGATTGGGTAAAAGATGAATGTATTCTAGCGCTTAGCACCAGTAGAGACTGGACAAGAGTTCAGCAGAAATATTCTGTGTATTTATGAGACTGGTTCGGAGTCCTGGAGATTTGTGTACATTTAAGGTGGCCATATATCATAAGACATGTCGGCCGATTGACCATATGATAATTATAATCGAATCGGATGAAAATCTGTGCCGCCAGGAGCATGCCCGACCGACCATGCGACTAATTTTGAGCTGAAGTTGGTTGCGTGTATTGATCGGACATGCTGGTAAATCTCGGGGTGACGTACTCGATCTTGTGTGGTGGTAACGGATTGTGATATCAGGACGAAACTAAACCCGTGCACTATCCCACCCAGTGTAAATGAGCCCCGGTGTGCATTTATACTGCACCTGTCCACACTTGCCCACCGCGGTGCCCTCACGCTGGCGCTGCATAGCACGTGGCATTTGTGTGTATATGAATATATATGCTATACACCGGCTGCATGAGGCACAGATGGAGGAAGCGGAATGCAGATGGGCACCCCGGGCAGTGTGTGACAGCGGACAGGTAAGTATAAATGCAGACACAGGTGGCACATTTACACTACAGGGCAGCAGGGCCGATTTCAGGCGTCACAAGGCCGATTTCCAAGAGATTTCATGCCGAAATGCTGTGGTGTATGGGCAGCCGACAGATCGATAAGATGCAAGTGCTTCTGAAATTATGCAAATTTTTATGCAAATATATGCAGTTTGAAAATGGACCTAGGTTTAAATTTTTTGGTCCATTTCCAAGCTGCATATATTTTCATATCTGTGATCATCCCTAATCTCTTAGGGCCTGAGCCTACTGATGCAGTTGTATCCGCTTTTCAGTTACACATCAATGTTTCAGATGCTGAAAAGCGGACACAACTGCGTTAGTGCGTTTAGGCCCTAATCAATTTTGGATCAGAGAGAAATCTCTTGGTTGTATCTACCCATCGTCACTAGATGTATGGCTTACCTTTAGGCCTCTTTTCCACGAACCGTTGAGCTGTGTGCTCAGCAAGCAATTGCCAGCGTCAGTGAGCAGTTACCAGGCAGCTACAAGCAGTTACCAGGCAGCAGTGAGCAGTTGTGAGAGTTTTTAGAGGTATTTCACTGCCTAGAAACAGTTCATGGAAAAGAGGCCTTACTGATAGAGTTGAGAATTCTGATGGATAACAGACTATTGAGGGCTTCAGATCATTAACCAGCCACCACCACCATTCTAGTGAAGCGCTGCTCTCTCAGTGACTGGTTCTCAAACAATACGTCCAAATCCTGTGGGAAGTCTGATTTAGCATGCGTGGTCCTTTCAAGATAGCCTTGGTAGTGCTGACACAATATGATTGGCTGGCACTTTACAGATTTTAGGTTGGCACAGCGGGTATTTGGCACAGCTATGTTCTGTAACATAATCTGAGCATGTTCTGGGGCTGGCAATACATGATGGTGCAGTGGTGGCGGTACTGGCTATGTCCTAGAAATTAGCCCATAAAGCCCACCTGTGTCGGGTGAAATCTGTCCTGACAGGTTCTCTTCAGGCCTTGCTTCATGAAGCTGTTGATGATGATGATAACATGGCGGACACGAAAGCTCCCATCAGATCTCTGGATATGACAGGTGCCCTTTGTACTGCAGTTGCTGGGATTTGCTTCACGTTGCGGAGCCTCTGTGAGGTGCAGAAAGACTGGCTGGCCTGGGGAATTCTGGGAGTTGGTGTCCACTGGATAATGACACAGCTGGTGCTCGGAGGCTCCCTTCTCTCCCCCCCCCCCCCCCCATTGTTGAAGCAACTACAAGTCTCAGCATGCTCTGCCATCCCCTGGCCCAGATACCAGTTCACCCATTCCCTGGACTTCACCCCTAATAACGGTGCCAAGCTGTGGCCAGGCGGGGGCAGCAGTGAGCTGTGTGTGGAGAAGGGTGCTGCGGAGACAGGCTGCGGCCTGCAATAAATGTTTACATTCTTCTATGGAAGTTGCCTCTGCGTTTTTCTTTTTAATATCTTGTACTGAATGTATTGCTTTCTATACACAGCAGCGGATGCTCCCAGTTTCCAGGCCCCAATGTGTTCTGGGTACCTCATACCTGCAAATGTTTCCTCCTCTTTTTAGCCACCAAGCCCGGCAAATATTCCCGCTCCCTGTATCACATTGCAGCGTCCTCTGAGATAGTGAAGGTTATATAACTTACCTGTCCAGAAATCAAGAATACAGGACAGGTCCACATGAGCAGGGCCAGTTCTAGAATTTTGCTGCCTGAGGAAAACTTGTGAGGCAAACTCACTCACTGTCAGACTCCTCACACATTACAACAAGCTGCTTTTCCCCAATGATAACCTCTTCACCTCGCTCTCCTCTCATTTCTCCTCCTACTCTGACTGCATGCTGTAAGTGTAAACACAGTAAAAACGTGCCGCCCCTGTAATCTCTGCACATGATGCAAATATTTCACCTTGCTTCATGAGAGAACCGGCCCTGATCGTGAGGGGATGCTGGACATCAGAAGCAGTCTATCCCCAGAAATGGGCATCTGTGTGGGCAACTGGTCACATGGTATGGTGGAATGATTAAGCATACCTCCCAACATTTTGAGATAAAGAGGTACACCTTTAAGACACACCTCTAACCACGCCCCTGGTCAGTCCCCAAAAGACGTTTTCTCACTCCAACCACGCTAGTCCCTTCTACTATCATTAGTTTTCCTTCATATTAAGAAACATATATAGGTATAAAGCAGGGGGTTGAAATTGAACACTGGGACCAAGTCATGGACCAACCTCGATGTTTAGTGGCCAAATTCCTCCCTGGTGTCTAGTGCATCCCCCTCTTAATCCTTCCAAACTGGTATTTAGTGTCCGCCTCCGCCCCCTTATACAGTTTCCTGATGTCTGTTTCCCCCCTCCTTCCCCCATATGTCTTCCCTGGTGGTCTAGAGTGGGCCAAACATTATGCAAGGTGAGGAAACCACTTGTGGGCCAAAATTGATGGATCTGCTGGCCTACCATAGTCAAAGTCTAATATCCTACCATATAATTATGCATTTATATAGCACTGACATTTTCTGCAGCACTTTACAGAGTACATACTTGTGTCACTGACTGTCCTCAGAGGAGCTCAATATCTAATTTCTGCCATTGTTCTGTCTAAGCCAATTAGCTTATCTGTATGTTTTTTGGAATGTGGGAGGAAACCCGAGTGACCGAAGGAAACCTACACAGACACAGGGAGAACATACAAACCCCTTGCAGATAGTGCCTTGGTTAAGATCCCAGAAAAGGGAATTTATTGGCCACAACAATGTTTTTGTGGGTTAAAGGACCTCTGTCGCGAAAACCTTAAAATTTTAAATACATATAAAATAAGAAGTATGTTTCTTCCAGAGTAAAATGAGCCATAAATTACTTTTCTCCTATGTTGCTGTCACTTACAGGAAGTAGTAGAAATATGACATTACCGACAGATTTTGGACTAGCCCATCTTCTCATGGGGGTTTCTCAGGTTTTTCTTTATGTTTAAAAGCACTTAGTGAATGGCAGTTGCTCCGTCCAACTGCCAAAGAAGTGTGCAGCGAGCAGGGAGGCTGGCCAGCATCATTGTATATATCTTTTTCAGGAAATGTCTTTATAAATAATAAAGGCCATGCTGAGAATCCTCTATGGAGAGATGGATTAGCCCAAAATCTGTCGGTAATGTCAGATTTCTAATACTTACTGTAAGTGACAGCAACATAAGTAATTTATGGCTCATTTTACTCTAGAAGAAATGAACTTCTTATTCGTATGTTTTTTTAAATGTTAAGATTTTCGTGACAGTTTCTCTTTAAGTCCACTTCTTCAGGTAAATATAGAAGTGTCAGCAAGTTGCCTTAGCATCCCCTTGGAGGCGCTCTGCTTGTGACACAGCAATCTCCTGACACCTGTATTCAAATTCAAGTAATTTGTTCCACAATCCAAAAACAGTTATAGAAAAAATGCAAAGGACTATACTGTATAAAATAATGATGCAAACAAGTGTGTGTGTCTCTTTAACAAAAAACTTAGCCAGTGACAGTTGCTGCTGCCTACTTTTGGGGATTCTATGGAAATGTGACTGTACAGTCCCTACACTCAAATTAATTACAATCCTGCAGCATCAAAGGTAGAAGAACCATCGGCTCAGTCGTGACGATGTGACGCATGTATACGTTTTTTGCTTGTATATCAAGACGTTGCTTGTATATCAAGTCAGAATGTCACAATGCTTTTGCTCGGAAATCTGAACTAACTATCCGCTTGGATTTTAGATGGGAAATCCAAGTTTGCTCAGATAGTCTATTCGGATTTTAAAAAATATCCGAATTGCTATTCAAAGTTTGGATAGTGGAAAAAGTTAGAATTATCTGGGTAGTTCGGATATCCGGAATCCGGATGAGCACCACTGCTCTTAAACCAAGTTGCTCTCAATGCAAGGTTTTACTGTATCTGTTGTAAAAAAGTCACTGGAGTAGATACTGTATTTGGTTTGAGAATTCAAACCTATCGCTCTGTTTCATTTACACCTGAAGCGAACAGATCACCTGGTGGCACCAGCCCGACACTGCCAAAAAGCGGCGAGAACCTGGAAAATGAGGGGGGGGGGGGGGGGTAACAGTGTTAAGCTGGACATACACTATACAATATTTTTGCCCAATTAGATGTATACACTACTTGACTTGGCGGCTGCTCGACCAACCAATTCGGTCATTATTGAATTGGATGAAAATCGGTGCTGCCAAGAACATTCCATGAAATTGATCGGATGTTGGGGGGTGGCGGCAGCATGCAGCACGTATACTGCTCATGGAACAGCGGGATTCAGGAGACTGATGAGCACCGTGCAGTGAGCGACACAGGACATGTAATGTATAAATGCACACACCGGGGGACACATTTATACACTGGGGGGGAGGGGGTAGAGAGAGGCACGCGTAGTCCATGTGGCTCACGTAGTATAGTATGTAGTGCGTACACCCAGTTGAAACTCGCAAGAGGTGGGCGGGACTACATTCCGCTGAGGATTGGAACACTTCATACTCACGCAAGCCGGCAGAGGACCTTGGTCTCTTAGCGTACACACCGACAGTCTTCAGGAGCCGGTGTATCTCATCATCTGGGGTTGAATCCCGGTGAAGCGCCCCACGCTGAAGTCGTGAGATAGCGGGCGGTAAGATAAAGTGTTGGTAAGCCCTGCATGTTGTAGGTGAAGAAGATTATGCATATCTGTATTTGTGTCCTTGGTCCCGTGAGAAACAACGGCTTGATACTACATGAGCCAAGTTTGGACTAAGTGCCTCTCGATACTCTCCCCCCCCCCCCCCACACACACACACTTTTGTGGCCAAGTTTGGACTAAGTGCCTCTCGATACTCTTCCCCCCCCCCCCCCCCCACACACACTTTTGGGATGCCGGATTTGTGTGCTACCGGTGCCAATATGTGGGCGAGTGGATTGTGAATGAGTGGTGGTGTGGTTACATGTGAGGAGCGCTCCGTTAGTTTTAATTGGTTTTATTGTCCTAGTGATGCATACATATGAAATCAGCGCCGGGAGACTTGGGCGCAGGATACAGCCGATATGGCTTATGCTGCTGCTGCACAAGTCCCGGCGATGTTAATTACTATTACCCCTCCAGGTCCACATGGATAGTGGGGAGTGATATAATTTGGCTTCCAGCTATAGCTGGAGGCTGAATTATAGTGTTTTAAAAGTAACTTCAGCTCCGTCTTGTGATGGCGCCGAAGTTACTCAGTGTGCGTCGCTATAACCGTAATTCCAATTACGGCCTATAGTGGCGCTGGCTGCGCCCAAATCTTCCTGCACTGAAAAGAACTGCTCTGCTAGTGATCGCCCTTTTTGTATTGAATAAAGTGTGCATTTTTCATCTAATCCCTACTGAGTGATGGCACTACCTTTTATCAATGATGTGAGTTTCTCCCTCATGTGACGTCATTCCTGCATTTTGCAGTTGTTAGGATAGTACAACGAGGTTGAGGACGTGCAATCATTATTTATTTTCTAGAAATTATAACTAACCAGAGCTCTGCAGTTGTCCCGCAAGTGACTTGCGAGCGTTATCCCATGATCAGGATTGGCGTTCCCACAGTCTCAGTTGCAATGCCGATCGCCGCCATGGTTGAAAAGTGTATGGCTAGCTTTAGCGTGCAGGCTGAGGCCATCGTCATACCGTCGTTGATCTTATCGTGGAAGTAGGTGAAGTATGTTTACAATGTGCACAAATCACGCTGGACGTGGACTTCCCCTGCACGGGACATTCAGCGACGTATACGCTGCGAGATGAAAGAACCCTTCATTCAATGACTTCCTGCCAGAAGCCTCACCGCAATACCGGAAACCATCAAAAATAACCTCAGAGAGGGATCCGTCATCTCTTCCAATCCACGGTGTTTGTATTGCAGCAGAACGCTTACCGGGTTCCGGCACTATAAACCCGAATATGCACGCAAACCACTGCAAGGTCATGAGGAAGTGCACAATGACGAAACATGACGGTACAGCAAGACGGGGCTGAGAGGAGAGCTTGGCAGAGTTCCAGTGGTGGCAACAAGTCGTGATTTTTTTACAGAAGCTTTTCCTCTGAGTGCAGAGACTGCAAAAAATCACATCATTGATCGATCCTTTGCTGCTTAGTGATGATCTACACAGCACAGGCGTCAAAGACGAGGCCCACAGGCTAAATGTGGCCCTTCTTGTCATTTTATGTGGCCCCTGAGAGCTTCTACTATCCATCATTGTAAGCAGCAAAGGAAAGGCAGCACATTGCCTTCCCATCCAAAGGAGCACACGGTGACCGTGTTTCTGATTGAAACATTAAAAAGAGAAAGAGGACCAGCGCCAATGTTTATCATCTAAAGGCCGCATCTGAGAGAAAACAGTGTCCAATGTTCAAGCAATAATGTGATTGTATCAGCGCAGGTCACAAGTAGGTATGCGATACAATTTCACTGTACTTCACATCTGAGGTATCAGCAGGGCCGGCCCGCTCATGAGGCGGGGTGAAACTTTTGCCTCAGGCGGCACATTTCTAGGGGCGGCATCCGCCAGTCGGTGGGTGCGGGGAGCCGGCTGCCGAGCTGGAGGGGTAGCGGGCAGGACGGGGGTATTGGGCCTAGCGGCGGGGAGAGGGGTCGGACCCCCCCCCTCCCTCGCCTGGGTCCCCCGTCCTCCGCTCCCCTCCAGCCTTAAATAGATCAGAAGCGCTACTCGTAAGAGGCAGTGGGCGGGGAGGACTCACTTCTTCCTCGATCCAGCGTGCGCTCCACTGACGTCACTTCCTGCAACGCTGCCCACTGTATTGTAAGTGGACGGCGTTGGAGGAAGTGACGTCAGTGGAGCGCATGCTGGATCGAGCGAGGAAGAGGTGAGTCCTCCCCGCCCACTGCCTCTTACGAGTAGCGCTTCTGATCTATTTAAGGCTGGAGGGGAGCGGAGGACGGGGGACCCAGGCGAGGGAGGGGGGGGGGGGTCCGACCCCCCCTCCCCACCGCTAGGCCCAATACCCCCGTCCTGCCCGCTACCCCTCCAGCTCGGCGGCAGCCCCCCGCGTTGGGCGTTGTATGGTTCAGCAATAATTTTTTCAAAATTTGCCTCAGGCGGCAAAAAGTCTAGGGCCGGCCCTGGGTATCAGGCCAATAAAAGTGAATCCCAGCACCCAAAAGGAAAAAGGCTTGCCAGCCAATAACAACCCACTTTATAAGGTTGTGTACATAGCATGAGGCTCCCAGTGGTCACAGAACTGTTCCAATCTTGCAGTAGTAGAACCGCACACCAAGTGTGCGGATGCTGGTGCCAGACTCCTGAGCTGCTCAGTACAAGGTTATGAAGAGGAATCCGCACACAGACTTCAGGAACAATAGGTGCAAGAATGTATTGTCCCATCACATACATGTGCAACCAGATGTCAGACCTTGTATGTGATGGGACAATAAATTCTTGCACCTTTTGTTCCTGAAGTCTGTGTGCAGACTCCTCTTCATAACCCTGTTCCAATCTTTAACTGCGTAAAGTCATCCTCCAGATAGCACCGGTATAAGATCGATGATATATCATAAAATGATAAAAAAACAGCAGTACTAAGTGTAGACCGCTTCATTGAGGATAAATGAACCATAAAACACATAAAGGGTGCTCACATAAGGAGCCTCATGCTATGCACACAACCTTATAACGTGGGTTGTTATTGGTTGGGAAGCCTTTTTTTCCTTTTGGGTGCTGGGATTCACTTTAATTGGCTTGATACCTCAGATGCGAAGCACTTTGAAATTTTATCACATGCCTGATTGAAACATTGTTCGTTTGAGTCAGGATGCAGCGACACCCACACACCTCCCCATATATGGACTTTCGTCGCATGGGCACTTTGCCGTTATTCGGCTCGCCCTGCTGCCGCTCAAATTCCAGGTGTCATTAATTACTATTCCTCCTTCAAGTTGTAGTAACTCAGAGGGATGAGTCATTTTGGGTTCTGCAATTGCTGCATGGCCATAGCCGTTAACATGCTGCATGGCCATAACAGTTGTCTATGGCGGTGCCTAGTGTGTACGAAGTGAAGACTGGCACCACCTATAATATTTACCTCTTTTATCTTAAAGGGAACCAGAGATGAAGCACCCTCATGTATTTTACCATATATATCAGTGGAAACATTAGAGAAAACACCTACCTTGCTTTCTGTTTCATTCTGCACTGCACAGCTTACTTCTAATCAGCCCTAATAAAATCCCCGACTGAGCATTCAGTCTGGCTTTGCTCAGGAATTTTTATAGCTCAGTCTGTGTTCTCTCATGTCTTTTCAAGTCCAAGCCTGCCCCCTGCTGGCTCTGCACAGGAATCATTATAGCTGAGTCATTGTAGCAAAGCCAGACTGAATGCTCAGTTGGGGATTTTATCAGGTCTGATTAGAAGTAAGCTGTGCAGTGCAGAATGAAACAGAAAGCAAGGTAGGTGTTTTCTCTAAGGTTTCCACTGATCTATATGGTAAAATACATGAGGGTGCTTTGTCTCTGGTTCACTTTAAAGATAAACCATGACCAAGGGTTAAACTTCATCCCAATCAGTAGCTGATACCCCCTTTCCCATGAGAAATCTTTTCCTTTTCTCAAACGGATCAGTAGGGGGCTCTGTATGGCTGATATTGTGGTGAAACCCCTCCCACAGTGTGATGTCAAGACCATGGTACTGACAGTTTCCTGTCTATGAACCTCATTGCTTTGTGGGAAATAACAGCTGTTTCCAACTGACAAAAATGCAAGCAGCATCTCCTTCCACAGACATCACCTGCTAGCAGTAAAAATGTCACCATGTGATACATGTCAGACTGTAAATCAGGGAGAGGAAAGATTTTACAATGAGCAAACACTGACTAAATCATTTATACATAATTATTGTAAAAATGAAGCACTCTTTTGTTCATTACGTTCTTTTCACTGGAGTTCCTCTTTAAATCACATTAGCAAGACATGCTCTGGTGGCTCTGGTTTCCGCCCTTTCCTCAAGCCGTATTGGTGGACTAAATCTAACAGGTGGTGCCAGTCTTCACTTCGTACACAGTTTGCTGGACCCCAGAGTGCGGGGATCTTTCAAGACTTGGGCACACCAGTCACCTCTTCAGTGAGTGCCACTCTTTTTATCCTTTGCTGTGAGAAACATGGCAACACCCACATCAGGCGCAGCACAGGGAAGAGCGGACACCGCCTCGCACCGGAGATATTCCACCACGCCGCAAATGTGCCAATGTGAACATGCCATTACATATGTGATCATACTGTCTGACGCAGCGCAATGTGTCAGTGTGACGGTAGCTCTAATGGACAGGTGGAGATAACACTGTAGGACACACAGTTCCACTCCCAACTTGTAAAACTTTCTTTAGCCTTGCACACACATCCAATTTTGATTGGCCAATCACTGGGAAATGTTACCTCTGCGATGTTGTGTGAGGGCCAACCGATTTTGAATACTATGAACCGATTAGTGTAGGTAAGCTCTCATACTACATGGAGGTGATAAAGTCATACAAGTGGGCAATCCAAAATGGATGTGTGTACCAGGCTTTTGTCTGCGATGTCCTTGTGACATATGGCACAGCTATGGCTGTAGGTAGTATAAAACCAGCTGCCATCCCTGATCTGTCACAGACGGCAACACTGAGCAGAACATCTGGCTGGGGGCTGACTCACACTATTGTGTCATATATAGACAATACCGGGCAGAACCAGAAGTCCTGCTTGTGATGAAGACAAGGTGTGTGGGGATTATGAGAAGCAATCCTAGTCATATTTATGTCATGTTATAGAAAAGATGGGCAGATCCACAATCCCCAAGTATGACAGACACAATGTATGATGGAAAACAAAAGTTTGCTTTCTTAAAACAGAAAGAATTTGCGATAATTCAGGTTGGAGTGAGCTTGAGATGTCTCCTACAATGCATCACTGCTGAAGATATTCAAATTGACCATTGTTACCCTTAGAAGCTAAACACACCTCCAGAACCGCTGGAATGCAATGATGTGTCAGCTTGTTAATTTGTACAGAGCCATAATAATCCAACATGCATATAGACTGTTTTGGATTGTTTGATCCTCATCAGTGCATGGCATGGATTAATTTGTCTCTATGGATTAGGGCTTGTAACACCAAGAGGTACAGACTAACCAGCAAGCTCACTCCAACCTGAATTATCGCAAATTATTTCTGTTTTAAGAAAGCAAACTTTTGTTTTCCTTAGTATTTTAGTAAGGGGGCTTTTTGGACCATTGTAGCCCCTCACACACTCTAATGAGTTCTGGTTCACCATGAGCTTGTTGGTTAGTCTGTACAATGTATGATGTTTATGTAAAACAGAACGAGGGATAAATATGTCAAGCAAAGGCCAGAAAATCCACAAGACAGATGACAGAAGCCTGGTGTATGAGGGTCATGTGCAGCAGAAGGCGTGATAAATAATAAATATAATCATGTGTAGACAAGGCAGGTGGAGACCACAAGACCCATGAAGACGAGGTGTGTAGACAGAAGAATGAGTGATAAATAATAGATGGTTAATGAGTTGCCATTAAGACTGACCTGCATGCAGATTTAACCACGTAGTGTCAAGTTGCCGCATTAAAGCGTCCTGACGGAGCCTCTTCAACGCTCCAGGACCTTTAATGTATCACTCGCTCCCGCCACTGTGCATGCGCGCACGAATGCCTGCCCACCGCTCTTACCCGTTGGAATACGGGGATCCGTGATTGGTGAAGGGGAACAAGCGATCCCCTAACCCAGGGATGCCCAAATCCAGTCCTCAATGGCTGAGATCCTCATACATTTTTAGCACAGCTCAATGTTATTGTTGGAGCTGAATCAGGCAAAGCGTGGATCATCAAGTAAAGCATATTTGCTATTTGTCTGTCCATCCTCAACACTGGCATGGATATGGCCCTTGAGGACTGGAGTTGGGCATACCTGCCCTAACCAATCGCAATGCCTGGAATAAATGGACATGACCCCGATCAGGGGCGAGGTCCATTCATAATACAGGAAGTAGTAAAGGTGGCCACTAATGATCCAATTTCTAGTGAAAAATCGTTCGAACGATGATAAAATTCTGACCGGAAGAAAAATCTTTCACTACACCATCAACGAACCAATCTTTGCTTCTTATTTATCACAACCAACAAGAACATCCAAATTTTGATTTGACGAAAATCCAATTGGACGACTATTTTTATAATCGCTTGTAATCAATTGTGCCCATCAACAGAGATTATTTACAACCAATCTGGACAGAATTTCTGTTCACTTGAATGATTTTTCGCTAGAAATTGGACAGTTAGTGGCCACCTTCAGAGTCAAATGTAAAATGTAAAATAAAAAAGTGAACACTTCCTGGGTAAACCAGGATAGTGATTGCAGTGCCAACTAGTGGCGACAAAGTAAAATTACACACACATACACCATACATTTTTGAAAATTAATAAAATTAATCCCTTCTACTTCCAAAGCACCCCCAACACTTGTAGGTTTAAAAAATACATAAATAGTTGCCTTAGATTTTTTTTAATATGTATTTTATGAGTGTACATTACTGTTATTTTTCTACATAAGGGCTTTTAATTATGGACCGGACACAGAAAAACAGAAAAATTACACCTATATTTCCAAATAATATATTGTTACAATACATTGTACTAGGGATATAATTTAAACAGTGTAATAACCAGGTCAAATGCAAATGAGCAATTAAAATATGTGGGTTTTAATTATGGTAGCATGTTTTATTTTAAAACTATAATGGCTGAAAACTGAGAAATAATTATTTTTTTCATATTATTCCCGTTAAAATGCATTTAGAATAAAATAATTATTAGCAAAATGTACTACCTAAAGAAAGTCTAATTGGTGGCGAAAAAAAACAAGGTTTAGATCATTTTGCTGTGATAAGTACTGATAATCCCCATGAACTGAAAGGGATATAGAGGCTGCCATATGTATTTTGTTTTAAACAATACCACTTGCCTGGCTGTCCTGCTGATCACTTTGGCAGCAATAGTTGTCTAAATCACACACCTGAAACAAGTATGCAGCTAATCATGTCAAACTTCAGTGGAAACATTGCATGCTTGTTCAGGGTCTATTGCTAAGAATACACAAGACAGAGCTAAGCAATGTGCATTATTTAAAAGTAAATAAATATGTCAGCCTACATATCTCTCTCACTTCAGGGGAAGTGTCTATAAAAAAATCCACAGGAAGTGATTTGATTGGCCAGTTCCAATCTGTATACTGTTTGCACGCACCCTGGAGTTATTTGACACCTGAACATTAAAGCCACTTGATTAATATTGTGTCAGAGCTGGAACCCACTAGAGCGTTTTTTTGAGCATTGAGGGAACCCTTTCAATCGCTAGCGATTTCCCGAAACGCTCTGCCAATGTAAATGGTTGGGACAGATTTTACTAGAGCCACTGCGACAAGGCAAATCGCAATCACAGGACATGCAGCATTTTTGGAGTGTTTCCATTCTAATGTATTGTGTAGGAGCAGGGAAATCGCTCCCAACATCGCTTGCAAAGCGCTACTACAAATCACTAGCCATTGTGATAGCACTTTGGGTCCCAGGCCTTAGACGGGTTTGTGCTGCGAGTACAAGCTCTGATCCACTGACGCCTGGACTCCACAAGACCTGTGAAGGCAGCCCTGTGGTTTCTGGTGGCACCAAGACGATAGCAGAAGATCCTTCAAGTCCTGCATGTTCTTGGTTGAGTAGGGATAGTCAATGAAGTGCAAATTATTCCAAGTCAACGCAAGATTATGCACATGTTGTATGCAAATTTATAAGCTTGAAAATGGACCACTCGAATCCCATCTTGGCAGGACCCAATGGCTCAATTTTCAAGCAGCATAAATTTACATACAAAATTTGCATAACCCTGAATCAACAATTTATTTACGTTTCATTGACCATCCGTAGAGGAGAGTCCTCCATGGAACAGACTTGTATTTCCAGCACATCCCAGAGATACTTGATCAGACTGAGATCTTGAGAATTAAGATGCCAAAGGAAATGTGGTTATTCAGACCAGGGCCCCTTCTTCTATTTAGCACCAGATTTCTGGAAACGCCAGAGAGACCCGGGCCTTGGATAATAGGGGTGTAAAAATAGCCCCCGTGACCCCCACCATCTTGGGGGAAGCTCAATCCTCTCCTCCCCATCCTTCCTAAAGCTCAGCCCTAACCACATACTATACCTGCTCCATCCATACTCCTCCCATCTCTACTGCAGGCCAACCCAACACTGTGAAGCCTCCTACCTCAATATGGCTTCATCATGCATATAGAGACTACCTGACTCTGCCGTGGGGAGAAGGGGGGGGTCACAAAAACTACCTAACTGATTTGTGTGTGTAAGGGGGGGGGGGGGCACAGAGACTACTAAACTCTGCTGTTGGGGGGGCCTGCATTTAGCTCTTCTGTGGGATTGTATGAGACTAGCTAACCTCTGCTCCCCTTGTGCATCAATGAGCTTTGGGTAACCATGGTTTTGTTTCCGGTTGTCCCTTCTCAGACCACCTTTGGTAGGTGCAAACCACCGCATACCATGAACACCTCAGAAATCCTGGCATTTCGGAGATTCTGTGACTCAATTAGTTTAGGTCTTACGGCTTGGCCCTTGCAAAAGGCACACAGATCCTAACCAATGCCCATATTTCCCGCTTCCAGCATACCATGCCCAACTGACTTGCTGCCATGATAATGAGATAAATTAACATAATTTACTTCACCTGTCAGTAGTTTTTCTGTTGCGGCCTATATTCATGTCATGTATGATCAACGAAAGGACGCCTGCATGGAAAAGTCAAGGCATATAATGCATATACAGTATATGGCACTGCCTATAGGACGTACACTAGAGGAGACATCCCTTGGTTATAGCTACCATTTATTAATAGAACACGGAGAACATATAGTATGACGTCATATACACCCAAGACTTTCATCCTTGCGTAAAACAGGATAACGTAGGTTCCTAACACTTGGTAAGAACCAGAACAAAGGCACAGACCGCCTGTAATCTCGGTGGCAGTGAGGATTCCTGGCAGCGGGCAGATGGCACTATCATCACCTTTGATAAGATTGAAGGAAACCATTTTGCATCTGAAACAAACAGCCAACAAACAGCTCTTGGGTCCACAAATATCTCTCCATGCATCAAACTCCGAGTCATCATCAAGGCCAAAGTGTTCCAAACATAAAAGGAACAGCAGGGTGGTGTGTAGAACACCTGCAGGAGGATTAGGAAAGGGTTGGAGTTTTCGGACTCAGCACATGAACAAAGTTAGGTTGTGGAAGTGATGCGATTGGCCACATGGTCAGAGTCTTCCTTTATTATCCAGTGCAACTTTTCATAGTGGTAGCATTTATCTGACTGGAAAACGTGAAGTGATCCGGATATGTCTGTCGATGGAGGGTCGTACATGTCCTTCTGAAAAGCTCTACATACATACTGGTATGTCCTAAACCTCCACATACAGAAGACTTATCTTTATACTCTCTGTATGATTGTGATTGTCCCATGTGAGTGTCGTCCTGTACATATATCACGTCTCCCGCTTCTCCTGTATTGACATAGACTGACACCTCACACGTGTGGTCACTTCATGTGTTCGAAGCGTGATGCCAAAAATGTCTTCATGATATCGGTTTTGGTCCTGCCACAGAAATACAGAAATTACTATCTAAATGTAAGGTTCATAAAGGAAACATTACCCAGTTCTACCTGTTCTCATTCTGCCCCAAGTGGCTGTCTCCACCATCCTGTCCATGTATGTTTCCACCAATCACGACAACCAACTGACCCATCATCATCTGCTCCTCATCTTGATAACTTTAGATGCTTCCAATATTCCACCCACTCCGATTCTACTACACGTGTCCACCACCCAAATCCTATTTAGCCCCTCATTTATCTAGTAACCATGCCTTCTGTCTGAGCCATTACCTGTTGCCCAAATCTACTGCTTACTCTATTCCAACCAGTTGCCTCCACCATTACGTCCATGCCTAACATACAACCAATCATAGACTGTATAGTAGCTTTCTACTACATAGATTTCCATTGATAAAAAAAAACCCTGTTGATCTGGAAATGCTGGATTTGAATTATACAGTACTGTATATCACCATAAGAAACATTAAAAGGAGTGCTGACATCTACTATACTGTCTGTGTTTCACCTGTGTGGATGGTATTATATACCTTAAAGAGGAACTGTAGTAAAAATAACACTTAATAAAATTGTTTTTTTTTTTTAAATATTCATTTATATTCAGTGTTTGGCCATTGTAAAATCGTTCCTCTCCCTGATTTACAATCTGAAATGTATCACTGGTGGTGACATCTTTAGTTTTGCCAGGTGATCTGTACGGAATTTTCGTTACTGAGAATTCCATGCACAGCATCACGATCACATAGCGGCAAAATGGGGAGGATGCCTTCCCCCCGGTCGTCAGCCAATCCCCTCCCTTACCGGCCATCCCCGCTGCCTATAATGTAATACAGCAGCCAGCGTCAGACCTCCGATCACCCGGCGACCAGTGAGAACGGGGGCTAGGACCTCACGGACACCGCACTGATATGCAGAAGTGATGTCACTTCCCCATATGCAGCGCGGTGTCCATGGGGGTACCGTGCCCCAGCTGATTCTGAGGTCTGACGCTGGCTGCTGGGATGACTGATGGTGAGTGGGGTCCCTGTCACTAAACATGGTGCGCTAAACTTGGGGGGCACCTGTCACTACCTAAACTGGGAATCACCTGTCACTACATAAACTAGGGGGCACCTGTCACTACCTAAACTGGGGGCACCTGCCACTACCTAACACAGGGGTTCACCTGTCACCACCTAATCTAGGGGGGAGTCTCTGTCACTAAACATGGGGGGTTCCTGTCACTACCTAAAACTGGGGGCACCTGTCATCACCTAAGCTGAGGGTCCCTGTCACTAAACACGGGGGGTCCCTGTCACTACCTAAACTGGGTGGCACCTGTGTCGGAGTCGCTCACAATCTAATCCCTACCATAGTCCTAGTCCAGTGATGGCTAACCTTGGCACTCCAGCTGTGGTGGAACTACAAGTCCCATGAGGCATTGCAATACTCTGACAGCTCTAAGCATAACTCGGGGAGGCAGAGGCATGATGGGATTTTGGGATTTGTAGTTTTGTCACAGCTGGTGTGCCAAGATTAGCCATCACTGCTGTCTAATGTCCCACTAAGTACATGTAAATTTGACTCCACCAGTGACCAAACCCACATCCTGGTCCACGGCCATGCCCATTTTTCAGCGTGGAAAGCATTCCCCCTATCCCCTCCCCCCCCCGAAATTTTCTGAGGACGCCCATAGTGAGATACTGCTCGCTTGGCACTTGGAAAAAGCCCTTATTTCTAACAATGCAAAAATGTTCATAGACAGCAAACTGTCAGGACCATAGTAGGAGGGGTTTCACTACAATATCAGCCATACAGACCCCCCTGATGGCGTACCTATGAAGTAGCCGCCAGGGCGCAGGATACAGCTGATATACGGCTCTTATCCTGCTCCTGCACAAGTCCCGGCAGCGTTTATTACTATTCCCCCTCCAGGTCGACGTGGTTGGTAGGGAATAATGTAATTCAGCTGATAGATATTGCTGGTGGCCGAATTACGGTGTTTTAAAAAGTAATTTCAGCTCCGTCTTCTGACAGCGCTGCAGTTACTCACTGTGCGCTGCTATAGCCATAATTCCTATTACAGTCTATAGTGGCGCCGGCTGAACTCAAATCTCCTGCGCGGTTATTACAGCGCTTGCCCTGATGATCCATTTGAGAAAAGGAAAGGGGGTATCAGCTACTGATTGGGATTAGGTTCAATCCTGGGTTAAAGTTCCTCTTTAAAGTAAACCTGTAACTAAAAAAAGGCCCTTGAGGACTGGAGTTTGACATCCTTGCCATTGACCTTGAACAAGCATGCAGATCAAGTGCTCTGGACTGAAGTCTGATTAGATTTGCCCTATGCTTGTTTTCGGTTTGTGATTCAGTGTATTGGTGCCAGAAAGATCAGCAGGGCAGTCAGACTCGTATTGTTTAAAGAGACACTGAAGCGAAATAAAAAATTGTGATATAGTGATTTGTATATTTAGTACAGCTAAGAAATAAAACATTAGGAGCAGAGACATAAGTCTAATATTGTTTCCAGTAAAGGAAGAGTTAAGAAACTCCAGTTGTTATCTATGCAAAAGAGCCATTGAGCTCCACAACTTTCAAAACCGCAGAGAGCTCTGTCTTCTAAAGCTTGGTATCTCAACTGTCAGTCACTGTATTTTCTTTTTCTCTCCAGAGGACAGTTCAAAAGTTCACTGGCCTGCTCTGTAAAATCATTAAGAATGCTGAATAGTGTGTAAACTGTAAATATTAGAGAATGATGCAATGTTATTAAAAAAAACACTATATAACTGAAAATAAAAATGAGTATATTTTCTTTCCTACTAATTATCTAGTAATTATCCGTACTATACAACCAATTCATTATAGCATAATTTTTTTTCGCTTCAGTGTCTCTTTAAAAGAAAATAAATAAATGTCAGCTCCCATACCCTTCCGACTTCAGGTGTGTTTTAATAGCCTAGAGCAGCATTCACTAATAAGTGGTACTATTGCCAATTACAAATGGTTTACTAAGCATGACCTTTGATGTTATACCGCCACATCTAGTATCTGAACTCCAACTGCCACTTAGGAGCTAATTTCACATTAACTCCAAATTCTGCACCCACCAGCTGTCTACGCTATCCCATCTATACTTGACTCCACCACCCATGTCTACCATCTAAACAACTAAACTCATGTTCCTTATTCTGCTCTCCGCCATCACATTGATGACTGGCTCGCCAACCATTTCTGCCATCCAAACCATACCTCTCCCTCATTGTCTCTTCAGCTGGTCCCATAAACAGTCACCACTGTCTCATTTATGCCTCATTTCACCAACCAAGTCTAAACTATCACCTGGTTCTACATTCTCAATCTGTTCTTTGTCATCCCATCCCTACTGGATGAAGCCAAATCCAGTTTGCCTTAAAGTGAACCTCCAGACTAAAAATTGACTCAGCAGCACTGCAAAGGCCTGGTGTTTCTTTAACTGTTTCACAGCATCAGAACTTTTTTTCTCTTATACAAGCCTCATTTTTAGCTGCACAGCAAAAAACTGCCCAGGCATTTTCCCCCTAATGCTGTGCAAAGCATGATGGGATTTCTAATGTTGTTGTTCTCATTCTGCTGTTTTGGTGCAATTTTTTTTTTTTTTTTTTTTACATTTTGAATTTGACATTTGAAGCCTAGCGTGTGCAGCTGGGAGGGGTTATCAGGACACAGGATAGTTGGAACAGTGTCTCCTGCTCCTTGTCACCTCCTTTCAACCAAAAAGATGGCTGCCCCCATGACAAAGATGGCAGCCCCCATGAATCACAATTGCCTGTTCTTTTAAAAACGGGGTCGGTAAGAGAATATATTACCTATCTATTCTAATTAACATAACTAATGTAACTTGATGACAGTATGTTGTTTAGGCTGAAGTTCCCCTTTAAGATTCCATCAGCTATGTGTCTATGATCCAAATTCTACCCAATCCCACACCTGCTCCTCATTCTGTTTCCACCACCTGTCTCCATCATCTCATCCATTCCAGGTTCCACCAACCATGTCCAGCATCCAAATCTTCACCTGATTTAACAACTCATCTTATGCTTCATACACACTTGAGATAACAGTCTTTGGAAAATGAAAGATCACAGACCAATTTTACCCCATTCCATGTAGTATGAGAGCCATACTCTACACAGTCTATTCTATGGAGCTGCACTCCCCATAAGATAAAATCTTTGCAAGATGCTGCACACAAAGATGCCCGTACACACTCAAAAGATCATTATCTGCAAAAGATCTGTTCCTGCAAAAGATCCATTCCATGCAAAATGCATTATAGTCTATGAGATCTGCAGATCATCATACACACTTGGTTTAACAGACTTCATCTGCATATCTGGCAATCATCTGCAGATCTGAAAATCCACCCTGTTGAATCTGATCTGCAGATGATCTGCAGATGATTGTCTGTTAAACCAAGTGTGTATGATGATCTGCAGATCTCATAGACTATAATGCATTTTGCATGGAATGGATATTTTGCAGGAACAGATCTTTTGCAGATAATGAACTTTTGAGTGTGTACGGGCATCTGTGTGTGCAGCATCCTGCAAAGATTTTATTTGTTGGGGAGTGCAGCTCCATAGAATAGACTGTGTAGAGTATGGCTCTCATACTACATGAGGGGTGGTAAGATTGGTCTGTGATCTTGCCTTTTCCAAAGACTTTTATCTCAAGTGTGTATGAAGCATTAGTCTTCCATTCAATCAATCCCACTTCTGCTCTTTATTCTGTTCCCAACTGCTGTCTTCACCATTTCATCCATGCATGATACCACTAAAGATATCTACTATCCAAACCCCACCTGATCCCACATCCTTCAGCTGTCTTTCCCAACCCTTCCCTACTAGATTGTGCCAAGCCAAAATAAACTGATGAGATAAACAATTGTATCCATCCTCCTACTCCTAAAAATTACTTTTTTTTAGATCTCCCACAGCTTTATGGTTAAAATCTAAAAAAAAAATAGATTTATTGCTTTGCTCAATAACACTGTGTTTGTGTGCTCCAGAGAGCTAAAATATATGAACTGTTGACTTTTATATCTATCCTCTGCCCTCAGAAGCCTTCTCTGCCAGGAAAGAGTTTTATGGCTGTAACTCCTTATCAGTGAGGAATTATGGTATAGTGTGACTGGGAGAAACTGTCAGTTTTAACTCTTTCAGACAGAAAAAGAAGAAAAGGAACACAGCATAATTATTTGTGTACATACACATCTCTATCTCATCATCAAATGCATTTTTTTGGGGGTTGAAAAAAGACCTACAGTATGTGCATCGAGTTCAACCAGAAAATAAAGTACACTAGCCTGCACGCTCACATATCCCTGTTGATCCAGAGAAAGGTGAAAAACCTTTACATCATGTCAATTAAGGTTCCCTTTAATTTAAGGACCGCCTTACGCCTATAGGCGGCGGCGGGTTTAAGTGGTTATTACATGGAAAGGCCGCTCGTACGAGCGGCCTTTCCATGTCAGTTCACGGAGACTGTCTCCGTGAACAGTGTGCGAGCTGCTAATTGCGGCTCGCACGCCTAATGTAAACACGCGGGGAAGAAATCCCCGCTGTTTACATCATACGGCGCTGCTGCGCAGCAGCGCCGTAAAGCAGATCGGCGATCCCCAGCCTCTGATTGGCCGGGGATCGCCGTCATTTGATAGGCTGAAGCCTATCCTTCAATGCGCAGGATGGATATCCGTCCTGCGCAGGATAATAAGGAAGCTGGAGGTAAGGGGAAGGAGGGAGCGCAGAAAACGCTGCGGAGGGGGGCTTTGAAGAGCCCCCCCCGCTCGGCCACACGGAGCGGCGTCGATCAGACCCCCCCCCAGCAGGTCATCCCCCTAGTGGGGAAAAAAGGGGGGGGGGGGAAGTCTGATCGCCCTGCCTTGCTCACGATCTGCGCTGCGGGCTGGAGAGCCCACGCAGCGCAGATCTCAAAGAACAGCCCTGGTCCTTAAGTGGTTAAGCTACCCAACAGGAGTGAGGCTAAAACTCTATGTATCCTTAGCAGTGGAGTCTGGTAATCTACCTACCCTCAGCTCTCCAATGTAGTCTCCAGCCTCAATGACACCCATGTCCCCCTGAGACACCAAGATGAGCTGGACAGTCTGTAGGACATCAGTGGCCATAGTGACGTCCCCACAGATGTACATGTGTCCATTCTGGTTCTTCAGAACATCGTAGACATGGCAGGCCAGCTGTGTTCGCAGAATATCCTGTACGTAGGTCTAGAAGAGAAGGGAATAAAGCAGATATGCACCATCCATATGACTGATCAGTGTAAACTCTTCTCTTTTACTTGCTCTTTGCCTATTTCTGTGGCGTGTTTAGCGGGTATAGTAAAGTCTATGTGCAATGGTAAAATATGGCAGAGCCCTCCAACCAGTTATAATGCTTTACCTCTGGAGGCAAAGCTGCATAGCTCATGTAGCTCCCAACTGTCCCTTTTCTGAAGGGACTGTTCCTGTTTGGGAACCCAGTTCCTCTGGTGATCTTTCCTCTTCATTTGTCCCTCTTTCAGGACCAATGTACAGTTTTATTTAAAGGTCAACTATCAAACTAATTGTACCACCAGAGGAGGCACTGACCTGAGATAGAGTCCATCATCCCAGGGGACACCAGTGAGCACTCTCCCCCGCCTGACTGTGCTTTGTACAGCACGGGTGACGGGACAGCCGCTATCGCTCCTACAAATCTTGACCAATAGTCTGTTACAGAAGTAAGAGTGTCTCTCCCTCCTGATGTGCCTCCACATTTGCCCCCAAACACCTGCAGCTTCATTGGATGTTGGCTAAACAAGTGAGCTGAAAGAGGGGACGAGTTTAGTGTGAGCAGCGTTTGCAAGAATATGAGCAAAAAAGGCCGTCTCTCGCTCCTCACTGCAGCCGTCAAGTGCTGTACAATGCACAGTCGGGTGGGGGAGGCTGCAAATATATTTATTCCCTCTGGTCATCCCTCATTGGTGTCCCCTGGGATGATGGACTCTTCCTCAGGGTGACGCCTTACATTTCACAAACCACACGCAGCACAGTAATATTATTTGCTGTGTCCTGGACTACACGTGTTACATTATTCATTTATGGTGTTTGCCAAAATACAATTAGTTTGACTGTTGTCCTTTGTATATGAGATTGATTTTTTTTTTATTTTACAGAAAAAAATGTTACATTGTTTGGTTGAAAAAAAGACATCCGTCCATCGAGTTCAACCAAGGAAGAAAGGAATAAGATAACTGTCCTAAACCCGCACATATCCCAGAAGGAAGGCAAAAATCCTTCACATGCTTGGGCCAATGAGCCTTAAAGGACAACTGTATATAGAGAGGTAGGTGGAGGCTGCCATATTTAATTCCTTTTAAGCAATACCAGTTGCCTGGCAGCCCTGCTGATCCTCTGCCTCTAATACTATTAGCCATAGCCCCTGAACAAGCATGCAGCAGATCTGGTGTTTCTGACATTATTATCAGATCTGACCAGATTAGCTGTATGCTTGTTTCTTGTGTGATTCAGAAACTACTGCAGCCAAATAGATTAGCAGGGCTGCCAGGCAACTGGTATTGTTAAAAAGGAAATAAATATGGCTGCCTCCACATGCTTCTCGCTAACAGTTTTCGCATAAAGAGACTCTGAAGGCAAGAAAAAAACAGGATTTTACTTTAAAAACCTGTTTAACATAATTGCCCCACCTAAAACGCATCCCCGCGGCTGAAAACTCCATTAATCACCCCAAACTCCCCGGGGCACATCGCAGGGCTCCTTCCGCATAGAGGCAGAGCTTTGGGCTGTAGCTCCGCCTCTACACGCGTCAATTTGTGATGATCGCAACCTCTTCCCGCCCCTCTTAGTCTTCTTTCACTGAGAGGGGCGGGGAGAGGCGGAGATCAGCGCAGATTGACGTGAATGGAGGCAGAGCTACAGTCCAAAGCTCTGGCTCCCCGGGCAGCAAAATCCATGACCTAGAAAGTTGTGGATTTTTGCCCCGGGGAGTTAGGGGTTATTGAGTTTTCAGCCGCGGGGATGCGGCTTTTTAGGTGGAGCAATTATGTTAAAGTACCGTATTTTAAAGTAAAAACCTGTTTTTTTTCTTGGCTTCAGAGTCTCTTTAAAAGAGAATTCCGTCGGGAATTGCATAGTAATTATAGCCGTGGTTGTCCTTCAATGCAAGGAAAGCATCTAAGCCCCCTTTATATGCAGATACAGAATTTGCCATTACTACTTCCTGTGGTAAAATATTCTAGATTTTAACCACTCTTACTGTAAAGAACCCCTTTAAATGGCAAAAACCTTTTCCCTCCATACGCTGATCATGCCTGCTTGTCCTTCATTTTTAAATGAAACAGTATTTCCATCCTAGATTGATATACTTCTTATTTTCAAATATTATATGAAGGGGAACTAACAAGTCTCCAGTAGACATATACAGTATAAAATTATTGTACCTTGAAAAAGGGGACCCACCATGGCCCTGAAACAATCGTCGGTGATCGAATGGATATCATGCTTATGACAAAATAAACCGTCGTTGATTGTGTGCAGACCTTGTGGATTTCTTCTGATCGCTTATTTAGGGTCCAGCACCCAGAAATCCTCTATTGGTAATCTAATCCTGGATGGCTGGATAGTATGCTGGTTAGGGGCTCTGCCTCTGACACAGGAGATCTGTGTTCGAATCTCGGCTCTGCCTGTCCAGTAAGCCAGCACCTATTCAGTAGGAGCCCTTGGGCAAGTCTCCCTAACACTGCTACTGCCTATAGAGCGCGTCCTAGTGGCTGTAGCTCTGACGCTTAGAGTCCGCCAGGAGAAAAGCACGATATAATGTTCTGTGTTTGTTTGTTTAATCCCCACCACACCCCTACTCAAACATTTCACAAAGAATTCATAAGCCAAAGACACACTGATCTTCCATCATCATTCCTCACCTTGGGGCAGTCCGGCTGGCGGGAGAAGGCCGTATAGATCTCCTTGATGGCCCCTTTCTCCTTGGCATGGTAGGTCTCCTCCTTGTAGATGTGGTCAAGTTCTGCACAGCGAGAGCCAAACACCAGCGTCATCTCACCAGGAACCAGACCTGCAACAACAGGGAGACCCGATGAGGGTGGAGCTACTGCTGCAATTACTGGTCATGTGGAGGAGGTATGATGGGTATAAAAGCTGGGAAGAGGCTAAGTCGGCCTCTGGAGTGTAAGTATTAGTGGAAGCCTTAATCTCCCTAGCACTATACCCGAGTGTACCTGGGGGTTCATTTTCAGTCGCTAAATGGGAAACCCCGAGCCACACCTGGAGAAACCGCCAGACGGGGTAAATGAAAAGATCAATGGAAAGCAGGATAGTCAATTCATCTCCACAAGATCCATCTTCATTGTCTTTCCCGCCCCCCCCCCCCCCCCCCCCCCAGGCATTCCATCTTTATGGTTGGAACGCTGCCTGTCACATGACAACAGATGGTGCCCTCACCACAGAGCGCCTATGAGGAAATGATAAAGGGTCGCATGTGCCTTCTGGATTCTGGTGAAGGGGGACTCTCTCTGTTACCTATACTGTGGCAGGGGAGTCACTCTCTGGCTACCTATACTGGGGGGATGGAGAGGGCGGCACTCTCCAGCTACCTACAGTGGGATGCGACAGTTTGGGCAACCTTGTTAATCGTCATGATTTTTCTGTATAAATTGTTGGATGTTACGATAAAAAATGTCAGTTAAATATATCATATAGGAGACACACACAGTGATATTTGAGTACTGAAATTAAGTTTTTGGGATTTACAGAAGGTGTGCAATAATTGTTTAAACAAAATTAGGCAGGTGCATAAATTTGAGCACCACAAAAAAGAAATGAAATCAATATTTGGTAGATCCTCCTTTTGAAATTACAGCCTCTAACCACTTCCTGTAGGTTCCAATGAGAGTCTGGATTCTGGTTGAAGGTATTTTGGACCATTCCTCTTTACAAAACATCTCTAGTTCATTCAGGTTTGATGGCTTTCGAGCATGGACAGCTCTCTTTAACTCTTACCACAGATTTTCAGTTATATTCAGGTCTGGGGACTGAGATGGCCATTCCAGAATGTTATACTTGTTCCTCTGCATGAATGTCTTAGTGGATTTTGAGCAGTGTTAAGGGTCGTTTTCGTGTTGAAAGATCCAGCCCCAGCGCAGCTTCAGCTTTGTCACTGATTCCTGGACATTGGTCTCCAGAATCTGCTGATATTAAGTGGAATCCATGTGTCCAACTTTGATAAGATTTCCAGTCCCTGCACTGGCCACACAGCCCCACAGCATGATGGAACCACCACCATATTTTATTGTAGGTAGCAGGTGTTTTTCTTGGAATGCAGTGTTCTTTTTCCTCCATGCATAATACCCCTTGTTATGCCCAAATAACTCAATTTTAGTTTTATCAGTCCACAGCACCTTATTCCAAAATTAAGCTGGCTTGTCCAAATGTGCTTTAGCATACCTCAAGCAGCTCTGTTTGTGCTGTGGGAGGAGAAAAGGCTTCCTCTGCATCACTCTCACATACAGCATCTCCCTGTGTAAAGTGCGGTGCTTTGAAAGCTTGCTTATTCTTATTCATTTTTAGTTAGCTAATAAATGGTATCATCCTGATTTAAAACTTCTTCCTTGTGTAAAGTGTGTCGAATGGTTGGACGATGCACAGTGACTCCATCTGCAGCAACATGATGTTTTAGGTCTTTGGTGCTGGTCTGTGGGTTGACTCTGACTGTTCTCACCATTTGTCGCTTCTGTCTATCTGAGATTTTTCTTGATCTGCCACTTCGAGCCTTAACTTGAACTGAGCCTGGGGTCTTCCATTTCCTCAATATGTTCCTAACTGTGGAAACAGACAGCTGAAATCTCTGAGACAGCTTTCTGTATTATTCCCCTAAACCATGATGGGGAACAATATTTGTCTTTAGGTCATTTGGGAGTTGTTTTGAGACCCCCATGTTGCTACTCTTCAGAGGAAATTAAAAGAGGAGGGAAACTTACAATTGACCCCCTTAAATAATCTCTCATAATTGGATTCACCTGTGTATGTAGGTCAGGGGTCACTGAGCTTACCAAGCCAATTTGAGTTCCAATAATTAGTTCTAAAGGTTTTGATATCCAATAAAATGACAACAGTGCCCAAATGTATGCACTTGCATCATTTTATTTAAACAATTATTGCACACTTTCTGTAAATCCAATACACTTCATTTCACTTCTCAAATATCACTGTGTGTGTCTCCTATAGGATATTTTTAACTGACATTTTTTATCGTAACAACCAACATTTTATACAGGAAAATCATGACGATTAAAAAGGTTGCCCAAACTTTTGCATCCCACTGTATACTTGAAGGGAGGGCACTATCCGGCTACCTATACTGGGAGGAGGAGGGCACTATCTGGCTACCTTTACTGGGAGGATGGGGGCACTATCTGGCTACCTATACTGGGAGGAGGAGGGCACTATCTGGCTACCTATACTGGGAGGAGGAGGGCACTATCTGGCTACCTATACTGGGAGGAGGAGGACACTATCTGGCTACCTATACTGGGAGGAGGAGGACACTATCTGGCTACCTATACTGGGGGGGGGGGGGGGGCACTATCTGGCTACCTATACTGGGGGGGGGGGCACAACCTGGCTACCTATACTGGGAAGGGGGGCACTATCTGGCTACCTATACTGGTCGTCTAATTATTTTAGTATTTCTAAGCGTAAACCAGTAGACATTGTACTGCTTTATGGAAATAATCAGTCTGCCAGAGAGGTTGCAGTGTGAGGAATATGGAAGTGGCCATTGCTGGAGATCATTTTAAAAAATGCTGTTGTGCTGATCTTCTTCTGCTCTAATACCATCTAATTCATTAACCCCGAGTAGGTATGCAGATCACGCGTACTGATTCCAGTGCCTGAATGTTTGTTCCACTCAGTGTAACTCAGTTCAGAAGGCATGGCAGCTTATGCACTACACATCTAAAATCACAAGATGGCGCCAATGCTCAATGTCTGCTCAGCATTGTTCACTGCCAGGTTCTTTACTGTACTGTATAGAATGGGACTATGAGGCATACTTACCAAAACCTGCACATATTTGGAGGCATCAGAATTTGTGGATTGCTTGAAAAATTATCTAATTAAGGGCCGGGTCACATGGGCTTCTGCCCAGCTTCCAGCGGTTTCTCGCTCGGGGGCTTGCACAGGCTTTTAGCGGCATCCCGCCACGATCGTCGTTTTTCATCTCTGCAGGGGGGACACGAAGACGCTGCGGTAATCGACCCTGGAATCCACATATAGCGTCCAGGGCCGCCTGAAACACCAGGAGAAATCGGGATCGGAAAGCCGCGTTCGCGCAAATGCCGGTAAAAACCCAATACAAATGCTCCCATTCATTTGAATGGGAGCATAATGATGAGTCCCAGACATCAGTGGTAAACGCCAAGCGTCTGTGTGAACCGGCCCTTAAAGTGAACCAGAGATGAAAATAATCTAATGAGATAAACAATTGGATCTGACCTTCTACTCCTAAAAATGACTCTTTTGGATATCTCAAGGTTTTATTTTATGTATAAACATTTACAAAGCAGATTAATGTTTCATAGTCTCTGCTCAATTGCAGAGTCTCAAGAGTCCCAGAGAGAAAATACAGTACATGAACTATTGACCTTTTTATCTTTTCCTCCCACAGTAAAAAGTCCAGGTATCTGCTTAGGAAAGTGTTTTATAGCTGTAATTTGTTATCAGTGAGCTGACTGAGTCCTGACTGGAGAAAATCTGTCAGTTCCATAGCTAATTATAAACTCTTTCAGGCAGGGGACAAAGAAAAGGAGCACAGCACAAGTGTCTGTATACTTGCCACTGTATATATACGCCTATCTCACCATGTCACATGTCATCTCTGGTACACTTTAAGTAAATCTGTATCCACGGAGAGGCAATGAAGTTGAACACATGAACAGATATACTGTATAATAAAGACTTATCTCCTATGTGTTTTTTTATTTGTCGTCTTTTTTGTTTTTTTTTTAAGGAGTCCACGCAATTTTTTTTGACCACTTCACCCCAAAGGTGTTTTTACCCTAACGGACAAGAGCGATTTTCACCTTTCAGTGCTCATCCCTCTCATTTGCCAATAGTTTAATCACTACTAATCACAATGAAATGATCTATATCTTGTTTTTTCACCACCAATTGGGCTTTTTGGCGTTGGTATTTGTTTTCAGTAATTACTTTATTTTCTATGCATTTAAAGGGAAAAAGGAAAAAATACACTATTTCTCCAATTTCATCCCCGATAATTTTAACAAACACTGCTACTGTGCATAAAACCCACACATTGTATCTACCTATTTGTCCTGGTTATCACAAGATTTTAATTATGTCCTTAGTACAAAGTATGGTGACAATACAGTATTTGGAAATAAAGGTGTATTTTTTGTTTGGTGTTTTTTTTCCACTATTTTCACGTGCACGAGAATGCACGCTATGTAATAACAAACAGAGGCGCCAGCAGGATAAAAGGAGAACCATATATAAAAAACAATAAAAGCACGGGGGAGCAAGGGTGGACCTGCCTCCCCAATATTCAAAACACAACCACTGTAATCAGAAAATGCAAAGAACATTTAATTTGTACTCCAGAATAAACAATTTGCAACGCGTTTCGCGGGTCCCAAGCCCGCTTCTTCAGGCAAAAATACAAAAAAGGAGCAGCTTAAGGTTGTGTACTCTCAGCGCAGCGCCTCTCATCACTGCTATAGGTATTTCCCACAGGCAGGGTTTATCTGAGTGAAAACAATAGGCCAGCATTCTCTATTGATGGAAAACAATGCCCCTCCCAGGATGTGGAGACCCAGAAATGTTTTGTTGTAACAGTAAAGGGGCCCTCGTAGTGACTCACAGAAGACTTGTACTTATTACAGCCCTTCCATGCTCGGAGCTCACAGAGTTCAGCCCAGTGTCAGGTCAGATATTAGCTCACCTCTATGTTCAATGTCGTAGAGTCTCTGCTGCCAGAATCCTCTGAAGGGTGCGATGCCGGTTCCGGGGCCCACCAGGATACATGGAGCTTCTATTTCAGTGGGTAAGTGGAAGGTGGGTGCTCTGTGCAGGAAGACATAGGAGTACAGAGTATGCAGGAGTGGATATAAACCTTTCTGGATGACATTCAGCTGCTCTGAACTCCTCTGCTGATAGCTTATAATGAAGAGGGCGTGGCTGCTTGCTGAAGGCCAATCAGAAAGGATCTCAACAGCCAGTAGAAATGTAAAAATAAAGAATTGTAATGCGTGTATTCCTGGGGAAAGAAGGGGTGGCCTTTACTGGAGGGATGGGGTGTCTACTAACTCCAATGCACCCCAATGTTACATTATGCTGCACACAAGCTGTGTAGCACCCCCTACTGGAGTATGAGGGGGAGAAGGTATCCATGCTGAGATACCCTCACCTCCTGAGTTCACTGTACCCCAATTATATCCCAAGTTCACTGTACCCCAATGTCACATTATGCTACATAAAAGTGGTGTTGCACCCCACTGGAGTACAGGGGAGGGTATCCATACTGGGGTCCCTGATACCCAGTTCACTGTACCCCAATCATTGTTATATAAAAGTGGTGTTGCACCCCACTGGAGTACAGGGGAGCATATCCATACCGGGGGCCCGTGATATTTCTAGTTCACTGTACCCCAATGTTACATAGTGCTATATTAAAATGGAGTTGTGCCCTTATGGAGTATGGTGGAGGGTATCTATACTGGGGTCCCCTGACCTACAGCATCCGCTGCACCCCAATTACATTACCCTCTGTATAAAGTATGCAAGCAACTTGCTGATACTCACATAGTTGATGCAGTATTGGGGGGGGGGGGGGGGGGTAGCTATACTGTGGACACCTACTTCACCCCGGTTTCACATCATGCTCTGTCCAAGCTATGCGAGCAACCTGGTGCAAAATCAGGGCGGAGGGTAGTAAGACTGCGGTCTCCTGACTTCCTGGTCTCCCTGCATCCTACGGGGTAGACATGTCAGGTTGGATAGTCACATCAAGAACTTACCCACGGACAAAGCAAGGGACGGAGGTGCCAGAGGACAGCTGGTCTAGCCACGTTGAGCACACACCGTAGTGCAAAGGTCCTTTCCCTTCTATATAACAGAGAGACGGATATTATTAGGGGAGTCACCGACAAATATAAAGACCTGTACATAGCATGGCGGCGTCGGTCATCCTCACCTTGGGTGTGATAGGTCACCACAGCCACTGTCAGGTGGATCTGGTCTGGATAAGCGTCCAGGGAGGAGCTGATGGAGTAGTATCGCGGCTGGAGGAGGGGCAACTGTGTCAGGAGGAGGGAGCTGGGGACGGAGATAGACGGGAATTCTTCCAGAACCTCCACCAGGTTGGGGCAGCGGAACCACTTCCACTCCTCGTACTGCCGAGCGTCCTGCAGGACAACAAGATGATCAGGATGCAATGGATTTACTTCCCGTTGTGTTTTATAGAACAATAACCACACAAGGACTAGAACAGGTTCTGATAAACACTTTATAGTGTAGATAATGTAACACTGACACCTATAGGCACTAGGCAGTAACAGCACACTTTTTGTCCCAGGATTTGGTACAGCTGTCCTATATAATGCAGCCATAACGTAAGTGTTAACATTTTTTTGTCCATTGTGAGGTCCATTGTGGGTGGAATATAGGCTAATTCACAAAGAGCACTGAACTGCGCACTTGCCAAGCAGTTCAACTCTTGATCTGCCAAGGTAAGAGTGTCATTCAGCAACCAAATGGCAGCATTTGTAACCACAGCAGTAGTGTAGTGACTGCACATGGTGAGGTTTCTGGGCACTAAGAGGATGCAATAGTCCAAAGCAATATGAAATACCTTGATGCTGCAACCCAAGCAAATGTTAGCACCAGGGAGTCAACCAGTCAACACCCGTATCCACCAAGGGTGTAACAACAGTCCAAAGTAAAAAGAAGACTGTGTCTCTACCCGGATTTTTAGGCCAATTGGCCAAATTTATTTTGCGAATAACACAGTGAAAAAGCACAACGTTTCGACCTGGTTGGTCTTTTTCAAGTGCTTCAAGCACTAAAAATAAATTTGGCCAATTGGCCTAAAAATCCAGGTAGAGACCCAGTCTTTTTTTTACTTTGGGCACTAAGAGGGACCATTGCTATATTCTCGGATCAGGTGTAGGGGTGATCTTTATTAAAATTGCCTCCCTCATACAGTGGCTGGCTGAAACTACAAAGTACAAGTAATGAGAGAGCATAATAGTCTTCATCTTCGTACTCTACCGCTGTTTTTCACAGAAACACGCCAGGCGAGGCTCGCCATTTTTTTTGGGGGGGGGGGGGGGGGGATTGGCATTTTATACTTTGAATGACAGAGTGAGAAGACAGCTGTATATCCTGGGTCTGCCTCTTCCACCATGCAGAGTGGACACTACAATATCACCTGGTGGGTCGGTCCGGTTCAGTGAGCGCCATCTGTTGCATATTCCTTGGCTTCACCGGAGACTTGGCACTGTCAGTGTCGCTGCGGCTGGTGGAACTGGAACCACAGCTCTCATGATCATCCTGAGCTCCATCTTTTGGTTTCAGAATGCATTCTATGGTGTTGATGTTTATCACTACTGATTCTGACCCAAGTTTCTCCCATGGTACATGTATGCACAACTCATGAATACGTACACTGAGAAAGGTAAATGGAAGTTTTAATTCCGGTTCCAGAACAGCCAGTTTCAGCTCCAGTTTGCAAAGGACAACATCTCTACCCAGAGGGACAGCTGCAAGTCCTAATGCTTCAAATTCTTGATATATCGATCCACATAGCTCATTAAAACTGGAGTCACAAAGGACTCCAACATTGTTGGAGGAGGCCAGCTGTGGGCAATGCTTCACAGCAAACGCCCTCAGCTAACAGCTTCTCCCGAGCTTTCCACTGTCACCAGGTACAGCGTGTAGCTACGTGTAGCGTGAGGCTTGCCATTTTGATTTTCCTCCACACTTTATGGTCTAGAGATTTTTTGCTATGGACAAGAACCATCCAATTCCTTATTTTTCAGCCATCACTGCTTTGTGTTAGCATCTTGCTCATTGGCTGGTCTGGTGCGCTCCTGTTTGCCATCTTACCTGGCTCAGTATCTCCAGCCGTTGCCTTTCATTAGGATCCTCACACAAGACACTCAGCAGCTGTAGGAATTGTGGCGTTGGAGGTGTGGTGATGTCCAGGTAGTTGGTCAGAGCCTGACGCAGAGTACAGGGAGGGACTCGTGTATCGGACACCCAAGTGGCTTTCCAGCCAGACCCCAGTCCTGGTTAAAGAGAAAGGTCGGAATTAGTGAGGGGAAAGAAAAAAAATGACACAAGATCGGATTCTGGCATCTCCAACTTACGTAGACTGGAGTCCTTGTCCATTGTCTCCACAAGGACAGTGTCATTAGCCGGTGGTGGGTCCTCTATTCGCTCCAGCAGAGCTAGAACTAGCTCCTCACGGTTACAAGGGAAGATGCCAAGATGGTCACCAGGAGAATAGTGGAGCTCAGGTTGACCATCGATGTTCAACTTAATAAGGATGGTGGAGCGACTAAGGAGCCAATTGCAGTGGAGGAGAGGAAGGGAGGAACCAGAGGTGAGAAAGGACCAATCAGAGGAGCAGAAAACAGGAGCCAGAAGAACCAATCAGAGAAGAAGGGGAGAGTAAGGTTCATTCATTAATTAGTTACAGTCTAGTATAGTTTATACAGTTCTGACTATTCCATATATTCCATAGCATTGTATGATCACATCACACTCCACACCAGAGGAGCTAACTCTCTAATCTCTCTTACACACTAAAGCCTTGTACACAGCTTCAGTTTTGATTGGCCAGTTTCACAACCTCCATGTTAGTATGAGGGTGAACAGATTTTGAATACTATGAACAGATTGGGTAAGTTAGTGTGGACCCAGCCTATTACTCTCATACTACATGGAGGTGGTACAATTGGTCCATGATTAGCCAATAAAAATTGGAAGTGTCTGTGTACCAGGCTTTAGACACAGACATTACAGACATTAGACAATTCAGTCTCAAGACAGCAACTCTTTTGGTGTTTGGATGGTTGGAGACATTGGAGAGCTTAGCAAAATCCATACAAAGATAACGATTTTTTAAAAGAAACTAACTGGAGGGGGAGGGGACCCAAATGAGGGAGGGGGCCTGACCTCCCTCCCCACCGCTGTGAACACTGCCCCCCTTCCTGCATGCTAACCCCTCCATCATGGATCCCCCCCCCCCACGGCTGGAGATACGTTTCTATGGACTGGAAACCTAGGCTGCAAAAAGGCCATTTCTCTCAAAACGGAGACACTGATCCGATCTGCAACGGACAACTGTGGACCTAGCCTAAGAAGTCGCTCTCCGTAACAGAAAAAAAGGGGTTAATACTCCTCCACCAAGAGAGTACTCAGTATTTGTACAAAGCAAACGGAGGCAGCACAAGAATAAAAAGGACTAAAATGCTTAAAGTGAACCAGAGACGAAGCACCCTCATATATTTTACCATATACGGTATATCAGTGGGAACATTAGAGAAAACACCTACCCTACTCTCGGTTTCATCCTTCACTGCTCAGCCTGCCTGTTAGCAGCCCTGATAAAATCCCTAACTGAGCATTCAGTCTGGCTTTGCTCAGGAATCATTCTAGCTGAGTCATTATAGCAGAACAAGAAGGGCGCAGGCTTGGGCTTGAAAATACATCTGAGAAGACAGACTCAGCTATAATGATTCCTGAGCAAAGCCAGACTGAATGCTCAGTTAGGGATTTTATCAGGGCTGCTAACAGGCAGGATGAGCAGTGAAGAATGAAGGAGAGAGCAGGGTAGGTGTTTTCTCTAATGTTCCCACTGATATACTGTATATGGTAAAATACATGAGGGTGCTTCGTCTCTGGTTCACTTTAAAAATAATAAATCTGTCAGAATTTTGACGCAATTTTTATTTGTTTTGTGCAAAATTCTGACTGTCTACAGTCCCTTGTGTCTGCTTGGAGGGGGTGAATCCATTACTGCCTCCTCAATTTATGATTTGTAAGTATTTTAGTCCTTTTTATTCTTTTGGTGCCTCTGTTTGCTTTGTACAAATAGGTGAATGCCTGGTTTGCCTATGCCTAAAAACTACTCTACACACATACACCACTACGCAAAGTTTCTGGGGTTTTTGAGGAACTCCAATGCTTCTTCTCTGAACCAAACCTCAGACAACCGATCAGAGTTCAGTGGATGTCTTTTCAGCAAGCAGCCGGTGACAAAACATGAGATCTGACTTATGTGATTACCTTTTTGTGCCCCTCACCCCACACTTCCTCCCACCTCACCTGGACTGCTCACTCTGCAAGTTCTCTTTGGAGATGAAGGTGGCCTCGTAGACTTTTCTTCGGTGCACCTGGGAGAGGCCTGACAGAGAAGAATCATATGTGAGGATCTATTCAACCAGCAGATACACAATAGACATTCACTGCCACAATTGCAGCTCCCCCTTCACTGCCAGTTTAGTGGGTTTCTACAAAGGCGATTCTGGTCAGTTACGGGACAGCTGGATCGTGGATGAGATTGTGGCTTCCTTACCTGTTCTTAAGATCAGAATGGTAACATGAAGCCAACACTGTGGTCACAGCAAAGTCCTGCAGTCACAGCGACGTCACATGTGTCCTACATGTAACCCAACGCTGCTAAAACACCAACATGGCAGCTCTGAGTAACGGGAGTAAGGGCCGGTTCACACTAAAGTGAATGCAAAACAGACACAGTAAGCGCATCTGTTAGGTCCATCTATATTCAGCTTGAGCATGGGGCTCTCCATAGGCTGTAGGGATCGAGTAATGATCCCTCTCTGGCGAAACAATCATAATTATCTAATTGGATGGTCAATCGGCTGCAAAATCGCATGATGTATGGCCAGGGCCGGGCTGAGACGGAAGAGGCTCCAGCCTCGCCCTGAGGCTGGAGCCTCTTCCGCCTCAGCCCGGAGGGGGCGCACAACTCACTCAGCTATCATTCCCCTATTGTCAGTGGCGTAGCTAAGGAGCTGCAGGCCCCGATGCAAGTTTTACATTGGGGCCCCCCAAGCACTCTATACATAACAATTAATACGGCGCACCAAAACCTGCCAATGGCAACTACAGTGTCTGAGGTGCAAGAAGGGGATGGGGAGAAGGTGATTTATGATTACCACTATTCAACGTATCTATAGAAGTAATTATTATGATCACAGGACCAAAAGAGAGCCAATACTGTAATTGAGGGAGGGCCCTTCGGGGCCCCTTTGGCCCAAGGGCCCCGATGCGGTCGCTACCTCTGCACCCCCTATTGCTACGCCCCTGCCTATTGTGTTTGAAGCAGAGAGAAATAAAAAGGGATACATGACGGTGACTGCAAGCCAGATAACTTGAGATAAAAAAAACCTGTAACGAAAAACAGTTCCCCTGGGGGGTACTCACCTCGAGTAGGGGATGCCTCCGGATCCTATCGAGGCTTCCCTCGCCCTCCTAAGTCCCGCGGCGGCGGCGAAAAAGCTCCCGGAAAAGCGGGGATGTAAATATTTACCTTCCCGGCTCCAGCGCAGGCGCAGTATCGGCTCTCCGCTCAGAGATAGGCGGAAAAAGACAATCGCTGTTGGGCCACTCTACTGCGCAGGTGCAAGTCTCCTACACCTGCATAGTAGAGCGGACCCGACGGAAATTGGCTATTTCCGCCTATCTCCATGCTGAGAGCCGCACCAGCGCCCCCGCTGGAGCCAGGGAAGGTAAATAAATGTAGCTTGTCAGGCTTGTCAAGCCAGGATTGCCGGAGACTATTGTTCAAGCAGCTGATGAGACTGATAATAAGTCAATCCAAATGTTGAATTGACTTCTTATCAGTCTTATCAGCTGCTTGAATGATTTATTTTAGGTGTTTCACAAAAAAAGTTGTGAGAGCCTTATGCTGGGAATACACGGTTCGTTTCTGCCTTGCGTTTTTGCTCTCGATCGTTTTTGCCGCTCGATTTCAGCTCTCGATTAAAATCTCGATTCGTATCTTCCTCTCGTTTCTCTTATCTTTTTCCATTCACTTCTATCAGAAATTGAGCGGCAAAGGAATGGAAAGGAAGATCGGACATGTTGGAAATGATCTATCGAACCATCTAATCAGCTACAAAACGAACTGTGTATTCCCAGCATAAGAGACCGCTGTTGAGTGTGTGTGGGACTTTAGTCTAACAGCAATCAGTGTGTGACGGCTGGGGTGGAGGGGCGCAATTTGGTGTCTCAGCCTTGGGTGCTGGAGGACCTTGTCCCGGCTCTGTGTATGGCCACCTTTACTGTATCCCTGACCCAGACTCTGAGATCATACCCGAATCTAATCTTCATCCTTAGTTAAACTGTCCTTTGGTGATAACGTTTTATAGAATCTGTCCATTATTATTGGATCTAGGTGGGATAATTGATGACAGGGTGTGGGCTGGTGTTTGTGTGTCACCCTTCTCTCCCAGCCTCTTCTGCTCTGGTGCAGTCCAGGCAGTGGAGGTACAGGAATATATAATGTGGGGGTCAGCAGTGTGTGGAGTCATTGGGCAGAACACACCAGAGACATGGTCCATCAGTGGCTGTGAGGAGCAGTGTGTGGAGTCATTGGGAAGAACACACCAGAGACGTGGTCTATCAGTGGCCGTGAGGAGCAGTGTGTGGAGTCATTGAGAAGAACACACCAGAGACGTGGTCTATCAGTGGCTGTGAGGAGCAGTGTGTGGAGTCATTGGGAAGAACACACCAGAGACGTGGTCTATCAGTGGCCGTGAGGAGCAGTGTGTGGAGTCATTGAGAAGAACACACCAGAGACGTGGTCTATCAGTGGCTGTGAGGAGCAGTGTGTGGAGTCATTGGGTAGAACACACCAGAGACGTGATCTATCAGTGGCTGTGAGGAGCAGTGTGTGGAGTCATTGGGTAGAACACACCAGAGACGTGATCTATCAGTGGCTGTGAGGAGCAGTGTGTGGAGTCATTGGGAAGAACACACCAGAGACGTGGTCTATCAGTGGCCGTGAGGAGCAGTGTGTGGAGTCATTGGGAAGAACACACCAGAGACGTGGTCTATCAGTGGCTGTGAGGAGCAGTGTGTGGAGTCATTGAGAAGAACACACCAGAGACGTGATCTATCAGTGGCTGTGAGGAGCAGTGTGTGGAGTCATTGGGTAGAACACACCAGAGACGTGATCTATCAGTGGCTGTGAGGAGCAGTGTGTGGAGTCATTGGGTAGAACACACCAGAGACGTGATCTATCAGTGGCTGTGAAGAGCAGTGTGTGGAGTCATTGGGTAGAACACACCAGAGACGTGATCTATCAGTGGCTGTGAAGAGCAGTGTGTGGAGTCATTGGGTAGAACACACCAGAGACGTGATCTATCAGTGGCTGTGAAGAGCAGTGTGTGGAGTCATTGGGTAGAACACACCAGAGACGTGATCTATCAGTGGCTGTGAAGAGCAGTGTGTGGAGTCATTGGGTAGAACACATCAGAGACGTGATCTATCAGTGGCTTGGAGGAGCAGTGTGTGGAGTCATTGGGTAGAACACTCCAAAGACGTGATCTATCAGTGGCTGTGAAGAGCAGTGTGTGGAGTCATTGGGTAGAACACATCAGAGACGTGATCTATCAGTGGCTTGGAGGAGCAGTGTGTGGAGTCATTGGGTAGAACACTCCAGAGACGTGATCTATCAGTGGCTGTGAGGACAGCTTCCCCGTCCAGCCATGTTCTGTTTCGCCGGCAGAACAGATGGGGACCTGTCATTGTGTTTCCAGCACTTGGGATGAACAATGTGTTTACAGAAGTGACACAATGTAACCACTTGCAGCTCTGGCCAACTCCATTATAGAGCCAAGCAGGCCGGTGGGGGGAGAGGGGATTCCAGGCTGCCTGCCAGATCTGCTCTCCAGAACACAAACAGCGACACAAACGACTGCCAGGAGGAAGGCTCTATAGGCTGGCTAATGTTAATAATAATAATAATAAGAAAAAAGGAATATCTTTGTTTATTAAGAACATTATCCAGTAATGGGATTTTAGAGGGGCCGGATTTGTACTCTTTACCGCCCAAGGCCACTGTCACCAGCCGCCCCCCTTCAGTATAGGTAACCTGATGACCCCCCCCCCCCCCTTCCCCAGTATAGGTAGCCAGATGACCTCACCCCCTTCCCTCTAGTATAGGTAACCTGATGACCCCCCCTCCTCCAGTATAGGTAGCCAGATGACCCCACCCCCCTTTCCCTCCAGTATAGGCAGCCAGATGACTGCGACAGGAATGGCCTCACACCACTTTTGGTTGGTGTCATCTGCATATTAGTCATATTGGGAGTCAAGAGCTAATAAACTAGCCAAGACCATAGATGTACATGGAGAAAATAAAAGGACCGAGAGCCAAGCCCTGTGGTACACCAGCAGTTGTGGGGTAAAGGGGAGGAGATGGTATTAGAATGTTCAGTTCTGCCAGTCCTTCCACTGAGATCAGATGAAAACCATGAGATAATGGGTTATTGCTGTGGCATTCATAGGAGAGATAAGGAGATATGGTTTAAAGCTAAGCGTTAGACTCCTACCCCACACCAGTCAGCACAGCAAACCAGACATCATTTAATTAAGAGCATTCTGGGGTTCTGAACATTTTATAGAGGGAACACACATATTATGCTCCAACAGATTTTTGAAATCTAGTAACAAACTTTCAAACCAGGGTCAAGAGAGCAACAGTTCATAACCAGGCCACACGGCTATGAAACAAATAAATACAAATGGAACCCCCACTCGACAAGGGCAGGTGCTAAAGGGGTGTGGTCAGATCATATCCAATATTAACCCTTAACACTCCACAATTCATGCATAGAGAAACCTGTAACACAGACAGCGATAACAAACCACCAATATTGTTAAAATGAATTGGTTTGAAGGAGGATGTGGTCATTCCATTTTTAAAAGGTTCAGAGACCCAAAATGCTTCTGTAACGATTGGTGTCAGCACTCAGAGAGAATCTGATTATTGGTGATCTGCAGTATCACCAAGAATGCAGATATATACCTGATTATTGATGATCTGCAGAATCACCGATAATACAGATATATTGCTAACCTCTGGACACCTATAGGTATGTGAGTGTTTGGTGTAACAGTAGTACTTTGAGTAATGCACCTGCAAGCAGCTGATCATAGGCAGTAAGGAATACTGCTCTTGAGGACACAGGAACCTTCCAGCAGCCTGAGACTCTAAGGGGTGGAGTCAGGCTGGAGATAGGAAGGACCAGAGAGTGAGTGACACCTGAAGGTGGATGTCACTATCTGATCTGGAGACTATCTCTTGAGAGGAGAGATAGCTCTCGAGGTCGGGCACGCCTGGTCGGTAACACACGGACAGATAAAGTACAAAGACAGAAGACGGATTCGGTATCCAGGGCAAGCAGGGTTTGGCAACGGAGAATCAGATATGCGAGGTACCGAATCAGAAGACAGAAGAGTAGTCAGGAAAGCAATAAGTCATAAGAGATATCAAACAATGCCTAGTCTGGGTGTGAGGTCCATGGTCTCTACACCCTGGAACTAGTCTGGAGAATAACACAGATGATAATACAGTTCCCTAGTCTGGGTGCGAGGTCCGTGGTCTCAGCACCCTGGAACTAGTCTGGAGTAGAACACAGATGATAATACAGTTCCCTAGTCTGGGTGTGAGGTCCGTGGTCTCTACACCCTGGAACTAGCCTAAGCATAAACAGAATAACAGTACAAGTAATCTGGCTCAGTGTGAATTCCCAGGTCCACCTGGTTCAAACACAAATTGGATCTGACTAAAGTCTGAGTGCTTCCACGTAGTGTTCGCAACGGCAGACAACTTGCAACTGGCCGGCAGAAACTATATATAGAGTAGTGCTCTCCAGCACCACCCCTAATTGATCAACCAATAGTATCCTGCTCTGGAGTCAGCTGATCGGCGTGATCAGCTGACTCTCCCTGCCCAGTATAAGAGTTCTGCCTCTCAGCGCGGCGCGCTTGTATTCCTAAGCCTACGTGCACTAACAGACTCAGCCACACCAGACACGCTGCAGCGTGCAAACTTACTGTTGTTACATGCGTCGGCTTTTCTGCGTTCTGCCCTGTTACCAGACACACGCTTCCGTGTGCAAACCGCCGCATTGGACGCGGAATCAGCCGCCTCCTCAGCAGCACACGCGGCGGCTTTTCCGCGTTTTCTCACAGCTTTCAGTTAAAGTGTACCTCCAGTATAATAGACAGAGCTATTCATTTTAGACTCTGTCTCAGTGCAGGATGGGGATGGGGGAAGTGGTGTCAGGGTTAATTACTTACCTGATCACTTGTAAGGTGATGCTCCGCCCCCTCCTCAGTAATTAAGTCGTGGGCATGTTTCTGAAGTCTTCCAAAGCTCTTTGGAAACCTCCGCTTGTGTTCCTGCGGCCCGCCCCCAGCTCAGCAGCCACCAATTAGACCACCGCTGCCGAGCTGGGGGTGGGCAGCGGCATGCAGATAGGGGTGGGCAGAGCCTCGGCAGAAGTTTGAAAACAAAAATGTCATGTCTGCTTAAATAAAGCTATCATGGAAGACTTTCTGCATTGTCCATGCTTTAGAGGTTAGGGTTATGGTTGATTTATATAGTGACACAAAACTCTGCACAAAAGTTCATATATACAAAAGGAAGTCACCCGTGCCCATATTTCATAGGTGACCACAGTGGCAGCTTCCTACCTGTGATGAGATCGGGCGCCGAGGCCTGGATGGACATCCGATAGAGCGAGCGCTGCCAGCTACCTTTGGCTTTGAAGAAGTCATGAACATTTAGATCGATATCTTCCCCAACGCAGAATGTGTCACAGGCAGCCTAAAGAGGGGACATCAAGTAATATGAAGATTTCACTGGGTGATGCAGACAGCGCGCAAACTGTACATATCAAAGCAGGACTGTGCAATGTATATACCCCCCCACTCGGATTGGTCTTCACCAGTCACAGACTACTATAGGTCTCAACAACATCTTGTACTTCTGCTCCCAGTCCAGGATTCACCCATTCCCTTTCCCCAGGGAGGTGACAGATGTAACCACAACTAAATAGTTACTTCAAAATCAGTGCAAGGAAGATGAGCAAAACTGAAGCAAAAATGGAGCAGACCTCCAGATCAGGAATTCTGATTGGCTGCTCTGAGCAACTGCTCCACTTCCGCAAGGACCACTCCAGTGAAAAAAGTAAGCAGTTAAAATCTGACAGAACTGACAGGTTTTGGCCTAGTCCATTTCCTGAATGGCAGTTGTTAAAGAGGCACTCCAGTAAAAATAATGTAATGAACAAAAGTGCTTAAAGAGGAACTCCCGTGAAAATAATGTAATAAAAAAAAGTGCTTCAGTTTTACAATAATTATGTATAAATGATTTAGTCAATGTTTACCCATTGTAAAATCTTTTAAATCCCTGATTTACATTCTGAGATTTATCACATGGTGACATTTTTACTGCTGGCAGGTGATATAGCTGCTGCTTGCTTTTTTGGCAGTCGGAAACAGCTGTAAACAGCTATTTCCCACAATGCAACAAGGTCCACAGACAGGAAACTGCCAGGACCATGGTCCTCAGAGTTTCTTAAGGGAGGGGTTTCACCACAATATCAGCCATACAGCGCCCCCTGATGATAAGTTTGTAAAAAGGAAAAGATTTCTCATGTAAAAGGGGGTATCAGCTACTGATTGGGATGAAGTTCAATTCTTGGTCACGGTTTCTATTTAAGTGCCAAAATAGTAAGATGCCAGCCAGCCTCCCTAATCACTTGCACACTACTTTGTCAGTTAGACTTAGCAACTGCCATTCAGCAAATGCTTTTTGACAACAAAGAAAACCCTAAAAATTCCCCATGAGGAGATGAGCTTATGAAAAAGAAGTTGAGGCACTGTGAAATGCAACAGAAACTTTAGGGAACACACTTGTCTTTCAGTTCCTGCATGCGTTGTTCTGCGTACTTTTTCTGCACACCAAGTGTGTGTCTATGCAGGAAAATGTGTGTGTTTTTTCACAGCAGCTGATGTAATTGATACATAAAACTGACAAAATGTGCAGAATCGTGATGCAGAATGTCAGTTTTTTTCTGCGCGCAAAAAACACATTAAGTGTGAACTAGCTCATTGATTAACATGAGTTCTCAGTCAAGTGTGTTTCCTGCCTCAATCACAGATCATAGACTTCGGGTTATGCAACGGGGGTGAAGAGAGCCTGACAGCTGTTTCGCTTAAAAAAAGCTTCTTCAGAGGCTAGTGTGACATAGTGCCCCCATGAGGAGATGGACTAGCCCAAACCCTGCTGGTTCTGTCAAATTTTAACTGCTATCTTTTTTTTTTATTTTTGCTAGAGTTCCTCTTTAAGGTTGTACGCAATATGATGACCAGAACACAGAGCAACGCAGAAAGTGGTTGCGCAGCAGTGAAGCAGTTAATGTGGATGGTGGGGGGCAGCAGGTGGACAATGTCCGCAGTCACCTCCCTTCTTATCTTCCTCCATTTCCCCCCTCTGCGTTCTGGGAAGGAAAGTGATTGTGACACAGAGGACAGCTATGTTTATACAGCCTCAGCCAGGACGGACCCTCCCTGCTAAGGGGACAGGAGGAAATTCACTTTCCAAACCTGAGAACTGGGCAAAAAGAGGCCCCGTCACTGGAGGTGGAACAGTAGGAAAGAATATAGCACTGACTTCTTTGGCAATCGGCAGCACATTACAGAGTACATAGTCATGTCACTAACTGTCCTCAGAAGAGCTCACAGTTTAATCCTACCGTAGTCTCAAGCCTCGTACACATGTACAAGGACTGGTGCTCGAACGAATCGGAACTCGGTCCCTCAGGCAACAGTTTGGGACCGAGTTCTGTTGCTATGGAGGGAGTCCGAGTTCTGTTGCTATGGAGGGAGTAAAATGACCAATGGAGCAATACTCTATGGTGCGGCGCAGAGCCGGGGGTGGGGGGATTTGGGGACATTGCCTTGTCCTGGGCCTGGCTGAGACAATCTGCCAGTCTGATAGCCCACCGATACATCGAGGTGGATAGGGGGGCACTGTGCACACACTAGATTTTCGTCAGAAGCGACCATCACCATGCGCCTAGTCTAACAACGTACAGTGTGTGTAAAAGGCAATAGTCTTGTGTCCAGATTTCACATAAAAGCTCTTTTTTTTGGCATGTTGGAGGAGTTCGGCAAGTCCACAAAAATGTACTCAATATCAGTGTTACTGAAAACTCAGTTCTGGTGCTGTGTAGTCACATGAATGTGGTGCAGGAAAATAATGCTGCTGAATCATTATGGCTGCCACTTCTGGGTAGTCACATGACTACCATGCTGGACAATAAAAGCTGCTGAACCATTATAGTTGTGTAGTCACATGACTTTCATGCCAGAGGATAAAGCTGCTGAACCATTATAGTTGTGTAGTCACATGACTTTCATGCCAGAGGATAAAGCTGCTGAACCATTATAGTTGTGTAGTCACATGACTTTCATGCCTGAGGATAAAGCTGCTGAACCATTATAGTTGTGTAGTCACATGACTATCATGCCAGAGGATAAAGCTGCTGAACCATTATAGTTGTGTAGTCACATGACTTTCATGCCAGAGGATAAAGCTGCTAAACCATTATAGTGGTGTAGTCACATGACTATCATGCCAGAGGATAAAGCTGCTGAACCATTATGGCTGCCATTTCTGTGTAGTTATTTAACTATCTTGCTGGGAAATAAAACAGAGTAGGGCAGGGCCAGGCAGAGGCAAGAGAGGCTCCAGCCTCAGGGCGCAGTGTAGCAGGGGGTGTACAACTCACTCAGCTATCATTCCCCTATTGTGTTTGAAGCAGAGAGAAATAAGAATAGGGGATACATGGCAGTGACTGCAAGTCAGATAACTAGATATTAAGGTGTTGGGGCCCTGGGGCGACTCTAAGTCTAATAGCAATCAGTGTGTGACAGCAAGGGTGGGAGGGATGGAGGGGCACACTTTGGTGTCTCAGCCTTGGGTGCTGGAGGACCGTTTCCCAGCTCTGGAGTAGGGACACCAAGAGCCAAATATAGTGTAGTACGTACTGGTAGTTGAAATGAAGTATAAGATTAATAAGCTATCCTCACAAAGCAGGGTTACCCAAAAGGCAACCACTGTATATGCAGGAGGGGAGATTAGACCTGACCCCACTCAGTATTAAGAATTCGCTCTACGTAGATGAGGAAAAAAAGGGGGAAACACCCCTCGACCAGAGGTGGACTTGATATAGCGTAGTATGGATACAGAGGCGCCATAAGGATAATATAATCTAAAAAGTTTAAAACATGAGGAGGCAGTGGTGGACTTACCTCCTCCAAGCAAACACAAACATTGCCAATGTGTTTGTCAAGTACAAGTTTATTTACATACGCCGGGGGGACAATGCGACACATTTCGCAGGTTTGATCCTGTTTGATTTGTTTGATCCTGCTTCATCATTGCTTCATTGCTGGAAAATAAAGCTGATGAAGCATTATGGCTGCCACTTCTGTATAGTTACACGACTATCACACCCACCTCTGTACTCTTTCCCATAATTCCCAGTTATTGGAAACATGATGCTAGCTCTGTGCAGTCACTTGCCTATCCAGCAAGGAAATAAAAAATGTTGTTATACACAATGTATCTGGGAGATGGCAGGGGACAGTTTCATGATCCTTTCAGTTCTGCCATATTAGACTCTAATATAGGGGTTATTGTAGTGTTGGCATCATTACACTGGGGGAGGGTGGATATAAGTCGCTCACCTTGAAGACAGCCTTAGCCCAGGCTCGGAAGGAATCCTCCTGGCCACACAACTCATCCCCCTCCCCCATCGCCAGGATCCGCTCTCCCCCCAACTCCTCCAGTCGGGTGTCCACTGCATGTCCAAAAGCACAGAAATGGGGGTACGCCCGGGATCCCAGACCGAACACCGAGAACCTGAAAGAGAGACAGGGGAATTCAGATCAGCGAGGCTCCACCCCTATCTCTATCCTACGCAACATTTACTGAGCATGTACAAAGCTGAATATATACTAGAGATAACCAAAAATGGAGAGAAAAATCATGAGATCAACACATTACCAGGTTGATTCATAAAACTTACTTTATTAATGAGCTCCCTTTATTTGTTCTATCTGTCCCAATAAATGTCCTTTATCTGTTTACCTCATTAATTAACTCTTCTTATAGTTGAAGTGAAAAATAAGTACTGCAAGGTGAGATAATTCATGCTACGTTTTGTGAATGAACCCCAAGGAGAGATAAACCATGAGTTAAGACAGTTAACTCATTAGATAAGGAAAGATTTTTGTTGCATTTATAAATGGTCCCCAATATTAAATGGGAACATTCTGAAAATCCCCCCCAAATACTGAATACCAGCCATGTGTGGGTGTCAAGCTGGAACATACCTTAGCGTTCCGAGAGGCCCGGCGCTGTCGGTGTTACTCGATTCCTTCCGCTTGTTCTTCCAGGCGGTGACCAGAAGATCGGTTTGGGAAACACTGTTGAATCGAGTCTTGTAGCTCCTAGAAAAACAATCCACCATGAATATGACGCAAGGTTAAAGTGCAGCTCCACCCACAATTTGCATTCAGAGACACCTCATTCCTTTCTGTGAATTTTCTGCACCTCCAATATTTGCAACTATGTGGAACAATCTAAGATTTTGGTTTTGTGTGCCTCTTCCTCCTCGTCAAGCTGGTGTGAGCCAGGGAAAATAAGTAAAAAAGGAGTGCAATGCTCCCATTGGGGTGCAAGGAGTTCAAATCAGTCTCTGTCTCTGACCAACTGATCACATGACCACCATTTCATACTAGGTCCCCTAAGGAACCAGTACAATAAGCAGTGTAAGGGAACTCCCATGTCGGCCCCCCAGTTCCAGTGCAGACTCCACACTGTGTAACACATCATCATCTCCCTGAACCAAAATGACAAATATCAGAAGACTCATCACTGCTGCACTAAAATTATCCTGAAATGTTTCCTTCCTGGATTTCCTGTCTTCTGTCTGAAAAGCCATTTATTAATGAATGGAGAGTCCAAACAATCAACATCTGGTAAATGGAAACTCTACAGAGCAGGAGGAGGGGGGAGAGAAAGATGGAGAAGAGGGAGCAAAAGAGGGAGGGGAGGAGAGAGGAAAAAAAAGTGGGCACAGGTGAGAGTGGGGGGCGTGGATAAAGGAGGTGGGAGGGGAGGAAGGGGGTGGAGTGAAGTGAGAAGGAAGGAGGACAAAGAAAGGGAAGACAGGGTACATGGGGAAAAAGAGGAAGAGGTACAGTAAAAAGAGATACAAAAAGGAATGGGGGGGGGGGGGGGAGAGAGAGCGAGCGGGGGGGGGGGGGGAGGGGGGGGGAATGAGTGAGATGAGAGAGGGAGCAAGATGGAAATGACAGAGAAAGAGTGAGTGAGAGAGAGAATGCTGGGGATACAAAGGGAGTCAGGAGAGAGAGTGAAGGGAGATGAAGGAAATCAGATGAAAGAAGGACAGGAGTAAAGGGGGATCAGGGGAGAGAAAGGGAATCAGAAGAGAGACGGATGTCACAAGCTCCCTACTGGCCATACTGCGTAATGCCTCCCAATCTACTCAGTCCCCAGACCATCCAATCTCATGGACACAAACAATGTATAAGAGAGATGCTCAGAGATATTGAATAATTGTATTGTGTGTGGTGTGCTATCAGTATCTCTGCAGGGTTGATGTGTAACTGCTGCTATTTAGGGTACGCTGTAATGCCCCTAGGGAGGAGCGTCAGGACTCATATGGTCCATCATAGAGGAAGTTGAAGTTCCTCTGCGGGGAAGGAGCATTCAAGGGACCCATTTTCCCAGAATTCCATCCACCACTTTCTGCAATTCATTTTCTTTTGATGCAGATCTCTCAGGCGCCCAGTGAAGGGAAATTTCAGCCTCTGGCAGGTTATTATTATAACTCTATAATGAAATGGCTGAAGCTGGGGGATGCAGGTGACCAGACAGTGACCAGCTGACACACGCACAGCCCTGCTTGAGCGACACACTCACTTCTGCTGCTCTGACTGCAGGGGGGCCACATTAGGGGACGTCATTTCCATCAGTTCCCGAGCGAAGGTCTGTAGAGAGAAATCACAGCTGGTCAGATGCTATTTACTATTAGCTATTTCTTTATCATCAGCATACGCTGCAGCAATCTGTCAGTCTGTCCTCCTGATGGGCGAAACAATCTACAGCTTCTGGGACAGGCTGACGGCTGGTGCACACCTAGAGCCGTTCTGAGCGCTTTCCAAAATGCTAGCGCTTTTGAAAAGCGCTTGGCTAATGTATTTGTATGAGATGGAACACACCACAGCGATGTTTTTTTTTTTTTCTAAAAGCAAACGCGGGTCCTGCAGCATTTCTAAGGCGATTCAGCCTCAATGTTAAGTATGGGAAAGTGGTAAATTGCTTTAAAACACGTTAGAACAGAGCACTTTTCCAAGCCTTTGTTTTTTTGTTGTTTTTTTTTACAAAAGCTGCACACTTCCAGCTCTACTGTACAAAAAATAAAAAATTGCTACACCAAAATGCTCCATAGCTAGAAAATTGCTAAGCACATGCCAGAAATCACTTCGAAAAATTATTTCTAAAAACGTTGAGCGTTTGCGATTACAACAGAACTTTTAGGTGTGCACAAGCCCTATGGGCTCTTTCACACCAGAGCCCGTTTTCTGCAGTTTAACGCAAAATCGAAACATTGCGGTAACCAAGGTAAAGTGAAAGTCCATAGACTTTCATTTTACCTTTCACACCCAATGATGAGTTTCGATGTGTTGCGGTTAGACGCACATGGGAGCTTGGGAGCGTTTTCCCATCGGATTGAATTAATTACTACCGCTGCCGATTGCGTCGCACTGCAGCATCCCGATGACACGCTGCAGTGCATATAAGGTGTGCAGGAGAACGGCTCCCGCACGCATTCTGGATGTGGAAGAGCACTAAGACACATTTTATTGTCAGGCCTCTTGCACACTGCGTCGCACCGCATTACACTTCCCTGCCACAACCCCGCTTCAAGGGTCATGCAAGACTATGGAGACTTGCACACTTCATGCAATGCAACAAGGTGCGCCGTAATCACTGCAATCCTGACGCAAAGTCTGCAGTATGTTACCACATGGTCCGTGCCTACCGCACACATTATGCAGTCAACGGGTGACTCAGTAAGTGTGCACAACGAGAGCGCAGTGTGACGCATATGCGCAGACTGATGGGGATGCCAGTGACGTTCTGTCTGCCCAGCAGGGATTACGTCACTAGCCGGGGGAAGGCACTATCCATATGGCCCTGTCACCACACCGTTTTGCAGGGTCTTATGTAGGCTGATTTTTGCGATGCATTGCACCGCTAATATAAGGTGTGCAACCGGCCTCATAGTAGCAACACATGGCAGGCTTGCTTTATACACGCATAGACATTTTCAGAGGACTCAACATTGTGCCGGCACTGAGTCACTCACATTTTCATCAGGTAATGCGGGCAGATATATAGCTTGTATGACAGGATCCCTTACCTCACCATTCTCTGGAGGGTCTCCATTGCCAAATGTGCTGGTCACCACCAATACCAGTGTCTCATGCTCCAGGTTCACCGTATCATACTGGTCCATGCAGACCACCTGACAGGAAGTGACAGAGATTTACTAGAAGTGACAGGAAATGATGGAAAGTCGGGAGAAACGACAGGAAGTGAAAAAAGTGAAGGGAAATGACAGGAAGTGATAAAAAGTTATGGGAAATGACTGTGATATAGAGTGATGGAAAAGAACAGGAAGTGATGTAAGAGAAAATGACTGGGAAGCAGGCATGTTCAAATCCAAAATTGGGAGATACCCGGATAGTTCTATCCGGATATCTCCCAGTGAACCTATGTGGCGGTGAGTGGGGGTCAATCTTACCAGTCTGACGACTTCTTGCTCCGTGCCTCGAGACCTCCCACGATGCGTGCCACGCACATCACGTGACTCCAAACACTTCCTCCTTCAACCCGGAAGGAGGAAGTGTTTGGAGTCACCTGACCGCCGCATGGAGCGCATCGTGAGAGGCGCCGAGGGACGGACGAAGAAGATGTCAGACAGGTAAGATTGACCCCCCGCACAGGTTTACTGGGAGATATCCGGATAGAACTATCCGGGTATCTTCCGAATTCGGATTTGAGCATGCCTGGTGGGAAGTAACAGAAAGTGATGGGAGATGAAAGGAAGAGAGGGAGAGTGACTATAAAAGGCAACAAGTGACCAGACATTACAGGAAGTAAAAGAGGGTGACAGGAAATTATAGGTGATGAAAACTGACAGAAAATGACAGGATGATATGGAAAGCGAAAAAAAATCAAGGACCATGATAGAAAGTAATGTAAACTGGCAGGAAATGACAGGAAGTGATGAAAAATGACAGGAAGTGACGTAAAGTGATGGGAAATGGCAGGAAGTAGTGGAAAGTAAGAAGAAACAGTAAGGGCCCTTTTCCACTAGCAATCGCAATCACAAATCACAAACGCCAGTGATTGCGATTGCGATTTTTCATTAATTCTGTTATGCGATTGTGATTTGCGATTTTCATTTGCATTGCATTATCATTGTAAAAATCGCTCCAGCAAGCGATTGCGATTTGCGATTAGCGATTTCCAAATCGAATCACTGTAGTGGAAAATACTTCTCATGATTTCTATGATAAAGTAACAACCCTAGCGATTTAAAAATCACTAGCGATTTGCGATTTTGCGATTCAGCGATCGCAATCGCTCTAGTGGAAAAGGGCCCTTAGTGACATGACTATGGACTTTGTAAAGTGCTGTGGAAGAGGTCAGCAGTATATAAATACCCAATGATAATAATAATCAAAGAAAGGACAAGAAGCAATTCCGAGTAACGGGAATTGACAAAAAGTGACAGGAAATGAGAGTAAACCTCTCCACCAGGGACACTGATGTCAAACATGGGTCTTTCATTGGCTATCACACTCCATAGTATCAGGAAGTCTGTCTCCTCTTACCCGGGGATCGAAGGCGTGGGTGAAGATGTCGCACAGTTTGTGGGCGTAGGTCTCAGAACGTCCAGTCTCTGTGGCGTACAGGATGGTGGCCTTTACTCTACGCGCCATCGCCTGACCCATCAGCTTGGCCGAGAATTTCACCGCGCTGGAAGTAAATGACATCATCTTAACATCTCAATATCTGATTTATACGCCAGTCCCAGGCAGCAGATTATAAGTGTTTCAACAAGCCTTTGGACCACTATACCATCCTACCCGGCACCTTCGCTCCTCACAGGAGACCTCTAGTTTGATCACCTTCTCTCCCTCCCGCATACAGGACTTCTCACGAGCATCACCTCTCCTTTGGAACACTCTCCCCCAGCCACTCCGTCATGCTCTGAGTCTGAAAACCTACAAATGTACTCTTATAACACACCTGTTCACAGAAGCCTATAATTTGCTATAGGTAGCATTAGAGGTATAATTTGCTATAGGTAGCATTGGAGGTTCACTGTCTCATCCGCTAACCTGTGTCTCCTCCCCTAGTGTCTCCAGCCCACTACCCTCTACATTGTAAGCTCATAAGGGTAGGGACCTCCTACTAGAGTTATTCTGCTGTAATTTGTCATATGAACATGTACCAGTATTGGTGATGTCTTCAATCACACATCAACTATATATGTATTTGTATTGCTGGATGTCCTGATATGAACAGAGTTCTGGACATCTAATGTATCTATGCTCCCCACTATTTGTTTAGTGATATGTACAGCACTATGGAAGATGTTGTTGCTATATACTGTAAATAAAACATAATAATAATAGTTATTAGTTGGTAAGAGATTGCAGCAAGTAGGAAAGAGATTACAACTCGAAAAAAAATAATATTTCATGCAAAAGTTCATTTATTTCAGTAATTCAAATTCAAGGACAATTGAAGTGAGATGGATAAGGAGGCTGGCAGCCCTGCTGATCTATTTGGCTGCAGTAGTGTCTGAATAACCCCAGAAACCAGGCAACGTGCATTGTTTAAAAGGAATTAAATATGGCAGCCTCCATAACACTCTCACATCAGTTGTCCTTTAAAAGGAATGTAGTTGAAAATAAGGTAATAGTAGAAGGTAATATGACGATGGTTGTTTTTTGAAAGACATGGGTTATAAAGACTGAGTACTGTATGTGTGTGTATATGTGTTTCTGCGTGAAGACTAAAGGTGGCCACACACCATACAATTTTTTAAATATCTGTTCAATTTAAGAATTGCAATCAATTTTTCTAACTGATTGTAACATTTCAAAAATATGACCAATGTACTACACACATATGTTCAATTTTTCCCCAATTATGATAAAACTGATTGGAAACTCTGACAAAATTGCTAGGTTGTGTATATTAATACATTCACAATCCAACACACACCATACAATCTTTAAAAAAAATTGAAAATAAATATCTGGCATTCCGGATCGATTTAAATCGAAAAAAAAAAACGGGAAATCTGATCGTATTTTTCAGTCGAATGAAAAAAAAGCTCTCGATATTTTCGGGAGATACGATCGTTTTTATCGAACTGCTGTACAATCGGATCATTTTATTGTATGGTGTGTGGCCACCTTTATTCTCAACAAGACAAGACACAAAACAATTTATATTGTGCTTTTCTCCTGGCAGACTCAAAGCACCAGAGCTGCAGCCACTAGGACGCGCTCAGTTGGCAGTAGCAGTGTCAAGGGAGACTTGCCTAAGGTCTCCTTGCTGGTGCTAGCTAACTGAACAGGAACAGCCAAGAAATGAACCCTTAACCAGTACACTCTCCAGCAACAGCACAACTATGAGGTCAATCTTCTGAATGGATATCTCTACAACTCTATACTCCAAAAACACACTGCCGCAAAATTCACCACAGACACACGGTAGTACTACATTTTACCAAAGTTATCTGCCGTTCCTCATAATCATTAACTTCCAGTCGTTTCTGACCTCATTTCCTGCCATCGATTCGAAATAAAAAGAAAATGTGTGATTCTTCGGTCACGTACAATTATTATTTAATTATTTATTGTTTTTATAAAGTGCCAACATATTACACACAATCGAGTACATAAGGCCACAACTCTTTTGAGATCATATGTGAAATCGAACTGTTTATGCGAAACAATTTATAATTACCTTCCAATTGCTTCTGAGGAAAATATTGTACCGTTAATGGGCACCTTAACCATTAACAGATGTAGGATAGCCTTAAAGAGAACCTGTACTGAGTAAAATTATTTAAAATAAACACACGAGGTAACTTCAAATGAACATTACATAGTTACCTTGCCATCAGTTCCTCTCATAAGCTCACCATTTACTTCTTACAGTGATCCCTTCCCGTTCTGACAACATTTTGTCAGAACTGAAATATATCAGTTGCTGCCAGTAATATATCAGTTGCTGTCAGTTACAGCTGAGAGGAGAACTGATGTGTCCATGTTTCCCTATGGCTCAAGTGGGCGATGTTACAGTTTAACAGTGTGCTGACCAGGAAGCTGTTATGGGGTAATAGCCATTTTCAAAATGGAGGACGGAGAATTCTATTGATCACAGTGGACAAACAGGACGCAGGACAGGAAAAATAGATTGAGGAGTAGACTGCACGGGAGGCAAGTATGACTTGTGTATGTTTATTTTGACTTTTAATTTTCAGTATAGGTTTTCTTTAAGGGCCAAATGCACTCGGGTCCGGATTTACATGACAGGAGCCTATAGGCACAGATGTCCTGGCACCTTAGACTTCATTAACCCACAAACTCCCACCAAACTGCACCGCAGGTGTGCTGGCTGTTCCAGGTGCCACGTCTCCCTTACTTCCCTTGCCCGTCATAGGTAGCTACAGCTGCCCTCTAGTATTAGGTAGCCAATGGTACACTCAGTATTAAGTTGCCCACAACTGAAGGGGGAACTCATCAGTGGAATGCAGAGAGCCAGGTGAGTAACCACTCATTTACAAACTGCTCAGAACTCTGCATAGGGAAGGGGGGAGGGAGGCACTTGGGGATGGGAGTGAGCCCCCTTTCCACCATCAGGCGCCTGTAGGCACGTGCCTGCAGTGCCTTATGGTAAATCCAGCCCTGAATGCACTGCAACGCAGTCTGAGCACTATAAGGGAGGAGGCACATGGTATAATGAGGATCTCTCTACATTCCTGCCCCATGTGTGTGATATGAGGATCTCCATACACAATCTACTCACATTACATCCATTCCATCACCCTTCACACCACTACTGCACAGAAATGTCCGAAATTATGTACAATCAGATTGTACAGTATGATGGCCCTTCACGGCAGATGGTTCTTCCGCTGTGAAACGCTCATAGAAAAAAAATCCCGCTTACTTAGCAACTTCTTTGAAGGTTCTCTTGCGGGTGATGGTGCTCTGGGAGCCCTTCCAGATGTGATATTTCCAGGGGTCCGGCTGGAAGAGAAGCAATATGTTATGTCATTGAGGGGGGCAGGGGGACATACAGGGGACATGCAGGGACACAGTGGCCAGGAGTCCCCCCCCCCCCTCAGAGTCTGGAGAAGTGGAGGTGGGCGGCTCACAACTAGTGACTGTCATGTCTAGGAGAACTCATGGAGAAGCATGTGATCAGTTTGGTCAGGTGATAGAGATGCAAGTTTCTGATTTGCTGGTCATAATCATGTGCTAAAGCAGGATGTGATCACAGCAAATCAGAGCTTTGCAAATCTATCAGCTGATCAAACAAATCACATGCTTCTCCATGAAATCTCCTGGACATGACCATCACAACCCACAATACAGGGACAAGAAGCAGATTAAAAATAGATGTTCCAAATGACGTGATTGAGCCCCCAAAAGGCTTTGACAGTATCCTTCCAAGGTCATGAACCCCCTCCTCCCAGGCTGCAATTCTCCCTTAGTCCTACACTGTGATATTCCCTTTCCAAGACCATGACCCCCCTCCCCGGAGGCTGTGACCCCATCACCCCCAGTCTGTGACCCTCTCTACCACGTTCTGAGCTAGGATTGGGGTAGAGAATGCTGTGTTCTGGCTCCCCAGGCAAATAAATGAGACATACCTGGTAGAGGAAGGAAGGGGAGAGGTGGTAGTTGACCATCTCCTGGTGGAATACCGGCGTTAGGCTACCAGACATGGGTGGTACGATCCACACCCAGTCTGCTGGGCAGCCTCCTCGCAGGCGGGTCTCATGTTCCAGATGCTTCATGAAGGACTCTGTAGCGGCATGGTGGTCAACAATGGTGACCTTATCACTCTGAAGGAAAGACATTTGTGATCATAGGCAGCTCTGTATAATAGGAGAATGGCAGCTGTGACATCACCCTGACATTACTGGAGGGGGTGGGCAACTCTGTACAATATAACCATGGCGGCTGTAACATCACTGGAGGGGATGGGCCACTCTGTACAATATTACCATGGTGGCTGTGACATCACTGGAGAGGATGGGCAACTCCATACAATATTACCATGGTGGCCGTGACATCACTGGAGGGGATGGGCCACTCTGTACAATATAACCATGGTGGCAGTGACATCACTGGAGGGGATGGGCCACTCTGTACAATATAACCATGGTGGCAGTGACATCACTGGAGGGGATGGGCCACTCTGTAAAATATAACCAGGGTGGATGTGACATCACTGGAGGGGATGGGCCACTCTGTACAATATAACCATGGCGGCCGTGACATCGCTGGAGGGGATGGGCCACTCTGTACAATATAACCATGGTGGCCGTGACATCACTGGAGGGGATGGGCCACTCTGTACAATATAACCATGGTGGCAGTGACATCACTGGAGGGGATGGGCCACTCTGTAAAATATAACCAGGGTGGATGTGACATCACTGGAGGGGATGGGCCACTCTGTACAATATAACCATGGCGGCCGTGACATCGCTGGAGGGGATGGGCCACTCTGTACAATATAACCATGGTGGTCGTTACATCCCTGGAGGGGATGGGAAACTCTGTACAATATAACCATGGTGGCCGTGACATCACTGGAGGGGATGGGCATTGTAAGCCTGGCAAGTGTCAAATCGGTGTACCTGGTAGCTATGCAGGACAGCAATGTTTATTTCCAGGGCGGCACGGTCCTTCCACAGCGAGGAGGTTTTCTTGGTGTCCAGGCCCAGACGTATAGCCACATCCTGCCAGCACAGGGGATTATGGGAAGATGGAATTGTCGTATATGTAACATGAAGTTTAGGTAGGTAGTAGGTACAAGCGGTGCAGCAACAAAGCTGATTTATCCTCTTACTAATATCCAGCAGACCTCCTGTGATCCCCAATTTTCCATGACAGTCTTGCATGAATTAAATTCTATTACTAGATTTCCCATGAGTATGTCACTTCCCATTTGGGTCAGACCTACCCCTGAGACTGAAAAATGCAGCCAGTGTGTTATATGGTTTCATCTCCACCCTCTTCCTGTGTCCACTGCAGCTCCGCACACACTGTACACATGCACGGAACACATACCTCACATTTTGAGATAACAAAGAGGGGCACCCTCGCTGGCACCAGTTACAGGACAGATTGGTGAATGGTTCCTAAATATGTTCTCAAACCCAATCACAGGGCTGGGGCACACCGAGCGGCTGTTTGAGCGTTTTTGCAGCCGCTTGCGGCTGTGGATACGCTAGGGTAATGTATTTCAATGGGGGTGTGCACACCACTGCGGGAGGCGTTTTGCAGAAACACATACTCCCGGGGTGAGGCATTTTTTGGATTGCGGAGGCGTTTCTGCCTCAATGTTAAGTATTGGAAAAACGCAAACCGCTCTGAAAAACGGCAGATCAGAGCGGTTTGCCAGGCGGTTTTGTTACAGAAGCTGTTCAGTAACAGCTTTACTGTAACAATATATTAAATATGTTACACTGAAATCCGCAGCAGCAATCCGCAAAACGCTAGCAAAACGCCTCATAAAAATTTAAAAAAGCGTTTAAAAATCTGCTAGCATTTTGCGGATCTGCTAGCGGGTTTTGGTGTGCACCGGGCCTAAGTGCCGGATTTATGTATAATCTCTGCTGTAATGATCAGCAGAGATTAATCTTTGAAAAACTGTAAAAAAATACCCAAAGCACTACTTTCACTTTCTATACTTGACAGCGCCATCTCATGGACAAACATAATAGTGCACACTACATTATTATTTTTGTCCCTCCCTCTAGATTGTAAGCCTTTGGCAGGGCCCTCTCCCCTTACGTATCATACTTGATTGTACACCCTACCCAGATTATGTGAACTTGTATTATTAGCACTACCACTCCAGTGTATGATCTGGCATTGTATTACTACCTGTATTGTATTGTGTATCTTATTGCTTTTTATTACCTGTATTGTTGTATCTATTGTCTATTACCTGTATTGCGCTGTCGGTCACCCCTGTTATCATTGTCTGTAATCTTATGTATTGTACAGGGCTGCGTAATATGTTGGCGCTATATAAATCCAATAAATAATAATAACAATAATAAAAAACACATATAAAGTAAAACCCCATTAACCCCTTTCTATCCCCAAAGATATTATAATAAAAAATCTGGTAAAAAAATTATAAATAAATAAATTGTTATGTTAGTGACTTAGCTTTTTAAATATGTATGCCATGAGGGTATATTATTATTTTATTTTTTTTTGCAAATAAGGAATTGTAATAAAAAAAATACAAAATGGAAAAAAATACGTTAGATGATTTTTTTTTTTGCCGTACATTGTACTAGGGACATCATTTAAATGCTGTAATAACCAGGACAAATTGGTAAATACAATGTGAGGGTTTTAACTACAGTCGCATGTCACGTTATTATTTCTGTTAAAATGCATAAAAAAACAAAACAATTTTTAGTGAAAAGTACCACCCAAAAAAAAGCCCAATTTTTGGTGATAAAAACAATGTATAGATCATTTTGCTGTGATAAGTTGTGATAAAGTTATTGACGAGTGAATGGGAGGAGCGCTGAAATGTGAAAATTGCTCTGGTCCATAATGGGAAAAAAAAACACCTGGTAGTGGTGAAATGGTTAAAGGGAACCTTAACGGAGAGGGGTAAGGATGTTTCCTGCGTAATATGTTGGCGCTTTATAAATACAATAAATAATAAATAAAATAAATAAATTATAAACAATACCAGTTGCCTGGCAGTCCTGCTGATCTCTCTGGGCAGTAGTGGCTGAATCACACACCTGAAACAAGCATGCAGCTAATCCAGTCTGACTCCAGTCAGAGCACCTGATCTGCATGCTTGTTGAGGGGCTGTGGCTGAAAGTATTAGAGACACAGGATCAGCAGGAGAGTCAGGCAACTGGTATTATTTTAAAAGGAAAAATCCATATCCTTCTCAGATTAGGTTCCCTTTAAGGTAGAGGATCAGCACAACAGCCAGGCACATAGCACTAATTCAAAAGGGGGTCACCAATGACAGCCTTCCTATTTCTCTCACTACAAGTGCCCTAAACACTAGAAATGGCCTTTCCCTCTCCACCCGGCACTCTCCCCATAACCCACCCCATAACGTCACTGACCTCTGCAATGTTGTATCGAGAAGAGTCACAGAGGTTCCGCATCCCGATCTCAGTGCTCATATACCAGCCATTGAAGGGGACTGCCGGGAACTCCAAACCACCAATCTCCAGCAGGAGGTTGCTGACCGCAGGTAATGCATACCATCTCAGTCCCAGATCTGCAAACCACTCATAGCTGGGGACAAAAAAGAGCATATATTTGAGACACAGTGGATAGATGCCCTCCATGAGAGACCCAACCCACCCCAGGCCAAGGAAGGAAAAACACTTACGTTGGGTGTCGGAGAGGAACTTCCAGTATAAGTTCAAGAGGAATGTCATAGATCTTTGGGTCATCGCCATTGGCTTGCAGTAGCAGAGGTAACACGTCAAATCTTCCACCTTTTGGTTTCCAGCCAAGCTGAATACAGAGCTGTGCAGAGACACATGGGAAGATCAGATCTGGGTGGAATCATGGAATCCACATTTTAAGGCATATGCTGAAGAACTGTAAAATAACAAATTAGTGAGGAGAAAACAATGTGTGTGTAGATGGGGCTGCTAACAGCTGGAAGGTGCTGCTGAGAAGTCTTGTCTCACCAGTAAGGTTCTGAATAGAATAAGTTAGATGAGTTTACTCTCAAGCACCCACAAAACTGAAATATCGGCTCTGGGTATAGAGACCCTTGTTCAGGGCCGGATTTCTGGCAAGGCCACATAGGCCATGGCCTAGGGCACTAGCAATTTAGGGGCGGCTCAGTGAAGGGCAGTAAAGCTGTTCTATGCAGCCATCCTTATCTAGAAGGACAGCTTTAACATTTGAACTCTCTGTTGTAATGATCGCTGCTGCAGCAGGTATTGCTGGAAGCAGTAGTGCTGCAGCTCAGGCAGTTCTGATCTATTTCCATGCAAGCTGCATAGCTTTGTCTGCCTTTCCCTGCTGTCAGCTTGTGACTGATTATCATTCACCTGTGTGGGAATCTGCATGTCTGCTCCTTAAGGTTTATACTTTATACTGAGGATGACCTCAGTATAAAGATCTGCTTCCTGCAGGGTTTCCTTGGGTTTTCATAGCTTCAGTTAAGCCCGTCTTGCTGTCGCTTCAGCCCCCGATCGTGTTTCTTGTTCTAAAGATACTTTGCTGGTTTTGCATCATATATTGGTTCATTGCCAATATATATGCATACCAGCACGTTTATTATTTTCCTTGTATTCGTGTTACGTTGATACATCAGTGTCGCTGATATATACGTACACGAACTGTTTATTTCCTGTGTTCAGTTAGTCAGTTTTCCAGCACGTTTTGGTAGTTTGCGCGTACCGTGAACACCCGTGCTGAGCTAGTTATCCTGCTCCTGGTTCTGTTTGTGGATTGCGTTCATCTCTGCGAAGAGATAACGAATCCTTCTGAATCCTGTTCTGTTACTGTTTGTGGATTGCGTTCATCTCTGCGAAGAGATAACGAATCCTTCTGAATCCTGTTCTGTTACCGTTGGTGGATTGCGTTCATCTCTGCGAAGAGATAGCGAATCCTTCTGAGTCCTGTTCCCTGTATTACTCCATTCCTAGTCAGCGTTCCTGCTTATGTCATATATCGGTTCATTGCCGATATATACATATGTTAGTCAGACGTTACAAATAGTTTCATTGATAGCTGTAATTGTAATACGCTAGGAAAACATACTTATTGTATATTTATCTGTGTTACGTTCATCTATCTCGATCCTGCTATTACCTGACTATCCTGTCCTGTCTTTGTGAGGCACGCCATCGCCGCAACGCATTGGCTGCCTCATTCCAGTCTGTGTGGTCTTGGACGCTTGCTGTCGCTAAGTAGCCGCTAGCTAGCAAGCGTTCATTCTGTCTACCTGTCCTGATCTCCTCAGTTCTAGTTTATGCGCTCAGCGCTACTTTGCGCTGAGGCGTTATAACGAAAGCATTGTTTGTGGCTGTCAGATCTGCACCGGCTCTGTGCGCCACAATCTCCTATTGGAGTCAGTCCTCCCCTCCACTATACTAGGGATAGCCTGTTTCTTTGTGCTAGTGTGTGTACCTCCTCCACGTCAGCTCATGCGTTGCATGCTGACTGTGGAGAATACACCACCAAGCCTTACATTATGAAAACCCCATTACCAATCCCCATTGTGGGGGGGATTCCCAGAAAGTATGACACTGTTAATTATGGTTCCTGTTCCTTTAAGAAATTTGAAGAACTTAGCTCTGAAACAGAAAATGAGTTTTTCTCTGAATGTGCCAGGTTCCTGACCAATCCTGATCTCCAAGCGACTCCTGTTTCAACCTGGGCACTCCAACTAAGTTATATTTTGTTTAAAGGGGAATTATTCCAGTGGGCATTTGATGTTCTCAATCATTCCGATTTGAAAGAGAGACCGCTGGAATTTCTAGCGTTTGTGATCCATAACTGGTTGCGCATAGATCCATTGCCTTTTCCTCTTAATGAACTCCTGGCAGCAGGCCAATCAGCTACTCCTTCAATTGCTTGCAAAAATGTTCAGCAAGCAGAAAGTGTTACTGATAATTTTCCTGCAGCCTTGAATAAATCACCAAAAACAGCAGGGTCTAAGGCCAAACGCAAACGTTCTAAGAAACGTGTCCGATCTGCAGAGTCGTTATCCTTAGCGACTGAGACCTATAATGAGATTCTGCCATTAACAGATAATGAAATGCAATTGTCTTTCAGGGGAGTTAAATGGACTTATGAAACTACTAATGAACTTTCCTCCCTGGCTAGGGAAAATAAAGATTTTTGTTTAAAAGAATTATCTGAGTATGATTATTAGGAGATATTACAGAGTATTGAACAAATCAACTTATTTGTGAAGCAAGGAAAGTTTGCATACACTACAGTTCAGCACTTGCTACAGGTATTGGAGATTCTTAGGAATAAGGAATCTGCCAATCACCTGCTAATTAACCCAATATATGTCCCTGCTACAATCATATCTGCAAACCATGATCTGCCTGTTAAGTATGCTTGGAATCCTCCATTTGAGAAAGGAGAGATGGAAGCTCTGGTCAATGAATGGAAGAGTGATTCAAGTTCATTTTGTCAATTTTACAGTGCAAAAAGTGAATTAGTATTGAATGCATGCATTAAGTCTGCCTATAACCTAATAAAAACTGGTGTGTGTGAGTATGACTTTGTGGCTCCATTGATTGATGTGTGGGAACTGATTTTGGATGATTTTTATGTGACTCCGAATTCGCAAATTTGGCATTCTGACCCGCCTGCTTCAGCACCTTTGGCTGATTCAGCAGGTGATTCGGAGCTCTTTCTGTGTGAAATTGAAGTTCCTGCAATTCCACCCTGTACCATGGATAACTCAGTGTTACTTACCAGTAAAACAGAAGCCACTGATACATTCTTAACCTTGCCCTGCGCAAATTTCTCAGCAGAGAATCCAGAGGTCCTGCTGACTTCCGAGTCCAGCCTAGCCAGTACTCATGACTCTTTGTTCAGTGAAACAGACACCAGAAAAATCTTGCCTGTCTCTGCAAACACTTCTGCAGAAATTACCTGTGTTAATAAAGTTCAACTCCTGTCTGATTCAGCAGATGCCAATAGATGCACTACATCAGTTTCCGAGTCCCAGCAATCCTGTCCAGAAACCTCAGAACCCCAGCATCTGAATTTTCCAATTTTACAATTGAATGGTGATTCAGATGCGCAAACATTGTGTCTTGATTTTCCTGTTTCTACACCTCGCTCTAGTTTCGTGAATAGCTCAGAGCATCTGCTCTGTGAACCTGAAATCGCAGAATTATTACCTTGTTCAGAAAATGTTCCAATAAATTTGCCCTGTACCATGAATTGTGCAGTAGATCTCTCCAATGAAACTCAGGTCACAGAATCATTATGCTGTCCAGCAGGTGCTTCCATGGTTTTGCCCTGCAATATGGACTGTTCAGTGATCCTGTCCAGTGAAGCTGTGGTCGCAGAGTCTTATGCTTCACCCAGTACTTTGGATATTTCAAACCCTCTAGCAGAAGGGTCTGAGGCACTGCTTACCTCAGTTGGTGTTGCAGTAATATTCACTTGTCTAGCAGCTGTTTTGGAATTACAGTCTGCTCTAATAAAACTTGGTGAATTTCTGCCCAGCAAAGCAGAAGCCATTGAAATATTGTCCTCGTCAGCAATTGTGTTAGATACCTTGCCCTGTACACAGTCTGATTTAACCAATGTTGTTGAGTCCCTCTCCAGTGTTGTAACAGCCGAGGAACTCCAGCCCTGTCCTCTGAATGTTTCAGAAGTCTTGCCCTGTAACATGGATAATTCTGATTCTCTGGTCAAAATAATAGAAATCTCAGAATTTCAGTCCGGTCTGATGAGTGTTCCTGAAACCCAGCCCTGTATCCTGAAAGATTCTGGTTCTCTGGCCGCTGTGGCAGAGGTTCCAGAGTCCCCTTCCTGTCCAGGGAATTCCTCAGTTTTGCCTAGTCCAGTGGGGGCTGCTGCAATACTGACTTGTTCTGCAGCGCCTCATGAGCTCCAATCCAGTGTATTAAATGAGTCTCTGTCCAGTCCAGAGGTAGTTGTGGAGTCCCTATCTGGTTCAGTGCACACATCAGAAGATTTGTCCTGTCTTGTTAGTGCCCCTGAATCTGATTTGTTACTGACTTTGCTGGAATCAGCGACATCTAAGTCTGATCCAGCATTCTCGTGTAAAAGTCCAGTAGTTGCGAAGTTTAGTCATGATGATTTTTTTTTGGCCAGTCCTGGTTTTGGTCCTGTCTTGGCTGACCCTGAGGCTCACAGTTCCTTGACGTGCCCAGAGGTTTCTCTTGTGCCAGTGTGCCCAGATGTTCTTTGTGTGCCAGAATGCCCAAGTGTGTCTAAGGTGTTATGCTGATGCTTCCTTAGTGGGAACATGTTCTGATGTTGCCTGTCTGCCTGCATGCCCAGAGATGGTTCTGGTCCCTGAAAGCACTGATATTGATGTTTGTCCTTGTGGCCCTGACTCGGGAATTGCCCTAGGTTCCATAGGGGTTCTTGATAGTTCTCCATGTGAGCCTAAGGGGCATTCTGACCTATGGGGATCTCTTTGGAGCTTCAAGGTGTTCTGGGAGGTCTCTGAGAAAACTTGTCCTGGTGCCTTGGACTGGTTCAACAGTGGGTTTTGTGTTGGTAAAGACAGTACCGGTGGGCTTTGCAAAGGCTTTGGCGTTTCTGAACGGTTCCTGGAAGGCGGTGGGTATCGCTCAGGGAGTTTCGGAGGGCTTTCTTCTGGAAATCATGGTTCTGATGGGTGTCACACTGGGGCTTGTAGTACTGATGGGCATGGTTCTATAGGTTCTGGTTCTGATGCGTCCAGTCTTGTGGGGACTGATTCTGGAATTCGGTCTTGCCGGGCTGTCCCGGTCATCATGAATTATCAGTCAGACTGTTTTGTTGGGAATTTCAGTTTTGAAAAGCGTCTGGAATCCGCTTTTAAGGGCGGGGGTACTGTAATGATCGCTGCTGCAGCAGGTATTGCTGGAAGCAGTAGTGCTGCAGCTCAGGCAGTTCTGATCTATTTCCATGCAAGCTGCATAGCTTTGTCTGCCTTTCCCTGCTGTCAGCTTGTGACTGATTATCATTCACCTGTGTGGGAATCTGCATGTCTGCTCCCATTGGATGACCTCAGTATAAAGATCTGCTTCCTGCAGGGTTTCCTTGGGTTTTCATAGCTTCAGTTAAGCCCGTCTTGCTGTCGCTTCAGCCCCGATCGTGTTTCTTGTTCTAAAGATACTTTGCTGGTTTTGCATCATATATTGGTTCATTGCCAATATATATGCATACCAGCACGTTTATTATTTTCCTTGTATTCGTGTTACGTTGATACATCAGTGTCGCTGATATATACGTACACGAACTGTTTATTTCCTGTGTTCAGTTAGTCAGTTTTCCAGCACGTTTTGGTAGTTTGCGCGTACCGTGAACACCCGTGCTGAGCTAGTTATCCTGCTCCTGGTTCTGTTTGTGGATTGCGTTCATCTCTGCGAAGAGATAACGAATCCTTCTGAATCCTGTTCTGTTACTGTTTGTGGATTGCGTTCATCTCTGCGAAGAGATAACGAATCCTTCTGAATCCTGTTCTGTTACCGTTGGTGGATTGCGTTCATCTCTGCGAAGAGATAGCGAATCCTTCTGAGTCCTGTTCCCTGTATTACTCCATTCCTAGTCAGCGTTCCTGCTTATGTCATATATCGGTTCATTGCCGATATATACATATGTTAGTCAGACGTTACAAATAGTTTCATTGATAGCTGTAATTGTAATACGCTAGGAAAACATACTTATTGTATATTTATCTGTGTTACGTTCATCTATCTCGATCCTGCTATTACCTGACTATCCTGTCCTGTCTTTGTGAGGCACGCCATCGCCGCAACGCATTGGCTGCCTCATTCCAGTCTGTCTGGTCTTGGACGCTTGCTGTCGCTAAGTAGCCGCTAGCTAGCAAGCGTTCATTCTGTCTACCTGTCCTGATCTCCTCAGTTCTGGTTTATGCGCTCAGCGCTACTTTGCGCTGAGGCGTTATAACGAAAGCATTGTTTGTGGCTGTCAGATCTGCACCGGCTCTGTGCGCCACAATCTCCTATTGGAGTCAGTCCTCCCCTCCACTATACTAGGGATAGCCTGTTTCTTTGTGCTAGTGTGTGTACCTCCTCCACGTCAGCTCATGCGTTGCATGCTGACTGTGGAGAATACACCACCAAGCCTTACATCTGTCCTGTACTTCTCATCCCTTCAAGGCATGTAAGCTCTATCCTGAAGGTACTGTACACATCAGCCTAACTCACATGGTGACACAATAAATGGGTCCATCATTAAGAAGATGGCAAACATAACTTAAAAGTTCTTAAGGAAATACAATTTATAATCTATATGCGTATTACTAAATTAGCTATTGTCTGTGAATCCAATGATAGAAAATAAGGAGAATTCTCATTGGGGCACACAGAGATAACAACCATACAGACGGTATAGTTGGCCTAGGGCGGTAAAAAGTACAAATCCGGCCCTGCCCTTGTTCAGTTTCAGCAGAAGCAGGACACAAGGGGATTTGGGGTTGGATTCTTGCTTTAAATACAGAAAAGGACAGGAGAAGGGGAGACTTTCCCACCTCGGTTATCTCCACATTGATTGGATCTCCCACTACCGTGTCATCCTCCCGTCTGTACCCAGCATAGCGGATCAACTGAGAATTCCAGACTCGGAAATCTGAGTTCCCGTCCTTTCTCTGAGGGAAGATTGTGATGGCGGATCTGTAAGAAGAGCGGTGGAAATGGTGAGGCGGGAGATGGAGGAGAAGCTTTTTGATGAAGAACAAGAGTAAGATACACAAAGACGCGCAACAGATCATAAACTATGTGCAGTAACCCATAGCAACCAAAATCCAATTCTCAGCCTGGTCTCTCTGCTGAGGGCTTACTGGCCCTTGCATGGCAACCATGAAGCTGACTTTAGGCACATGAGAGCAGTTGGAAATATGGGGATGATTCAACCATCCTCCAGGCAAGGCAACCTCCAACTGTGCTATATACAGAAGTATTCAGTTCAACTGACCTCTCCCAAACCATCTATTCAGAGGGAAAGAGGTAGATGTGGGACACACAGGGTCAGTGGAGTTCCCCGTAGGAAGGCAACAGTGATTGTCAACAAACTTTCCTGGTCATTTCTTACTACAATTAACCCCATGTGGTGGGAATCTGATTGTGTTCTTGAGGTCACATATAGCTGTTCAAACTAACCAAGATGTTATGGCGTGATTGATAGGTAACTAGTAGCGTTGGTGGTGCGTTGACCCTTCCACTAGGGAGCAAGGTTTTACCCAGATGCGGAGTCTAGGTGACCACGGGTCTTCACCAAAGAACGACCCGAGGGGGTCGCTTCTGGTCTTCGCTGCCTAGTGCCCTACCAGGTCGCAAACTGGGATCACCTTCTAGTGGTCGAGAGAACGGATCCACGATGTGGAGAAGGTTAGCTGGTCAGAGTTCAATCCGGGTAAAGAGGCAGGCGGCAAGCAGAATGATCAAGATACAGTCCGGGGTCAGAGGCAGGCGGCAGGCAAGCAGAGTTGTCAAGGTTCAATCCGGGGTCAGAGGCAGGCGGCAGGCAAGCAGAGTCGTCAAAGGTTCAATCCGGGGTCAGAGGCAGGCGGCAGGCAGGCAGAGTGGTTCAGGGTACAGTCCAAGGAACAGGGCAGGCAGCAGACAGATGCGGAGTCCAGTAAACAGGCCGAGTCAGAGCGAGTGGCAGGAGATCGAGAATAGTCAGGCGAACCGGGTCAATATCAGGCAGAACAAATCAAAGGCAGGCTTGGCCAGAGGCACCAACAGGATCGGGCGAACCCACTAGCTGTTAGAACGAACAGCACCGAGCCATGGCTGGGGGAGGCCTTTTATACCTAATTCTGGCGCCAAGTTTACCACGCATGCGTGCGCGCATGCGTACTTGCGTATCCCCGCTCTCGCGCATGCGTACATGCGTATCCCCGCTCTCGCGCATGCGTACATATCTATGCGTCCGCGTGCACCGAACCTCGCGCCTGCGCACGCAAGGTCCCATGCCGCCACGCACAAACGTGCGCCCGCCTCCTGCCCCAGTCATCAGACCACGGCCGGCGGCGCGCGCGCGCATGGAGAGAACGGGACGCCAGGACAGCGCGGACAGGTGAGTACAACATTGCCCCCCCCTTAAGGGCATTCTCTGAATGCCTATCGGAGCTGGTTTTCCTGGATTTGCTTTGTGGAAAGCCCTGATCAACCTTGGTGCATGAACATTGCGTGACGGTTCCCAAGAGTTCTCCTCTGGGCCAAAACCACGCCACTTGATCAAATACTGCACAGACCTTCCCCGTCTCCTGGAATCCAAGACCCTTTCCACCTCGAACTCCTCCTCTCCGTCCACCAGAACCGGACCTGGAGAGCTAGGATTCCTGCCCTGAACAGGATCTGTAACCACCTTCTTCAAGCAAGAGACATGGAAAACTGGGTGGATACGTAAAGAATTAGGTAAGGAGAGTTTAAAAGCGACTTCATTGATCTTTTTCAGGATTGAGAAGGGACCAATGAATTTAGGGCCCAGTTTCTTGGAGGGGCACCGTAGCTTAAGATTTGTTGTAGATAACCATACTTGATCTCCAGGTTCCAAGTTTGGACTCTCTCTTCTTCCCTTATCTGCATAATACTTAGCTCTGTCCTGTGCCTGCTGAAGATTTTCCTGAAGTTTAATGAAGTTTTCAGATAGCCAACCTAGTCTTTCTTGAACTTTGGGGACAGCAGATTCAATAACCACTTTAGGAAAGGTTGTTGGATGGAACCCAGAATTTGCAAAAAATGGGGATTGACCAGTAGCAGAATGTTTAGCATTATTATAGGCAAACTCAGCCATGGGTAGCAAAGAGAACCAGTCGTCCTGAGCAGAGGAAGTAAAACACCGCAGATATTGCTCCAACGTCTGGTTCGTTCTTTCCGTTTGTCCATTTGACTGGGGATGATAACCTGATGTTAGAGATGAATGAATTTCCAGTCTTTTGCACAGCTCCTGCCAAAATTTCGAGGTGAATTGGACCCCCCTGTCTGACACAATATCTGACGGTAAGCCATGTAATCTGACGATTTCTTTGATAAAAGTTTCTGCCGTGATTGCTGCAGACGGAACTTTCTTAAGAGCAATGAAGTGAGCCATCTTGGTAAGGCGATCCACTACCACAAAGATAACAGTGTTCCCAGCAGAAGGAGGCAATTCAACAATGAAGTCCATAGCAATCATTTCCCAAGGACGGTTAGGGATAGGTAGTGGAGATAGTAAACCCCAAGGCTTAAGTCTGGAGGACTTAGACCTGGCACAGGTGGGGCATGCTGAAACATAATTAGCACAATCAGACTGCATCTTTGGCCACCAAAAACTCCTTTGCAGCAATTCCAGAGTCTTTGAATTACCAAAATGCCCAGCTAACTTATGGTCATGATACATCTGCAGGACTTCACTCCGAAGGACTTCAGGAACGAAGATTCTACTTTCAAATTGAAACACCCCATCCTGGAATTGTAATCCTTGAACTTGATCCAGTTGAATAGAACTTGAAGCCTGCTTAATTCGAGACAAGATATCTGATTGGATGAGTAGAAAATTCTTTGATGATAAAATAGTATCAAGAGTCTGTGGAGTATCCTTTTCTGAGAACATACGAGACAACGCATCTGCCTTGCCATTCTTAGAACCAGGACGGTATGTCAGATGAAATTCAAATTGAGAAAAAAAAAGTGCCCATCTGGCCTGTCGAGGTCGGAGTCTCTTTGCTGTGCGTAAGTACTCAAGGTTCTTATGATCAGTATAGATTAAGATTGGATGTTGAGCTCCTTCCAACAGATATCTCCATTCCTCCAATGCCAATTTTATTGCCAGAAGTTCCCTATCTCCAATGTCATAGTTTCTTTCGGCCTGACTCAATTTCCTAGAGAAGAAGGCAACAGGATGAAGTAGAGCCTTGGGACCAAAGCGCTGTGAAAGGACTGCTCCAGCAGCGGATTCCGAAGCGTCCACTTCCAGAATGAATGGTTGAGTTGGATCAACATGTTTCAAGATAGGAGCTGAGGTGAATAGTTCCTTTAACTTATCAAAAGCTGCCTGAGCCTCTGAAGTCCATGAAAAAACACGTTGGTTCTTGGTAAGGTTAGTAATTGGAGCCACAACTGCAGAGAAATTCTTGATAAATCTGCGATAGAAATTTGAAAATCCAATGAACCTCTGGACTCCCTTTCTATCCGAGGGAGCTGGCCAGTTCAGGATTGCAGATATTTTCTGAGGATCCATAGAAATTCCCTCCGGGGAAATATGTAAACCAAGGAATTGAATATCAGTCTTTTCAAACTCGCACTTCTCCGGCTTAACAAAAAGACCATGAACCCGAAGTCTCCCCAAGACCTTTTGTACATGTTGTCGGTGTTCATCCAGGCATGACGAAAAAATCAGGATGTCATCCAAATATACAATCATAAAAGAATCAATAAAATCTCTGAAAATATCATTGACCAGATGTTGAAAAGTAGCCGGAGCATTGCATAATCCGAAAGGCATTACGGTGTATTCAAAGTGACCAAACCTAGATCGAAATGCAGTCTTCCACTCATCTCCTTCTCGTATTCTTACTAAGTTGTAGGCCCCACGAAGATCAAGTTTAGTAAAAATTTGTGCTGAACGAAACTGTTGGAATAAATCCGGAATCAGAGGAAGAGGGTAACGGTTCTTGACTGTAATCTTATTAAGTTCTCTGTAATCAATGCAAGGCCGAAGTGAACCATCCTTCTTTTCGACAAAAAAAATGCCTGCGCCTGCGGGAGAAGTGGATGGTCGGATGAATCCCTTGCGTAAATTTTCATTAATATACTTTCTTAATACTTCCGTCTCTGGATCTGATAGAGGAAAGATACGTCCGAAAGGAATTTCTGCTCCAGGAAGAAGTTCAATGGGACAATCATAAATGCGATGGGGTGGTAATGTGTCCGCTGCCTTCTCATCAAACACATCCAAAAAATCATGATAAGCTGTAGGGATGAATTTCTTGTTTCCTGAACTGAGGCAAAGTAGCTGCCCAATCTTTGGAAGACAGAATTGTTGACAATACCTGGATGAAAAAATTATCTCCCCTGATGACCAGTTAATTATAGGGTTGTGTGCCCTTAGCCAGGGCATGCCAAGAATAATAGGGAATAATGGTGACGGGATCACATCAAAGGTTAAGTATTCCTGATGGCCGGACGGTGTAGTTACCAGCAACGGTAATGTTTCTTGTGTGACGGGCCCAGTACTAATAGATGATCCATCAGCTAATTGGACAGGAAGAGCCTGACTCCTGTTGTGAATTGGAAGATCAAGTTGCTGGGCCAGGTTGTTATCTATAAAACAGGAGCAGGCACCGGAGTCTACGATTGCCTTAACTTCGGTCACTCCTCTTGGTCCCTGTAGGGATAAAAGTAAAGGAATATGAGAAGACAACCCGACAGGAGTTTTTGAACAAACCTCACATGGATCAATGTTCTTACTTGAAGGTCTCACAGGACAGGAACTCAGATAATGACCGGACGCACCACAGTACAGGCATAGATTTGACGCTCGGCGACGTCGTCGCTCTTCAGGGGACAACGCTGCCCTGGCTAATCCGATCTGCATGGGTTCGGGTTCCTCAGGCCCCTGAGAAGCTGAAGGTGGAGCAGGAACTAGAGGAATGGAAGTATGAACTGAAGGTGATCCACCCCAAGGAAGCCGAGCCACTCCCAACTTCTCCTGTCGTCTTTCCCTGAGGCGCCTGTCGATTTGGATAACCAGTTGAACCAGCTCCTTGAGAGTACCGGGAAGTCCTACTCTAGCCAGCTCATCTTTAAGTTGCTCACTGAGCCCCATCCTAAATTGATATTTCAGGGCCGCGTCATTCCATTGGGAATCCTCACTCCAATGGCGGAAATCTGTAATATATTCTTCAACCGGCCGTCTCCCTTGTTGGAGAGAAGTGAGAGCTGCCTCGGCAGAAGCTGCACGACCTGGGTCATCATACAACTCGGCAAGTGCTGTGAAAAAAGACTCTACGGTATCTAGAGCAGGGTCTTGTTTATCCCGCAACTGCAATGCCCAGGATTGAGGCTCCCCTTGGAGGAGGGAAATGATGGTTCCGACCTTGATCACTTCCGACGTATAGGTACGGGGCTGTAAAGAAAAAAAAAGTAAACAGGCTCCCTTAAAAACTCGGAACTGTCGGCGATCTCCAGAGAACCGTTCAGGTAAAGGAATTTTAGGTTCTCGCTGTGGAACAGGAATAGGAGCCATAGGTGGTGCTGGAGCAGCTGGAGCCATGCCTCGTACCTGATTCTGTAGCTGGAAACAGTCCTGTTGGACTCCTTGTACTGAAATGCGTAATTCCGCAATCTGACGACATAATTGTTCCATAGGTGATTCTTCTCCAGTGGCATCCATGTTTAAGGCTGTTCGTATCTGTTATGGCGTGATTGATAGGTAACTAGTAGCGTTGGTGGTGCGTTGACCCTTCCACTAGGGAGCAAGGTTTTACCCAGATGCGGAGTCTAGGTGACCACGGGTCTTCACCAAAGAACGACCCGAGGGGGTCGCTTCTGGTCTTCGCTGCCTAGTGCCCTACCAGGTCGCAAACTGGGATCACCTTCTAGTGGTCGAGAGAACGGATCCACGATGTGGAGAAGGTTAGCTGGTCAGAGTTCAATCCGGGTAAAGAGGCAGGCGGCAAGCAGAATGATCAAGATACAGTCCGGGGTCAGAGGCAGGCGGCAGGCAAGCAGAGTTGTCAAGGTTCAATCCGGGGTCAGAGGCAGGCGGCAGGCAAGCAGAGTCGTCAAAGGTTCAATCCGGGGTCAGAGGCAGGCGGCAGGCAGGCAGAGTGGTTCAGGGTACAGTCCAAGGAACAGGGCAGGCAGCAGACAGATGCGGAGTCCAGTAAACAGGCCGAGTCAGAGCGAGTGGCAGGAGATCGAGAATAGTCAGGCGAACCGGGTCAATATCAGGCAGAACAAATCAAAGGCAGGCTTGGCCAGAGGCACCAACAGGATCGGGCGAACCCACTAGCTGTTAGAACGAACAGCACCGAGCCATGGCTGGGGGAGGCCTTTTATACCTAATTCTGGCGCCAAGTTTACCACGCATGCGTGCGCGCATGCGTACTTGCGTATCCCCGCTCTCGCGCATGCGTACATGCGTATCCCCGCTCTCGCGCATGCGTACATATCTATGCGTCCGCGTGCACCGAACCTCGCGCCTGCGCACGCAAGGTCCCATGCCGCCACGCACAAACGTGCGCCCGCCTCCTGCCCCAGTCATCAGACCACGGCCGGCGGCGCGCGCGCGCATGGAGAGAACGGGACGCCAGGACAGCGCGGACAGGTGAGTACAACACAAGAACAGCCTGGACAGACAGTTGTAACCTCATAGCAGTAGGTGCCATTGGTCCCTTGAAGGGTAGCTGACCACTATCTGATTTCATCATGGAATAATGTAGCATACACCAAGTCCTGGAAAACACTACTTGGGCTTCAATCCACTTGACTAAACACCCTCAGACAATACATTTCTGATGAAGTTAAGCCAGCTTGCTACAATAAACAAACATATTAAAATGCCGTAAGACAACATAGCAGTTCCAGGAGTTTATTAAAACAAAGCACTACAGTGTTGACTAGAACAGGACAGTACAAAGTGTGCTTAGTGTCAGAAGACAAAAGCATTAAATAAGGATGGGGACAAAAGAGAAGTGAAGTCAGAACTTACATATAATGATGAGTCGGTATCGGTAAAGGAACGCTACAAATAATCCCAACTTGCAGTGTTAGGAAGTCTTGCCCAAGGACTATTTACTGAATAGGTACTCACCATAGCCAGGATTCGAACCCTGGTCTCCCATGTCAAAGACATAGCCCTAAACCTTATTCAGGCACTGAAAAAAAGTCTCACCACCAGTGGTGCTCAGCTAGATTTCGGATATCCGTACTACCCAGATAATCCAAACTTTTTCCACTATCCGAACTTTGAATAGCAAGTCAGATATTTTTTAAAATCCGAATAGACTATCCGAGCAAACTCAGATTACCCATCTGAAATCCGAGCAGATAGTTTCTTCAGATATCCGTGCAGAAGCCAAAATCACTTTCAATGGCAAAAATCCCTTTCAAAGGCAGTCAGGGGGAGGGAGAGAGGAAGAGAGAGAGAGAGAGAATACAGGAGAGGGGGGGGGGGGGGGGGGGGGGGTGGAGAGAGAGAGAGAGAGACCTTCGAAAGCGATTTTGACCAATTGAAGAGACTTTTGGAAGCATTTTAAGCCATTTTCAGGTCACTTCCGGTTTTCTATCCGGATATCCGAATCCGCCCGGATATTGGGTTCGGATATCCGAGTTTAATCGGATAAGAAAAAGTTCGGATTCGGGTATCTGATTCGGATATCTGGGTATCCGGATCAATTCGGATTTTAAAAAGGGGTATCCGAGCACCCCTGCTCACCACTGCTCCTATGATAAGTTGTATAATTCCCTAACAATTTTTGTGCAAATACCTGATGTTCTTACTCTCATTCTCTACCAATGGATATTCTACAATTTGCAACTGTTAACTAATGTATATAATTAGTTTCTTGTTATACTTTTTTACTATGGTTCTATATTTGCTATGTAGTTACTATTTGTCAATGTTACTACCCTTTTTTTTCTTAAACATACAAAAAAAAATACAAAATATAATAATTGGGTAGACAAGGTTGAATTATGGAGAACTAAAATGTACAGTACTGTTGTAACGATTGGTGTCAGCACGCAGAGAGAATCTGATTATTGGTGATCTGCAGCATCACCAAGAATGCAGATATACACCTGATTATTGATGATCTGCAGAATCACCGATAATACAGATATATTACTAACCTCTGGACACCTATGGGTATGTAAGTGTTTGGTGTAACAGTAGTACTTTGAGTAATGCACCTGCTGGGCAGGTGATATAGGCAGTAAAGGAACACTGCTCTTAGAGCACAGGAACCTTCCAGCAGCCTGAGACTCTCCAAGGGGTGGAGTCAGGCTGGAGACAGGAAGGGCCAGAGAGTGAGTGACACCTGAAGGTGGATGTCACTCTCTGATCTGGAAACTATCTCTTAAGGGGAGAGATAGCTCTCGAGGTCGGACACGCCTGGTCGGTAACACACGGACAGATAAAGTACAAAGACAGAAGGCTGATTCGGTATCCAAGGCAAGCAGGGTCTGGCAACGGAGTATCAGATATGCGAAGTACCGAATCAGAGGACAGAGGAGTAGTCAAGAAAGCAATAAGTCATAACAGATATCAAACAATGCCTAGTCTGGGTGTGAGGTCGGTGGTCTCTCCACCCTGGAACTAGTCTGATGTATAACAAAATGATCGCACAAGTTCCCTAGTCTTGGGTGCGAGGTCCGTGGTCTCAGCACCCTGGAACTAGTCTGATGTATAACACAAATGATAATACAGTTCCCTAGTCTGGGTGTGAGGTCCTTGGTCTCTACACCCTAGAACTAACTTAAGCATAAACAGAATAACAGTTCAAGTAATCTGGCTCAGTGTGAATTCCCAGGTCCACCTGGTTCAAACACACTGTAGGATCTGATTAAGGTCTGAGTGCTTCCACGTAGTGTTCGCAACGGCAGACAACTTGCAACTGGCCAGCAGTAACTATATATGGAGTAGTGCTCTCCAGCACCACCTCTAATTGATCAACCAATAGTATCCTGCTCTGGAGTCAGCTGATCGGCGTGATCAGCTGACTCTCTCTGCCCAGTATAAGAATTCTGCCTCTCAGCGCGCGCGTACGTATTCCTAAGCCTGTGTGCACTAACAGACTCAGCCACACCAGACACACGCTGCCGCGTGCAAACCGCCGCGATGGACGCGGAACCAGCCGCCTTACTGTTGTTACATGCGGCGGCTTTTCCGCGTTCTGCCCTGCTACCAGACACACGCTTCCGCGTGCAAACCACCGCATTGGACGCGGAATCAGCCGCCTCCTCAGTAGCACACGCGGCGGCTTTTCCGCGTTCTCTCACAGTACCCCCTCCCCCCCCCGAGGAGTGGACTCCGGACATCTCCTGCCCGGCTTCTCAGGATGCAAGTTATGGAACTCCCTTTTCAACTCCTCTGCATGCATGCGACATTCTGGTACCCAAGTTCTCTCCTCAATGCCATACCCCTTCCAGTGTACCAAATACTGCACGGAGTTCTGCACAAGCCGGGAGTGTAGAATCTTCTCAATTTCATACTCTGGTTGGTCATCAATCAACACAGGGGGGGGGGGGGGGGGGAGCGGAATCCACGTGTACTGCCGGCTTGAGCAAGGACACATGGAACGATCTCACACGTCGCATGCTGGTGGAGAGATCAATGGCATAAGTGACATCATTGATTTTCCTGGTCACTGGAAACGGACCCACAAATCTGGAACCAACTTAGGAGACAGTTGCTTCAGAGCCAAATGTCGTGTGGACACCCAGACCAAGTCACCTGGAAGGAATTCCCACTCTATGGAACGCCTTTTATCAGCCTGTTTCTTCTGACTCTGAAAGGCCCTCCTCAAATTTCTTTCTACCATTCCCCAAGTCTGCTTCAAGGACCTCTGCCAATCCTCCAGGGCTGGAAACGGAGTGGCAGATACTGGTAATGGGGTGAACTTAGGTGACCTTCCTGTCACCACCTGGAATGGGGAAACACCCGAGGAGGAGCTCTTTAAGTTGTTGTGTGCAAATTCTGCAAATGGCAGGAATTTGACCCAGTCGGTCTGAACATCTGCCACATAACACCTCAGAAACTGTTCCAGAGACTGATTGGTTCTCTCGGTCTGGCCATTGACTTAGAAACAAATTGAACTCCCCGATCTGACACTATATTTTCCGGAATACCATGCAGCCGGAAAATATGTTGGATGAAGAGATCGGCCAACTCCTGGGCTGAGGGGAGTCCTTTCAGGGGGACAAAATGGGCCATCTTGCTGAAACGATCGACTACCACCCAAATGACCGTCATGCCCTCAGACCTGGGGAGTTCGCCCACAAAATCCATGGACAGATGGGTCCATGGCTCACTCGGGACTGGCAATGATTGCAATGTCCCAACTGGTGCCTGACGGGAGGGTTTGCTTCTAGCACACACTGCACATTCTCTTACATACTCTTTGCAGTCAGTTGCCAATGACAGCCACCAAGCACACCTCGCCACGAGGTCCTGAGTTCTGGTGGCCCCAGGATGCCCAGCATTCTTGTGGGAATGGAACAACTGCAGAATTTGAAGACGGAAAGGCAATGGTATGAACATGACCCCTTCAGGCTTCCCCTCAGGTACATCCTGTTGGAACGGACTCAACGTTTTTGTCCAGTCCCTCCAGGTCTCAGTGGCGGTCAGAACCACTGTCTGAGGAAGAATGGTTTCTGGGTCTGAGGGCTGTGCTGTCTCGGGCTCCTGCTGGGCAGGTGATATTAGGCAGTAAAGGAACACTGCTCGGAGAGCACAGGAACCTTCCAGCAGCCTGAGACTCTCCAAGGGGTGGAGTCAGGAAGGTGTGTGACTTTAAAACAAAAACAAGGAGCGCTCCATGGTGCATTAACATAAAAACAGTTTATTCCGCAATAAAAGTTTTATACTCACAATGTGCAAGTGTATAATTCGCTTGTCAGCGGTAAGCCTTTCCGCTTAGTACTCCGGCGGCTAAGACACTCACGCTGTGGCCAGCAGCGCGGTCCCGATGGTTTCCGTAGTTCGTCTCTGGAGGGGTGGGCGTGGCTTAGTTTCAGCGTGCTTGTAGCGTCATTACGCGTTTCGGCGCTCTGCGCCTTCGTCAGATCTGACGAAGGCGCAGAGCGCCGAAACGCGTAATGACGCTACAAGCACGCTGAAACTAAGCCACGCCCACCCCTCCAGAGACGAGCTACGGAAACCATCGGGACCGCGCTGCTGGCCACAGCGTGAGTGTCTTAGCCGCCGGAGTACTAAGCGGAAAGGCTTACCGCTGACAAGCGAATTATACACTTGCACATTGTGAGTATAAAACTTTTATTGCGGAATAAACTGTTTTTATGTTAATGTACCATGGAGCGCTCCTTGTTTTTGTTTTAAAGTCACACACACCCCAGAGTTCTGGAGCAGAGCCGGGCAGCAGGAACATAAAGGCATTAGAGAACTGTTGAACGATTTCTTGAAAACCTAGACTGGAGCGCAGGGGTCATTTGGATTTCTTGGAGACAGGAAGGGCCGGAGAGTGAGTGACACCTGAAGGTGGATGCCACTCTCTGATCTGGAGACTATCTCTTAAGAGGAGAGATAGCTCTCGAGGTCGGACACGCCTGGTCGGTAACACACAGACAGATAAAGTACAAAGACAGAAGGCTGATTCGGTATCCAAGGCAAGCAGGGTCTGGCAACGGAGTATCAGATATGCGAGGTACCGAATCAGAGGACAGAGTAGTAGTCAAGAAAGCAATAAGTCATAACAGATATCAAACAATGCCTAGTCTTGGGTGTGAGGTCGGTGGTCTCTCCACCCTGGAACTAGTCTGATGTATAACAAAATGATCGCACAAGTTCCCTAGTCTTGGGTGCGAGGTCCGTGGTCTCAGCACCCTGGAACTAGTCTGATGTATAACACAAATGATAATACAGTTCCTTATTCTGGGTGTGAGGTCCTTGGTCTCTACACCCTGGAACTAACTTAAGCATAAACAGAATAACAGTTCACGTAATCTGGCTCAGTGTGAATGCCCAGGTCCACCTGGTTCAAACACACTGTAGGATCTGATTAAGGTCTGAGTGCTTCCACGTAGTGTTCGCAACGGCAGACAACTTGCAACTGGCCAGCAGTAACTATATATGGAGTAGTGCTCTCCAGCACCACCCCTAATTGATCAACCAATAGTATCCTGCTCTGGAGTCAGCTGATCGGCGTGATCAGCTGATCTCTCCTTGCCCAGTATAAGAGTTCTGCCTCTCAGCGCGCGCGTGTATTCCTAAGCCTGTGTGCACTAACAGACTCAGCCACACCAGACACACGCTGCCGCGTGCAAACCGCTGTGCTGGACGTGGAACCAGCCGCCTTACTGTTGTTACATGCGGCGCCTTTTCCGCGTTCTGCCCTGCTACCAGACACACGCTTCCGCGTAGAAACCACCGCATTGGACGCAGAATCCGCCGCCTCCTCAGCAGCACACGCGGCGGCTTTTCTGCGTTCTCTCACAACTGTATACTCTAGGTTTGGGTTGCCATTGTCCTAAGCAAACACTTAAAGGGGCTCCTGAAAAAAAGATTTATAGATACCTGGGGCTTCCTCCAGCAGCCCATCAGCTTGTATCGCTCCCATGCTGCCGTCCACCGATGTTTACAGCGCCGGTACCGGGTCCCCACACTTCCGTCAGATATGAAAAGAGCGCACTTCTCCTGCGTAGACTGGAGCCGACTGACGGAAGTGCTGGGACCCGGTACTGGCGCTGCAGACATCGGAGGACTGCAGCGTGGGAGCGATACAAGCTGATGGAGCTAGAGGAAGCCCCAGGTATATATATATATATTTTTTGTAAGCTCTGGTACACTTTAAAATGCATAGAGTGCACAGGATATTGGGGGACAATATCCTGTGTACCCTATGCATTTTAAAGTGTACCAGAGCTTACAAAAATATATATATATATATATATATATATATATATATATATATATATATATATATATATATATATATATATATATATATATATATATATATATATATATATATACCTGGGGCTTCCTCTAGCTCCATCAGCTTGTATCGCTCCCACACTCTTAGTGATGGTAGATCTCATAAAGAAGCATGCGATGTGCTTGATCAGCTGATAGCTTTGCAAAGCTCTGATTTGCTGAGATCACATCCTGCTTGAGCATATGAGCATGACTAACAAACCAGAGACTTACATATCTATCACCTGACCCAACTGATCCCATGTTTCTGCATGAGTTCTCCTAGAAATGGTTACCGTATATACTCGCATACAAGCCGAATTTTTGACCCCCAAAAAGGGGGTCAAAAGTTGGGGGGTCGGCTTGTATGCGAGTCTTCCCTGGTGGTATAGTGGTGGGTGGTGGGTGTTCCGCGCCCCGCTCCCCCCCCTCCCCGCTCCCCCCGCGGCCGCCGCTGCTATTACCTGCAGGCAGCGGCCGCTTTCTAATCCGCGTTCCTCTTCTTAAACTTTTCAGCGTGTATCACAGCAGCGCGCCCGGCGCTGCTGCTGTGACGATGCAGGGGCAGGAAAGAGCGGTTCCCTTGGTAACGGCGATACAGATCGCCGTTATAGGGAGCCGCGCTCTTTCCTGCACTCTGCATCGTCACAGCAGCAGCGCCGGGCGCGCTGCTGTGATACACGCTGAAAAGTTTAAGAAGAGGAACGCGGATTAGGAAGCGGCCGCTGCCTGCAGGTAATAGCAGCGGCGGGGAGGAGGGGGGGGGGGGGAGCCGGGAGTACTACCTACCTATGCTGGGCACTATACTGGCTAAACTGGGCACTATACTGGCTAAACTGGGCACTATACTGGCTAAACTGGGCACTAAACTAGCTAAACTGGGCACTAAACTAGCTAAACTGGGCACTATACTGGCTAAACTGGGCACTATACTGGCTAAACTGGGCACTATACTAGCTAAACTGGGCACTATATTGGCTAAACTGGGCACTATATTGGCTAAACTGGGCACTATACTAGCTAAACTGGGGCACTATACTGGCTAAACTGGGCACTATACTAGCTAAACTGGGCACTATACTAGCTAAACTGGGCACTATACTGGCTAAACTGGGCACTATACTAGCTAAACTGGGCACTATACTAGCTAAACTGGGCACTATACTGGCTAAACTGGGCACTATACTGGCTAAACTGGGCACTATACTGGCTAAACTGGGCACTATACTAGCTAAACTGGGCACTAAACTGGGCACTATACTGGCTAAACTGGGCACTATACTAACTAAACTGGGCACTATACTGGCTAAACTGGGCACTTTACTAGCCATACTGGGGCACTATACTAGCTAAACTGGGCACTATACTAGCTAAACTGAGGCACTACCTACCCATACTGGGCACTATACTGGCTATACTGGGCACTTTACTAGCTATACTGGGCACTATACTAGCTATACTGGACACTACCTACCTATACTGGGCACTATACTAGCTATACTGGGACACACTGGGGGGCTGCACCAATCCAGCATTTCCTACCCCCGGCTTATATGGGGGTCAATCATTTTTCCCAGTTTTTTCAGGGAAAAGTTGGGGGGGTCGGCTTATATGCGGGTCGGCTTATATGCGAGTATATACGGTACACGGGTGTGTTTTGCTGCTCAGGGAGATAAAATGTATCAGAGGAGATCCCCGTCAGAAGAGGCATCAATAAAGTGTACTTGCCTAGTACCACCCATTGACATGTCTACTTAGGAAGTGAAAAGAGGCCTCTTGATGCGTCTTCAGACGTGTTTATTGCAAGGCATGTCCTGCTTTGGGACACTAGAGTAGCTACAATGGGACATACAGGAAGCAGGACATTGCTTATTTCTTATGTGGAAAAGTCCCATTTATATCACCTTTCACCTCGTTTCCAGAATTTTTTATTTTAGGTTTCTGCTCATTCCATTTACCAGGAAATGAAAGCAGGAAGGGCGGGGGCTGGCATTCATTTACAGTTATCAACTTCTATTTCCATAAAAATATAGAATACTCAGCAAAACATGATTGCAGGAAATAAACCATTTTTTTAATGATTATAAACAATTGCTCTCCACCCTGGATCCAAGACATGACATTCAGACGTAGACTGCTAAGACTTATGTATGCTAATTCACATAGAGGTCATCCCTAGCTAAGATAATAATCCACCATGAAGTGTTATTGCAGTAGATAGGAGATGGAACACCAATTCTATTAGGGTATATTTGTGGTAAAACAGTACAGGCACACCAGAGTATAGGCAAAGTTAAAGAGACACTGAAGCGAAAAAAAAATGATGATATTATGATTTGTATGTGTAGCACAGCTAAGAAATAAAACATTAAGATCAGATACATCAGTGTAATTGTTTCCAGTACAGGAAGAGTTGAGAAACTCCAGTTGTTATCTCTATGCAAACAAGCCATTAAGCTCTTACTAAGTTAGTCATGGAGAGGGCTGTTATCTGACTTTTATTATCTCAACTGTTCCTGGACTATTTACTTTTCCTCTGCCAGAGGAGAGGTCATTACTTCACAGACTGCTCTGAAAGACTCATTTTGAATGCTGAGTGTTGTGTAATGTGCACATATTATAGAATGATGCAATGTTAGAACAAACACTATATACCTGAAAATAAAAGTATGAGAATATTTTCTTTGCTGCTAATCTTCTAGTAATTATTCATAGTACACAACCAATTCACTATATCATATTTTTTTTTCCGCTTCAGTGTCTCTTTAATGGCCTACAGCCATTTTGCGGTATTAACGCTTCCTCAGGGACAGGTAGGCTACTAGGGTAGCCATATTGGTCTGTGAGGAAGTGGTAATACCACAAAATGGCTGTAAGGCCAGTATCTTTACCTATACTCTATCTGGTATTCCTGTGCTGTTATACCATGAATAAATGCTAATAGCAAGGATTGGTGCACTGTCTCCTGTCTGCACATCCGTGGGGAAGTGGTATACAGCTATATCATCTATAAGCCAAGCATTTAGTGCCGACCATCTAACGCTAACTACAGACCATGAAGTGTTAGGTAGCACAATATAAGCTCATGGTGAAAGAAGGTGGACACTATACCTGATGTTGCCTTTGTTGGTGGCGTACTTGATGTGGTTACAGAGGTAGGTGAACATCTCACTGGTGCCTCTGCAATCTCGAGCATCAAATACCTGAGAAGAAAAGAGGACAACCAACATACCAGTGTGGTGTCAATTTCAGGTGACCAACTATGTCCTCCATGATGAGTTATCAACCTATAACTCCTACCTGAAGCTTTGACCACTGGATCCGGCCCACACAGCGGGCTGCATTCCTCCAAGCCTGTTTGGCCCCAAAGATCAGTTCGGTCTCCTTGAGCTGGTATGTTCCGTTTGCTGTGATATCTTGCTCCACCTCCTTCAGACGTTCCATGTGAGCTTTTGACTGGGACCTTGAAGAGAAATCCTTGATAAATAATACACCATAACTGTCACAACAGAGCCTGGACAAGAGAACCTTTCCTGACTAGCTTGACAGAGATGTAAGCCCCAATTCACCATAGAATATGTCAATCTCAAGGAGCAGTCTACCCAGTACTAAGTAACTCTCCCTAACTGAATCCTCTGACAGGGTTTCCAGTGCCAAGAGTCATCACCCAAGCTTCACTTCTATTGGAGCAATTAACTCAACATGGAGAATAATGCCTCTCTCCTTGTAAAGTACATGGCAGGAGTGAGGTAGAAGTCACCAATGGAGTAACTGAAAAATGTAGCAAATCCAGGCAGGAAGTGAAAGTGTTTAACCTGTTACTGTAGTATTATCTACAGTACAAGACTAACCTGCAGCAGTTCCACACTGCCCTTGCTCATGTGAAGCAGGAATACTTTACCAAGCTCATCGGAGCACAAGCTTCCAACCCCCTGCGTCTTTTTGCCACTTTCAACTCCCTGCTTAAACCCACCCTCCACCCTCCGTTTCCTCCCTCTCTGCCACAGATTTAGCCACCCACTTCACCAACAAAATTGTCTCCATCCGTCAGGAAATATCCAATCTCCAATCTTCACCTCCCACCCCCTCCCAACCAGCTCCTCCTCCACCCTATCCTCCCCTCACATCCTTCACTCCTACTACCACCGAGGAAGTCAACCACCTACTGCAGACTTCCCATACCACTACTTCCCCCCTTGACCCCATCCCTTCTGATTTACTCCAGCCTCACTTCACAGAATTGGCCCCAGTCCTCACTACCCTGTTTAACATCTCCCTATCCACAGGCACCTTCCCCTCAGACTTCAAGCAGGCCACTGTACTACCCCTGCTCAAGAAACCCTCCCTCGACCCCTCGCTACCCTCCAACTACCGCCCTATCTCCCTCCTCTGAAGGTAAATACTCCATTCTCCTCCTCCTTGACCTTTCAACAGCTTTTGACACAGTAGATCATCCCCTACTCCTCCAGTCCATGGGCAGTCACGATCTTGCCCTGACCTGGCTTTCATCCTACCTCTCCAACCGCTCCTTCACGACCTCCTTCAATGAGTCCTCATCCACCCCCAACCACATCTCGGTGTGAGTCCCCCAAGGCTCGGTCCTTGGCCCCCTACTCTTCTCCCTTTACACATCCTCCATTGGCAAGGTTATCTCCTCCATGGGTTTTAACTATCATCTGTATGCAGATGACACCCAGATCTACCTCCACACCCCTGACATATCCAACACTACCATGGACAAGGTCTCCTCCTGCCTATCAGCCATCTCCTCCTGGATGTCCGCTAGCTTCCTGAAACTAAATCCAGACAAAATGGAATTTATGATCTTCCCACCCCATACATCCCTGAACCTCCCAGATGTGCATGTCACTGTTAACCACACTACCATTTGCCCTACCTCTCAAGCCCGCTGTCTGGATGTCACCCTGGACTCCGCACTCTCCTTCACTCCCCACATAAAAAACCTCACAAAGTCCTGCAACTTCCACCTTCATAACATCTGTAAGATTTGCCCTTTCCTGACCTCTGCCACCACCAAACTCCTCATCCATGCCCTCATATTTTCCCGCCTTGACTACTGCAATGCCCTTCTGTCTGGTCTTCCTATGACCCGAACAGCCCCTCTGCAGTCCATCATGAATGCAGCATCCAGAATTATCCACTCCTCCCATCGCTCCACCATGGCGGATCCCCTCCTTGAATCCCTCCACTGGCTTCCTATCCAGTCCAGAATCAGATTCAAGATACTGTCTGACCTACAAATCTGTCCACAAAACCTGTCCAACCTACATTTCAGATCTTACTCAGAGGTACACACCTAGCCGCTCACTCCGCTCTTCCAGTGAACTTCGCCTGACCGCCCCCCTCGCCCCCCGCATCACCCAGTCTCATGCATGCCTCCAGGACTTCTCAAGAGCTGCTCCAACGCTATGGAACTCCCTACCTCCACCCATTAGGGCAGCCCCCTCCTTCAACATCTTCAAGAAGGCCCTCAAAACTCACCTTTTCACTCTGGCCTACAACCCCTTACAAGTGCTCTAAACCCACAGTTGAACTCTGGTCCTCAACCTTTTGTGTCCCTACCTCTCCTCCTAGATTGTAAGCCTTTGGGCAGGGTCCTCCTCCTTTTGTGTCCTACCTGTTCATGCACCTCCATTACTGTACACCCATGCTATGCATCTGAGTGAACCTAACTTGCCTAATCTCCATGCTCCATCCAGTGACTGACTAAGCATTACCTTGTACTCATACTGTGCTGCGTGATCTGGTTTTCTTGTATTCCTGTATTGTCATATTGCTGTTTGTCACCCCTAAATATTGTCTGTAACCTAAACTAAGGTCCAGCGCTGCGTAATATGTTGGCGCTTTATAAATACAATAAATAAATACTACACGAAGAGTCCACAGCACCACGTCAGTAATATATAGCTGTTATGGCTATCTCTTTGTGTTTTTAAACAATAAAAGAGCTATATATTACTGACGTGGTGCTGTGGACTCTTCGTGTTGAACTTTACTTGACCCATTCAGGGCTACTGGGTCTATCCACTCTAGCACACGTCTGTCCCCATTTGGGTGCTGGTTTACCAGGTTTCTGAATAAATAAATACTGTCCACTCAGAACTGAGGGATTTCTCATGGGAAAGGGGGTATCAGATACTGATTGAGATGAAGTTCAATTCTTGGTTGCGGTTTCTCTTTAAACTGCCACAGAACATCACAAAACGTAATAACAAACAACATATCGTTACCTTTTGATGGAGCTGTAGTATTGGTTGATGAAATCTTTGGCTTTGGGGAGTAGTGCTTCTGGAGTTTTTGGTTCTTGTGGATGAGGACACATCATCTGTGGTGGGTACATGATGGAGCCCAGACAACGAGCCTTGGTACAGGCCACATCCTGTTAAGACACAGCAGACCATTAGCCAGAGGTGACAAAGTCATGTATTCACTGGAAGCCAATGTAGTGAAAGCTGACAGTGTGAGGTCATGTGATCACTGTAAGCCAATACATGTGGAATAGTTTTTCTTGGCTTTTACCATCACCACAGTTTTGATGATAATTTTAAAGTGAACCAGAGACGAGGCACCCACATGTATTTTACCATATATATCAGTGGGGACATTAGAGAACACACTTACCCTGTTCTCTGCTTCATCCTTCACTGCTCAGCTTGCTTCTTAGCATCCCTGATAAAATCCCCGACTGAGCATTCAGTCTGGCTTTACTATAATGACTACGCTATAATGATTCCTGAGCAGAGCCAGAAGGAGGCAGGCTTGGGCTTGAAAATACATCAGAGAAGACAGACTCAGCTATAATGATTCCTGAGCAAAGCCAGACTGAATGCTCAGTCAGGGATTTTATCAGGGCAGATAAGAAGAAGGCTGAACAGTTAAAAATGAAACAGAGAGCAGGGTAGGTGTTTTCTCTAATGTTCCCACTGATATATATGGTAAAATACATGAGGGTGCTTCATCTCTGGTTCACTTTAAGGCTTAACCATATTTTTTGGCATATTAGACACTCTGGACTATAAGATGCACCTAGGTTTAGAGGGCAAAAACCAGCGAAAAAATATCCTAAACCTAATGCGTCCATGGTCCAGGGCGTCTTGTAGTTGTTCTCCCCCAATTATTGTGTCATCAGCAGAAGCCAACTAAGGGAACAGTGAGAGAGAGGAGAGGTCTCTGATCACTGCTGGAGCCGATGGGAGAGGTAAGCCATTGATTGTAACATGATGGTAACTATGAATGATGTGGTGCCAGCTATGTGCCCAGTGCTTCAAGTGAAATTCTGCATGTACCCTTAAGCATCACCCATCTCTGTATTGACCCACCAGCTAACAGCCTCACCTGCTCAGCCTGGACATTGAGGGTGTCATAGGCCAAGGTCCGTTTCTCCCAGTTTCTGGTACGTAGACATTTGGGGGTCTGACTTCCATTGGCCGGACTGCTGAAAGACACAAAGGGTAACCGGAGGTGTGATATTATTCATTGACAACAATTAAGATGATAATGAAAGCAGACTGTAATGGCCCATACACACGGGCTACAACTGTCGCTGCGACCACGTGGCACGCGCGTGTTGCGGCGACAGGTCGCCTGTGTGTATGACGCGCGCGCCCCGAATTGTCGCCAGGCGATTGGCGCGGTCAATCGCCTGCTACAGCTGTCGCCGCAACTTTGCCGCAACTGTCGCTAGTCCGCCGCGTGTATGCGGACTAGCGACAGCAACACACTTACCATCGACGGAGCTTCCGGCGGGGGGAGGAACCTTCGGCGACAGCTTCCGCCGCATCTCTGTCCCTCTGTGCGTCGTGTGTACGGCTGCAGCACAGAGGGACCTGGCGACGAGCTGTCGCTGCTTTTTTTTTTTTTTTTTTTTGCGACTGGCAGCATTTGTGCCTTGTGAGTATGAGGCTTAACACTGCAAAGCATTATAGGAATACAGACTGGAGATGGCACCACCTGTCGTAGGTGATCAGTACATTACATGAGTCTATATACCATATATAACAACAACAACAAAACATTTGTAAAGCGCTTTTCTCCCATAGGACCCTAAGTGCATTAGCTTGTCTCAGATCAGTAGTGATGTGTACAGGGGAAACGTTATGTGATCATAAATGCCAGACTAAACAGGTGGCTTTTCAGTTTTGTTTTAAATGTGTCCAGGGTTGGAGCTTGCTTGGTTAACCACTTAATGACAAGCAGAACCTCTTAACCTCCTTAGCGATAACCCATTGCTGGACATGGGGTAAGCCGCCGGAGGGTGCCGCTCAGGCCCTGCTGGGCCGATTTACATAATTTTTTTTCAAACACGCAGCTAGCACTTTGCTAGCTGCGTGTTTGGTCTGATCGCCGCCGCCACCCGCCGCGGATACAGGGCCCCCCCCGCATACCTCTTGCGCAGCCTGGCCAATCGGCGCCAGGCTGCGCTATGGGGTGGATCAGCACTCCCTGTGACGTCACGACGTCCATGACGTCGATGACGTCACTCCGTTCATCGCCATGGCGACGGGGGAAGCCCTCAAGGAAATCCCTTTCAGAACGGGAATTCCTTATGGGCAAGCGGCGCCGGCGGCGATCGGGGCATAAGGGGGGGGGACCGCAGGGAGGGGGGAAGCATGTAGCTAGCGCTAGGCTAGCTACATGCTAAAAAAAAAAAAAAAGGTGAAAAAAACCCTCCCGCGGCCGCGCAGCCGCGGGAGTCATACCGCCAGGGGGGTTAAAGGCTCCAGGACGTTTTTATAACAAACAGTGCTGCTGCTGCCGTGCGCGTGCACGCTGCCGCGCGCTTGTGGGTGCTCCTGCGTGTGCACGTGCGTTCCCGCAAGTGTGCATGTGAGATTAGTGAGAGAAAAAAACCACCATAGAAAAAATACACTTTTATTTCCAAATAATATATTTTCACCATACTTTGTACTAGGGACATAATTAAAATCTTGTGATGACCAGGACAAATTATGCACAGTAGCGGTGTTTATATTAACACTATAGGGGGTGAAATTGGAGAAATAGTGTATTTTTTCATTTTTTCCTTGTTTTTCCCTTTAAAAAGCATAAAAAAGAAAGCAATTACCGAAAAACAAATATCAACCCCAAAAAGCCTAATTGGTGGTGAAAAAAATAAGATATAGATCATTTCATCCTGATTAGTAGTGATTAAGCTATTGGCAAATGAAAGGGATGAGCACTGAAAGGTGAAAATCGCTTTGGGGTGAAGTGCTTAAGTTTGAAAAAGCGTTCCACGGGGTATGGGCAGCATGACAGAAAGCACTGGCTCTAAACCTTTTTAGTTGGACTTGGGGGTTGGTCAAGTTACTGGATCCTTTTGATCTGAGGCTGTGGGAGGTGTGATGCAGTTGCAAGAAATCCTTCAGGTATCCGGGATGTAGGTCATGTAGGGATTTGAATGCTTGCATGCCAATTTTCAAAAGGATACTCCATTTTATGGGTAGTCAGTGTAGTGAGCAAAGGATTGGTGTTATGTGGAAATGGCAAGGAGCACAACTGTGGGGGAAAGGGTGCAGGGGGATAAGGGGGGTGGAATCAAGAGGGCACAGATAGGCACAGCTGTGATCATGGTATCTTCCGGATAGAATCCTATGGAGGACAGAGATAAATTATGTGGTTATATTTATGTGAGGACAGAGGTATAGTAGGAATATTATCATGTGGGGACAGGTGAAGGGATTGAGAAGAACAAAGAGGCGAAGGGGAGAGAGATGAGGGGACACAGGAATGTGGGGAGTAGAGATCAGGGGACACAGGAATGAGGGGAGTAAAGGGATAGTAGTCCGGGACACAGGGAAGAGTATTAGGAATTTGTCTCTAGAAGAATGTGTATTGTTAGGGTATAAAGTACTCCTGAAGCCAAAGAAAGATAAATACTGCAGTAGGGAAAAGCGACTCATGCGCGAGTGGCTTCGTCTTACAGGCGTGGCCATTCTTGCGCAGGTGCTGTACAGCCATAATCAGAAGAGAACCACAACCACGACCGCAATCTTCATTCCATCAAGTCCTTGATGGATTTCTTGGGTGGGTCCACGAGCAGCAAGAGAGGACCGGAAGACGGCGTAGGAAGCCTCTACAAGATCCAGAGGCTTCCCTCATCTTAGGTAAATATGTGGTTTTTAAACCCGAGAATCGCCTTACCCTTACAGTGAGAAAAAGAAGGAACACAGGCTAGTTCTGTGTGGGACATGACTGTACACGAGGGGTTCTCAAACTGGGTGCCCCGGCACCCTTGGGCACCTTTCAGGGGTGCCTCGGCATGCATCCCCATCCTTTATGTAATACCATCAGGTAATGCAACTGCGCATTGATATACAATGTGGCTGCATTACCTGCTAGTTAACCTTTAGTCCCCGCAGCCATGGTTGAAGTTGAACATAAGAGGAATCGCTGTGCCTAATAAGCATCACTAGCTACTTGGAGTGGGCCATCGCCTGATAAGGGTCATAACGGCATTTCGGTAGTTGTTTTTGTCGGAGGTGCCTTGAAAAAATTTAAAAGCCATCAAGGGTGCCTTCACCCAAAAAAGTTTGGTAACCACTGCTGTACACACACATAATTACTGTACCCAGTAAGTTATACATCCCCTTGTGCCCACTTTTATAATGCTCCAAATTATTGCAAAAAGTTGGATCTGTTACAATAGTAACCACAGAGCTGTTTCCTCCCCCCATTCTGGAACTTTGCTGCCTCAGGACTGGCGCCAGTAAGTCCTTTCCAGGAGTCTGGGACAGAAGTGACTTGTGGAAAGTAACAGCTGTAGAGGGGGGTCCTGAAGATGAGAATTGGCTCATAGAGATGGATGCAGAGACGCAGCTGACTCAGCAAACCTACTGTTGTCCTGTTCCTGTAATGACAATGGGAGTCCTGGCAGAGGTCTGCTGGCTGCGGTGTGAGGGGATGGGGACACCCCCGAGACATAATTATTAAACAATGTGTGGAGATTTGTTTACAAGGAAGCCTCACACCATCCAATCACATCTCAGACACACTGTGTGGAGCTCTGAGGACTTTCCACCTGTGGAACTCAAGTTTCCTGCAATTCCCAGCAGTCAGAGCCACAGAAGAGGTTTGTTACCACTATACTCACACTAGATGCAGAGATGACTGCTACACAATGCGGACCTGTCAAACCCAGAATGGATGTTAAAGTGCCACTGTGTTCTCAGCTACAACGTAGTGTTTTCCCCGGGCTCTTTTAGCCGGTTTTGGTAATTTTGGTAAGCACTCGGCTGTCAACAGCTTGCCTTCTCACCTTCCTCCTATGATGTAAGCAGAGTTGCGTCAGCCCTGCATTACCCCATCATGCCCCACCCGGCTACTTTTTCATGCCACCTGGCTACAAAAAAAATTCTGGGGAGAACACTGAAACAGTTCCAATTAGCAAGTTTAGAGAGTATCAATCCAGGCACCAGTGCTAGACTTTCTCCAGTGCTTTCAATCCATAAGATACATACAGTAATAGCAATACAGGAAGAGACAGAGGGGCCTGACAGCCGTTTCACGCAGAGCCGGCTCTCTCCAGAAGCAAGGTGAAACACTTGCATTAGGCACAGAGATTACAGAAGCAGCATGTTTGTATTGTGTGTTTACACCAGGCATGGGCAAACTTGGCCCTCCAGCTGTTACGGAACTACAAGTCTCACAATGCACTGCAGGAGTCTGACAGTCACAGTCATGCCTCATAAAGGCAAATGCATTGTGGGACTTGTAGTTCCATAACAGCTGGAGGGCCAAGTTTGCCCATGCCTGGTTTACACTAACAGCATGCAGTCAGAGTAGGAGATGAGAGAGGAGAGCGAAAGAGGTGAAGAGATCATCATTGGGCAAAAGCAGCTTGTTGTGCTGTGTAAGGAGTCTGACAGTGAGTGAGGAGGGGGGAGGCAAGAGAGCAGCAGTGTTTCATATGACTTGCACAGCAGAAGGGAAGAGGTGGCACTGCTGATCTGACTAAGGAGCAATAGAGGATGGCCAACTGGCTGACCAGTTTGTTTGTCACAGACTCGCAGCCAGCCAGTGTGATATTGTGTTGAGCTGGCTGGCTGCCTACCAGGGACACCTATCTGGCTAACCTATACTGTGGGCAACTATACTGGCTACCTATACTGGGGCCAACTAAACTGGCTACCTATACTGGGGCCAACTATACTAGCTACCTATACTGGGGCCAACTATACTGGCTACCTATACTGGCGCCAACTATACTGGCTACCTATACTTGGAGCAACTATACTGGCTGCCTACTGGGGGCACCTACCTGGCTAACATATACTGGCGGCAACTATACTGGGGGAAACAATACTGGCTACCTATACAGGGGGCATCTATACTTGGCTACCTATACTGGCAGCACCTACCTGGCTAACCTATACTGTGGGAAACTATACCTGGCTACCAATACTGGAGGCACCTATACCTGGCTTCCTATACTGGGGGTACCTATACCTGGCTATCTATAATGGGGAACCTATATCTGGCGCATGTCACAGGAAGTACCCACTAAGATGTTACAGGAAAACACACATCACATACACAGTCACATTATTGTGGCATCTGCACAATTGCCTTCAAATGAGGTTTACCTAATTTCCTGCTGCTGTTCCTCCGTGGTCATCCGGATGGTAAATGCGGAGCTGGAGCCAGGGGACAGAGAGTTACCTGGGTGAGGGGAAGCGACAAAACTGGAGCCCCCCTCCCCCTATCCAGCCTTTCTGCACCCACCTAACAGGGACTACCACAAAGTGAGGACTTCATACTGGGGTCCTAATGCAAATTCACTAATCAGGACTAAATATCCAGTAATAAACACTACATACATCAGAACCCAATCTCTACTAATAAACTCCATCCAACAGTAATGAAAAATAATATACAACACTCACCAATATAATTATTATTATTATTTAGTATTTATATAGCGCCGACATATATAATATATAAGGGTACAGATTTAAAAATAATACTGTTACTGAAATGTATTCTGACCAGTAATATGGGGAATGAGCTCCTCTGATACTCTCATATCAACAACCCAGCCTGCAAGCACTGTGTGGCAATGGGACTATATGACAAGCAGTACTGCTCTCTAACATGCTGTCCACTCAGAGGACCATATGCAATTCACTTTTTCACCTGAGTTTTCTCCTAGGTGATATTTTTTGAAATTTGTCAATAAAATGCCTTTTAAGCCACCAGAAAACAAGAAAATACTCAAAATAATTTTGATAGTACTTTTGCACTCACTTCAGTACTTTCTCAGTTGAAAAGTGCAGTAAAGTGCTGTAAAGTTATTTTACATAGAAGAAAAATTATCTCCTAGGACAGGGGTCAGGAACCTTTTTGACAGAGAGCCATAAACGCCACATATTTTAAAATGTAGTTCCGTTAGAGCCATACAATGTTTCAAACTGGGACAGTAGGGCTCACGTCCCTGTTGCCATGGTGATGTGTATACAGTTGATCCGCCGGGCAGCGGAAGTGTCAGACACGTTTTCAGCTTCTCTTGGGTTTCAGCAACATCAGCAATTTCCCCGAGAGCCAGACAGGAGAAGTACCGACTAACAGCTTGTACAATTAGCGAGCTGACTTGGGGGTTGATTCACTTTGTAGGACGAGATCCCCGCATTTTGGCCCAATGACAGGCAGCCTATTGGGCCAATCAAAGTTTTTGATCTACAGAGTCACTGGACCTGACAGGGTCCAGAGTGGGACAATTGGAGCAACCGTTAGTTTTGGGGTAGCGCGAGTAAGTTAGTAGTGCATGCTACAGCAGTAGTGTGCCTACTTTGAAAATGTTACTTGCACTGCCACACTAAGCTGTGCTGCTTGAGCAGTGTAGCTTACTGAATAAATCCCTACTGATTTGTCTGTGAGCCAGATGTACCCATCAAAAGAGCCACATCTGGCTCCCAAGCCATAGGTTCCCTACCCCTGTCCTAGGAGAAAACGTAGGAGAAAAGTGGAATTGCATATGGGCCATACTCTCCAATAATCACAGTCCACTAATACTCTCTAATATACACCTATCAACCAAAACATCAAAACTATCTGCTTGATATTCTGTAGGTGCCTCTTGCACTGTAATCTATTGAGGTACGGTCTCCACAAGGCATAAATGAAAAAAAGGACACTAGGGTCACTTGGGAGCCGGGATATAGCCAAACAAACATGTAAGTGTTACTGATACTTCACAGCAGCCAAACCTAACTCTACTCTCACACAGAACCCTTCCCCTCCACTGCCTAACCCTAACTTCCCACTCCTGAGGTTTAACCTTAAAATCCTCCTTCCTGATGCCTAACCCTAACTGTGCTAAACTTTTAAATGTAAAAAGAAGAGGTAAAATTGATTTTTTTTAATCAATGAGCCACATTATTAGCATGCATTTTTAATGTGCTATTGCCCCGAGTGCTAAAAATGGTGCTCGGTTCACTTTCAGACAGCTATCTCTCATGGCTAGAATTATGTGTTTCAGCAATTTGGGCTGCAGTTGCTCTTTTATTGTGATGCAGCAGATAGGCTGGACTTCACATCCTATGTGTATCAGTGAGCCTTGCATGCCCCTGACACCCATTTACTGGTTGTCCTTCCTTGGACCACTTTTTGTAGGCACTAACCCAGGCTTTCTCAACCAGGGTACCCTGAGGACTCTGCAGGGGTTCCTTGGCATTTCCCCCATCGTGGGAGAAGTATAATAGAGCCCATTATAATAGGGGGTACTGCAAAAAGAACCACTAAATTGAGGGTCAGAATTATAATGAGCACATTATAATGAGTGGCAGTGTAAGATGAGTTAGTGAAATTAACAGCCTCACCGACCAAGCCTCTGAAAAATAAATGCTGGAGTTCCTCGAGATTAAAACATTGTTTGCAGGGGTTCCTTGAGATACAAAAGCTATTTGCAGGGTTCCTCCAGGGTAAAAAGGTTGAGAAAGGCTGGTCTAACCACTACATACCTGAGATATGCTCTAATCCAGTTGTCTAGCCCTAATTTAAATCACTCAACTCCTCATGCTTGCCCATTTTGAATGCTTTCAACACATAAACTTCAAGAACTGTCCATTCAGTTGCTGCACAATTTATTCCATGCTTTGGCAGATGTCATTCTATCAAGATAATCAAGGTTATTGACTCCACCTATCAGTGGTTTTAATGTTGTGGTTGATAGGTGTTTAAAGGGAACCCAAGGTGAGAGTGATATGGAGGCTGCCATATTTATTTCTGTATAAGTAATACCAGGTGCCTGGCAGTCCTCCTGACCCTCTGACTCTAATACTTTTAGCCATAGACCCTGAACAAGCATGCAGCAGATCAGATACTCAGCTGACTCAGGTTTATTGGATGAGCCATATGCTTGTTCCAGGGTTTTGACTCACACTACTTATGCCAGAAGATTAACAGGCCTGCCAGGCAACTGGCATTGTTTACAAGGAAATAACTATGGCAGCCTCCATATCACTCTCACCTCGACTTCCCTTTAATATACACAGCCCAATAATCCTCCCTAATAGACAGTGCATACAGTCCATCACTCCTACCTAATACACAGTCCACCATTACTACCTATTACAGTGTACATACACACAGTCCAATAATACTATTTCATGCACTGTACATAGCCCACTCATATTATATTATATCCAAGGGACACTATCACTAACACCCTACAGTACTGTCCGCTGAAATCACACCTGTAGTGAGAGGTATACGGAGGCTGCCATATTTATTTCCTTTTACACAATACTAGTTTCCTGGCAGCCCTGCTGATATTTGGCTGCAGTAGTATCTGAATCACACTAGAAACAAGCATGCAGCTAGATCCCAGAAACACCTGGTCTGCTGCATGCTTGTTCAGGGTCTATAGATAAAAGTATTAGAGGCAGAGGATCAGCAGGGCTGCCAGGTAACTGGTGTTGCTTAAAAGGAAATAAATATGGCAGCCTCCATATACCTTTTCCTTCAGTTGTCCTTTAAGTGATCTTGTCGAATGGCAGGAGGGGTTTCCACCTCTGGGGTGGAGCTCAGGTGTGTGCTAATTTTTCCTGTTGACTTGGGCAGATAGAATACAAGTTTCTGTCCTGTTCTGGGCTGTGAGGATGGAGCAGAGACACCCCAGTCAGCGGTACTCACTGTGTGGTCAGTCCTGCACCCCCTTGGCCCTCAGTGTGGCTGGGCTGAGTCCCTCGTGTTGTGTCTCTGACCTTTCTCATTACAGAGCTATGTAAAGCAATGCCGGGACACCTGATCTGGGGACATCAGGACAGGACGTGAGCTGAGCTATATCGGGTGGGTCATATGAATGGTGGACAATCTATATTACGCACACTGTCAGATATATGAAACCAGGACTAGGCCCGATTCCAGCCTGTGCAGCTCCTGGTAAGCGGATGGAGTGTGAACTAAGCCCATAAACAGGTGAATGCAGGATGTTCCCATCTCCAGCCTGACACCCTTCGTGACAATTCCTGATGGGTAGGCGGAGTAGAGATGATGATAATTGTATGCAAATTTTTATATGATTGGAATTCAACCAATCATAAACAGCAGGAAATACATTTTGATTGGCCCTAATCCAAGCTGCACACAATCTGCATTGGAATTCAGCCAATCATAATCAAGAGGACGTGTATTTGAGTGGCCCAATTCCAATACAATGTAATTTGCATGCAAACCAGAATTATTCGCATCTCATTGGCCATCTCTATCCACAAGCAGGCCAATGCAGCATGTGACCAGCCAGTGGCTATAACTGCTGACACCAGGCGTATCTAGAGTGGCTTCTGGAATCTGGGGTGGCACCTAGCACTACAGTACAGTAGTGCAGTTGAACAGATGTAATGACTGCTTCCTTCAGAGATTCCTTACATGGCTATTGGCTTCCTGTGATAAAGGTTTTCAACAGCCACACATGAGTTATTGAACTGCCTTTGTCTTCAGCCAGCAGAACTTGTTGTGCTGTAAATATTTGGCTTGCTTTGATCTCTCTCTTCTCCAAGCAGAAAAGCGGTGTAAATTCTCACCTGTCCCACTGGGACTCACGTCAGGGGGACAAGAGAGAATGTACATTGCACACAGACACCAGGGGGACGAGATTTTACACTTGGGGAAACATCAGCCGGAGGGGAGGGCTTGCCTGCCGCGTAAGCTGGTTGTCACTATATCACACGCCCTAATTGCCGTGCATCCAATTGACCACGACTGTCAGCATATCCGATCAATACATTGATTTCACCCTGACATCGAATCATCGATCAGGTGGACATGTTGTGGCACCGATTTTCATTGTGGGAGACATGGCAGCGCTTTCAAAAAATACTTATACCTGAATGATTTATCTGCATTGATGTGCAGAGCTCCAATACTGGACTAAATTACACACCTAGCTTTCACTGCAGGCAAAGGGGGGTGTTAGCTTCAGTGATGATATGTGTACAAATGATTACCTACTAGACTTTCCCACGGCGGTGACGGACCCCCTTGGGGAAGACCTAACCACTAGTCTACCAAACCACTAATGTAACAGTGAAGCACATCAAACAGTGAAACATGTTGAACCAGTGCAAAATTATTTAATCAAAAAGTTAAAACCTAAACTAGTATAACAGTGAAACATATTCAACAGTGAGCTACCTAACACTAATCTAAGGATAAAAACCTAATATTTCTCGTGCAGCTTATCATAAATGGTATACATATTTTGTAAGACAAACAGACAGACAGATGACAGCGCACAGTTGCACCTGAATTGCAAGCCAACAGAGGCAATGCAGAGCCCCTCTGGAACTAAATGCCCTGAATGCAAAACAGATGCAAATTATGCGCTAATCCTAATCTAAAAATTTTGGAAGTGAATGTGAATTATTTTCATCCCATTCGATAAAATTAGCAAAATGGATGGTCGATCGGGCACTAAAATCTCTAGATGTATGGGCACCTTTAGGAGTCTGTCACATTCCAGTGGTTGGAGATGGCACAAATCCAGTGCACATAGGAACCAACCCTGGTCCTGCTTATTCATCCTTGAGGCTGACACTTCTGACTCTGTTGATTAAATTGTTCTGCCTCAGAAGTCAAGCGATAAGCATTTCTTTCATCCTGACTCAACCTGTGCTTTTGCTTCAAAGAAATGTTTCCAGCCAAAGTCAACTATGAGATTGATGATAAGGAATTGTTCTCTAGCTACACTGGTGGAGTTATGTGAAAGAGTCTATTTACCAAACTCTGATCTGCAAAGACTGTCAAGCGAAATACTCGCCACCCGACGGAGGAAGATGCGAGGTTCCCCTGATGACGAGCGTTCCACGATCCATCTTCCGGCCGGCGGGTATGCGTGACGTCATGTGACGTTACACGACGGGAGCGAAGGGGAAATCAAGCAAGCGCTGTACTTTGCGCAGAGTTGTCGGTGACCTCACCGATCCACCGTAATAGTGGATTACTAAATGTTGTTCATGTAAACGCGCACCTATACCCACATCGCGAGATCACGGAAACATTTGCCCATGGCTAAAAAAAAAAGTTCTTGGAAGCATCGTCCGGAAAATCGCGTAGGCCTTAAAGTGTACCAGAGCTGGGGCAAGGTCCTCCAGCACCCAAGGCTGAGACATTAAAGTGCAACCCTCCATCCCTCCCACCCCAGCAGTCACACACTGATTTCTATTAGACTAAGAGGTGCCCCAGGGCCCCCAACACCTTAATCTCTAGTTATCTGGCTTGCAGTCACTGCCATATGTCCCCTTTTCTTTTTTCTCTCTGCTTCAAACACAATAAGGGAATGATAGCTGAGTGAGTTGTGCGCCTCCTCCTACACTGCGCCCTGAGGCTGGGGCCTCTCTCGCCTCTGCCTCGGCCCTGAGTGTACCAGAGATGACATGTGACATGGTGAGATAGACATGTGTATATACAGTGGCAAACATACAGACACTTGTGCGGTGTTCCTTTTCTTTTTTCCCTGCCTGTAAGAGTTTATAATTAGCTATGGAGATTTTCTCCAGTCAGGACTCAGTCGGCTCACTGATAACAAATTACAGCTATAAAACACTTTCCTAAGCAGATACCTGGGCTTTTTACTGTGAGAGGAAAAAATAAAAAGGTCAATAGTTTATGTACTGTATTTTCACTCTGGGACTCTTGAGACTCTGCAATTGAGCAGAGACTATGAAACATTAAATCTGCTTTGTAAATGTTCATACATAAAATAAAACATTGAGATATCCAAAAGCGTCATTTTTAGGAGTAGCAGGACAGATCCAATTGTTTATCTCATTAGTTTATTTTCATCTCTGGTTCACTTTAAAGTAAACCTTAGAAGAGAATAAAGAAAGATTTGATACTTAGCTGCAGGCCCATAAGCACCGCATGTGCAGAAGAGACCGACTGGCGAGACTGAGCCAGATTACTGGGACCGATAGCAGGAGGGACTCGGGAGGACAGTGAGGGACTCAGTGGTGCTTATGACTTTGGAGGTAAGTATCAAATCTTTCTTTATTCTTGTCTCAGGTACACTTTAACAACCTAGAACATCTCCATACAGTACAGAACATAAATGGTCAGCACAAATTCAGTTTTCTTATCTTGGGCAATATCCAATTCACTTTTTCTTCTACGGTTTTTTCCAAGGTGATATTTTCACGTCGTATGAATAAAGCAAGTAAGAAAATACTCGGAATAATTTTGACAGGACTTTTCCCCCTACATTTTAATACCTTTTAAATTGCAGTTACTTTAAACAGAAGAGAAAGAATTATCTCCTAGGAGAAAACTTAGGAGAAGTGAAGTGAATTGGACCTTCTGTCATCCAGGCTTCCAGTAGAGAAACCACATGTCCTCTCCTTTTCCTAAAACCCAGACCGGAAAGCACGAGTCGGCTCCAGAGAATCTCTGCCAGCTAATACTCCACACCACCATCCACAGAAATAATGCTCTGTTTGGGCTGGTGCACACCGAGCGGCTTTTTCAGCGTTTCTGCAGCCGCTTGCGGCTGCGGATATGCTTGGTCAATGTATCTCAATGGGGTGGGTCACACCAGAGCGGGAGGCGTTTTGCTGAAACGCATACTCCCAGGGTGAGGCATTTTTTGGATTGCGGATGCGTTTCTGCCTCAATGTTAAGTATAGGAAAAACGCAAACCGCTCTGAAAAACGCCTGTTCAGAGCGGTTTTGCCGGCGTTTTTGTTACAGAAGCTGTTCAGTAACAGCTTTACTGTAACAATATATGAAATCTACTGCACCAAAACCGCTACACAAAACCGCAAAACGCTAGCTGAAACACTACAGAAAAATAAGAAAAAGCGTTTCAAAATCTGCTAGCATTTTGCGGATCTGCTAGCGGGTTTTGGTGTGCACCAGGCCGTAATTCTGAGCATTTTACTGATATTCCACTAGCCACTTTCTCCTGTGCCCAGATTACCGTGGGGCCCTTTTTAAATGTACTCTATACAGATGATGGGAGAGTCAGACAGCTGCACAAATTCCTCTCCAACACATTCCAAAGGTTCTCACTGGGGTTAAGGTCTGGACTCTCCTGGCCAATCCATGCGTGATGATGATGCTGCATGCTCCCTGAAACACTCTTTCACAGTCTGAAGCCTATGAATCCTGGTATTGTCCTCTTGGAACATGCCGTGCCACCGGGGAAGAAGAAATTCACTGATGGAATAACCTGCTCATTCAGTGTATTCAGGTAGTTAGCTGACCTCATTCTTTGGACCCACAGCATTGCTGAACCAAGACCTGACCAACTGCAGCAACCCCAGCCTATTTGCTTTGTTATATCCTCGTGGTGACATTTTTTTTCTTTTTGTTTGGGACAGGTAGAGTATGTTTATAGGGAATTTCTCAAAAGCAAGGCACATGCCCTGTATACAGGAAGGGTTAATCCTGCCAGGCAGAGCTGCTGGCACCAAACATCTCAGCTCACACAGTGCCAACATTGTCTGCCAGTACAATGAGGAAAGACAGTGTTACACAGTAACAATCAGATCTCTTCCTGTTATCCTTCCAGACACAATTTGCTGCAATACCTGGGAATGGCCTATAAGAGCAGCGCCAACGTTCCAAGTGAGCAAAGCCAGAACCCAGACGCCAAATTCCCCACTATAGAAAAAGGCCCATTTTCATCCACAGATCAGGAGGGTTCCTACAGGCAAATCACAGCTGGACCTTCACTTCCCCACCGCTATCCTGAGTATTCCAGCACGGGACCTGCATCTCCCCAGCCAGGGGTGTCACTAAAGGGGAGCAGCCACTGCCACAGCAGGGGGGACCAGAGCTGTGAGGGGGCCCCGACTACTAACCTTCCCTTCCTCCAAGAGGTACAGACTAACCAGCAAGCTCAAGGTGAACCATAACGCGTTGGAGTGTGTAAGGGGCTACAATGGTAAAAGCCCCCTTACTAAAATGCTAAGAAAAACAAAAGTTTGCTTTCTTAGAACAGATAGAATTTGCGATGATTCAGGTTGGAGTGAGCTTGAGATGTTTCCCACAATGCATCACTGCTGAATATATGCAAATTAACCATTGTTACCCTTAGAAGCTAAACACACCTCCAGAGCCGCTGGAATGCAATGATGTGTCAGCTTGTTACTTTGCATGTGCCCTGGGAGACATCTCAAGCTCACTCCAACCTGAATTATCGCAAATTCTTTCCGTTTTAAGAAAGCAAACTTTTGTTTTTCCCTTCCTCCAATAAAGGGATCAGGGTGTTTTGTGGTTACACTTGTTATGTGTGTGATGATTAGGATGGTCACACTTGTCTTATGACCCTTGTAAGATGGACCCCCCAGGCTGGAATGGTCATCAGGGGAAGGTAAAGGAAGGGTGTGACCACTGGGGCCGCATAAAAGTATTGCTGGGGGGCCTCATCATTTGTAGTTACACCAGTGTCTCCAGCACAACTGATGGATAACTCATCGCTCAGCCATTATGGGGCACTGAACTGCTGGGCCCCAGAGCATCTGCACTGTCCGCTATGGCAATAGATACACTCACGTCTAACATACATAGGGCTTGATTCAAAAAAGCATGCTAACACTTAGCACGCCCGTGAAAAGCAGCTTTGCACGTGTTATCATGCGCGTAAAGCTTTACGCGCGCAAACTAATGACTTCGCGTGAAGTCATTAGTTTGCGCGCGTAAAGTTTTGCACGCATTACATCACGTGCAAACCAGCTTAGCACGGACGTGCTAAGCATACACGCTAATAGGTTAACACGTGAAGCGCCGTAGATATCATGTGCAAAGTGCACTTATCGTGTACGGCGTAACACCGGATGCGCGATAAAAGTTAACATGCGAGAAAGTAGGATGGAGGCACACCTTCCTAGAGTCGATTATGATGTGCCAAGGCTGTCCGAGTACCATCCGGACAGGTCAGGAACAGAAGATGGAGCCGGGACCATCCGGCTTCATCTTCCGGCATGGTGCCGGCTTCATCTTCTGTTCCAAAAGTTAACATGTGAGCGCTAAAACTTTGCACGTGCAACACGTGCACAAAATGGCTTGCACGTATGTTTGCACGTGCAAAGCTTTTAGGCCTGATAACTCAGTTATCACTGTTTTGTGAATTAAGCTCATAATGTACATAACAGCGACTCTGGAATCCAGCATTAGAAAAGCAACAATACATAATAAAATCAAACAAACGAATAAGAGCACTAGGCTTTGCTAAAAATTAGCTCACAGACCAGCTAAAATGTTATCCAACAGCCGCTTAGGCAAACTTATATACTGAAAACACATTCGATGAATGGAAACAAGTCTACATAATATGGACCAAACCAGGCTGACATCAATGTCATCGATATAAAAATCTATGAAAAGTAGACAAAAAAGACATGTCGTGCCACCATGGCGAAGCACCAAAATGTATTGTATAACACAGACATACAAGAAAAGCCTACCGTACGGAGGGTGGAGTAAGAGTGTATCGGCGATCAGCCTCCAGAACAGCGTTGTAGCCAGCAGTGCTACGCAACTCACAGTCACACTGGATGTTGCCGCCTCCGAGCTACAGAGGGTCATAGGGGGACGCTACCTTCATCAGGTCCTGATGAAGGGGGGTTTCCCCCAAAATGCGTTGTGACCCATGACCTCTATTGGTGGAAGGATTGTGTGTAGCTTGGAGACGGCAGATAACTGACAGATGTTAGCTGTATAGGTGTCTGCTTCAAGATGTGTATTAATAGAGGCCATACAATTGTAGATGGCCACCAGATTGGACCATTAGATCCCTCTCTAAATGTAATCTGATCAGAGAGGGATCTTTTACTGCTACACGCCTTCTATTTAAAATCTGTGGAGCCGCCACTGCCTGCTGGGTTCCCAGGTCTCCCCCTCCTACCCCGCATCTAATGTGCTCCCCCTAGGCCGTGAAGAGTGTTGGCAGCAGAGCTGATGCTCACCTATCCACTAGCGCGTTCCTCCTGTGTCTCTCCACTGCTGCCAGGGCACCTGTACCCAGTGACACAGATGTTATGTGACCACATCCATACCGTTGCGTCGTAGGACTCAGGCACCCAGCAGCGATGAAGAGAGGACACAGGAGGAGCGCATGAGTGAACAGGTGAGTGTGAGCTCGAGTCCAGTGGATCACATTTTAGATGGGTGGTAAACCTGGGGAAGGGTCCATCAGTCACCCAAAATCTACCGCTGCACACCTGACCACCCCTTTTTGAACAAGATCTTTCCAGCCTGGGAAAGATACATAGATTTTATCGATTTTGACTATAAAATTGATCGAAATTACAATCACGGACCACGTTGTGGCATTGTTCTCTAGCAGATTTGATTATAATGATTGAACATGCCTGGAAAATTGAGCAAGTGTATGAGCAGCTTTAGTCTCTATCCACATAGCATTAGAATGTTTATGAAATATTGGGGTTGTTGATTCCAGGGTTAAGGAGTCGGAGTAACTTTGGGTACCTGGAGTCGGAGTCTGTGGTTTTAGGAGTCGGATGATTTTTGAACTATCTCCAGTCTAGCCCTTGTGGCTAGACTAAGGAGTCAGAGTCGAGGAATAGGAGCAATTTTGACTGAGGAGTAGGAGTCGGATGATTTTTGTACCGACTCCATGCCCAGGTTGATTCACAATGCAGTATTATACATTTCTGTAATGCACATACAGTAGTGTGCAATAATAAAGGTCGTCAAAAGTGCATAGACTGCACTGTGTTTTTTTAAAATCTGTACTGTCCGATTTGTACAATAAAAAACATACCAATCGAGTCACTGTGATCTCCTAGATCCCTCTTTGCCGTTTCCACCTTTCCCCGCCGTGATCCTGGCTTTTAAATATATATATATATATATATATATATATATATATATATATATATTAATATATATATATATTTATATTACACATACACACGTAGTATAATGTACACACACAAGTATATGTGTGTATGTACTGTATATATATATATATATATATATATATATATATATATATATATACTGTATATATCATGTTACAGTATACTACAAGTTTTTATTACATTGTGAATTATCAGCACTCCAGTCTGGGATTCTCACAGTCTCTCAGTCAGCATGTGACAGGCAGCTCCCTCCCCCCTCAGCCTCACAAACTGCATCACTGTGAGGTGTAAACAAAGAACACAGAGCGTGCAGGGGGCATGCATAACTTGTATTCATTACAACAGAGGCAGCCCATTCCTCTCTGGGTCTACAAAGCTTGACAAATAAAAGAAGATTAGATATATTACAGAGACAGTGCAACTAGAAAAGGCTGCAGTAATGCAGAGCACATTAGAACAGGCATGGGAACTTATAGGATAGAAGAAATAAGGCTGAAAATTTTGTTACAGAGTCTCTTTAACAAATCATTTTATTGTTTTTTAACTGAAAAAAAAAAGCCATACAGGAATACTCTGGTGCAGAGTGGAGCCAATAGCGGTATAGGTATTAAATATCATTGTACAGTACAGGCATATAGTCAACAAAGCACATAATGGACATAGATAATGGCATCATAATACGTTTATGCATGTATATACAGTAGTTGTATACTGCAAATCAGATACATTTCCTGTCACAGCAGCTGAGTTGCTCAGCATAAAGTGGTACATAGTAGAAATATGAAGCCAAGCCAGGCCAATTAATCAAGGAATTAGATAAACCGCACACCTAATAGAAGTGGTTGCTGGCGCTGGATCCCAGTTGCAGTAGTATGAAGGCAATGGAAAGATGGGTCCGCACACAGTCTTACTTCAGGAATGGTGCAAACTTTTTATTGTTCCAGTACACACGTTAGGACATCTGACCATTACTGCTGACAATCATTTCGGGGCCACCTACCCTGTTTCCCAGAAATTATGATATCTCCTGAAAGTAAGCCCTAGCAGGAATTTCAAGCACACTCTAAATATAAGCTCTACCCCGAAAGTAAGCCATACGTATGGCAATTTGTGTTTCTACTGGACCCGATGGTCTCATGGGCAGGACCATGGCTCCATCATTGGCCCAATCACTTCACTCGCTGCTACTCAGCAAGAACAGTGATTGGCTCAATAATGGAGCCATGGTCCCACCTACAAGATCATCGACTCCAGTAGAAACACAAGTTGCCGTACTTCTTCCCCATAGGCTGAAGTTCAAGGACAAAGCAGCAAGAAGAGGATGCAGGGGGACATCGCAGGGCACGGGGGACAGCGCAACATGAAGCTAGGAGTAAGTGAAGGATGCAGGGGGACTTCAAAGGACACAGGGGACACCAGGAGGACATAGGGTTACATGGGACACAGGAGTTTAGGGGATAGAGGAGGACACGGTTATAGAAGGGGACACCAGGAGGACACTAAAGGTACAAGGGCGACACAGGGGAACTCAAGAGGTGGATCCAGCAGAGGAGGAGGTGGCACAGTGACACACAAGAAGAGGATCCAGGAGAGGAGGAGGTGGCACAGTGGGGAACGCAGGAGGGCACACAAGAGAAAGATCCAGCAGAGGAGGAGGTGGCACAGTGGGGAAGGCACAGGGACACACAAGAGGAGCATCCAGCAGAGGAGGAGGTGGCACAGTGGGGAAGGCCGGAGGACACACAAGAGGAGGATGTAGCAGAGGAAGAGGTGGCACAGTGGGGAAGGCACAGGGGCACACAAGAAGAGGATCGAGCAGAGGAAGTGGTGGCACAGTGGGGAAGGCAGGAGGACACACAAGAGGAGGATCCAGCAGAGGAAGAGGTGGCACAGTGGGGAAGGCACTGGGGCACACAAGAAAAGGATCCAGCAGAGGAGGAGGTGGCACAGTGGGGAAGACCCAGGGCCACACAAGAGGAGGATCCAGCAGAGGAGGAGGTGGCACAGTGGGGAAGGCAGGAGGACACACAAGAGGAGGATCCAGCAGAGGAAGAGGTGGCACAGTGGGGAAGGCAGGAGGACACACGAGAGGAGGATCCAGCAGAGGAAGAGGTGGCACAGTGGGGAAGGCACAGGGACACACAAGAGGAGGATCCAGCAGAGGAGGAGGTGGCACAGTGGGGAAGGCAGGAGGACACACAAGAGGAGGATCCAGCAGAGGAGGAGGTGGCACAGTGGGGAAGGCACAGGGGCACACAAGAAGAGGATCCAGCAGAGGAAGAGGTGGCACAGTGGGGAAGGCACAGGGGCACACAAGAAGAGGATCCAGCAGAGGAAGAGGTGGCACAGTGGGGAAGGCACAGGGACACACAAGAGGAGGATCCAGCAGAGGAGGAGGTGGCACAGTGGGGAAGGCAGGAGGACACACAAGAGGAGGATCCAGCAGAGGAGGAGGTGGCACAGTGGGGAAGGCACAGGGGCACACAAGAAGAGGATCCAGCAGAGGAAGAGGTGGCACAGTGGGGAAGGCAGGAGGACACACAAGAGGAGGATCCAGCAGAGGAGGAGGTGGCACAGTGGGGAAGGCAGGAGGACACACAAGAAGAGGATCCAGCAGAGGAAGAGGTGGCACAGTGGGGAACGCAGGAGGACACACAAGAGCAGGATCCAGCAGAGGAGGAGGTGGCACAGTGGGGAAGACCCAGGGACACACAAGAGGAGGATCCAGCAGAGGAGGAGGTGGCACAGTGGGGAAGGCAGGAGGACACACAAGAGGAGGATCCAGCAGAGGAGGAGGTGGCACAGTGGGGAAGGCACAGGGGCACACAAAAAGAGGATCCAGCAGAGGAAGAGGTGGCACAGTGGGGAAGGCAGGAGGACACACAAGAGGAGGATCCAGCAGAGGAAGAGGTGGCACAGTGGGGAAGGCAGGAGGACACACGAGAGGAGGATCCAGCAGAGGAAGAGGTGGCACAGTGGGGAAGGCACAGGGACACACAAGAAGAGGATCCAGCAGAGGAAGAGGTGGCACAGTGGGGAAGGCACAGGGACACACAAGAGGAGGATCCAGCAGAGGAGGAGGTGGCACAGTGGGGAAGGCAGGAGGACACACAAGAGGAGGATCCAGCAGAGGAGGAGGTGGCACAGTGGGGAAGGCAGGAGGACACACAAGAGGATGATCCAGCAGAGGAGGAGGTGGCACAGTGGGGAAGGCACAGGGGTACACAAGAAGAGGATCCAGCAGAGGAAGAGGTGGCACAGTGGGGAAGGCAGGAGGACACACAAGAAGAGGATCCAGCAGAGGAAGAGGTGGAACAGTGGGGAAGGCAGGAGGACACACAAGAAGAGGATCCAGCAGAGGAAGAGGTGGCACAGTGGGGAAGGCAGGAGGACACACAAGAAGAGGATCCAGCAGAGGAGGAGGTGGCACAGTGGGGAAGGCAGGAGGACACACAACACAGGAACACCAATATTGCTGCTTAATCTTCACAAGAACAATCAGGGATTTAAACCCCTTTGAATGGTGGAGGCACTTGCATGACTAGGAGGACATTTTAAAACACCATTTGTCTCTATTTAATAATTGTTGAGACTGTCCAATGATCTTGGACAATAGTTTAGTAATCACAGCAAGACTCAGGCCCCTTTCACTGTGTTTTCATTGTGTTGCGTTACCCTATTTTACTGCAGGGTGATGCTAAAGCAATGAAAACCTATGGGACATTTCATACCTGACGTGATGCATTACGATGCGCCTGGGGCTTTGCATCTGACGCCAAAAGCAACAGCGCGTTACCGGGCAACATGTGTGGCGACATGCATTGACCGGGAGTCATGTAAGTCAATGGCGATGTACGTATTTTAAAATTTTTAGTGTTGCGGTGCGCATGCAGAGAAGTGTATTTTTTTTTAATACACTTCTGTGCAATTCTTATTATTTTGTCTACAGGAAGGGAGCGCTAGAGGGCGTTACTTATAGTCTGGCTTGTGGCTAGAAGTGAGATTACCGTGCATTGCCGCGGTAATCTCCAACGCCTGTTTTTAATGTTGCGTGGCGGCTAGTTGCTGGTGTGAAACTGGCCTCAATCGCTGGAAACTGATGGACAACGTTTCCACGATCTGTATGCAAAATATGTTCAGTGATGGGATGTGAATGACAGCAAAAGACCACAAGAGGAAGAATTGTTTAAGGATCCTATTGTTGCTAACCATAGGATCGTTAAGCGATGAAGGATACAGGGGGAGTAGCGGACACATCATTTAAAGATCTGTACACACTGCTGATGATTAACGATTATCAGCCAAAGTGATACATCATGTCGGTTGTTCAAAATACCCAATCACCATCCTGGATCATCCACTTATCATTCAATTCAGCCATTGTTTGTGCTACAGATTCTTAAAGGATGTTGGTAAGAAGAGTTATGTATCGGCTGTTTCGCCCACAGTCATTCCTTGGCTGTTTCTACCAGAGTCATTCATCAGCTGCTTAGGCCAGAGTCATTCATTGGCTGTTTCTACCAGAGTCATTCATCAGCTGTTTAGGCCAGAGTCATTCATTGGCTGTTTCGGCCAGTTTATTCTGTCCATGGGTATAGGCATATAGTCTGGCTCCCACTAACCCTGAATAAGTGGATTAATGCTAAAATAATTTGACAGGATTAGGAGGTGGAAGAATTAATTTGGCAAGAGAAAAGTTTTCCAGTTTCTGTCCTATTCCCAACGTGGTCTGTAGGTCATGCATTTCTTTCATTTTGATGCTCTCCGAAATGTTTAAACAATTTTACCATTTGCTTTGGAAAATGTGAGATTGAATCCCATATTTTCGTCTGTTAATTTGTGGATGGTGGTAATCATCTTTGAGCCATGAAGCAAATCCGTAATACAGAATCTTTACCCAGTTCTGATTGAAAAACATATCTACTGACCACCGGTTTAACCATAGGGATCTTCTCATTGGTCTTGCACTTAACATTGATCTAGTCCATGGCCATCTCCTTTGTGTACTCTTTAGATCTTTCAAAGATGAAACAAAATTACTTTTATTCACATCTGGTTGAATTGCATCTTCGATTTTACAGGTGCATGTTTTAATGGCTGTCTGGAAGGGTCCACCTGAACAGTTTTGTATCAGGCAAGACTTGAGGGTCACAAATACAATTTATCCAACCTGAGTGCACTCACTACTGGTGAACAGGCCACCGGTGCCAAACTTAAGCAGATACACTGCTTTTGTAACCACCAGTCCAGAAATTTTAAATAATAATAATGGCACACCACTGGCTAGCAAGGTTTAGTATGTACTGGAGGCACACTACATGTTTTGAGTAGAACCCTTCTTCAGGTGTTATGTCAAAGGACAGGTGGTCAAATGCTCAACAGGCCTGGCTAGGAGATTGGCCACCTCTGCAGGGGAAGAAGAACAGCAGCGAGAGGTGGAAGTAGTTCTGGAATAACGAGAAGTGGAGTTTCTTCTGTCTCCCAAATGCGGGAACCAATATTAGCATTAGCTCGATAACTTTATATTTTAAAGACATGCTTCGAATGAGAGTGATGCTTTCTATCCCCACTGCGTCTTTCAGTGCGTGAATGTTGATTCCTTCCATGACGGTTGTGCCGGGATCGGGAAGATCTATCACTCTCTCTGTTGTTGCGTCTCTCTGTGCTGCGATATCTGGCATGAGAATGTTTCCTCTTTTCCTTACTGTCTTCTCTGTCTGAACATTGGTTAGTTTGATCCGAATGTGAACCCCGATCCCTCTCAATACTATTGTGTCTGGAGTGAGAGGATCTATCACTTTCTCTGCTCCGTCTTCTCTCTGAGCTGCGTTTTTCTCCTTCCGTACTTGGTCCTCTGCTTGAGCATCGCTTAGTTTTATCAGAACTTGAGTGCTGAACCCTGACCGGACTGTTGTTTCTGGAGACGGTGGGTCTGTCACCATCTCTGCTGTGCCATGAGTGCTGCTCACTTTGAAAACTTACGATCCTCTGGTTCTCTTGAATATTTGGAGGAGTTTTGGGCTCTGTCAGGGCTGAGAACAAAATCTCCGTCAAATTAGGTTCTTAGACCCTCACTTTTTTTGTCTTTTGTAAATGTGGCTGCAAGAGCCCCCTACCTGAGGGCTTCATCCTGATCTGGTTTACAACCTTCGGATCGAGGAGAGCTGCAAAACAATAAAGAAGTTATTAGCACCAAGGCTGTATAAATGAGGCTACAGCAAAAAGGAATACCACACCAGAAGAAGACAATTCAGCTTACTACAGTAGCAATCGGGAATGAGGGTCCCGGTGGCATACTGCTTCACAGATAGAGGACACCCACCAGTTTGTGTCCAAAAGGCATTTTATATAGGCCACTGTGGCAATAAGACACCACAGGTTTGCAATTTGCTGCCTTGCCCATATCAGAATGGTAAACTAGAGGCCAAAATAAGTCTGGAACTGGGCGTGAAGGTGCCACCAATAAAAGATGATGGCCTTGACCTCGACACCACAGCATTTGGAACAAGCCAACAGGGGAAGGAGGAAGTCGACTGAAATGTCCCTTCAAGATTGCAGGAAGAAGCATCTGTCCTACACATCACACAACCACACTTTGGGGATATCCGTGTGTGCAAACTATGGGACTAGCCAAGCTAAGTGCTCAGGAACTTCATCCAGGAAAGGAATCAACCTGAGTGGAGAATGAGCGGGAAAGAAATTAGAAAATGAAGAAAGTACTAGAAGAGAGATAAGGCCAGATGAGAGGATAAGAAAAAGTATGAGGGCTGTAGTAGTCAGCGCTAACCTAAGGAGCGTACACACATCAAGCATGATGGACTGGCTTCCAGTGGAGGGGTACAATGCACTTGGCGGTCGCTTTTCTGTAAAGATCCAGGGGGCCTGATAAAATGTCCTATCAAAATTGAAGCTCGGGGGAAGCAACCTATCCGTAAGCTGCAATGGAGGCACTAAAAAAACGTTTAATTTCTTTACATATATAAATAGGTTGATCTGCACTCAGCATCTTCCTGGTCACGGGGGAGCAGTGAGAGATGATGTCAGAAGGGTGTGGCAGAAAAGAAGGGAATTTCAAGCCCTCCAAATCAACCCATCCTGCATGTGGCTAAACCAGAAAGAACCAGGCCATGGAAGTCATCTCTACCCCCTCCACGCGCCACCTACAAATCAATGAACTCAAAATGCAAATACGAAAAAAAAGTTTGAATGTCCGGATGCAAAGTTTCAAAATGCAAAAAATGCAGCCACACAAGAATGCATGCAACAAAAATGCATAATACTAAATAATTTGCATGCAAAAAATGCAAATACGAGGAAGAAGGTTGAGTGTATAGATTCCGTAAATGCAATGCAATGCAAGCAAAAATATATGCACGTAAAAAATGCAAATAGGAGAAGGATGGGGAAGCACCTAAATGAGCCAGTTAAAGGTCCAATGTCCGAACGCAGACTTAAAAAGTGCAAGAAATGCAGGCACAATTTAATACCTCTTTGCTACCATTACATATTGGTCCGAATAACCAGGTTATATAAATATTGTGGTCACACTCAATAGTCCTTATTTATAAGTTTAATTTTGGATACAAAACTTTGCGATTGTGTTTTATTTAATTTAAACATATACCGTATATTCCGGCGTATAAGGCGACCCGGCGTATAAGACGACCCCCCAACTTTTCCTGTTAAAATAAAGAATTTGGCATATGCTTGCCGTATAAGACTACCCCTTTTCACAACATGCCTCCTCCATCCTCCTGACCCACCCCTGTATACACCTTTGGATATTACTGCGTGCCGCAGTCATCCAGGGGAGGGAAAAGAGATCAGGGTGTGATTTTGTTTTTTAAGAGCGGGGTGTCAGTATTGTGGCAGGCAGAGCACCGGGTGCAGCAGCCTTGAAAGGTCCGTTCGTGTCCTCGGTCCTTCTATGTCCTCCACTGTCCCCCGCATCATTTATGTCCACGTCCCGTGTGTTTGAAAATTCAAAGCTGCAAAATAATAGCATCTTGCGAGCCGCTCGCATGGATAATACGGCAGCTTCCTGATTCCGGGTCACCTGACTGGTGACGTGCGCTCCACAATTCAGTGTCTTCCTCTTCCTATGCACGTCACCAGTCAGGTGACCTGGAATCAGGAAGCTGCCGTATTATCCATGCGAGCGGCTGCTCGCAAGATGCTATTATATTGAATTATAATATTCTATTATTATATTATAAATGATGCGGGGGACAGTGGAGGACATAGAAGGACCGAGGACACGAGCGGATCTTTCTGCCAAGGCTGCTGCACCCGGTAAGCTCTGCCTGCCACAATACTAACACCCCGCACCTGACACCCGGCGTATAAGACGACCCCCCACTTTGCAGAAGATTTTCAGGGTTCAAAAAGTCGTCTTATACGCCGGAATATACGGTAAGTCACTGTGTAAGTCATACTCACACTAAGACTAGCAACAGTTTGGACACTAATTCCTGCCACAATTCTGTCAATTGTATGTATTTCGAACACAGGTTCATGTATATGCATGCAAATTTATGCAACATATTTTTATGCCACTATTGAGGTATATTCATAGCCAAATTAATGTACAAATAATCAGAATGAATTTCTGCCAAAGCACTACAGTCCCATTTACTCTATGGTCTCTGTTACAGCTGTTTACTCCTATTTGTTATTGCCTGATGAAGCGGGTTTGCATCCAGCGAAACGCGTTGCACTTTATTTGGAGTATTAAAATAAAATTGTTTTGACTGAAAATCCACAGTCGTATGTTCTGCTTGGAGGAGGTAAGTCCACCACTACCTCCTCTATTACCAAGATGGGTTTTTAAGTTTTTAGTGTTTTTTATCCTGTTGGCGCCTCTGTTATCCTATTATCTACATCAAGTCCACCCTCGGTGGAGGGTTGTACCCTTCCTTCTTCTACTACAGAGAGCGACTTTTTAATCCTGAGTGGGGTCAGGACAATCTCCCCACTTGCTTTGACAGTGGTTGCCTACTTGGCAACCCTGGTTTGTGAGTATTAAACTAATATTATTACTCTTCCAATTATACATTACCAGTACATACTACACTATATTGGGCTCTTGGTGTTCTCTCTTTTTCTCATCCTATGCAAGCTTGTTTGGCCCCTCCACAGACTGGGCAACATACACCAATTGCAGCCCTCGAACATGGAGTTTGTCGATGATCGATCCATCCATAGGGACACAAGAATGCATGGAAAAAATGTATGCAAAATAATGTGAATGCAAAAAAAGCGCATGTAAAAAATGCCAAAACAAAGAAGAAGATTGAGCACATATATGCAGAGAATGCAGGCACACAAGAGTGCACACGAAGATATAGCCATAAAAAATGCAAATAAGAAAAAGTTTGTCGAGCACATAGATGAGCCAGCCAAAAATGTTTGACTGGAGTAATACACTTCACATGACATAAACAAATCGATGCATTACATCACAAAGCCAGCTACTCCCAGCACCATTCCTCCACTTAGCAGTAAACACAGAAAAAAATGCACAAAAAAACTTGATGTTGATCGTCCAAAGTCTCACTCCACATGCTGCACACCAAAGATGTACAGGGAATAGGGCAGCAAATCCATGCTGGCTCCACAATTAATTAATTTGACAAAGCAAATATTAATGACCTTATGGTCTATCCTGCCACTTATCACTGTCCAAAAACACTGTGGCTTTCTCAACCCACATGAAACTGCCATCTCTAATGCTGGATACACACCATACAATTTGCTGGCAATTTTTCCTATTGTTTTTCGTTCACTTTTATATCGACTGGAAAAATGATCAGAAAATCGATCAAAATTCAGATCGGACATGTTAAAAATAATCAATCTGGCAGGTAAATCTGCCAGAGAATTGTATGGTGTGTACCTAGCATGCATTCCTTACCTTATAATACAGACAGTGTCGTTGTTGACTTTTCACATATAAATACCCCCCTACAAGGCTCATAGCTGTTCTCAGACATATTAGAGGATGAACCCCAAACGTGCCCTCCTAAGACCCTAATTTTTACATAATTACATTATTATCAAGTCACAATGCCTTCATTTTTGATAAACTACACTACCAGCCAATCATTATTTAGTTAATGACTGTGTAGACTGAAACGCTGACCAATAGCAGCCTTTTGTCCCTAACCCCACCCACTCTCCTCTCAAATCAATTTGAAATCAGAATCAGAAAAATTTATTTCGCAAAGCATGAGGGGTCATGCCCGGAAATGCCAAAAACAATTCCGGGCATGACCCCTCATGCTTGGCGAAATAAATTTTTCTGATTCTGATTCTGAATTTTTCTGATTCTTTCTGATTCTGAAATCAACACATAGCTAAGCAGCATGTATGTACAAAGAAAAGTCACCTGGAAACATCAGGAATGATCATTACAGACAACCATGATTACAGGTCTGCTCCTAGCTAGCCACAGTTTGTCCAGAATTAATTATTAGCATAATAATTGCACTCTTGCCTTGCCGCGCTGGGTCCCCAGTTTGAAGCTCAGCCAGGTCACCATCTGCATGGAGTTTGTATGTTTTCCCTATATCTGTGTGATTTGCCAAAAACATATATATAAGTTAATTGGCTTACCCAGTGGCGTAGCTAAGGAGCTGTGGGTCTCGATGCAAGTTTTACAATGGGGCCTCCCAAGCACTCTATACACAGCAATTGATACAGCGCACCAAAACCTGCCAATGGCAACTACAGTGTCAGTGGTGCAAGAAGGTGATGGGGAGCAGTTTGTTAATGATTACCACTATTCAAAGTATCTATAGAAGTGATTATTACCAGGACAGGACCAATAAAGAGCTAATACTGTAGTTGAGGGAGAGCCCTTTGGGGCCCCTCTGGCCCTGATGCGGTCACAACCTCTGCTTCCCCCTAAATTGGCCCTAGACCAGGGGTGTCGAACTCAAATACAAAGTGGGCTGAAATTGAGCTCTAGGACCAACCTCACAGGCCAACCTCAATGTCTTGTGGCCACCTTCCTACCTTATAAGGTTCCCCAGTGTCTCATAGCCCCCTCTCCATCCCCTATACAGTTCCTTGATGTTTAGTGGCCCCCTCCTTCCCCTATACAGTTCCCTGGTGTCTAGTGCTGTCCCCTTCCCCATATGGATTCCCTGGTGATCTAACGCTTATACTCCAATCTAACTTCTCGAGTGGTCTAGCGTGGGCCAAACATAATGCAAAGTGGGAAACCATCTAAGGGCCAAATCTGATGGCTTTGCAGGCCAGATTTGGCCCACAGGCCGGAGTTTGACATGTATGCCCTAGACTATGATGGACATATGACTATGGTAGGGATTACATTGTGAGCTCCTCTGAGGACAGTCAGTGACATGACTATGTACTCTGTGCAGTGCTGCAGGAGATGTCAGCACTATATAAATAACAGTGAGAATCATTTTGGGAAATGGCCCTCTAACGACAGCTATATCCATTATAAGGTAATAATTAATCTCTGGACTCCAGCAGCGTCAACCTCAGATGATCATATTGATGTCCCATAAATTCCAGATTATATCGGGAATTTCTGTTCTTTGATGCACCATATCTCTAGTTTTCCATTAACCAAAATCCAATTTGGTTGCCTGCACTCTGCTTTAGAACAAACACCTGCTTCTCCCAGGAGCGCTGCTGACAGAACCCAGCCCGGGGGTCTAATTCTACAAGTAAACGTGCATGTCAGCACTGTGCATGATGGAGAATGTATACACACACCTGCATGTGATGGGCATACACGCATACTCTGCTGCAAGTTGGAGTGCTACTTTAACATGACGCCTTCATGCACAAACACACACACACAACTGGATGGCAGCGTTCCTCCCTAAAGCTTCGTACACCTGCAAGATAAAAGACACTGGGAAAATCATTCCCAATGAAAAAGATACTGACCACCAATGGTTCTGTGGCACCACAAATAATCTATCCTGGCAGATCGATTCTGGTGATTATCGTTCATGCAGGGCCATGTGTACAAGCAGGGCCAGATTTGTACTCTTTACCGCCCAAGGCCACTGTCACCAGCCGCCCCTCCCCTTCAGTATAGGTAACGAGATGACTCCTCCCCCCTTCCCTCCAGTATAGGTAGCCAGATGACTCCCTTAATCCCTCCTTTTCCCACCCTCCCTTCAGAAAAGGTAGCCAGCTCACCTTCACACTGCAGCAGCCATCAGTGCACTTATTTCTCCACTCGTCTCCAGTGCAGAAGCTTCCTCTTCCTTTCTGTTTCTAATGCTGCTCAAGTCCATAGCCGCCGGCCACAATGAACATAGAGTAAGCACAGGCCGCTGGCAGCAGAGTACTGTGGTCAGACGCTCACCTGGTGGTGTGCGGTGGCGAGGAGAGACCACTACCCGAAATCAATTTACCACAATGGATCGGTAAATCAGTGTTGCCTATTGTAAAAACTTTCCTCTCCCTGATTTACATTCTGGAACTCTGGTGGCCAAATCTTTAGTTCTGCTAGGCGATCTGTACGAAATGTTTGTTACCGAGAGTTCTATGCACAGAGCATGATACTGCTTGCTTGGCAGTTGGAAATAGCGTTATTTACCACAATTCAATGAGGTTCGCAGACAGCAAACTGTCAGGACCAAGGTCAGGACATTACTCTATGGGAGGGGTTTCACCACAATATCAGCCATACAGATCTACCCGATGCTCTATTTGAGAAAAGGTAAAGAAATTTCTTGTGGGAAAGGGGGTATCAGCTACTGATTGGGATGAAGTTCCTCTTTAGGAGTGTGTGTAGCCTTGCATGAAGTACACATGCAATGTTTTTACTGGCTATAAAGAGGATTTGTGACGTTTATAGTGTACACAACGCCATTGACAATGTCATTGGTGATCTGTCGTATTGGATAACTAATGACCAACCTCTATTGTTCTACTTCAGTCCCAGGGGTGCAGCTACTACCGCTCTACCCCCTCACACGTCGTGCACACACACACGCACGCACACACATACCTGCATAGAAAGAAAATTTACGGGAACAATTGCACACATGGCTTCAAGTCTGGGGCTCCAAATAGGTCAGAAACTGCCCTGCCTGAGAAATTGTTAGTTTGTGCACAGACAGTCTAGCTACATCTTCACTTTATCACTGTATGGATTATATTGCCAACATGCCTGCACTTGCAAGGCCAGTGCACACCAAAAACTACTAGTGGATCTGCAAACGCTAGAGGTTTTTGAGGCCCCATTCACACTAGAGCGTTTTGCCGCGATTTCGGTAAAACGCTCAAACGGTAGTGTAATGTTACCCTATGGTAAAAGCGCTAGTGTAATGTTACCCTATGGGCCTGTTCTTACTTGGGCGATTTGCGCAAATCGCCCAAAAACGGCAAACGCAAACACGTAGCCTGCACCATTTTCAGGCAATCGCGTTTCAGTGCTATAGAAGGGCTAAACGCGATCGCGGCAAAATCGCCACAGTGTTTAGTGATTTTTCCGCGTACAATCGTGGAAAAATCACTCCTGCAAAACGCTGGCAAAAATCGCCGTTGTTTTAAAAACGCAAGTGTGAACAGGGCCTTAAGCTGTTTTTCAGAGTAATTCTAGGCAGGTTTTCTAAACATGCCTAACGTATTTTGGAGTGTTTTTGTGTAGCAGATTTCATGTATTGTTACAGTAAAGCTGTTACTGAAGAGCTACTGTAACAAAAACGCCTGGCAAACTGCTCTGATCTAGTGTTTTTCAGAGCTGTTTTCCCCTTTCCTATACTTTAACATTGAGGCAGAATCGCCTTAGAAATCCTAAAAATGCTGAAGCCCCCGAGTTTGCATTTGGGGGGGAAAAACGAACCGCTCTGGTGTGCACCATCCTTAACAGTGGAGCTTGAGCTATGTTTTTTGTTAAAAGACACCTACAGCAAGAGGGATATGGAGGCTGCCCTAATTATTTCGTTTTAAGCAATACCAGTTGCCTGGCAGCCCTGCTGATCCTCTGCCTCAAATGCTGGGAATACACGGTTCGTTTTTGAGCCATTTAGATGGTTCGATAGATAACTTTCGACATGTCCGATCTCCCGGCCAATCGTTTCGCCGCTCCATTCCGCACTAAACACAATGGAAAAAGATAAGAAAAGCGAGCAGAAGATAAGAGAATTGCCTGCGGAATCGAGCTGCAAAATCGAGCCGTGTATGCCCAGCATAATACATTTAGCCATAGCCCCTGAACAAGCATGCAGCAGATCGGGTGTTTCTGACATTATTGTCAGATCTGACAAGATTAGCTGCATGCTTGCTTCTGGTGTTATTCAGACACTCCTGCAGCCAAATAGATAGACAAGACAAATAACATTTATATTTTGCACTTTTCTCCTGGCAGACTCAAAGTGCCAGAGCAGCAGCCACTAGGACATGCTCTATAGGCAGTAGCAGTGTTAGGGAGACTTGCCCAAGGTCTCCTACTGAATAGGTGCTGGCTTACTGAACAGGCAGAGCCGAGATTCGAACCCTGGTCTCCTGTGTCAGAGGCAGAGCCCTTAACCATTACACCATCCAGCCACAGGGCTGCCAGGCAACTGGCACTGCTTAACAGAAAATAAATATGGCAGCCTCCACATACCTCTTGCTATAGTTGCCCTTTAAAGTTTGTGTTATCTAACGATTGTTAATAGTGATCCAGTGATACTTCATGTAAATGGCTGCAAAGTGAATTGTATTTGTACAGTATCTGAAAAATTAAAATAAAAAAAAGTTTAAGAAAAAAGAAGAAAGTCAACAACCAATCAGCAGCTATTGAGATATTTGGGAAATGAAACCAGAATTCTGTTGACATGGGCATCTTCTCCACTTCGCCTACAATTTATTTTCATCAACAAACATATATATATATATATATATATATCATACTGTATGATTAAGGAAAACACACGCATGATATTTTGCTGACTGAGCAGCGCAGACTCTGGAGGTGTCCCTGTACATGGAGGAACGGATACGTGTTTCCTGTTGCTATATGAGAAGTGTAGAGACCTGCACTGCTTTGTCTACATCGTGAGCACAACACAGCCACCTGCTGATTGAGTCATACAGACAAGTGAACACCCTGCAGGTCAGCATGGATACTTCACAAACTCTTAAAGGAAAACTCTAGACAAAAGTTTTCTTTGATTTGTTTAGGCCCCATTCACACTTAAAAGCGCAAAATGTTGGCGATTACCACTGGCGTTTTGCAGGAGTGATTTTTCCTCGTTTTCACGCGGAAAAATTTATGGAAACTGCAGCGATTTTCCCACGATCGCGTTTAGCGCTTCTACAGCACTGAAACGCGATCGCTGGGAAATCGCCTGAAAATGGTGCAGGCTACACGTTTGGTGATTTACGTTAATCGCCGGCGATTAACGCAAATCGCCCAAGTAAGAACGGGCCCATAGGGTCTTATTACACTAGCGCTTTCAAAAGCGCTACCATTTCAGCGTTTTGCTGAAATCGCCGGCAAAACTCTCTAGTGTGAATGGGGCCTTATGTCGGGCATACACGGAACGATTATGCGCCGGTATCGAGCCAGCGACTCGATGCCGGCGCGTCACCGCTCGTGCGCGCGGAACGATCCCCGCTCATCCCCGCGGGCTTCCCTTATCAGTCGCTCGATTCCCCGCTATTGTCCGCCCGTGGGGATCGAGCAGGGAATCTATCTGGCGGGTCATCGGACCTGTCGGATATTATCAATCGAGCCATCAGCGGCTCTATTGAAAAGCCTGCGGTCGAGCCGTGTATGCCTTGCATTAGGATTGTTGCCGATTCAGCTTTCTAGATCAGATCAGTAAGGAAAAGTGAAACCCAGGGCGAAAATAAACTGATGAGATAGACAATTATATTTATCCTCCTACTCCAAAAAATTACTCTTTTTAAGATATACCATGGTTTTATTTTATATTTACACATTTACAAACTAAAGTGAAAGCTTTGTTGCCTCTGCTCAGTGGCAACCTATTAAATGTCCCAGAAATAGAAAAAGGTCCATAGAACATGTATTTTATCTCATCATGTCATATGTTGCCTCAGTTACACTTTAAAGTAAGTGACCCTCATGAAGTGAAGGTTGAGTGTTGCCTTGTTTGCGTTGTTTGAGGAGGTTGGTCGGAATTAGGTAATACGAAGCCAGGGTGAGAGGATAGAGGATACCAAAAACAGAAACCTTACTCTGGAGTTTTTTCAGGTTTCCTGTTTTTGGCACACTAGGTTTGAGGCACGTATCACAGAAGGTAATATCGCCTGCAGAGTACCGCGCATTGAACAATTAGTGCGACCAGCTCTACACAGGTAATGTAAGTGTTGCTATGGTAACGCGTGTTATGCAAGTATTGTTACCACAGCAATACTTGTAATGTAAAACTCGTAATACATGTGCTGCGGATGTGCTAATTGCGCAACATGCAGTACTCTGCTCACTGTGCACAGCAATATTACCGTAGGTTTTGTGCATCTGGCCCATTATCTATAAGTTGGCCACACACAATACAATAAAATTATACAATTTTGCAACAATTCGAAGTAAACAATCTGGTTGTACAGGGAAATCAAATACTTTTTCTCTTAATCGTTTGAGAAATGTGATTGAATTTGTTTTTTTTTCTTTTAACCACCTCGCATCCAGACCTTCTTTTCTCCTTATGGACCAGAGCAGTTTTGACGCTTTAGCCATGTCCCTATTTAAACAGCCATAACTTTATCCCTACTCACAACACCTAAATGATCTAGGTATCGTTTTTTTCAGGACATACTAAACTTTCATGGGGGGGGGGGGGGGGGGGGTATTTTGACCCAAGAAAAAAAATTCTATGCATTTTAATGGGAAAAAGAGGGGGTAAAATGGAAAATTGCATTAATCCTTAGGTTTCATCAATTCTAGTAAAAAATAAAAAATGCTACAGTAGATAACAAGCATGCCACCAGTATTACGTCCTCCAAGGATAGATAGCCAGGCGTGTCCCCAGTATCAGCCCCCGCCCAGTAAAGCCAGATGTGCCCCCCAATATCAGCCCACAGTATAGCCAGATCTGTCCCCCGTATTTGCTAGCCCCCCATATAGACAGATGCGCCCCCCGGAATAGGGCCCACCATTATAGCAAGATGTGTCCCCGGGATCAATGTTCCCCATTGTAGCCAGATGTACCCCCAGGATTAGCGCCCCCTCCCCATTATAGCCAAATGTGCCCCCAGTGTTAGGTTATGGCCCCCATGACAATCAGATATGCCCCCCATTATTAATTTCCCACCCCCTGTTACCCTGATGGGTCCCAAAATACATTTCAACCCCCCCTTTCGGAACACTACCCCCATCCTCCGTTATGGGTAGCCAGATGACGCCGTCAAGCCGGGACTCGGATGTTCGGCATCACAGGGCTGCGTGCACCGTGGTGAATGGAAGCTGGGGCTGAAGGATGATCGCAGGAACCAGATAAGGTGAGATATTCTGCTTGCAAAGGCATATTTTTATCGATCTGGCGCGGAGGGGGAGAGATGAAGGATCACCGCTGGGGGTCACTAATTGGCTACAAGAGAACATTTTCCCTTTCACCAATCAGTAATGCAGCTGTCAGTGCCGGGGGGTGCGCTCTGAAGCACACCCGATCGTGCACAGCAGGGCTGCAAGCAATATATCTACGTCATGGTGGCTTGGAGGGTGCCACAGATGACGTAGATATACTGTAGCAGGGGAAAAAGTGGTTAATAAAAGTTGATCGGGAGAGGCTGATTTTCCTGATCAATCTTTATTTAAATGAAATGGTATAGGTTACATTGACAAATTATTTCTATCATTTATTTTCATAATTAGGGACAAATTATACACGTGTGGCACATTGGTCAGATTTTTTAAATGTAACAATCAGTCAGAAAAATTGATTGTGATTGTTGAATTGAAAATATAAACATTGTATGGCTTGGCCACTTTTAGAGCAATTCAATAAAAACGATCGAGAAACAGAGAAATCTAAATCTTATTTTTTGTTCAAACAAGAAATCTGATTGAATTTCCCCTACTTTTTTTTTAAATAACATTTTTTTTTTTCAGATGATTGAATGGTGTAGGTTAGATTGCCAATTTCTTCATGTATGGACCAAAATCATTTTTTCAGTTTTCAATAATTTTGTTTTCATAATTAGGGAAAAATTAAAGGGAACTTGAAGTAAGAAGTATATGAAGGCTACCACATTTATTTCCTTTTAAACAATACCAGTTACCTGGCAGCCCTGCTGATCTATCTGGCTGCAGTAGTGTCTGAATCGCACCAGAAACAAGCATGCAGCTAATCTTGTCAGATCTGACAGTAATGTCAGAAACACCCGATCTGCTGCATGTTTGTTCAGGGGCTATTGGAGGCAGAGGATCAGCAGGACAGCCAGGGAACTGGTATTGCTTAAATGGAAATAAATAAGTCAGCCTCCCTATCCTTCTCAGTTCAGGTGTCCTTTAGGGTTTGTTCACACTACAAGAGCTTTCTAAGTGATAGTGATTTTTAACAGCTCTTGCTAATACAATGCTATGGGGGATTTTTACAAAATCACATCGCTCCAGTGTGCACACCCACATAGGATAACATTAGCAAGAGCTTTTTAAAATCACAAAGCACTTAGAAAAGCTCTTGTAGTGTGAATAAGCCCTTAAAGCGTACCTGAGCCGAAGCTTAGGTTCAAAATCAGATGCTTACCATGAAGAGAGGGAAGCTTCAGGATCCTACCGAGGCTTCCCTCAGTTGTTGGAAGCCCCCCATTGCTGAGCGCGGCCCCCTTCCACATCGTGGCCGCACAGCTCCTCTTCCTCATTCATGGCCGTGCATTAGAGCCCGCCCGCGCTTGCACAGTAGAATGGACTCTGCCGCTCCAGCTTAATGCGAATGCGTGGGCGGGCTTGAGCATCTACTGCATGACCACACTGCAGGAACAGAGCTGCGCGGCCCTGATAGTATTAGTGACAATGCCTTGTCGCTAATCTTCAGGGTGGCAACGCTCAGCGATGAGGACAGCAGACCGTCGAGGGAAGCCTCAATAGGATCCTCTCTTCATGGTAAGTATCTAATTTTGTACCTGAGCTTCGGCTTGGGTTTGCTTTAAAACACAGGTGTGATACATTGGTAAGAACTTATACATGTTACAATCACTCTAAAAAAAATGAAGGGGCACTATGGCAAAAAAATAAAAAATATGTGCAAACAGACAAATAACAAGTACATTTTTTCCAGAGTAAAATGAGCCATAATTTACTTTTCTCCTATGTTGTTGTCACTTACAGTAAGTAGTAGAAATGTGATAGAAGTGACAGGTTTTGGACTAGTCCATCTCTTCATAGGGGATTCTCAGCAAGTCTTTTATTCTTTATAAAGATATTCCCTAAAAAGGATTTAAACTATAATGCTGGCCTGCTTCCCTGCTCCCTACAAAGTTTTTTGGCATTCACTAAGTGTTTTTGAAAATAAATAAATCCCTGAGGGCCCGTTTCCACTATCGCGGAAACGGCCACAGGCAAATCGCGCGGGGAAGCTCTGCCATAGGGGATAACGGCGCCGCCGGCCGAATCGCTTGCAGTAGCGATTCGGCCGGAACCCCCTACAGAATTCGCGGCGGAGGCTGCGATTCCCATAGCCGTGCATGGCACGGCTCATGGGATTCGCCTGCGATCCCGCCCACCCGCTCAGTGCCGGCGTGCGTCTGCGAGACGCACGCTGCACCTGAGAATCCCCTCATGAAGAGATGGACTAGATAAAAACCTGTCACTTCTGTCACATTTCTACTACCTACTGTAAGTGACAGCAACACAGGATAAAAGTAATTTATGGCTCATTTTGCTCTGGAAAAAACTTACTTCTTATTTGTTTATGTTTGCACAAATTTAAATTTTACAATTCTTCGCCATAGTGCCCCTTTAACCTGCTGAGCGGTCTGGACGAGCTCAGCTCGTCCAACACCGCCAGAGGCTGCCGCTCAGGCCCTGCTGGGCCGATTTTTGTCAAATAAAAAGCAGCACACGCAGCCGGCACTTTGCCAGCCGCGTGTGCTGCCTGATCGCCGCCGCTCTGCGGCGATCCGCCGCGAGCAGCGGCGAAAGAGGGTCCCCCCAGCCGCCTGAGCCCAGCGTTGCCGGAACAAAAAGTTCCGGCCAGCGCTAAGGGCTGGATCGGAGGCGGCTGACGTCAGGACGTCGGCTGACGTCGATGACGTCACTCCGCTCGTCGCTATGGCGACGATATAAGCAAAACAAGGAAGGCCGCTCATTGCGGCCTTCCTTGTTTATTCTGGGCGCCGGAGGCGATCGGAAGATCGCCTCCGGAGCGCCCTCTAGTGGGCTTTCATGCAGCCAACTTTCAGTTGGCTGCATGAAATAGTTTTTTTTTTATTTAAAAAAAACCCTCCCGCAGCCACCCTGGCGATTTAATCAGAACGCCAGGGTGGTTAATTGCAATTCTGAAATCAAATTAAATCAAAGAAATTATAAAAATTGTATAGTGTGTGACCACCTTAACACATTTCCAGCATCTAACAAGTAGGGGGCACTAAGAATTGGGTGAGAAAAATACCATCAGATTTAAAGAGAGTCTGAAGCGAGAATAAATCTCGCTTCAGACCTCATAGATAGCAGGGGCATGTGTGCCCCTGCTAAAACGCCGCTATCCTGCAGCTTAACGGGGTCCCTGATCCCCCAAATCTCCTCCGTGCAGCCGGGGAGCGCTTCCGCATCGGGGCAGGGCTAAGCGCCGCAGCCCTGCCCCACGCGCGTCTGTCAGCGCGTATCTCCGCCTCTCCCCCCGCCCCTCTCAGTCTTACTTCACTGAGAGGGGCGGGTGAGAGGCGGCGATGCGCCGCTGATAGACGCGACTGGAGGCAGGGCTGCAGCCGTTAGCCCTGCCTCCAGGAAGCAATAAATCTGCGACCAAAAGATGACCAAGGTTTGCTGGGGTGGGTTTGGGGGTGAAGGGACCCCCGTTAAGCCGCGGGATAGCGGCGTTTTAGCAGGGGCACACATGCCCCTGCTAACTATGAGCTCTGAAGCGAGATTTATTCTCGCTTCAGAGTCTCTTTAAGTCAATCACAGGCAGTTCTTTCCGAGTTGCTGAAGAGGTATCACGAGGCTGAGATAACTCATCGGAAGCGAATGCTGGGAATACACCACTAGATATTTTGGCAGATAGATGGTTCAATCGATAATTTCCGACATGCCCGATCTTATTTTCGATCGTTTTTCTGATCGATTTCTAATAGAAGTGAATGGAAATCGGTAAGAAAAGATAAGAAGATCAATAGGAAAATCGACGGGACAGTAAATTGGCTGAAAAATCTCATCGTGTATTCCCAGCATAAGACATTTCATATAAGCAGAGCTTATGGTGCTCAGTGTTAATTTACTGCTTATTTTACAGCTTACTTTCTCAGCCAAGTTCAGTCTAGCATGCGCAAGAGGTTTTATTTCTGTGGATCAAGTTTGTCTCCTCTTTTGTCTCTCCCCTTATCCAATCAGCTTTTTCTCCTATGTTTTCTCCTATGGAACACTTTACATCTTCTCTACAAAATAACTTTTTAGAACTCTGCAATTAAAAAAAAAAAGTACTAGAAAGTAACATCAAAATTATTTTGGGTATTTTCTTGCTTGTGGATGACTTAAAGGGCATTTTAATGAGAAATGTGTGAAAATGTCAGTTAATTGATTAGGGGCCAAAATGTTCTGTGGAAAGCTGCAAGCCTAAACAGCCTGAAAGTGCACCGACTATCAGCAGCCAATCAGATTGCAGGAATCACGGGTGCAACAGAAAGATGCAGTCACAGTTGTCCTGTGATACTCCCCTGCTGGTTTCCTCCGTTCCCAGCTGCATGAACCTGCTTGCACCTTTTACCTACACCCCCCTCCTCCCCCAACTAGCTTGATTGTTCAATCTCTCAGGGGTGCCCATGGTGGTATCTCTGCACTTCTAAATTCCCAGCTTTGCTCATTTGCACCCATCACCAATGGTTTCCCCTTCCCTCTGCTGGATGAGATCTCGGCCGTTCTGAGTTCCCATCTCTCTACTCCTGTTCTGTGGCAACCTCCCCCCATTCTATTTATATTATGGAAAGGCAGGGGGGCAGCTATGGAGTGCAGATTTGTTAAAGGGAACCGTAACAGAGGGATATGGATGTTTTCTTTTAAACGATATCAGTTGCTTGTCGGTCCTGCTGATCTCGTTGGCTGCGGTGGTGGCTGAATCACACACCTGAAACAAGCATGCAGCTAATCCAGTCTGACTTCAGTCAGAGCACCTGATCTGCATGCTTGTTGAGGGGCTGTGGCTAAAAGTATTAGAGACACAGGATCAGCAGGAGAGTCAGGCAACTGGTATTATTTTAAAAGGAAAAATCCACATACTTCTCAGTTTAGGTTCCCTTTAAAAAGAGTTCCAAAAAGCTATAGCACACCACCTGTAGGCTTAGCTCATAATGAACATAACACCCGAGTGCAGAGGTGAATACAGAGGACAAGCATAATGCGTCAGGTGCAGTGACCAATAGCCTGCTATTTCCTTCGCTTCTGATTGGTGGAGCCACTATAATGCTGAAGTACAGGTGGTCTTACCTGGTAGTGGCCGCGTCCAGCAGTATGGCCTGGTCCTCGTCCTCATCCTCCGGCTTCTCCTCCGGTTCCCCCTCCTTGCAGCTGAAGTTCAGTGGGAAGGGGAACGGCAGCTCCTTGAGGCGGCTGGCAGAGTTCCCCATCTCTCTCGCACAACAAGACGCAGCGACAGGAAGCTCCCTCTTCCTTTTCCCCCCAATAACAATACTAAAGGAGGGGCCCCTCCCAATCTGGAGAACCTTCGGTCACAGGGCGTCCCGCTGACCTGCCCAGTCGTCATCCTGAGCACCCGCTGGTGGGGGGGGGGGGGGCACCTGTGATGTGCCAACCTACTATTTCCTTATGACACAATCGTTACACCACACCGCTCTGCCTTAACCCCCGACATGCCAGGATGGGCCTCAGCGCAGAAGAGCTAGCACTCTGTGCGTAAATAAGAGTAGCGCACTGCGACGAGCGGTACAGCGCTAGCGGTGGCAGCCTTCCAATCTATTTTCTATCAGATATCGATTGCAGCAGAAAAGATCGATATTTTCTAATTGATTCTTGGATCAGGAGAATCTTGATTGCTTCCCGGAGCGAGCCTGCGCCCGGCGCTTACACTAATCGCCTGAAGGTCGTTCTTATTTATTCCTGGTGACAGCGGCGAGTCCTGGCATCAGCGGCGCGGGGACAAACACAAGCACGGTTGTGAAATAGGGCGGTCAGGAAATGTTGACAGAGCCGAGTTGTAAGATATCAGCCACACCGTGTCCTGCGACGCTCGTCAGCCTGGGGCAGACCGGACCAGCCAGGACCGACGCGGCAGACACAATGCTTATCACATGCGGTGACGTCACAATACCGCTCCATTGTCCAAACATTCTGACTTAAGGGACAACTATCGTGAAACATTGTAACATTTAAAATACTGTACATGTGTATAAGAATCCCATTTCTCCCAGAGTAAAATGCAAGATAAATAGCTTTTGTCGCTATGTTGCAGTCACTTACAGGCGGCAGTAAAAAAAATCTGACAGATCTGACAGTTTTTGGACTAGTCCACCTCTTCATGGGGAATTCTCAGTATATTCTTTATTTCATACAAAAGTAGGGCATCATGGCGGCATAGTGCATAGCACTTGCAGCAATGGGCTCTCGATTCGAATGCCAGCCAGGACACTCTGTATGGAGATTGTATGTTCTTCCCATGTCTGTGGGAGTTTCCTCCGGCCACTTCGGTTTCCTCCCACATCCCAAAAACGTACAGATAAGTTAACTGACTTCCCTTAAATCGGCCTTAAGGTGCGTACACACGCACTACTGTGAGGAACGATGGGTCCGTCGGACCCACCCGCTGGGAGGGCGTTCCAGGGATAGTAGAGCGTGTGTACAGTCTGTCTGCAGACTGGTAGAACGATTTCTGAACGATCCGCTCGACGGATCGCTCAGAAACAGCCTTATCAGTCTGCAGACAGACTGTACACACGCTCTACTATCCCTGGAACGCCCTCCCAGCGGGAGGGTCCGACGGACCCATCGTTCCTCACAGTAGTGCCGTGTGTACGCACCTTTAGACTGTGTCACATAGACATATGACTATGTTAGGGAATAGATTGTGAGCCCCTCTGAGGGACAGTTATAGACAAGACTATATGTGAAGTACTGAGGAAGATGTTGGCATAATAATAAAAGCTCTCCTTAGAAAGGATCTATACAAAGATGCCAGCGCCAGCCTCTCTTCTCCTTTGTACACTATTCTGGCACTTGTATTGAGCAACTGCCATTCAGGAAGTGCTTTTGAAAACGAAGAAAACCCTGAAAATTCACCATAAGGAGATGGGCTAGTCCAAAACCTCTCAGAGTTTTATACGCGATTATAAGTGACAGCAATGCAAGAAAATAAAATGTATAGTTATTTACATTTTATACTTTAATTAATTACATTTTAAATACATAATAAAAAACTGTCTGGCGCTGCTTTTGTTTGTACGTTATAGAACTGTATACAAGCCTTCCCACCTGCTGCCACCTAATTTTCAGTGGATTACCCCTAACTCCACTGACTTGATGATTACACAGTTATATATATATATATATATATATATATATATATATATATATATATATATATATATATATATATATATATATATATATATATATATACAAGGAGCGCAGGTGATAAATGTTTTAAAAAAATGTTGCCTTTATTGGTAAATATTTTCAAACAGGAGATTCTCCTCTAACAACTTTCCCATGCATTACCCAGTTACACACACATGCATACATGGGTGTTGTGCGGTGCCTTATAAAATTCTGTTATAAAAAACTTTCTCTACTCATATCATCCAGTTCCTAAAAGAATTGTGCCCAAGTATCCAATGCCAGAATGACCAGTGTCCTTTTAAGCAAATAAATAATCAGGGTGCATACAGAGGAAGGAATTCCTTCAGTTTATTCCTTCCTCTGTATGCACCCTGATTATTTATTTGCTTAAAAGGACACTAGTCATTCTGGCATTGGATACTTGGGCACAATTATTTTAGGAACTGGATGATATGAGTAGAGAAAGTTTTTTATAACAGAATTTTATAAGGCACCGCACAACTCCCATGTATGCATGTGTGTGTAACTGGGTAATGCATGGGAAAGTTGTTAGAGGAGAATCTCCTGTTTGAAAATATTTACCAATAAAGGCAACATTTTTTAAAACATTTATCACCTGCGCTCCTTGTATATACTGTATATATGACCATTTTAAATACATGGTTGGTGCAGGGGCTCCTGACTGCATACATTCTATAGGGTTATGGGCGATGCAGGGACTCCTGACTGCGTACATTCTATAGGATTATGGCTGGTGCAGGGGCTCCTGACTGCGTACATTCTATAGGATAATGGCTGATGCGGGGGCTCCTGACTGCGTACATTCTATAGGGTTATGGCTGGTGCAGGGGCTCCTGACTGCATACATTCTATAGGATTATGGCTGGTGCAGGGGCTCCTGACTGTGTACATTCTATAGGGTTATGGCCGGTACAGGGGCTCCTGACTGTGTACATTCTATAGGATTATGGCTGGTGCAGGGGCTCCTGACTGCGTACATTCTATAGGATTATGGCTGGTGCAGGGGCTCCTGACTGCATACATTCTATAGGATTATGGCTGGTGCAGGGGCTCCTGACTGCGTACATTCTATAGGATTATGGCTGGTGTAGGGGTTCCTGACTGCGTACATTCTATAGGATTATGGCTGGTGCAGGGGCTCCTGACTGTGTACATTCTATAGGATTATGGCTGGTGCAGGGGCTCCTGACTGCGTACATTCTATAGGGTTATGGCCGATGCAGGGGCTCCTGACTGCGTACATTCTATAGGATTATGGCCGGTACAGGGGCTCCTGACTGCGTACATTCTATAGGATTATGGCTGGTGCAGGGGCTCCTGACTGTGTACATTCTATAGGATTATGGCTGGTGCAGGGGCTCCTGACTGCGTACATTCTATAGGGTTATGGCCGATGCAGGGGCTCCTGACTGTGTACATTCTATAGGATTATGGCTGGTGGAGGGGCTCCTGACTGCGTACACTCTATAGGATTATGGCTGGTTCAGGGGCTCCTGACTGCATACATTCTATAGGATTATGGCTGGTGCAGGGGCTCCTCCTGACTGCATACATTATATAGGATTATGGCCGGTGCGGGGGCTCCTGACTGTGTACATTCTATAGGATTATGTCTGGTGCGGGGGCTTCTGACTGTGTACATTCTATAGGATTATGGCTGGTGCAGGGGCTCCTGACTGCGTACATTCTATAGGATTATGGCTGGTGCGGGGGCTTCTGACTGTGTACATTCTATAGGATTATGGCTGGTGCAGGGGCTCCTGACTGCGTACATTCTATAGGATTATGGCTGGTGCACGGGCTCCTGACTGCGTACATTCTATAGGATTATGGCTGGTGCAGGGGCTCTTGACTGCATACATTCTATAGGATTATGGCTGGTGCGGGGGCTTCTGACTGCGCACATTCTATAGGATTATGGCTGGTGCAGGGGCTCCTGACTGCGTACATTCTATAGGATTATGGCTGGTGCAGGGGCTCCTGACTGCGTACTTTCTATAGGATTATGGCTGGTACAGGGGCTCCTGACTGTGTACATTCTATAGGATTATGGCTGGTGCAGGGGCTCCTGACTGTGTACATTCTATAGGATTATGGCCGGTGCAGGGGCTCCTGACTGTGTACATTCTATAGGATTATGGCCGGTGCAGGGGCTCCTGACTGCGTACATTCTATAGGATTATGGCTGGTGCAGGGGCTCCTGACTGCGTACATTCTATAGGATTATGGCCGGTGCAGGGGCTCCTGACTGCGTACATTCTATAGGATTATGGCTGGTGCAGGGGCTCCTGACTGCGTACATTCTATAGGATTATGGCTGGCACAGGGGCTCATGACTGCATACATTCTATAGGATTATGGCTGGTGCGGGGGCTCCTGACTGCGTACATTCTATAGGATTATGGCTGGTGCAGGGCTCCTGACTGCGTACATTCTATAGGATTATGTCTGGTGCAGGGGCTCCTGACTGCGTATATTCTATAGGATTATGGCTGGTGCAGGGGCTCCTGACTGTGTACATTCTATAGGATTATGGCTGGTGCGGGGGCTCCTGACTGCGTACATTCTATAGGATTATGGCTGGTACAGGGGCTCATGACTGCATACATTCTATAGGATTATGGCTGGTGCAGGGGCTCCTGACTGCGTACATTCTATAGGATTATGGCTGGTGCAGGGGCTCCTGACTGCGTACATTCTATAGGATTATGGCCGGTGCAGGGCTCCTGACTGCGTACATTCTATAGGATTATGGCTGGTGCTGGGGCTCCTGACTGCGTACATTCTATAGGATTATGGCTGGTGTAGGGGTTCCTGACTGCGTATATTCTGTAGGATTATGGCTGGTGAAGGGGCTCCTGACTGTGTACATTCTATAGGATTATGGCTGGTGCAGGGGCTCCTGACTGCGTACATTCTATAGGATTATGGCTGGTGCAGGGGCTCTTGACTGCTTACATTCTATAGGATTATGGCTGGTGCAGGGGCTCCTGACTGCGTACATTCTATAGGATTATGGCTGGTGCAGGGGCTCCTGAATGCGTACATTCTATAGGATTATGGCTGGTGCGGGGGCTTCTGACTGCGCACATTCTATAGGATTATGGCTGGTGAAGGGGCTCCTGACTGTGCACATTCTATAGGATTATGGCTGGTGCAGGGGCTCCTGACTGTGTACATTCTATAGGATTATGGCTGGTGCAGGGGCTCCTGACTGCGTACATTCTATAGGATTATGGCTGGTGCAGGGGCTCCTGACTGCGTACATTCTATAGGATTATGGCTGGTGCAGGGGCTCCTGACTGCGTACATTCTATAGGATTATGGCTGGTGCAGGGGCTCCTGACTGCGTACATTCTATAGGATTATGGCTGGTGCAGGGGCTCCAGACTGCATACATTCTATAGGATTATGGCCGATGCGAGGGATCCTGACAGTGTACATTCTATAGGATTATGGCTGGTGCAGGGCTCCTGACTGCGTACATTCTATAGGATTATGGCTGGTGCAGGGCTCCTGACTGCGTACATTCTATAGGATTATGGCCGGTGCAGGGGCTCCTGACTGCGTACATTCTATAGGATTATGGCTGGTGCAGGGGCTCCTGACTGCGTACATTCCATAGGATTATGGCAGGTGGAGGAGTTCTTGACTGCGTACATTCTATAGGATTATGGCTGGTGCAGGGGCTCCTGACTGCGCACATTCTATAGGATTATGGCTGGTGGAGGGGTTCTTGACTGCGTACATTCTATAGGATTATGGCTGGTACAGGGGCTCCTGACTGCGTACATTCTATAGGATTATGGCTGGTGTAGGGGTTCCTGACTGCATATATTCTGTAGGATTATGGCTGGTGAAGGGGCTCCTGACTGCGTACATTCTATAGGATTATGGCTGGTGCAGGGGCTCCTGACTGCGTACATTCTATAGGATTATGGCTGGTGCAGGGGCTCCTGACTGCATACATTCTATAGGGTTATGGCCGATGCAGGGGCTCCTGACTGCGTACATTCTATAGGATTATGGCTGGTACAGGGGCTCCTGACTGCATACATTCTATAGGATTTTGGCTGGTGCAGGGGCTCCTGACTGCGTACATTCTATAGGATTATAGCTGGTACAGGGGCTCCTGACTGCGTACATTCTATAGGATTATGGCTGGTGCAGGGGCTCCTGACTGCGTACATTCCATAGGAATATGGCTGGTGCAGGGGCTCCTGACTGCGTACATTCTATAGGATTATGGCTGGTGCAGGGGCTCCTGACTGCGTACATTCTATAGGATTATGGCTGGTGCAGGGGCTCCTGACTGCATACATTCTATAGGATTATGGCCGGTGCTGGGGCTCCTGACTGCGTACATTCTATAGGATTATGGCCGGTACAGGGCTCCTGACTGCGTACATTCTATAGGATTATGACTGGTGCAGGGGCTCCTGACTGCGTACATTCTATAGGATTATGGCTGGTGTAGGGGTTCCTGACTGCGTACATTCTATAGGATTATGGCTGGTGCAGGGGCTCCTGACTGTGTACATTCTATAGGATTATGGCCGGTACAGGGGCTCCTGACTGCGTACATTCTATAGGATTATGGCCGGTGCAGGGGCTCCTGACTGCGTACATTCTATAGGATTATGGCTGGTGCAGGGGCTCCTGACTGCGTACATTCTATAGGATTATGGCTGGTGCAGGGGCTCCTGACTGTGTACATTCTATAGGATTATGGCTGGTGAAGGGGCTCCTGACTGCGTACATTCTATAGGATTATGGCCGCTGCAGGGGCTCCTGACTGCATACATTCTATAGGATTATGTCTGGTGCAGGGGCTCCTGACTGCATACATTCTATAGGATTATGTCTGGTGCAGCGGCTCCTGACTGCATACATTCTATAGGATTATGGCCGGTGCAGGGCTCCTGACTGCGTACATTCTATAGGATTATGGCTGGTGCAGGGGCTCCTGACTGCGTACATTCCATAGGAATATGGCTGGTGCAGGGGCTCCTGACTGCGTACATTCTATAGGATTATGGCTGGTGCAGGGGCTCCTGACTGCGTACATTCTATAGGATTATGGCTGGTGCAGGGGCTCCTGACTGCATACATTCTATAGGATTATGGCCGGTGCTGGGGCTCCTGACTGCGTACATTCTATAGGATTATGGCCGATGCAGGGGCTCCTGACTGCGTACATTCTATAGGATTATGGCTGGTACAGGGGCTCCTGACTGCATACATTCTATAGGATTATGGCTGGTGCAGGGGCTCCTGACTGCGTACATTCTATAGGATTATAGCTGGTACAGGGGCTCCTGACTGCGTACATTCTATAGGATTATGGCTGGTGCAGGGGCTCCTGACTGCATACATTCTATAGGATTATGGCCGGTGCTGGGGCTCCTGACTGCGTACATTCTATAGGATTATTGCCGATGCAGGGGCTCCTGACTGCGTACATTCTATAGGATTATGGCTGGTACAGGGGCTCCTGACTGCATACATTCTATAGGATTATGGCTGGTACAGGGGCTCATGACTGCATACATTCTATAGGATTATGGCTGGTGCGGGGGCTCCTGACTGCGTACATTCTATAGGATTATGGCTGGTGCAGGGCTCCTGACTGCGTACATTCTATAGGATTATGGCTGGTGCAGGGCTCCTGACTGCGTACATTCTATAGGATTATGTCTGGTGCAGGGGCTCCTGACTGCGCACATTCTATAGGATTATGGCTGGTGCAGGGGCTCCTGACTGCGTATATTCTATAGGATTATGGCTGGTGCAGGGGCTCCTGACTGTGTACATTCTATAGGATTATGGCTGGTGCGGGGGCTCCTGACTGCGTACATTCTATAGGATTATGGCTGGTACAGGGGCTCATGACTGCATACATTCTATAGGATTATGGCTGGTGCAGGGGCTCCTGACTGCGTACATTCTATAGGATTATGGCTGGTGCAGGGGCTCCTGACTGCGTACATTCTATAGGATTATGGCCGGTGCAGGGCTCCTGACTGCGTACATTCTATAGGATTATGGCTGGTGCTGGGGCTCCTGACTGCGTACATTCTATAGGATTATGGCTGGTGTAGGGGTTCCTGACTGCGTATATTCTGTAGGATTATGGCTGGTGAAGGGGCTCCTGACTGTGTACATTCTATAGGATTATGGCTGGTGCACGGGCTCCTGACTGCGTACATTCTATAGGATTATGGCTGGTGCAGGGGCTCTTGACTGCATACATTCTATAGGATTATGGCTGGTGCAGGGGCTCCTGACTGCGTACATTCTATAGGATTATGGCTGGTGCAGGGGCTCCTGAATGCGTACATTCTATAGGATTATGGCTGGTGCGGGGGCTTCTGACTGCGCACATTCTATAGGATTATGGCTGGTGAAGGGGCTCCTGACTGTGCACATTCTATAGGATTATGGCTGGTGCAGGGGCTCCTGACTGCGTACATTCTATAGGATTATGGCTGGTGCAGGGGCTCCTGACTGCGTACTTTCTATAGGATTATGGCTGGTACAGGGGCTCCTGACTGTGTACATTCTATAGGATTATGGCTGGTGCAGGGGCTCCTGACTGTGTACATTCTATAGGATTATGGCCGGTGCAGGGGCTCCTGACTGTGTACATTCTATAGGATTATGGCCGGTGCAGGGGCTCCTGACTGCGTACATTCTATAGGATTATGGCTGGTGCAGGGGCTCCTGACTGCGTACATTCTATAGGATTATGGCCGGTGCAGGGGCTCCTGACTGCGTACATTCTATAGGATTATGGCTGGTGCAGGGGCTCCTGACTGCGTACATTCTATAGGATTATGGCTGGCACAGGGGCTCATGACTGCATACATTCTATAGGATTATGGCTGGTGCGGGGGCTCCTGACTGCGTACATTCTATAGGATTATGGCTGGTGCAGGGCTCCTGACTGCGTACATTCTATAGGATTATGTCTGGTGCAGGGGCTCCTGACTGCGCACATTCTATAGGATTATGGCTGGTGCAGGGGCTCCTGACTGCGTATATTCTATAGGATTATGGCTGGTGCAGGGGCTCCTGACTGTGTACATTCTATAGGATTATGGCTGGTGCGGGGGCTCCTGACTGCGTACATTCTATAGGATTATGGCTGGTACAGGGGCTCATGACTGCATACATTCTATAGGATTATGGCTGGTGCAGGGGCTCCTGACTGCGTACATTCTATAGGATTATGGCTGGTGCAGGGGCTCCTGACTGCGTACATTCTATAGGATTATGGCCGGTGCAGGGCTCCTGACTGCGTACATTCTATAGGATTATGGCTGGTGCTGGGGCTCCTGACTGCGTACATTCTATAGGATTATGGCTGGTGTAGGGGTTCCTGACTGCGTATATTCTGTAGGATTATGGCTGGTGAAGGGGCTCCTGACTGTGTACATTCTATAGGATTATGGCTGGTGCAGGGGCTCCTGACTGCGTACATTCTATAGGATTATGGCTGGTGCAGGGGCTCTTGACTGCATACATTCTATAGGATTATGGCTGGTGCAGGGGCTCCTGACTGCGTACATTCTATAGGATTATGGCTGGTGCAGGGGCTCCTGAATGCGTACATTCTATAGGATTATGGCTGGTGCGGGGGCTTCTGACTGCGCACATTCTATAGGATTATGGCTGGTGAAGGGGCTCCTGACTGTGCACATTCTATAGGATTATGGCTGGTGCAGGGGCTCCTGACTGTGTACATTCTATAGGATTATGGCTGGTGCAGGGGCTCCTGACTGCGTACATTCTATAGGATTATGGCTGGTGCAGGGGCTCCTGACTGCGTACATTCTATAGGATTATGGCTGGTGCAGGGGCTCCTGACTGCGTACATTCTATAGGATTATGGCTGGTGCAGGGGCTCCTGACTGCGTACATTCTATAGGATTATGGCTGGTGCAGGGGCTCCAGACTGCATACATTCTATAGGATTATGGCCGATGCGAGGGATCCTGACAGTGTACATTCTATAGGATTATGGCTGGTGCAGGGCTCCTGACTGCGTACATTCTATAGGATTATGGCTGGTGCAGGGCTCCTGACTGCGTACATTCTATAGGATTATGGCCGGTGCAGGGGCTCCTGACTGCGTACATTCTATAGGATTATGGCTGGTGCAGGGGCTCCTGACTGCGTACATTCCATAGGATTATGGCAGGTGGAGGAGTTCTTGACTGCGTACATTCTATAGGATTATGGCTGGTGCAGGGGCTCCTGACTGCGCACATTCTATAGGATTATGGCTGGTGGAGGGGTTCTTGACTGCGTACATTCTATAGGATTATGGCTGGTAAAGGGGCTCCTGACTGCGTACATTCTATAGGATTATGGCTGGTGTAGGGGTTCCTGACTGCATATATTCTGTAGGATTATGGCTGGTGAAGGGGCTCCTGACTGCGTACATTCTATAGGATTATGGCTGGTGCAGGGGCTCCTGACTGCGTACATTCTATAGGATTATGGCTGGTGCAGGGGCTCCTGACTGCATACATTCTATAGGGTTATGGCCGATGCAGGGGCTCCTGACTGCGTACATTCTATAGGATTATGGCTGGTACAGGGGCTCCTGACTGCATACATTCTATAGGATTTTGGCTGGTGCAGGGGCTCCTGACTGCGTACATTCTATAGGATTATAGCTGGTACAGGGGCTCCAGACTGCGTACATTCTATAGGATTATGGCTGGTGCAGGGGCTCCTGACTGCGTACATTCCATAGGAATATGGCTGGTGCAGGGGCTCCTGACTGCGTACATTCTATAGGATTATGGCTGGTGCAGGGGCTCCTGACTGCGTACATTCTATAGGATTATGGCTGGTGCAGGGGCTCCTGACTGCATACATTCTATAGGATTATGGCCGGTGCTGGGGCTCCTGACTGCGTACATTCTATAGGATTATGGCCGGTACAGGGCTCCTGACTGCGTACATTCTATAGGATTATGACTGGTGCATATGCTCCTGACTGCGTACATTCTATAGGATTATGGCTGGTGTAGGGGTTCCTGACTGCGTACATTCTATAGGATTATGGCTGGTGCAGGGGCTCCTGACTGTGTACATTCTATAGGATTATGGCCGGTACAGGGGCTCCTGACTGCGTACATTCTATAGGATTATGGCCGGTGCAGGGGCTCCTGACTGCGTACATTCTATAGGATTATGGCTGGTGCAGGGGCTCCTGACTGCGTACATTCTATAGGATTATGGCTGGTGCAGGGGCTCCTGACTGTGTACATTCTATAGGATTATGGCTGGTGAAGGGGCTCCTGACTGCGTACATTCTATAGGATTATGGCCGCTGCAGGGGCTCCTGACTGCATACATTCTATAGGATTATGTCTGGTGCAGGGGCTCCTGACTGCATACATTCTATAGGATTATGTCTGGTGCAGGGGCTCCTGACTGCACACATTCTATAGGATTATGGCCGGTGCAGGGCTCCTGACTGCGTACATTCTATAGGATTATGGCTGGTGAAGGGGCTCCTGACTGCGTACATTCTATAGGATTATGTCTGGTGCAGGGGCTCCTGACTGCATACATTCTATAGGATTATGGCTGGTGCAGGGGCTCCTGACTGCGTACATTCTATAGGATTATGGCCGGTGCAGGGGCTCCTGACTGCGTACATTCTATAGGATTATGGCTGGTGCAGGGGCTCCTGACTGTGTACATTCTATAGGATTATGGCTGGTACAGGGGCTCATGACTGCATACATTCTATAGGATTATGGCTGGTGCGGGGGCTCCTGATTGCGTACATTCTATAGGATTATGGCTGGTGCAGGGCTCCTGACTGTGTACATTCTTTAGGATTATGTCTGGTGCAGGGGCTCCTGACTGCGCACATTCTATAGGATTATGGCTGGTGCAGGGGCTCCTGACTGCGTATATTCTATAGGATTATGGCTGGTGCAGGGGCTCCTGACTGTGTACATTCTATAGGATTATGGCTGGTGCGGGGGCTCCTGACTGCGTACATTCTATAGGATTATGGCTGGTACAGGGGCTCATGACTGCATACATTCTATAGGATTATGGCTGGTGCAGGGGCTCCTGACTGCGTACATTCTATAGGATTATGGCTGGTGCAGGGGCTCCTGACTGCGTACATTCTATAGGATTATGGCCGGTGCAGGGCTCCTGACTGCGTACATTCTATAGGATTATGGCTGGTGCTGGGGCTCCTGACTGCGTACATTCTATAGGATTATGGCTGGTGTAGGGGTTCCTGACTGCGTATATTCTGTAGGATTATGGCTGGTGAAGGGGCTCCTGACTGTGTACATTCTATAGGATTATGGCTGGTGCAGGGGCTCCTGACTGCGTACATTCTATAGGATTATGGCTGGTGCAGGGGCTCTTGACTGCATACATTCTATAGGATTATGGCTGGTGCAGGGGCTCCTGACTGCGTACATTCTATAGGATTATGGCTGGTGCAGGGGCTCCTGAATGCGTACATTCTATAGGATTATGGCTGGTGCGGGGGCTTCTGACTGCGCACATTCTATATGATTATGGCTGGTGAAGGGGCTCCTGACTGTGCACATTCTATAGGATTATGGCTGGTGCAGGGGCTCCTGACTGTGTACATTCTATAGGATTATGGCTGGTGCAGGGGCTCCTGACTGCGTACATTCTATAGGATTATGGCTGGTGCAGGGGCTCCTGACTGCGTACATTCTATAGGATTATGGCTGGTGCAGGGGCTCCTGACTGCGTACATTCTATAGGATTATGGCTGGTGCAGGGGCTCCTGACTGCGTACATTCTATAGGATTATGGCTGGTGCAGGGGCTCCAGACTGCATACATTCTATAGGATTATGGCCGATGCGAGGGATCCTGACTGTGTACATTCTATAGGATTATGGCTGGTGCAGGGCTCCTGACTGCGTACATTCTATAGGATTATGGCTGGTGCAGGGCTCCTGACTGCGTACATTCTATAGGATTATGGCCGGTGCAGGGGCTCCTGACTGCGTACATTCTATAGGATTATGGCTGGTGCAGGGGCTCCTGACTGCGTACATTCCATAGGATTATGGCAGGTGGAGGAGTTCTTGACTGCGTACATTCTATAGGATTATGGCTGGTGCAGGGGCTCCTGACTGCGCACATTCTATAGGATTATGGCTGGTGGAGGGGTTCTTGACTGCGTACATTCTATAGGATTATGGCTGGTACAGGGGCTCCTGACTGCGTACATTCTATAGGATTATGGCTGGTGTAGGGGTTCCTGACTGCATATATTCTGTAGGATTATGGCTGGTGAAGGGGCTCCTGACTGCGTACATTCTATAGGATTATGGCTGGTGCAGGGGCTCCTGACTGCATACATTCTATAGGGTTATGGCCGATGCAGGGGCTCCTGACTGCGTACATTCTATAGGATTATGGCTGGTACAGGGGCTCCTGACTGCATACATTCTATAGGATTATGGCTGGTGCAGGGGCTCCTGACTGCGTACATTCTATAGGATTATGGCTGGTGCAGGGGCTCCTGACTGCGTACATTCCATAGGAATATGGCTGGTGCAGGGGCTCCTGACTGCGTACATTCTATAGGATTATGGCTGGTGCAGGGGCTCCTGACTGCGTACATTCTATAGGATTATGGCTGGTGCAGGGGCTCCTGACTGCATACATTCTATAGGATTATGGCCGGTGCTGGGGCTCCTGACTGCGTACATTCTATAGGATTATGGCCGGTACAGGGCTCCTGACTGCGTACATTCTATAGGATTATGACTGGTGCAGGGGCTCCTGACTGCGTACATTCTATAGGATTATGGCTGGTGTAGGGGTTCCTGACTGCGTACATTCTATAGGATTATGGCTGGTGCAGGGGCTCCTGACTGTGTACATTCTATAGGATTATGGCCGGTACAGGGGCTCCTGACTGCGTACATTCTATAGGATTATGGCCGGTGCAGGGGCTCCTGACTGCGTACATTCTATAGGATTATGGCTGGTGCAGGGGCTCCTGACTGCGTACATTCTATAGGATTATGGCTGGTGCAGGGGCTCCTGACTGTGTACATTCTATAGGATTATGGCTGGTGAAGGGGCTCCTGATTGCGTACATTCTATAGGATTATGGCCGCTGCAGGGGCTCCTGACTGCATACATTCTATAGGATTATGTCTGGTGCAGGGGCTCCTGACTGCATACATTCTATAGGATTATGTCTGGTGCAGGGGCTCCTGACTGCATACATTCTATAGGATTATGGCCGGTGCAGGGCTCCTGACTGCGTACATTCTATAGGATTATGGCTGGTGAAGGGGCTCCTGACTGCGTACATTCTATAGGATTATATCTGGTGCAGGGGCTCCTGACTGCATACATTCTATAGGATTATGTCTGGTGCAGGGGCTCCTGAATGCGTACATTCTATAGGATTATGGCTGGTGCAGGGGCTCCTGACTGTGTACATTCTATAGGATTATGGCTGGTGCAGGGGCTCCTGACTGCGTACATTCTATAGGATTATGGCTGGTGCAGGGGCTCTTGACTGCATACATTCTATAGGATTATGGCTGGTGCAGGGGCTCCTGACTGCGTACATTCTATAGGATTATGGCTGGTGCAGGGGCTCCTGACTGTGTACATTCTATAGGATTATGGCTGGTGCAGGGGCTCCTGACTGCGTACATTCTATAGGATTATGGCTGGTGCAGGGGCTCCTGACTGCGTACATTCTATAGGATTATGGCTGGTGCAGGGGCTCCTGACTGCGTACATTCTATAGGATTATGGCTGGTGCAGGGGCTCCTGACTGCGTACATTCTATAGGATTATGGCTGGTGCAGGGGCTCCTGACTGCGTACATTCTATAGGATTATGGCCGATGCGAGGGATCCTGACTGTGTACATTCTATAGGATTATGGCTGGTGCAGGGCTCCTGACTGCGTACATTCTATAGGATTATGGCTGGTGCAGGGCTCCTGACTGCGTACATTCTATAGGATTATGGCCGGTGCAGGGGCTCCTGACTGCGTACATTCTATAGGATTATAGCTGGTACTAAGGGCTCCTGACTGCGTACATTCTATAGGATTATGGCTGGTGCAGGGGCTCCTGACTGCGTACATTCTATAGGATTATGGCTGGTGCAGGGGCTCCTGACTGGGTACATTCTATAGGATTATGGCCGGTACAGGGGCTCCTGACTGCGTACATTCTATAGGATTATGGCCGGTGCAGGGGCTCCTGACTGCGTACATTCTATAGGATTATGGCCGGTACAGGGGTTCTTGACTGCGTACATTCTATAGGATTATGGCTGTTGCAGGGGCTCCTGACTGCGCACATTCTATAGGATTATGGCTGGTGCAGGGGCTCCTGACTGCGTACATTCTATAGGATTATGGCTGGTGTAGGGGTTCCTGACTGCGTATATTCTGTAGGATTATGGCTGGTGAAGGGGCTCCTGACTGCGTACATTCTATAGGATTATGGCTGGTGCAGGGGCTCCTGACTGCGTACATTCTATAGGATTATGGCTGGTGCAGGGGCTCCTGACTGCATACATTCTATAGGGTTATGGCCGATGCAGGGGCTCCTGACTGCGTACATTCTATAGGATTATGGCTGGTGGAGGGGCTCCTGACTGCGTACATGCTATAGGATTATGGCTGGTACAGGGGCTCCTGACTGCGTACATTCTATAGGATTATGGCTGGTGCAGGGGCTCCTGACTGCATACATTCTATAGGATTATGGCTGTTGCAGGGGCTCCTGACTGCATACATTATATAGGATTATGGCCGGTGCAGGGGCTCCTGACTGCGTACATTCTATAGGATTATGGCTGGTACAGGGGCTCCTGACTGCGTACATTCTATAGGATTATGGCTGGTGCAAGGGCTCCTGACTGCGTACATTCTATAGGATTATGGCTGGTGCAGGGGCTCCTGACTGTGTACATTCTATAGGATTATGGCTGGTGCAGGGGCTCCTGACTGCGTACATTCTATAGGATTATGGCTGGTGCAGGGGCTCCTGACTGCATACATTCTATAGGATTATGGCCGGTGCTGGGGCTCCTGACTGCGTACATTCTATAGGATTATGGCCGGTACAGGGGCTCCTGACTGCGTACATTCTAAAGGATTATGGCCGGTACAGGGGCTCCTGACTGTGTACATTCTATAGGATTATGACTGGTGCAGGGGCTCCTGACTGCGTACATTCTATAGGATTATGGCTGGTGTAGGGGTTCCTGACTGCGTATATTCTGTAGGATTATGGCTGGTGCAGGGGCTCCTGACTGCGTACATTCTATAGGATTATGGCTGGTGAAGGGGCTCCTGACTGCGTACATTCTATAGGATTATGACTGGTGCAGGGGCTCCTGACTGCGTACATTCTATAGGATTATGGCTGGTGTAGGGGTTCCTGACTGCGTATATTCTGTAGGATTATGGCTGGTGAAGGGGCTCCTGACTGCGTACATTCTATAGGATTATGGCCGGTACAGGGGCTCCTGACTGCGTACATTCTATAGGATTATGGCCGGTGCAGGGGCTCCTGACTGCATACATTCTATAGGATTATGTCTGGTGCAGGGGCTCCTGACTGCATACATTCTATAGGATTATGTCTGGTGCAGGGGCTCCTGACTGCATACATTCTATAGGATTATGGCTGGTGCAGGGGCTCCTGACTGCGTACATTCTATAGGATTATGGCAGGTACAGGGGCTCCTGACTGCGTACATTCTATAGGGTTATGGCTGGTGGAGGGCTCCTGACTGCGTACATTATATAGGATTATGGCCGGTGCAGGGGCTCCTGACTGCGTACATTCTATAGGATTATGGCTGGTACAGGGGCTCCTGACTGCGTACATTCTATAGGATTATGGCTGGTGCAGGGGCTCCTGACTGCGTACATTCTATAGGATTATGGCTGGTGCAGGGGCTCCTGACTGCGTACATTCTATAGGATTATGGCTGGTGCAGGGGCTCCTGACTGTGCACATTCTATAGGATTATGGCTGGTGCAGGGGCTCCTGACTGCGTACATTCTATAGGATTATGGCTGGTGCAGGGGCTCCTGACTGCGTACATTCTATAGGATTATGGCAGGTACAGGGGCTCCTGACTGCGTACATTCTATAGGATTATGGCAGGTACAGGGGCTCCTGACTGTGCACATTCTATAGGATTATGGCTGGTGCAGGGGCTCCTTACTGCGTACATTCTATAGGATTATGGCTGGTGGAGGGGCTCCTGACTGCGTACATTCTATAGGATTATGGCTGGTGCAGGGGCTCCTGACTGTGTACATTCTATAGGATTATGGCTGGTGCAGGGGCTCCTGACTGTGTACATTCTATAGGATTATGGCTGGTACAGGGGCTCATGACTGCATACATTCTATAGGATTATGGCTGGTGCAGGGGCTCCTGACTGCGTACACTCTATAGGATTATGGCCGGTACAGGGGCTCCTGACTGCATACATTATATAGGATTATGGCCGGTGCAGGGGCTCCTGACTGCGTACATTCTATAGGATTATGTCTGGTGCAGGGGCTCCTGACTGCATACATTCTATAGGATTATGGCTGGTGCAGGGGCTCCTGACTGCGTACATTCTATAGGATTATGGCTGGTGGAGGGCTCCTGACTGCGTACATTCTATAGGATTATGTCTGGTGCAGGGGCTTCTGACTGCATACATTCTATAGGATTATGGCTGGTACAGGGGCTCTTGACTGCGTACATTCTATAGGATTATGGCTGGTGCAGGGCTCCTGACTGCGTACATTCTATAGGATTATAGGTGGTACAGGGGCTCCTGACTGCGTACATTCTATAGGATTATGGCTGGTGCAGGGGCTCCTGACTGCGTACATTCTATAGGATTATAGCTGGTACAGGGGCTCCTGACTGTATACATTCTATAGGATTATGGCTGGTGCAGGGGCTCCTGACTGCGTACATTCTATAGGATTATGGCTGGTGGAGGGGCTCCTGACTGCGTACACTCTATAGGATTATGACTGGTGTAGGGGTTCCTGACTGCGTACATTCTATAGGATTATGGCCGATGCAGGGGCTCCTGACTGCGCACATTCTATAGGATTATGGCTGGTGGAGGGGCTCCTGACTGCGTACATTCTATAGGATTATGGCTGGTGCAGGGGCTCCTGACTGCGTACATTCTATAGGATTATGGCTGGTGCAGGGGCTCTTGACTGCATACATTCTATAGGATTATGGCTGGTGCAGGGCTCCTGACTGCGTATTCTATAGGATTATGGCTGGTACAGGGGCTCCTTACTGCGTACATTCTATAGGATTATGGCTGGTGGAGGGGCTCCTGACTGCGTACATTCTATAGGATTATGGCTGGTGCAGGGGCTCCTGACTGTGTACATTCTATAGGATTATGGCTGGTGCAGGGGCTCCTGACTGTGTACATTCTATAGGATTATGGCTGGTACAGGGGCTCATGACTGCATACATTCTATAGGATTATGGCTGGTGCAGGGGCTCCTGACTGCGTACACTCTATAGGATTATGGCCGGTACAGGGGCTCCTGACTGCATACATTATATAGGATTATGGCCGGTGCAGGGGCTCCTGACTGCCTACATTCTATAGGATTATGTCTGGTGCAGGGGCTCCTGACTGCATACATTCTATAGGATTATGGCTGGTGCAGGGGCTCCTGACTGCGTACATTCTATAGGATTATGGCTGGTGGAGGGCTCCTGACTGTGTACATTCTATAGGATTATGTCTGGTGCAGGGGCTCCTGACTGCATACATTCTATAGGATTATGGCTGGTACAGGGGCTCTTGACTGCGTACATTCTATAGGGTTATGGCTGGTGGAGGGCTCCTGACTGCGTACATTATATAGGATTATGGCCGGTGCAGGGGCTCCTGACTGCGTACATTCTATAGGATTATGGCTGGTACAGGGGCTCCTGACTGCGTACATTCTATAGGATTATGGCTGGTGCAGGGGCTCCTGACTGCGTACATTCTATAGGATTATGGCTGGTGCAGGGGCTCCTGACTGCGTACATTCTATAGGATTATGGCTGGTGCAGGGGCTCCTGACTGTGCACATTCTATAGGATTATGGCTGGTGCAGGGGCTCCTGACTGCGTACATTCTATAGGATTATGGCTGGTGCAGGGGCTCCTGACTGCGTACATTCTATAGGATTATGGCAGGTACAGGGGCTCCTGACTGCGTACATTCTATAGGATTATGGCAGGTACAGGGGCTCCTGACTGTGCACATTCTATAGGATTATGGCTGGTGCAGGGGCTCCTTACTGCGTACATTCTATAGGATTATGGCTGGTGGAGGGGCTCCTGACTGCGTACATTCTATAGGATTATGGCTGGTGCAGGGGCTCCTGACTGTGTACATTCTATAGGATTATGGCTGGTGCAGGGGCTCCTGACTGTGTACATTCTATAGGATTATGGCTGGTACAGGGGCTCATGACTGCATACATTCTATAGGATTATGGCTGGTGCAGGGGCTCCTGACTGCGTACACTCTATAGGATTATGGCCGGTACAGGGGCTCCTGACTGCATACATTATATAGGATTATGGCCGGTGCAGGGGCTCCTGACTGCGTACATTCTATAGGATTATGTCTGGTGCAGGGGCTCCTGACTGCATACATTCTATAGGATTATGGCTGGTGCAGGGGCTCCTGACTGCGTACATTCTATAGGATTATGGCTGGTGGAGGGCTCCTGACTGCGTACATTCTATAGGATTATGTCTGGTGCAGGGGCTTCTGACTGCATACATTCTATAGGATTATGGCTGGTACAGGGGCTCTTGACTGCGTACATTCTATAGGATTATGGCTGGTGCAGGGCTCCTGACTGCGTACATTCTATAGGATTATAGGTGGTACAGGGGCTCCTGACTGCGTACATTCTATAGGATTATGGCTGGTGCAGGGGCTCCTGACTGCGTACATTCTATAGGATTATAGCTGGTACAGGGGCTCCTGACTGTATACATTCTATAGGATTATGGCTGGTGCAGGGGCTCCTGACTGCGTACATTCTATAGGATTATGGCTGGTGGAGGGGCTCCTGACTGCGTACACTCTATAGGATTATGACTGGTGTAGGGGTTCCTGACTGCGTACATTCTATAGGATTATGGCCGATGCAGGGGCTCCTGACTGCGCACATTCTATAGGATTATGGCTGGTGGAGGGGCTCCTGACTGCGTACATTCTATAGGATTATGGCTGGTGCAGGGGCTCCTGACTGCGTACATTCTATAGGATTATGGCTGGTGCAGGGGCTCTTGACTGCATACATTCTATAGGATTATGGCTGGTGCAGGGCTCCTGACTGCGTATTCTATAGGATTATGGCTGGTACAGGGGCTCCTTACTGCGTACATTCTATAGGATTATGGCTGGTGGAGGGGCTCCTGACTGCGTACATTCTATAGGATTATGGCTGGTGCAGGGGCTCCTGACTGTGTACATTCTATAGGATTATGGCTGGTGCAGGGGCTCCTGACTGTGTACATTCTATAGGATTATGGCTGGTACAGGGGCTCATGACTGCATACATTCTATAGGATTATGGCTGGTGCAGGGGCTCCTGACTGCGTACACTCTATAGGATTATGGCCGGTACAGGGGCTCCTGACTGCATACATTATATAGGATTATGGCCGGTGCAGGGGCTCCTGACTGCCTACATTCTATAGGATTATGTCTGGTGCAGGGGCTCCTGACTGCATACATTCTATAGGATTATGGCTGGTGCAGGGGCTCCTGACTGCGTACATTCTATAGGATTATGGCTGGTGGAGGGCTCCTGACTGTGTACATTCTATAGGATTATGTCTGGTGCAGGGGCTCCTGACTGCATACATTCTATAGGATTATGGCTGGTACAGGGGCTCTTGACTGCGTACATTCTATAGGATTATGGCTGGTGCAGGGCTCCTGACTGCGTACATTCTATAGGATTATAGGTGGTACAGGGGCTCCTGACTGCGTACATTCTATAGGATTATGGCTGGTGCAGGGGCTCCTGACTGCGTACATTCTATAGGATTATAGCTGGTACAGGGGCTCCTGACTGTATACATTCTATAGGATTATGGCTGGTGCAGGGGCTCCTGACTGCGTACATTCTATAGGATTATGGCTGGTGGAGGGGCTCCTGACTGCGTACACTCTATAGGATTATGGCTGGTGTAGGGGTTCCTGACTGCGTACATTCTATAGGATTATGGCCGATGCAGGGGCTCCTGACTGCGCACATTCTATAGGATTATGGCTGGTGGAGGGGCTCCTGACTGCGTACATTCTATAGGATTATGGCTGGTGCAGGGGCTCCTGACTGCGTACATTCTATAGGATTATGGCTGGTGCAGGGGCTCTTGACTGCATACATTCTATAGGATTATGGCTGGTGCAGGGCTCCTGACTGCGTATTCTATAGGATTATGGCTGGTACAGGGGCTCCTGACTGCGTACATTCTATAGGATTATGGCCGGTGCAGGGGCTCCTGACTGCGTACATTCTATAGGATTATGGCCGGTGGAGGGGCTCCTGACTGCGTACACTCTATAGGATTATGGCTGGTGCAGGGGCTCCTGACTGCATACATTCTATAGGATTATGGCTGGTGCAGGGGCTCCTGACTGCGTACATTCTATAGGGTTATGGCTGGTGCAGGGGCTCCTGACTGCATACATTCTATAGGATTATGGCTGGTACAGGGGCTCCTGACTGCGTTAAATTAAACTAAACTAATTCTAAAAAGTGCTAGATGCGTGTAGGAAAAAAAAAATTATGCAAATCGGCCCAGCGGGGCCTGAGAAATCTTCCTGCGCAGGTTACCCCGAGCTGAGCTCGGGATAACCGGCAAGGAGGTTAAAGGATACCTGAGGTGACATGTGACATGATGAGATAGACATGGGTATGTACAGTGCCTAGCACACAATTATCTATGCTGTGTTCCTTATTTTCTTTCTCTGTCTGAAAGAATTAAATATCAGGTATGTAAAGTGGCTGATTCAGACAGGAAGTGACTACAGTGTGACCCTGTGATAAGAAATTCCAACTATAAAACACTTTCCTAGCAGAAAATGGCTTCTGAGTGCAGGAAAGAGATAAAAAGGGCAAATAGTTCATAATTTTAGCTCTGGCATACTTAAATTAATGTGTCACTGAGCAAAAACAATAAAACAGTAAAAACTTAAAAAGTAGATTTAAATATAAAATAAAACTGTGGAATATCTTAAAAAGTCATTTTTAGGAGAAGGAGGATAGATACAATTGTTTGTTTCATTAGTTTATTTTCGCTTCGGGTGTCCTTTAACCTGCTTCTATGGCCAGCTCAGTTCCATGACCTCAATCCTATTGAGCATTTGTGGGATGAAGTCGAAATGTCACATCAAAGCTTGGAAACGCTAATTCTAATAAATAATAAAATCTAATCTGACCGAACTTAGAGCTGCCGTTATGTCAGCATGGGTCAGCATTCCTCAGCAACGGTATCAGCAGCATCTTGTGGAGTTCATGCCGAGAAGAATATCGGCTGTGATCAGAGCTAAAGGTGGACCAACTCCTTATTAGAGACATTAGTCTCTCATTTTTTGGTGTGAAGGAGATACAGGATACGGTACCTGCCTGCCTGGAGTGATGGGACACAGAATAAGAAGCACCTACCTCTCTGGAGTTCCAGCGTCTGTCATGGTCTCAGCGATGTGTCTCCTGTTACGTTACCTGTCTGTAAGAATAAAGGAGGCTGGTGGCGTCACATGCACCCTGCAGTGCTGGAGGTTAGGGAGAGGGTGCACACACGGGTGGGGGTGTTAGAGAGACTCCCTGGGGTGCCGGGGTGGTCAGGGAGACAGAGCAGGATTCGCACACATCCTCGATGTCAGGAGGAGGAGGCAGTGCAGGAATGATGAACAACCTGGGAAGGGGGGGGGGGGGGGAGAGATCACACAAAGAGCACCATTTATTCTTACCTAATCTATTACCTGCTGCCTTCTTCATGGAACATTACTGCTTACGGCATTTTATAAGTAATTTCCTTCACGTTCAGGGAGTGCGGTTTGCTCTTACCTTGCAGCGCTGGGGTCCTGGCTTCAAACCCTACCAGAAACACACCGGCCCTTATTCAATTTTTCTCCGAAGTGATATTTTCACACCTTATTAATGAACATGCTTTTAAACCACAAACAGGCAAGAAAACACTTGCCAATTCTGACAGCACTTTTCACCTACTCTTCCGAATGCAGAGTGCTAAAAAGTAACATTAAAACTGATCTCCTAAGTGAAAACTTAAGAGAGAGTGAATTGAATAAGGACACGGCATACAGGGGCAGAAGAGGCTGTTTTTACAAAGATACTAAACCAAAAAAGCAGCCCCTGGAAGGTACTTACCTCGGGAGGGGGAAGCTTCCGGATCCAGCGCTGGCAGCCCCCGAAAAACAAGAATGTCGACCATGGCACAGTAGCAGCTAAAATATTTACCTTCTGCACTCCAGCACAGGCGTGGCTTTCCAATTGGCTCTGGCGCAAATAGCCTGTGCAGTAGAGCGGACCCGACTGGGCTCAGCTATTTCCACCGGAGCCCATCGGAAATCTGCTACTACAGCTGCACGGGAACGTAGAAGGTAAATATTAACATTGCCGCTGTTTGGGGGCTGCCAGAGCTGGATCCCGGAGGGGGAAGTCTCTTTAGGATCCAGAGGCTCCCACCTCCCGAAGTAAGTACCCCCCATGGGGTGATTTTTTTTTTTTTTTTTACAGATTTGGACCTGAACTCAGACCTCTTCTCTGCTCTAAAAGATACTCAACAGCATAATAACCTTTAAAGGGAACCAGAGACGAAGCACCCTCATGTATTTTACCATCTCTATCAGTGGTAACATTAGAGAAAACACCTACCCTGTTTTCTGTTTCATTCTGCACTGCTCAGCCTGCTTCTTATAAGCCCTGATAAAATCCCCCACTGAGCATTCAGTCTGGCTTTGCTCAGGAATCATTATAGCTGAGTTATTATAGCAGAGCCAGAAGGGGGCAGGCTTGGGATTGAAAAGACATCAGAGAAGACAGACTCAGCTACAATGATTCCTGAGCAAAGCCAGACTAAATGCTCAGTCTGGGATTTTATCAGGGCTGATAACAAGCAGGCTGGGCAGTGAAGAATGTGGGTGCACACATGGCCAAACTGCGCATGCGTCGATTGAAGCCAAATTAAGAATTTACTGAACCAGCTAGCGGAGGATCGAGGCGGAGCCTTGGGCCTGAAGAAGCCCGAGGTGCGTTCATTTTTTTCCTTCTTATCTCAGGTACACTTTAACTAAGGTTGTACTGTTTGATGCTGTGCCACTGACAGAAGTAAATTCTTTGCTACATTCGATTGATTAACTGTCTGGCATTGTTTGGACTTCATTAGCTGGCTGTGCTGGGGTCATCGTTCTGGTAACGCTGGAAGCACAAACAAGAAAGTTTCTTCTAATTCCTATTCAATAACCAATCCAATGTCACTTCCTGGAAATTCTGATTTAAAGGGAGCCCAAGTAAGAGGGGTATGGAGGCTGCCATACGTATTTCCTTTTAAACAATACCAGTTGTCTGGCTATCCTGCTGATCCTCTGCCTCTAAAGTCCACCCCCCCCCCGTGCTGAGTGCAGCCACCCTCTACATCGTTGCCGCACAGCTCCACTCTCTGCATCAAGGCCGCACAGTAGCTGTGTGAGCCCGCCCATGCATGCGCAGTAGCATGGAGCCCTCGGGTCTGACTTAATGCGCATACCGGCTCGGGAGGCTATTGTGTGGCCATGATGCAGAGAGGGGATCATCAGATGTCTTCTCGCTAATCTTCCAGGGGCCACGCTCTGCGATGGGGACAGCAAACCACCGAGGAAAGCCATAGGATCCTGAGGTTTCCCTCTCTTTAGGTAAGTATCTCATTGTGTACCCGAGCTTTGGCTCATGTACACTTCAATGATACAGAATTGGGGAGTGTCAAGGTTAATTAATTACCTAATCCGGCACAATTCAGTCAGTAAGGTGAGCGCTCTGTCCCCCTTGGAAATATGGCTGTGGCAGGTTTTTTTCAAACCTTGATCACACCACTGAAAAAGTGCCCCATACCCAAACTACCCACTCAGTTATTTTTGCTGATACTCAGTGTTGACCACCAACCAGTGACGCCATATTTACAGGTAAGTCCACTGCAATCCAGACCAAACACAACTCTAAACACAGGCGTGCAATGCTCCAAAACATTGTTTTCAAAATGTGACCTTTCTTTTTAGGATGTGACAGAGGGGCTTCAAGACCACAGCTCAAGTGCAAAAAAAAAAAAAAAAAAAAAAAAGCTCCGTGAATGAAAACCTAAAAGTGGCAATGATGGTTTTATTATTATTATTAATTGTATTTATAAAGCGCCAACATATTACGCAGCAACGCACATGTCATGTACAGGTGAAACTCGAAATATTAGAACATAATTTTTTCAGTAATTCATCTTTGAAGGTGAAACTAATACATGAAATAGGCACCCTATGTAGGTGTTTTGGAAAAATTAGCTGATTAGAGTCTGATACTTTGAGCCTAAAATATTGAACCTTTTCACATTATTCTGATGGTCTGAGATTTCGATTTTGGGGTTCTCATAAGCTGTAAGCCATAATCATCACAACAAATAAAAGCTTGAAATACAGGTAGCAGGTAGTCCCCGACTTACAAACGCCGACCTACGAACGGCATGGATTTTGTGTTTTCATGGGAACAAGTCAAAACTTTTTTAAAAAAAATTGGACGTGTAGTTTTTGAGAAAATCGATTTAAAAAAAATTCTAAATAAAAATGGCTTTTAAACTTGTATAAGCAGGTACAGGGGGCAGAGGTGACACAGAGGGAGACACTAAAGGCACAGAGGAGGTACAGGGGACAGAGATGGCACAATGTTCCGACTTAAGAACAGATTCAGGTTAAGAAGGAACCTACAGTCCCCATCTCATTCGGTAACCAGGGACTACCTGTATCTTGCTTTGCAGGTAATGAGTCTATTTCATATATTGGTTTAACCTTTTAACTGACTGAAATAAATGGACTTTTGCACAATAAAGTTTCACCTGTACATGTCATGTGTCACAACCATCATTGCCACTTTTAGGTTTTTATTCACAAAGCTTTTTTTTGCATTGTCATTTTTGTATTCTAATTTTTGGAGTTTCACCTGCAGGTGCACACAGATCACAAGCGTTGTCACCAGATTCCCCATATACGCTTTACCCATGTTTACTCCTCAGAGACGTGAACCTCATGCCTCTGAGGCATTTGTTCTTGTGACATGATTGTCTCGGTGACTGGCTGATGACGGCGTGACAGTTTTGATTACACATCATCAAGTCTTCTCACAGCAGGTGTTTCTTTGCCTTATCAAAATAAATATTTCTGCAGCCCCAACCAAGCTCAAAAGTACTCAAAACAACCAACAACAACAAAAAAAAAAAAGCGGTTTTAACTTAGTGAACAGCAGTTGCTCAGTCTAACTGCCAAAATAGTGTGCAAATGAGTAGGGAAGCTGGCGGACATCTTTGAACAGATCCTTTCCAGGGAGAGTTTTTGTAAAGAATGAAGGTAGTACTGAGAAGGCCACATGACAAGATGGACTAGTCCAAAATCTGTCAGATCTTTTAGCTTTTTACTAACTTTAAAGGATACCCGAAGTGACGTGTAACATAATTAGATAGACATGTGTATGTACAGTGCCTAGCACACAAACAACTATGCTGTGTTCCTTTTTCTTTCTTTCTCTGCCTAAAAGAGTTAAATATCAGGTATGTAAGTGGCTGACTCAGTCCTGACTCAGACAGGAAGTGACTACAGTGTGACCCTCAGTGATAAGTAATTCCAACTATAAAACAGTTTCCTACTAGCAGCAGACTATGGCTTCTGAGAGCAGGAAAGAGATAAAAAGGGACAGTAGTTCATAGATTTTAGCTCTGGCATACTTTAATGAATGTGTCATTGGGCAAAAACAATAAAACAGTTTAAACTTAAAAAGTAGATTTAAACATAAAATAAAACTGTGGAATATCTTAAAAAGTCATTTTTAGGAGAAGGAAGATAAATTCAATCGTTTATTCATTAGTTTATTTTAGCTTTGGGTGTCCTTTAAAGTGTACCCAAGATTAGGGGCGTAACAATCAGCCCTGGGGGAAGCTGACCCTGGCTATACTGGGGACACCCATGATTGGCTATACTGTGGGCACCCATGCCTGGCTATACTAGGGACACCTATACCTGGCTATACTGGGGACACCCATGCCTGGCTATACTGGGGACACAAATTCTGAGAGAAGAAGAAGATAGAAAAAGTTCAATAGTTCACTTATAATATTTTCACTCTGGGCCACTTAATAGGCTGGCACTGAGCAAAGACAACAAAACATTCACTCTACTTTGTAAATGTTTAACCACTTTACCCCCCGCGGTACGGATTTCTTCGTCCCTTTTTCCACCCTTATAAAACCAAGGGACGGAGAAATCCGTACCTCCCATGCTACCGCAGCTGTCCGCGCTCCCGCCGCTCGTGCACGCCGACGCCCGCTCGCCCGGAGATCAATGAACGGGAAAATCCATTCCCGTTCGTTGATCTAAGCCCCCGCAATGATCTGCTGCTTCTATGAGAAACAGCGCGATCATTGTGATTTTCCCAGCCTCATAGTGCTTCCTGTAAGCATCCGGAAGCGTTGCATGAACACAAACTCACTGTGGCCATCCTGTGGCCAAATAGTAAAACTACACCCTAAAGCATTTTACATATACAAATACTAGGGATGGGACGAATCCACAATTTCTTTGAATCCGAATCCGGATTCTAATCTAAAAAGGTTCTCGAATATCTCGAACCTTTCGAATCCCGAATCTAACGAATCCTGCACATAAGAATTGTGCGATCCATGCAATAGTTGCCGCACTATAGGTAGCTAGGTAAAGGTGTCTTCAGTATAGCTAGCAAGGTATAGGGGCCTTCACTATAGGTTGCAAGGTATAGTGGCCTTCAGTATAGGCAGCAGGGTATAGTGGCCTTCAGTATAGGCAGCAGGGTATAGGGGTCTTCAGTATAGGCAGCAGGGTATAGGGGTCTTCAGTATAGGCAGCAGGGTATAGGGGTCTTCAGTATAGGCAGCAGGGTATAGGGGTCTTCAGTATAGGCAGCAGGGTATAGGGGTCTTCAGTATAGGCAGCAGGGTATAGGGGTCTTCAGTATAGGCAGCAGGGTATAGGGGTCTTCAGTATAGGCAGCAGGGTATAGGGGGCTTCAGTATAGGTAGCAGGGTATAGGGGGCTTCAGTATAGGTAGCAGGGTATAGGGGCCTTCAGTATAGGCAGCAGGGTATAGGGGCCTTCAGTATAGGTAGCAGAGTATAGGGGGCTTCAGTATAGGTAGCAGGGTATAGGGGCCTTCAGTATAGGTAGCAGAGTATAGGGGCCTTCAGTATAGGTAGCAGGGTATAGGGGCCTTCAGTATAGGTAGCAGGGTATAGGGGCCTTCAGTATAGGTAGCAGGGTATAGGGGCCTTCAGTATAGGTAGCCGGCTATGGGGGTGCTTCAGTATAGGTAACAGGCTATGGGGGCTTCAGTATAGGTAGCCGGCTATGGGGGTGCTTCAGTATAGGTAACAGGCTATGGGGGGCTTCAGTATAGGTAGCAGGCTATGGGGGGCTTCAGTATAGTTAGCAGGCTATGGGGGTGCTTCAGTATAGGTAACAGGCTATGGGGGGCTTCAGTATAGGTAGCAGGCTATGGGGGGGGCTTCAGTATAGGTAGCAGGCTATGGGGGTGCTTCAGTATAGGTAACAGGCTATGGGGGGCTTCCGTATAGGTAGCAGGCTATGGGGGGCTTCAGTATAGTTAGCAGGCTATGGGGGTGCTTCAGTATAGGTAACAGGCTATGGGGGGCTTCAGTATAGGTAGCAGGCTATGGAGGGGCTTCAGTATAGGTAGCAGGATATGGGGGTGCTTCAGTATGGGGGGCTTCAGCATAGTTAGCAGGCTATGGGGGGCTTTAGTATAGGTAGCATGCTATGGGGGGCTTCAGTATGGGGGGCTTCAGTATAGTTAGCAGGCTATGGGGGCTTTAGTATAGGTAACAGGCTATGGGGGCTTCAGTATAGGTAGCAGGCTATGGGGGGGGGGGGCTTCAGTATAGGTAGCAGGCTATGGGGGGCTTCAGTATGGGGGGCTTCAGCATAGTTAGCAGGCTATGGGGGGCTTTAGTATAGGTAGCAGGCTATGGGGGGCTTCAGTATAGATAGCAGGCTATGGGGGGCTTCAGTATAGATAGCAGGCTATGGGGGCTTTAGTATAGGTAGCAGGCTATGGGGGGCTTCAGTATAGATAGCAGGCTATGGGGGGCTTCAGTATAGATAGCAGGCTATGGGGGGCTTTGTATGGGGGCTTCAGTATAGATAGCAGGCTATGGGGGCTTCTTATGGGTGGCACATATTCTCCTCCCTCCCCCCGCAGCCTCCTCCACTTGTCCCCCTGCATACATAAGGAGAAGCAGCCTCTCAACCTCCAGCATCAGCGTGGAGCCCGGAGCGGCAGACTTCTCCCTTCACTTCCTGGTTCCCCCTAGTGGCCACCTGACCGGCTCTTACTGATGACGCGTAGTAAGAGCCGGTCACTAGGGGGAATAAGGAAGTGTGCAGGAGGTCTGCCGCTCCGGGCTCCACGCTGGAGGTGAGAGGCTGCTTCCTCTTATTTATGCGGCGGGCGAGCGGAGGCGGCTGCGGGGAGCGGGAGGAGGACAATTGCGAGCGGGGGAAGCGGCGGATGCGCGGCGATGCAGCGTCGGGATTCGGCGAACGGAAAATGGCGTCGGGATTCGAGTCCACGAATCTCGAATATTTCCTAATATTCGAGGGATTCGTGGATTCGCCGGATTCGTCGTCCCATCCCTACTAATTACACAATAAATTAACTCATTACCTCCCACACTCCCCCTTTTTTTTTTGTAATTAAAAAAAAAAAATAGAATAAAAAACAAAAACATAAATAGTTACCTTAGGGACTGAACTTTTTAAATATTTATGTCAAGAGGGTATAACACTGTTACTTTATAAACTACAGGCTTGTAATTAGGGATGGATGCAAAACTAAAAAAAATGCACCTTTATTTCCAAATAAAATATTGGCGCCAAACATTGTGATAGGGACAAATGGGCAAATACATTTCATGGGTTTTAATTACAGTAGCATGCATTATTTAAAAACTATAATGGCCGAAAACTGAAAAATAATAATTTTTCCCCACATTTTTTCCTATTTTCCCATTAAAACACATTTAGAATAAAATAATTCTTGGCATAATGTCCGACCTAAAGAAAGTCTAATTGATGGCGAAAAAAACAAGATATAGTTCATTTCATTGCGATAAGTAATAATAAAGTTATAGACGAATGAATGGAAGGAGCGCTGAAAGGTGAAAATTGCTCTGGTGTTCAAGGGGTAAAACCCCTCAGTGGTGAAATGGTTAAATACAGGGAGTGCAGAATTATTAGGCAAGTTGTATTTTTGAGGAATAATTTTATTATTGAACAACAACCATGTTCTCAATGAACCCAAAAAACTAATTAATATCAAAGCTGAATATTTTTGAAAGTAGTTTTTAGTTTGTTTTTAGTTTTAGCTATTTTGGGGGGATATCTGTGTGTGCAGGTGACTATTGCTGTGCATAATTATTAGGCAACTTAACAAAAAACAAATATATACCCATTTGAATTATTTATTTTTACCAGTGAAACCAATATAACATCTCAACATTCACAAATATACATTTCTGCCATTCAAAAACAAAACAAAAACAATCAGTGACCAATATAGCCACCTTTCTTTGCAAGGACACTCAAAAGCCTGCCATCCATGGATTCTGTCAGTGTTTTGATCTGTTCACCATCAACATTGCGTGCAGCAGCAACCACAGCCTCCTAGACACTGTTCAGAGAGGTGTACTGTTTTCCCTCCTTGTAAATCTCACATTTTATGATGGACCACAGGTTCTCAATGGGGTTCAGATCAGGTGAACAAGGAGGCCATGTCATTAGTTTTTCTTCTTTTATACCCTTTCTTGCCAGCCACGCTGTGGAGTACATGGCTGCCTGTGATGGAGCATTGTCCTGCATGAAAATCATGTTTTTCTTGAAGGATGCAGACTTCTTCCTGTACCACTGCTTGAAGAAGGTGTCTTCCAGAAACTGGCAGTAGGACTGGGAGTTGAGCTTGACTCCATCCTCAACCCAAAAAGGCCCCACAAGCTCATCTTTGATGATACCAACCCAAACCAGTACTCCACCTCCACCTTGCTGGCGTCTGAGTTGGACTGGAGCTCTCTGCCCTTTACCAATCCAGCCACGGGCCCATCCATCTGGCCCATCAAGAGTCACTCTCATTTCATCAGTCCATAAAACCTTAGAAAAATCAGTCTTGAGATATTTCTTGGCCCAGTCTTGACGTTTCAGCTTGTGTGTCTTGTTCAGTGGTGGTCGTCTTTCAGCCTTTCTTACCTTGGCCATGTCTCTGAGTATTGCACACCTTGTGCTTTTGGGCACTCCAGTGATGTTGCAGCTCTGAAATATGGCCAAACTGGTGGCAAGTGGCATCTTGGCAGCTGCACGCTTGACTTTTCTCAGTTCATAGGCAGTTATTTTGCATCTTGGTTTTTCCACACGCTTCTTGCGACCCTGTAGACTATTTTGATTGAAACTCTTGATTGTTCGATGATCACGCTTCAGAAGCTTTGCAATTTTATGAGTGCTGCATCCCTCTGCAAGATATCACACTATTTTTGACTTTTCTGAGCCTGTTAAGTCTTTCTTTTGACCCATTTTGCCAAAGGAAAGGAAGTTGCCTAATAATTACGGTATGCACACCTGATATGGGGTGTTGATGTCATTAGACCACACCCCTTCTCATTACAGAGATGCACATCACCTAATATGCTTAATTGGTAGTAGGCTTTCGAGCCTATACAGCTTGGAGTAAGACAACATGCATAAAGAGGATGATGTGGTCAAAATACTCATTTGCCTAATAATTCTACACTCCCTGTATATGTTACGGCCAGAACCCGAAGTGTGGCCACTTCTAGTTCTGGCCGGCCAATATGCGAAGTGGCCGCAGCGCTGCGGCCAATGTGAGAAATGTAATGTTTACAGCCGTCTCGCCCGGCCAAATTGATGACAAACTTGCTTAATTTAATGAAATGTAGCCGGCGGCAATGTCATAGAATAGATGAAGCCGCCGGCTTTCGCGCACTGCCTCTCCCCGATCCCCCCTCCCTCCTCTCGCCGCCTCCCATTACAATACGTAGCAGCCGGGCGGGGACATGCAGCCGGAGAGTCGTTCGTCGCAGCAGGGGCAGCAGAGCGGGGGAGGCTGCAGACATCGCTTCTGCCAGCACCCGCTCTGCAGGAACGGCAGGATTCCCCTGCCGCGACGAACGACTCTCCGGCTGCATGTCCCCGCCCGGCTGCTATGTATTGTAATGGGAGGCGGGGAGAGGAGGGAGGGTGGATCGGGGAGAGGCAGTGCGCGAAAGCCGGCGGCTTCATCTATGACATTGCCGCCGGCTACATTTCATTAAAATTAAGCAAGTTTGTCATCAATTTGGCCGCGGCGAGACGGCGTCAACAAAACATTTCTCACATTGGCCGCAGCGCTGCGGCCACTTCGCATATTGGCCGGCCAGAACCCGAAGTGGCCGGCCAGAACTAGAAGTGGCCACACTTCGGGTTCTGGCCGTAACATATATACAAAACCATGGAATGTCTATAAAACAAAACAAAAAAGTAATTTTGTAGGAGTAGGGGGATAAATACAATTGCTTATTTCATCAGCTTATTTTCACCTCGGGTTTACTTAAAGTGACAGCAACATGGGAAAAAGTAACTAATCGAGCATTCTACTCCGGGACAAATGTTCATTTTATATGTACGTGTTTTAAATTTAAATTTTTTTCACGGTAATGCTCCTTTAGGGCTAGTTTCCCCTAGAAAAGTTTGACAATTTTTAAGCGCTGGCGATTTTCAAAATCGCCCTGAAAGCGCTTGTGCCATGATTACCTATGAGGGCCCTTTTCCACCTGCAATCGCTAGCGTTCACGCTGAACGCTAGCAATTGCTGAATCGCAAAACCGGCGATTCCCCCGACGTTTGCGGCTGCGATTTTGCTATGCTATGCACTGCATAGCAAAATCGCGGCAATTATCGCTCCGCCGCGCGTTCGCGTTCCCGACAAAAGCGAATCGCGGTAGTGGAAATGACCTACCGCGATTCCTATGTTAAAAAGCAAACCGTAGCGATTGTAAAATCGCTAGCGGTTTGCGGTTTTGCGATTCAGCCAGCGCAAACGCGCTGGTGGAAAAGGGCCCTTAGAGAGTTCATATCTGAGCGGTTTGTTTCCGATCCGCTCAGATAAACGATGCTTGGGCTATATGTGATCGATTCCGCCTCAATGGAAGGTATAAGAAAACACAAGTGAAAAAACGCAATCGCTCTGCAAAAGCGCTTAGAAAAGTGATTAAGAAAAACGTCCAACGCAGAGAAATAATAATAAAAAAAAAAACGCTGCAAAAACCGGACAATGCGGACGGACACGCAGACGGAACGCAATGTGAACAAAGCCTTAGGCCTCTTGCACACTGCAAGTGATTCCGATTCAGATTCCGCTTTTTAATCAGTTTTTACATCCGATTCAGATTCCAAATTGCAGTTTGCTCCCTTCACACTGCAAATCAGGATCTGAATTGGATGTAAAAACTGATTAAAAAGCGGAATCTGAATCGGAATCACTTGCAGTGTGCAAGAGGCCTTAAAGCTACTTTATTTTTGGCGTTGTGGAAATCTTTGTCACAAGGAAAAATAGAGATGATGATGGTGACTGAATGAAATGAATATCCAGTACTATAAGAGGCAGAGGCAGCTAGTGGCAGATTTCTTTATGATGAATGAATATCTAGCAGAGGGGGCCAGGAAATGTAAAGCAAAGGCATCCATGAGTGATGACTGAGGAAAGCGAGACGTCTGTTCTCTCTGTACTCACTGCCCTTCCTGCCTGAGGACAGAGGCCACACCCGCCCCGCCACAGATAAGAGCACCTCCAGTGACACATATGGGGGGCGGGGCTTCAGGGTCTCCAGATATACAACGCCTGGTGAGAGGTGCTAAATGTCCTCACCGGCTGCCCCCATCCTTCATTCAGATCCGTAGGATATTACACATTTCTAAACATAAACACAAGGAGCTCATTCAATCACACGCAGCTCAACGTCCGGAGATGCTGCAAAGACTGTTTAATATTAAGATTTCCGATAATGGAATAGTAGAGATGGACGATGAGATGCTAATGATGCTAAGTTTCATGCAAATTAAATGCAAGTTGTATGCAGTTTGGAAGTAACGGCGCCCATTTTTGTTTTTCTAGAATTTTCATTGCTATGAGCCTATGGAATGAAATTATCTGCTGTTTTTGGTCATACCTGCTTGCCATTGGTATCATTTGCTTGTTGTTGGTAATATATGGATGTCATTATTCTTTGCCTATTATTGTTACTATCTCAATGATATCTGCCTTTCTTTGGTGACATCTGCTGGCCTCTTATCCCTTATGCTGGGCATAGACGGTGCAATTCTGCGCCGGAGCGTCCCCGCTCGTCCGCGTGGATCGATTCCTGCTCGTCCCCGCGGGCAGATCCTTATCAGCCGCTCGTTTCTTCCAGTGTCCGCCCGCGGGGATCGAGCGCGGAGTCGATCCGCCGCGGTGATCAGACAGGTTGAATATTATCAATAGAGCCATCAGCGGCTCGATTGATAACAACTATCGCGCCGTGTATGCCCAGCATTATGCTGGGAATACACCATACAATTTTCTGTTCGATTCTTCTGTTAGATTTTTCTGTTGGAATGCATAATTAGATTATTTTCTGTAGAGACTGGTCATTATCTCTGGTGCATTGTCTTCTGGTCATCTCCTGCTGAGTAGAACAATGCCTAATTGCTCGGCAGATGGATGGTAAGATAGATACATTTCCAACATGTTCAACTTTATCTATCTGGCAGGTAAATGTAACAGAAAATTGTATGGTGTATTCCCAGCATAATATCTGCACACAATCGTGCCCAAGAAAAAGTTGTATACATACCTGGGGCTTCCTCCAGCCCCGTCTGTTTGGATCGCTCCCATGCCGCAGTCTACAGCTCCGGTACCAGGTCCCGTTACTTTTGTCAGTCGGGGCCAGTGTTCTTGTACTGTGTCTGCGCAGTAAGCTCCCTATGCCACGGCCGTGCAGCCGCAGTTCTAATTGTCTAGTTAGACAGTTAGTTAATTAGCAGATTACCGGCGGGGAATGGAGCATCGGAGGAGGACAGCGCGGGACATTACAGCTGCAGGGGACCGATAGAAGCCCCAGGTAAGTGTCAGTTTTAGCTTTTTTTTATAGGTCCTGGAGAACCCCTTTAACCCTTCATATCGGCATGGGAGACCTCAGGGGCGTAACTAGAAATCGCTGGGCCCCCTGCAAAACTTTAGATGGGGCCCCTCCCCCCACCTCACTTGCTGCACAGGTATACTGAGAACCAATGTTATTCAGTTGGCTAGTGCACACTTGTGTGTTTTCCTCATGCAGATACAAAGCGACAGCAGTGAAGCACTGCAGCATTTTCTCTATCAATTACATTAGCTTCTGTGATAAAACGTGCATGTTTTTACACACACAGACACACATGGTGTGCAGAAAACGCACACAGAAAACTAACAGACGAGTGTGCTCCCAGCCTCAGCTTATTACACTCACTCTGTCCATCTCTGATGGAGCAGAACAGACTCTGCAGACTCCTCCAGCATCACTACAGTACACATCACTTGGGAGAGCAGCACTTTACACAAGAGCCTGCTGCCCACTGAATAGGGACTTTCTACAAATCTCTGTCTACAAAACTTTGTATGATCCCTTATTAGTGGCCGAACAGATGCAGTCATTAGAACAATTTTGCATAGAGCAGAAAGCTTTTTCTCGCCGTGCTCTTAGTTGTCAGTCTCTTAGGACAGGGAAGTGAGACTTCTTCCTGCATGTGGCTTCTGCCCCCCCCCCCCCTGCATCCCTTGCAGGGTCTATTGTAATGCCCTTGGGAGACACTTATACACTTGACGAAGACACACTGGCTTGGAGTCAGTCGGTCATTGCGATATCGATTGCTGATACCAGCGTTCACCTGATCAAGCCCTTGTGACCGGGATTTTCCACCATTCCCAATCAATCCATTTGACTCATTTCAGTCCAGAAATCGATTAAATGACCAATCAGGTGGCCATATTGCAGCACGGATTCTCTTTCGATTCTATTAAATAATTGAAGCTGAAGGCCGATCGGCCCACAATATGGAGTAGTGCATGGGCATCAGAGGATCAGCAGGACAACCAAGCAATGTGCATTGTTTAATAAGAAACCTACATGGCAGCCTCCATATCCTTCTCAGTTCAGGTGTGCAATCTTAAGGCCTGTAGCAGTTATATATAGCTCGGCTGTCAGTGGCAGTGAGTTCCCCTTTACCCAAGGCTCTGGTGACGCACAGACACAACAGGCGTTCAGCAGGCAGCAGGCGGGTGTCACAGAGCTGTGTGAGGTCACATCAGGAAGCCGGCAATGACCCCCTGAGTACCCCGAGTGCGATCACAAGCGCGGCTGTGTCCTCCTCGCCCTTCCTCTTCCTCTGGAGCTCTGCCCACCATTATGGCAGTCCAGGGTCGGGCCGAGCACTCTGCCACAGCTCAGCCTGTGAAAAAGAGATAATCGTGCACTGTGACCGAGTGGCGTGTCACCGGCCCCCCTACACGGAACCTCGGGACACAACGCCAGGGAACACCTATCACTGAGCTCACAGCGCTGCCGGGAAACAGTGCATCAGTGCTGATACCAAAACCGTAGGTTGTGCTGGGCGGACCCTGCGCTCCTTGTGACTTTAAAGAGGAACTGTAGTGAAAAAATGGATACAATTGCATATTTTTTTGCAATATTCATTTATCGATTATTTGGTCAGTGTGTGCCCACTGTAAAATCTTACCTCTCCCTGATTTACATTCTGAAATTTAACACTGGTGGTGACATCTTTAGTTCTGCCAGGTGATCTGTTCGGAATGTTCATTAAAGCCTGAGCCCACTAATGCAATAGTGTCCACTACTGTCTGCTTTACAGCATCTGTAACATTGATGTGTAACTGAAAAGCGGACACAACTGCAAAGCGGACACAACTGCATTAGTGGGCTGAGGCCCTTACTGAGAGTTCAATGCAAAAAGGGAGATACTGGTTGCTTGGCAGTTGGAAAAAGCTGTTATTTTCCAAAATGCAACAAGGTTCATATACAGCAAACTGTCAGGACCACGGTCACAGGGTTAGACACAGGATACAACAAGGTTAGGGTTAGACACAGGATACAACAAGGTTATGGTTAGGCACAGGATACAACAAGGTTAGGGTTAGGCACAGGCTATAGCAAGGTTAGGGTTAGACACAGGATACAACAAGGTTAGGGTTAGACACAGGATACAACAAGGTTAGGGTTAGACACAGGATACAACAAGGTTAGGGTTAGACACAGGATACAACAAGGTTAGGGTTAGACACAGGATACAACAAGGTTAGGGTTAGGCACAGGATATAGCAATGTTAGGGTTAGGCACAGGGTATAGCAAGGTTAGGGTTAGGCACAGGGTATAGCAAGGCTAGGGTTAGACACAGGATATAGCAAGGCTAGGGTTAGACACAGGATATAGCAAGGCTAGGGTTATACACAATGTATAACAAGGTTAGGGTTAGACACAGGATACAACAAGGTTATGGTTAGGCACAGAATATAGCAAGGTTAGGGTTAGGCACAGGATATAGCAAGGTTAGGGTTAGGCACAGGATATAGCAAGGTTAGGGTAAGACACAGGATATAGCAAGGTTAGGGTTAGGCACAGGATATAGCAAGGTTAGGGTTAGACAAAGGATATAGCAAGGTTAGGGTTAGACAAAGGATATAGCAAGGTTAGGGTTAGACACAGGATATAACACGGTTAGGGCTAGACACAGGATATAACACGGTTAGGGCTAGACACAGGATATAGCAAGGTTAGGGTTAGACACAGGATACAACACGGTTAGACACAGAATATAACACGGTTAGGGTTAGACACAGGATATAGCAAGGTTAGGGTTAGGCACAGGATATAGCAAGGTTAGGGTAAGGCACAGGATATAACAAGGTTAGGGTTAGACACAGGATATAACAAGGTTAGGGTTAGGCACAGGATATAGCAAGGTTAGGGTTAGACACAAGATATAACAAGGTTAAGGTTAGACACAAGATATAACAAGGTTAGGGTTAGGCACAGGATATAGCCATGCTTAGGGTTAGACACAGGATATAGCAAGGTTAGGTTTAGACACAAGATATAACAAGGTTAGGGTTAGGCACAGGATATAGCAAGGTTAGGGTTAGACACAGGATACAACAAGGTTAGGGTTAAACTTTGGATATAGCAAGTTTAGGGTTATGCACAGGATACTGGGAGGGCCAGGGTTAAGCACAGGGCTAGGGGGCATTCACTTGCACATTACATGAAATTCCTGTTTACTGAGGTTCTTTTGGGCTGGGGATGATAAGTTATCCTGCAAATCTGGCCTAGGTTTTTTTTTTTTTGTTTTAAATTGGACTTGTTGCAAGCCGTAATCAATGCACCTGCTAACTCAATAACCTTTCAGTTACCCTCACTATGATTTGATATGACCCTGCCAAGGGTTGTAAATGTTTCAGGCCACATCTGGAAGTCTCTAGTGTTTTCTGTCCTGGGCAGAGCGCTGCCAATCTCCCCCCATGGTGGAACAGCGCTCTCTGGCCTTTCTGTGCCTGCTAAGAAACGGTCATCTCGCTGTGTATGGCCTCTTCCTCTCCCTGTCTGATTACTGATCTCTGATGTCTGCTGTACTTGTGTCTCTATAAAGTCTGAGAGTTCTGGGTTCTGTGCAGAACTTGGCGTATTCCGGAGAGCTCGTCCTGCCAAATGCGTGCAGCGAGCCAATAAAAGGCACCGCCTACGCTTCCCATTTCCTGATAAGATTTCTAATGAAGAATCAGGGTAAGTTAGAATTAGCGAAAGTTCAGCTATTTCTGGTTAGTGCTGGGGAACGTGTGCAAAGCCAAATTCAGAAAGTTATTTCTTTAAATATGCATTTAACAGAATACTATTTGAAATTAAAGGACCACTATCATGAAAATCATACAATTTGAAATGCACGTAAACACATACAAATAAGACGTACGTTTCTTCCAGAGTAAAACGAGCCGTAAATTACTTTTCTCCTATGTTGCTGTCACTTACAGAAGGTAGTAGAAATCTGAGAGAACCGACAGGTTTTGGACTAGCCCATCTCCTCATGGGGGATTCTCAGGGTTTTGTTTAATTTCAAAATGTAAGTTACTCTGTTAACTGCCAAAAAGGTGTGCAGTGAGCAGGGAGGATGGCCAACATCTTTGTCCTTTTCAGGGAATAGCTTTATAAAGAAATAAAAGCGTTGCTGAGAATCTCCTATGAAGAGATGGACTAGTTCAAAACCTGTCGGTTCTGTCAGATTTCTATTATCTATTGTAAGTGATGGCAACATTAGAGAAAATTGATTTATGGCTCATTTTACTCAGGAAGAAACATACTCCTTATTATATGTGTTTATATATATTTTAAATGTTAAGATTTTCGCGATAGTGGTCCTTTAACCATTTTAGCCTTTTGAACGTGACTGTCACATCCAAAAGGCTGCTGCTGTACGCTCCCGCGCGTGATCGCGCGTGCGCTCCCGTTAGCCTGGAGATCAATGAATACGAACAAAGTTCCCATTCATTGACCTAAGTCCCCGGTAGAAAGACCGATGGCTTCTTTGAGAAGTTGCGATCTTTCTGAAGAAAAAAAAAAAGTTTCCCATCCTCCTTATACTTCCTGGAAGTGAGAGTGCATGCTTCCAGGACAACAACAAAAAAAATTGACTGTGGCCATCTTGTGGCCAAATAGTAAAACTACATCTACATACATTTTTTTTTTTTTAGAAAATAAACACACATTATTATATTTAAAATTAACTGTTTACCTCCCACACCAAAAATTACCCAAATAAAAATTAATGAAAAAAAAAATATTACAATTTAAAAAACAAAAAACAAAACCATAAATAGTTACCCAGGGCCGGATTTCTGGCAAGGCCACCTAGGCCATGGTCTAGGGCACCAGAAATTTAGGGGCGGCTCAGTGAGGGGCAGTAAAGCTGTTCAATGGAGCCATCCCTATCTACAAGTACAGCTTTAACCTTTGAACTATTTATCCTGTTCTTTTGTCATCCCTGCAAGACCTGTAAGCTCTGTCCTGCAGGTACACATCAGCCTAACTCTCATGGTGACACAATAGGTCCATCATTAAAGAGATGGCAAACATAACATATCTATACGCATATTACTAAAATAGTTATTGTCTGTGACACCAATGATGGAGAGTAAGGAGAATTGTCATTGGGTCACACAGAGATAACAACCATACAGACGGTATAGTTGGCCTTGGGCGGTAAAAAGTACAAATCCGTCCCTGTAGTTACCTAAGGGTCTGAACTTTTTTTAATATGCATGTGAAGAGGGTATACTACGAACATTTTTTTAAATTATAAGCTTGATAATAGTTATGGACGCAAAACTGCAGCTCTGTGGGGAGTGCATATGTAGAGTATAGTACTACTGTGTAACAAAGTAAACCTGAGACAGATGAAATTAAAGTTTTATACGTACCTGGGGCTTCCTCCAGCCCCCTTCAGGTTAACCAGTCCCTTGCTGTCCTCCTCCGCCACCTGGATTTTCTGCTATGGGTCTAGGTACTTGAGCAAGTTGGGCATAGTGCGCATGCACACACTCCACCGCCCGGAGCGTACTTCTCCTGCGCAGTACTACTGCGCAGGTGCAGAATGACCCTGGCTGTGGCAGCGGCACAAGGCCGGACTGCGCTGACTGGCTGAATTACCGGGACTCATAGCAGAAGATCCAGGTGGCAGAGGAGGACAGCGAGGGACTGATTAGCCTAAAGGGGGCTGGAGGAAGCCCCAGGTATGTATAAAACTTTTCTTTTCATCCTTCTCAGGTACCTTTTAATTCGTAGTCACCAAACCAAATTTTAACAATACATCAAATTATTTGATTTCATGAGCAAAGGGAGTGCATACATTTGCATAAATCAGAATCAACGCAGAATTATTTCCATCTCATTGACCATCTCTATTAGTGACACAGCTCATCAGGCTTTATTCTTACAGCATAGATGTTATTTAGTATATATAAGATTCCCGTGTACACATCATACATACAGTCACAATCAGATGTGTATATCTGACTTTAAAAATACGGGGACTGCTTTATTGAAGCAGCACAAGTAACTATTTTTTGATTGGTTTATTTCATTTTTGTGGACTAAGCACAGCTATTACTGTATATGTAAATTGTTTATGATGACTATTATCTGAGAAATAGAACATTTTATCATATTTCCTATTTTAATTACAGTGTAAATTCAGTAAAAGTCAGAGTCGGTGCATTTTTTCCTGACTCCAGGTACCCAAAAATTGCTCCGACTCCACAGCCCTGGTGATAGGGACATAATTTAAATGGTGTAATAACCGTGACAAATGGGTAAATAAAATACATAGGTGTTAATTATGGTAGCATGTATTATTTTAAAGTTATAATAGCTGAAACCGGAGAAATAATTACTTTTTTTTCAATGTTTCTTAATATTCCCGTTGTTCCCGTTTAAAATTCATTTAGAAAAAACAATTCTCAGCAAAATGTATCACCCAAAGAAAGCCTAATTGGTGGTGGAAAAAACAAGATATAGATCAATTCATTGTGATAATTAGTGATAAAGTCATTGGCGAATAAATGGGAGGTGAAAATTGCTCGGATGCATAAGGTGAAAAATGACTGAAGGCTTAAGTGGTAAATAGATGTACCGTATATACATTTTCCAAATAAAATTACAGAAAAAATGGATACAGTTGTTGCATCATTTTGCAACTCTTTCTAGTGTAATTATGTATTATGTGAGCGAAAATACACATTAAAAATAAAATGACCTATATTCATTGATTTCTTTTCTTTCTTTCTTTCTTTTCTTTTTTGACAAAAGAGAACTAGGTTTAATGTTTTTGTTTTCACTTAGGTTTTACATAATGAACGCACATAGAATTTCATATTATATACTTATGATATAATAAAGAGGAATGCTTGTTTATTTTAAAATGGTGATATGTTGAATACTGTGCACTTAAAGTGAACCTAAAGCCAAACAAAAAAAAAAATGAGATTAACTCACCTGGGGCTTCCCTCAGCCCCCTGCAGCCGATCGGTGCCCTCGCAGCTCCGCTCCGATGCCTCTGCACGCGCCGGCGAGCACTTCCGGTTTGGCCGTCACCGGCCGACATGCCGCAATAGCAGCATAGGGGGCGATATACAGGCTGGGAACGCGAACAATCACTCGCGTTCCCATGCCTGTTGGCCGGTGACGGCCAAACCGGAAGTGCTCGCCGGCGGGTGCAGAGGCATCGGAGCGGAGCTGCGAGGGCACCGATCGGCTGCAGGGGGCTGAGGGAAGACCCAGGTGAGTTAATCTCATTTTTTTTGTTTGGCTTTAGGTTCACTTTAAAGAGAACCCGAGGTGGGTTTAAAGAATGTTATCTGCATACAGAGGCTGGATCTGCCTATACAGCCCAGCCTCTGTTGCTATCCCAAACTCCCCTAAGGTCCCCCTGCACTCTGCAATCCCTCATAAATCACAGCCACGCTGCTGACAAACAGCTTGTCAGAGCTGGCTGTGTTTATCTCTATAGTGTCAGTCTGCTGCTCTCCCCGCCTCCTGCAGAACTACGGTTCCCGCCTGCATCCCTTCCCTCCCCGCTGATTGGAGGGAAGGGACGGGGGCAGGGACCGGAGCTATGCAGGAGGCGGGGGGAGCAGCCAAGACTGACACTACAGATGTAAACACAGCCTCACAGCACGGCTGTGATTTATGGGGGATTGCAGAGTGCAGGGGGACCTTAGGGGGGTTTGGGATAGCAACAGAGGCTGGGCTGTATAGGCAGATCCAGCCTCTGTATGCAGATAACATTCTTTAAACACACCTCGGGTTCTCTTTAAAGGACAACTGTAGTGAGGGGGATATGGAGGCTGGCATACTTATTTCCTCTTAAGCAATACCAGTTGCCTGGCAGCCCTGCAGATCCCCTGCCTTTAATACTTTTAGCCATAGGCCCTGAACAAGCATGCAGCAGATCAGGTGTTTCTGACATTATTGTCAGATCTGACAAGATTAGCTGCATGCTTGTTGCTGGCGTGATTCAGACACTACTGCAGTCAAATAGATCAGCAGGACTGCCGGGCAACTGGTGTTGTTTCTCCATATACAGTGGGTTGCAAAAGTATTCGGCCCCCTTGAAGTTTTCCACATTTTGTCACATTGCTGCCACAAACATGAATCAATTTTATTGGAATTCCACGTGAAAGACCAATACAAAGTGGTGCAAAGAAGAATGGGCAAGGATTTCAGTCTCTAGATGTTCAAAGCTGGTAGAGACATACCCTAAAAGACTGGCAGCTGTAATTGCAGCAAAAGGTGGTGTAGCGGTTTCCCCTAGCAACGGGGATGGGAAAGTTCATAGACGAGACAGCAGGCTTCCAATTTTGTAAAAGTCAGGCTCCTGCCTGGTTTATTTTTGAAAATAAACAGTTGCCAGAAAATACAAACAGCAAAACAAAACCTTGCTCGGCTGAGCAACTACCTGTCTCACTTTTAGTCCCTAACTGACTACACATAAACAGGGTTTCAATAAGACAGTCCAGCAAATGGCAACTTACATTTAGACATGCAAAGATTAGTTTTTCCTCCATGCGTGAGAGCTCTGTTCCCTCCAGAGTTTAGGAACCCAGTGAGCTACTTCCTGGTCAGCCTGGCTGACTTTTATACAGCACCTGTGCTCCACCCTGCACAGGTGTAAAACCCGGGCTGGGCCAGATGGCCAGGGAACCCACCCACTCTCCCCTGGCCAACTCCAGGACCCTAAACCGGCTCTTGAAAGAGCCTATTTTACTCATGCAGTTTTTATTTTTTTTTTTTTTTTTTATTTTTTTTTTTTTCCTGGAGCTTTATCTAACCCAATACCTCAAACGAGGTGACACATATATTCCATCCACAACCTTCTCTTGCAAGGCAACTGGCACCCTATCACAGTGGTTCTACAAAGTATTGACTCAGGGGGCTGAATAATTACGCACACCCCACTTTGCAGTTATTTATTTGTAAAAAATGTTTGGAATCATGTATGATTTTCGTTCCACTTCTCACGTGTACACCACTTTGTATTGGTCTTTCACGTGAAATTCCAATAAAATGGATTCATGTTTGTGGCAGTAATATGACAACATGTGGAAAACTTCAATGGGGCCGAATACTTTTGCAAACCACTGCACCTCACTACGGTTGTTCTTCAAAGGACCTTAGCCCTAAACTCACTCTGTAATTGACGCCCTGTGTGTGTGGGGAGGTGCGCATAGGCTTATCACACCTCTTGTAACCTGGCGTCTGTCACCATTTAGATGCAAATCTGCCCGTTCCAAAGTCCTAGTTGGTGCAGTATGTCAGTGGGAGTTCACGTGCACTTCCATGGGAAGACATAGCCGGCGCGCGCACTGGACTAGAAGTCGGCGGGGAGCGCGTTCAGAAGATGCCTAAGCGGACATAATGAGCATGTGTGCATAGTATGTCCAGGTCAAAGGGCACGCACGCTGGCTACGTCTTCCTCCGGGAACATGCACATACTCCCGCGGACATACTGCACTTACGCCCACCTCGCTGACCAGGACTTTGAAACAGGCAATTTGCATCTAACTGGAGACAGACGCCAGGCCACGGGAGATGCGGTAAGCCTATGCGCTCCTCCCCACACACACGGGGCGTCAATTACAGAATTTATTTAGGACTAAGGTATCCTTAAAAAATAATATCTCTATGTATCACAAAAAAAACGCCTAATAAAATATTTTGAAAAGTGGCTGGATAGTGTACTGGTTAAAGGACAACCGAGGTGACATGATGAGATAGACATGTATATGTACAGTGCCAAACACACAAATAACTAGGCTGTGTTCCTTTTTTTCTTTCTCTGCCTGAAAAAAAGTTAAACATCAGGTATGTAAGTGACAGTTTCTGTTAAGGGCTCTGCCTCTGACACTGGAGACCTGGGATCTCGGCTCTTCCTGCTCAGTAAGCTAGCCCCTATTCAGTGAGCAGACCTTACCTCCCTAAGGCCCCATTCACACCTAAAAGTGCAAAATGCCGGCGTTTTGTGGGAGTGATTTCTCAGCAATTTCACATGGAAAAATCACTGGACACTGCTGCGATTTCTCCGCGATCGCGTTTAGCGCTTCTATAGCACTGAAACTCGATCGCTGGGAAATCGCCTGAAAATGGTGCAGGCTACGCGTTTGCATTTGGCGATTTGCTTAACGAAAATCGCCCAAGTGAGAAGGGGCCCATAGGGTTTTATTACACTAGCGCTTTAAAAAGCGCTAGCGTTTGAGCATTTTGCAAAAATCGCCGGCAAAACGCTCTAGTGTGAATGAGCCCTAACACTGCTACTGCCTATAGAGCGCCACCTAGTTGCAGCAGCTCTGGCGCTTTGAGTCCGCCAGGAGAAAAGTGTGATATAAATGTTCTGTGTCTTGCCCTGTCTTAAACATTCAATTATGAAATAAGTTATAACACTTACAGCCAAAAATGCTGGAATTATTCCCAGTGAGATGACAACTCTCGGAGAATATACTTCGAGGAAGAACTGTGTCAACAAACAGGAACCAAAGGCAAATATGGATACAAATTGTTCTTGTATCACCGGGTTAGGGAAACGTTGCAACAATTGGGCGATACAACTGTATTGCCCAATAAAATCCTGTACTACCTTCAGGAAACATGAACTAGCTTTGTTTAACTCATCACAACTCTGAATCCCAATATTTATTTATCATTTGTCACCTGCAACCCCCTCCCCCGCATTGCAAGACATGTCTACAAAGTAAACTTCCTGATGGCAAACCGTTTCATTTCCTTGTCCTATTTATTAAAGGGAAACTGAAGTGAGAGGTATTCAGAGGCTGCCATTTTTATTTCTTTTTAAACAATACCAGTTGCCTGGCAGCCCTGCTGGTCTATTTGGCTGCAGTAGTGTCTGAATAACACTAGAAACAAGCATGCAGCTAATCTTGTCAGATCTGACAATAATGTCAGAAACACCTGATCTGCTGCATGCTTGTTCAGGGTCTATGGCTAAAAGTATTAGAGGCAGAGGATCAGCAGGACAGCCAGGCCACTGGTATTGCTTAGATGGAAATAAATATGGCAGCCTCCATTTACCTCTTGCTTCAGTTGTCCTTTAAGTACCAATACACAGACAGTGAATTTCTCGCCACAGCGCACCCTACACACCAAATAAACATGGATAACTATGGTGAAGAAAGGACAGATCTGTGGGCTGCAAGATGTGGGATGATTGGTTGCCACATCTCTTCCCAGAATTCAGTGCCCCTATAGAACAGTGGAGTCCTCTATGTGCTTCTCTTTTCAATAATAGTCATTTCTTGGAGGATTAAAGGAAACCTAAAGAGAACAAAAAAATGAGTTTCACTTACCTGGGGCTTCTACCAGCCCCCTGCAGCCGCCCTGTGCCCACGCCGGTTCTCAACGATCCTCCGCTCTCCCGCCGCCAGCTAGTTTTCATCAGGCCACTACGCCTGCGCAGGACACCATTGCGAGGGGAATGCGAAGAAGGATACGCATGGTCAGGGTGCAGTGGCCCGCCGACTCAAGCGAGCGAAAACGAAACTAGCTGGCAGCAGGAAAACAGAGGATTGTTGAGGACCGACGAGGGCACAGGGCGGCTGCAGGGGGCTGGCAGAAGCCCCAGGTAAGTGAAACTATTTTTTTCACTTCCCTTTAGGTTTCTTTATCTTTTGGGAGTATCATTTCCTCTACCCAGATCCAAAAACATGCAGGTAGAATATTATACCTATTCCCAAAATAGAACCTATTTAACATAAGACTATAAGTATAGGTAAAAAGGCTGGATTTATATTTTTCCCACCCTTATGCTGGCCCTGGGAATACACGGCTCAATTCTGAGCTGATATAAGATGGTTAGATAGATCATTTCCGACATGTCCGATCACCGTTCCATCGTTTTGCTGCTCGATTTCTCATTGAAGTAAATTGAAAAAAAGATAAGAAAACACGAGCGGAAGAATAGAGAATCGAGCCGGCAAAACAATGGGGCACAGAATGGTGCGCCAGAATCGACCCGTGTATTCCCAGCATAAGGCCAAATTTCTTGGGGTCCACCTTCTGTGCACAGCCCCTTCTAAACATAGCAATCATTCCATCTATGTGCAAAAGCCGCTCTCCCCTTCCATGTGTCATACCAATTACTGCAGCCACTCTCATATCCATCATTCTCATAGCCAGAAATGTTCTAATAGAACATCATTCTCATGTACCAATAGCCTCCAGCAGGGGGACATCACTATCATGTCTAGATATCCTCAAACAGGACATCATTCTTATAAACAGATATCTTCCAGCAGGGGGATATCATCTCTATATCCAGACATCCTTTAGCAGTGGATATCATTCTTAAAGAGGAACTGAAGTGAGTGGGATATAATCTACCATATTTATTTCCTGTCAAAGATAACCAGAGATGAAAACAGTAGTAGATCCGATACTTGCCTAGGGCTTCCTCCAGCAGCATAAGCACGTCTGAGTCCCTCGACATTCTCCCGCAGTCTGAAGTTCAGTCGCGATCTGCCCCGGTACCTTGCTCGGTCGCATCATTCTGGGTCTACTGTGCATGCGCACTAGGTCCACGCATGCACAGGAGACCCAGACTGGACGCAACTGAGCAAGTTATCGGGCTGATAGCGGCTGAATGGCAGACCGCAGGAGGACAGCGAGGGGCTTGCACATGTTTATTGGCGGGAGGAAGCTTTGGGCAAGTATCAGTTCTACTACTATTTTCATCTCTGAGTCTCTTTAACCACTTCAGCCCTCAGTCGTTTTTTACCTTATGCATCTGAGCAATTTTCACCTCCCATTCATTCACCAATAACTTTATCACTACTTATCACAATGAATTGATCTACAGCTTATTTTTGCGCCACCAATTAGGCTTTCTTTGGGTGGTACATTTTGCTAAGAATTATTATTTTCTAAATGCATTTTAACAGGAAAATTAAGGGAAAAAAATGGGAAAAATCATTATTTCTTGTTTTTCGGCCATTATAGCTTTAAAATAATACATGCTACCATAATTAAACCCATGTATTTTATTTGCCCATTTGTCCCGGTTATTACACCATTTAAATTACCATATTTTTCAGACTATAAGAAGCTCCTGACCATGAGACGCACCCAGGAGGACAAAAATCAGGGGAAAAATATATATATATACTACACCTGGTGCATCCATGGTAAAGGGGCATCTTGTGGATTATGCCCCCTTTGCACCTTATGCCCCCTTGTACTTCTTGTGTCTCCCTGTGTCCTCTTCTGCCCTCCTTGTGTCCTCCTCTATGCCCCTTTGTGTCCTACATTTGTCCCCCTCTGCATGGGCACAGTACAGGGAGTTCCTGACATTGCAGCAGGTTGGAGGTTCGTATTGGCAGGTGTTCACAAGTCAGAGACTCCCTACATTAAGGGCTCTTACACAGTGGGACGTTGCGTTGCAGGGGACGTTAAGGTCGCATAACGTTCCCCTAATGCAACACATGGTTGTGCTAAAGGTGGACGCTACATAGAGCCGCGTTATGCGGCTCTTGGTGCGCCGTTTTCGTTCGATAGAACCGGCAATGATTCATATGAATCATTGCTAGGAGGCAGAGAACCGAGAATGATTCATATGAATCATTGCTAGCAGGCAGAGAACCGAGAATGATTCATATGAATCATTGCTAGCAGGCAGAGAATGATTCATATGAATCATTGCTAGCAGGCAGAGAATGATTCATATGAATCATTGCTAGCAGGCAGAGAATGATTCATATGAATCATTGCTAGCAGGAAGAGAACCGAGAATGATTCATATGAATCATTGCTAGCAGGCAGAGAACCGAGAATGATTCATATGAATCATTGCTAGCAGGCAGAGAATGATTCATATGAATCATTGCTAGCAGGAAGAGAATCGGCACTGCAGTGCAGTGAATATTAGTCATGTGGCGACGTAAAAAAGCGGACTCTCCCCTCCTCCTCACAAAAAACAATAAAACAACATTATTGAGCATGTGCAAACAGTCTAACGCGGCTAAAACCGCCCAAAAGTGGAGGGGAAAAAAGTCACTGCGTCTTATAGTCTAAGGCTGCTTTCACAGTGGGACGTTACAGGCGCACGTTAGAGCAGCCTGTAATGCAGCCCAACTCACAGTAATGAAAAATCAATGGGCTGTCCACAGTGCTCACGTTGTGTTACATTGTTACGCTGCACGTTCTATGAAATTGCAGCATACAGCATGCAGTACTTTCATAGAACGTGCAGCGTTACAATGTAACACAACGTGGGCACTGTGGACAGCCCATTGATTTTTCATTACTGTGAGTTGGGCTGTGTTACAGGCTGCTCTAACGTGCGCCTGTAACGTCCCACTGTGAAAGCAGCCTTAGACTATAAGATGCAGTGACTTTTTTCCCTCCACTTTTGGGGGAGAAAAAGTAAGTGTTATAGTCCAAAAAATACAGTATGTCCCTATAACAATGTATAGCGCCAATATTTTATTTGGAAATAAAAGTGCATTTTTCAGTTTTGCGTCCATCACTATAATTTAAAAAATATTAGTAATATAATCTCTTGACATACATTTTAAAAAAGTTTAGACCCTTAGGTAACTATTTATGTATTTTTTTTTTCAAATTTTAATTTTTTTTATTTTTTTTTAGTTAAAAATGTTATTTTGGTATTTTTGGGGAGTGGGGGGTAAACAGTTAATTTTAATTGTAATTTATTGTGTTTTATGTGAAAAAAAAGTATGTACATGTAGTTTTGCTATTTGGCCACAAGATGGCCACAGTGATTTTTTAAATTCCTATCCTGTAATCGAGCACTCTCGCTTTCAGGAAGTATAAGGAGGACAAGGGTTTTTTTTTGGGTCAGAAAGATGGCAGCTTCTTATAAGAAGCTGTCGGTCTTTCTACCAGGGACTTAGATCAATGAATGGGAACATGGAGTGCGGGAGCATGCAGCAGTGCATCAGCAGACGCCTGGACGTGACAATCATGTCCAGGTGGCTAAAATGGTTAAGCAATACCAGTTGCCTGGCTATCCTGCTGATCCTCTGCCTCTAATACTTTTAGCTATAGACTCTAAACAAACATGCAGCAAATCAGGTGTTCCTGACAATACTGTCAGATCTGACAAGATTGGCTGCATTCTTGTTTCTGGTACTATTCAGACACTACCACAGCTCAATAGATCAGCAGGAGAGCCGGGCAACTGGCATTATTTAAAAGGAAATCAATATGGCAGCCTCCATATTCTTCCCACATCAGTTGTCTTTTAACCTTCTTGCCGGTTATCCCAAGCTCAGCTCGGGGTAACCTGCGCAGAAGGATTTCTCTGGCCCCGCTGGGCCGATTTTCAAAATTTTTTTTACTGCACACAGCTAGCACTTTGCTAGCTGCGTGCATTTTCCGATCCCCGCCGCTCCGCCCCCCCCCCCCTCCAGACCCCTTGCGCAGCCTGGCCAATCAGTGCCAGGCAGCGCTGAGGGGTGGATCGGGATTCCCTCTGACGTCCCGACGTCCATGACGTTGGTGACGTCATCCCGCCCGAAGCCCAGCAGGAAATCCCGTTCTGAACGGGATTTCCTGCTTACTCTGATCGCCAAAGGCGATCGGAGTGGGTAGGGGGATGCCGCTTGTCAGCGGCTATCATGTAGCGAGCACTGGGCTCGCTACATAATTTAAAAAAAATAAAATTTAAAAAAAAAGTGCTGCGCTGCCCCCTTGCCGTCAGAATTGGAATGGCAAGGGGGTTAAGGTGGTCACACACAGTATACAAAAAAAAAGATTAGATTTTACTGCAATTCTATAAAATAAAATAAAAAATCAAGTTTTTTTTGAGTGAGAAATCTAATCAAATTTTCAGTTTTTATCACTATATAAAAAGTCCATTGGGAGTGGCTAATTTTTCTGATTTTCTACTTCTTCAGTTTGTAATCATTTGTTTTCACAATTGGGGGAAAATTGAACAAGTGTGTGATTCACAGGCCTGATTTTTCAAATGTTACAATCAATCAGAAAAAATGTATTGAAATTCTTAAGTATAAACAATTGTTTTTTGTGTGGCCACCTTTATAGCTAAATATTAAGGTGAACTATAAGCTAAAAAACAGCAACAACAGATACTCGCCTATGGAGAGGGAAGGCTCTGGGTCCTATAGATCCTTCCTGCTCCTCTCCCGATGCCCGTTCCAGCTCTGTTACCCTGTAAACAGTATCCAACTGATCAGTCTAATACTGCTCTCTGCCACCGCAGGAGGCTTCAGAAGTCTGAAAACAGGCGGCCTTGTACTGTGCATGTGCGAGCGCCCTCTCTCACGCATGCACGGTGCAGAGCCGCCTGTCTTTGGGAGCACTCGGACTCCCAAAGACTTCTGAAGCCTCCCGCAGCGGAGGATTCAGAGTCTCTTTAAGAGAAACCAGAGATGGCGTTAGTAAAAGATTTGATACTTACCTGAGGCTTCCTCCAGCCCCATGAGCACGGATGCGTCCCACGCCGTCCTCCCGCGGTCCGCCATTCAGCCACATTCAGCCCCAGTAATATGGCTCAGCTGCGCCAGTCAGGCTCTTCTGCACATGTGCAGAGGGGCCGCACATGCGCAGAAGAGCCAACTGACGCGACTGAGCCAGATTACTGGGGCTGAATGTGGCTGAATGGCGGACCGCGGGAGGACGGCGTGGGACGCATCCGTGCTCATGGGGCTGGAGGAAGCCTCGGGTAAGTATCAAGTATTTTACTAATGCCATCTCTGGTACACTTTAAAGTAAACCCGAGGTGAAAATAAGCCAATGAGACAAACAATAGTATTTATCCTCCTACTCCTGAAAATGACTTTTTTAGATATCCCATGGTTTTATTTTATATTTAAACATTTACAAAGCAGATTGAATGTTTTATTGTCTCTGTTCAATGGCAGTCTATTAAGTGTCCCAGAGTTAAAATACATGAACAATTGATCTTTTTCTATCTCTCCCAAGCCCTCACAAGTTGTATTTTACCAGGAAAACTTTTACGGCTTTAATTTGCTTGCTATATTCCCGAGAAGCTACTGACAAGACAAAAGCTGTCACTTCCATGTCCGAAAATTAACTCTTTCAAGCAGCAAAATAAAACAAGAAAAACAGCCTGGTTATTACTATGTTTTGCACTGTACATACACATGTTTATCTCATCATGTCACATGTCGCCTCCGGTACACTTTAAGGAGACATCATTTTCCTTTCCATAATTTATTTATGTCAGTTTTGCACCCTGCATTCTACCTGACCTTGTAGTAAGTTCCTCTGTGTTTCTGGGAGGGGGCGAGTCTGACGTGAGGGGACCCCACACCCAGAGAGCAGGACCCATTATTCCGAAGGGTTATTTATATCGCTGGGATTTCCTGTGATAGCTACACTGTGTCACACCGGATGCATCAGGGATAGTTCAAAGAAATCTCCAGAAATGATTCCTGGACATTTGCTGCAGAAAGTACGGTAAAATTCATATTTCCTGCCCTACATCCCCCTCGCTGTGTATCCATTCTCATATCTGGGTGTGACTCACTGCTGCAGAGAGAACACTGATCACCCTGTTACCACTCTACGGCTACAGCGCTCAGTAATGAGAAATGATTGGGTTACCACACTACGGCTGCAGCGCTCGGTGCTGAGAAATGATTGGGTTACCACACTACGGCTGCAGTGCTCAGTGCTGAGAAATGATTGGGTTACCACACTATGGCTGCAGCGCTCAGTGCTGAGAAATGATTGGGTTACCACACTACGGCTGCAGCGCTCAGAAATGATTGGGTTACCACACTACTGCTGCAGCACTCAGTGCTGAGAAATAATTGGGTTACCACACTACGGCTGCAGCGCTCAGTGCTGAGAAATGATTGGGTTACCACACTACGGCTGCAACACTCAGTGCTGAGAAATGATTGGGTTACCACACTACTGCTGCAGCGCTCAGTGCTGAGAAATGATTGGGTTACCACACTACGGCTGCAGCGCTCAGTGCTGAGAAATGATTGGGTTACCACCCTACCGCTGCAACACTCAGTGCTGAGAAATGATTGGGTTACCACACTACTGCTGCAGCACTCAGTGCTGAGAAATGATTGGGTTACCACACTACGGCTGCAGCGCTCAGTGCTGAGAAATGATTGGGTTACCACACTACTGCTGCAGCACTCAGTGCTGAGAAATGATTGGGTTACCACACTACTGCTGCAGCACTCAGTGCTGAGAAATGATTGGGTTACCACACTACTGCTGCAGCACTCAGTGCTGAGAAATGATTGGGTTACCACCCTACTGCTGCAGCGCTCAGTGCTGAGAAATGATTGGGTTACCACACTACTGCTGCAGCACTCAGTGCTGAGAAATGATTGGGTTACCACACTACGGCTGCAGCGCTCAGTGCTGAGAAATGATTGGGTTACCACACTACGGCTGCAGCACTCAGTGCTGATAAATGATTGGGTTACCACACTACTGCTGCAGCGCTCAGTGCTGAGAAATGATTGGGTTACCACCCTACTGCTGCAGCACTCAGTGCTGAGAAATGATTGGGTTACCACACTACTGCTGCAGCACTCAGTGCTGAGAAATGATTGGGTACCATCACAAGGGTGGCATTGAAGTGCAGTGACCCCTATCGCCTCTGCACTGCTGGTGATTACTTCGACTGTCCCTTAAAGAGACTCTGAAGACTCAACCCCCCTGTTTTTACTGCAGAGTCCTTTTCAGCATTAATGTGATACCTGAAACGCTGCATCCCCGCGGCTGAACTCGCAATTAAAACTCCCGAAATCCCAGGGCAAAAATCCAACACTTTCAAAGTTGTGGATTTTGCTGCCCGGGGAGGCAGAGCTTTGGGCTGTAGCTCTGCCTCCATTCACGTCAATCTGCGCTGATCGCCGCCTCTCCCCGCCCCTCTAAGTGAAAGAAGACTGAGAGGGGCGGGGAGAGGCGGAGATCTGTGCAGATTGATGGGAGTAGAGGCAGAGCCCCAAATCTTCCCCTGAGGATTTCGAGGGTATTAATTGCGAGTTCAGACGTGGGGATGCAGCGTTTCGGGTAGGGCATTAATGCTGAAGAGGGCTCTGCAGTAAAAATTGGGTTTTCTGAGGCTTCAGTGTCTCTTTAAAGAAGAACTGTAGAGAAAATAACATAATGAATAAAATTGCTTATTTTTTTTTACAATATTCATTTATAGATGATTTAGCCAGTGTTTGCCCGTCGTAAAATATTTCCTCTTCCTGATTTACATTATGAAATGTATCACAGGTGGCAACATCTTAAGGACCAGAGGCTGCAGGTACACTAAAACACTGCATACCGACGAATCACCGCAAAAATCCGCTGCTCCCGCCGCTCTGTCCCCGCCGCAGGCTGCTCTCTCTGCCGTCTCTATGACGGCAGAGCGCTGGTCAGGAGCCGCTTTTATTGGCTCCTGACCCTGTCACTTAATGTAAGCCAATGGGATTGGCTTATAGTAATGACAGGGCCAGGAGCCAATGAAAACGGCTCCTGCCCGGCTCACAGTGCTCTGCCGTCATAGAGGCGGCAGGGCCGCACATTGCAGCAGGTAGAAAGCGGCAAGAGCGGTGGGAACGGGCAGGGGCGCGCGGTGAATGGGACGTAGAGCTTACTTCCGATCAGAACCGCAGCGCTACCCGCCCGACGTAGATTTTTACTGCGTCGGTCCGTAATTGGTTAAGTTCTGCCAGGTGATCTGTACGGAATGTTTGTTTACTGAAAGTTCTATGCACAGAGGGAGACACTGCTTGCTTGGCAGTTGGGAAAAGGTGTTATTTCCCTCAACGCAACAAAGTTCACAGACAGACCATGATCATGACATCACGCTGTGGGAGGGTTTTCTTCATATTATCACCACACACACCATTATCATCTCATTATCAGCCATACAGACCCTCCCCCCTCCCCCCCCCCCCGATGATCTATTAGAGAAAAGGTAAAGACTGATTGGGATAAAGTTCGATCCTGTTTCAAGTTCCTGTTTAAAGTTAACCTGTGCGACAGAAGTGGTTAATGTAAAGCTCTGTGTTTGAGCTGCCAGGATCAGCAGGTGTCAGCGACAATAACTCAACTGCACATCTGCAATCATTAGAGGACTGCAACTCTGCCCCCTCCATTGGCTCATTGGCAAGACCACTGTGGCCATTTCCCCCCCCTCCCAAATCTTACAAAGATATGGCTACCTCCACCTGCGTTTCCGAGGCCCGCCCCCAGCTCAACAGCAGCCTATAAGAGTGGGGGCGGGCCTTGGTGACACAGGTGGGAGTGCCCACAGCTTCGGAAGACCTCAGAGAAAAATGCTACACTAGTTTTGCCGGAGGGGGCGGAGTATCACACTGGTAATGATTTCAAGCTTGTGGGTGAATTATTGCAACTGACACCCCAGTGATTCTGGCAGCATTAGCATTAGCCTTACATTGTAGGCTCTCAGTTTTGTAATCTTGTTCCTCTTTAAGTCTGCTTTTCTCAGCAAGGAGATAATTTGGTTATGTAACCCTCTGAAAGAGGGTAATGTACTGTAGTGATGCTCAAATACCCCTTTTCAAAATTCGAGTTAGGTCGAATTCGAATAGTAAATTATTCGAGGTCAGTCGAATATTCGAGTCGAATAATTTTTACTATTCGATTCGACCTCGGACTTCGAGCTCACTATTCGAGTCGGTATTCGAGCTCACTATTCGAGCTGACTATTCGAATTGGCCTTAAATAGCTTCCAACACTTGTTTTGAGGGTGAATGATGCAAGAAACATCTTTTTTTCCAAGTAACAACAGCAAGTGATTATGTGGGGATGTTCCTTTAAAAAAAAATGTGGAAAGATAAGTTGTGTCCTTAATTTTGTTCAGTAGTGTTTCTCCTCCTCCTCCTCCTCCTCCTCCTCCTCCTCCTCATCCTCCTCCTCCTCCTCCTCTTCTTCTTCTTCTTCTTCTTCTTCTTCTTCTTCTTCATCTTCTTCATCTTCTTCATCTTCTTCTTCTTTTTCATCATCTTCTTCATCATCTTCTTCATCTTCTTCTTCTCCTTCTCCTTCTCCTTCTCCTTCTTCTTCTTCTTCTTCTTCTTCTTCATCATCTTCTTCATCTTCATCTTCTTCTTCTTCATCTTCTTCATCTTCTTCTTCTTTTTCATCATCTTCTTCATCATCTTCTTCATCTTCTTCTTCATCTTCTTCTTCATCTTCTTCTTCATCTTCATCTTCTCCTTCTCCTTCTTTTTCAATATCGTCTTCTTCTTCTTCACGTATTTCTCTTTTCAAATTTTTTTTTAAAGAAATGCAGCTATTTTTGAGCGTAACAAATAGCTGGTGGGCGCACGCATGTTGGAAGCGCCATTGTATGTGCTCCCTGGCAGTGGAAACACAAAGACAGCAGGAGGTAAATTCAGCAGCAGGAGGAGGAGGATGAGTGTGTGGCAGCAGGCAGTCAATGAGGCAGGCAGCTCGCCGTGACATAATAGCCCTGGTACCTAGCGGTGATACCAGGGCTGTAAATAAACACAACAGGAGGTCCCAGACAGCGGTCGTGCAGCCCACATTGTGTCCAATACACAACTGGGACAACACAGTTTTCAACCCGGGCACCTCAGAAAAATTAAACCTTTTTTTTTTTTTTAATGGTTTGTTTGGTTTTGGTTTTGCAACCAATATAGCTATTGTTTGACGTAATAGCTGGTGGCAGAGTGGCAGCAGAAGGTAATTCTGTGTACCCTGGCAGTGGGAAACACAGACAGACAGCAACAGCAGCAGGAGGAATGGAGGAGTAATGTGAGCAGCTATTGTTTGACGTAATAGCTGGTGGCAGAGTGGCAGCAGAAGGTAAATCATCTGTGTAGTGTACCCTGGCAGTGGGAAACACAGACAGACAGCAGCAGCAGCAGCAGGAGGAGGTATGGAGGAGTAGTGTGAGTGTGGCAGCAGGTAGGCAGCGTGACATAATAGCCCTGGTACCTAGCGGTGATACCAGGGCTGTAAATAAACTCAACAGGAGGTCCCAGACAGCGGTCGTGCAGCCCACATTGTGTCCAATACACAACTGGGACAACACAGTTTTCAACCCGGGCACCTCAGAAAAATTAAACCTTTTTTTTTTTTTTAATGGTTTGTTTGGTTTTGGTTTTGCAACCAATATAGCTATTGTTTGACGTAATAGCTGGTGGCAGAGTGGCAGCAGAAGAAGGTAATTCTGTGTACCCTGGCAGTGGGAAACACAGACAGACAGCAGCAGCAGGAGGAGGAATGGAGGAGTAGGCGAGCAGCTATTGTTTGACGTAATAGCTGGTGGCAGAGTGGCAGCAGAAGGTAAATCATCTGTGTACCCTGGCAGTGGGAAACACAGACAGACAGCAGCAGCAGCAGCAGCAGGAGGAGGTATGGAGGAGCAGTGTGAGTGTGGCAGCAGGTAGGCAGCGTGACATAATAGCCCTGGTACCTAGCGGTGATACCAGGGCTGTAAATAAACACAACAGGAGGTCCCAGACAGCGGTCGTGCAGCCCACATTGTGTCCAATACACAACTGGGACAACACAGTTTTCAACCCGGGCACCTCAGAAAAATTAAACCTTTTTTTTTTTTTAATGGTTTGTTTGGTTTTGGTTTTGCAACCAATATAGCTATTGTTTGACGTAATAGCTGGTGGCAGAGTGGCAGCAGAAGGTAATTCTGTGTACCCTGGCAGTGGGAAACACAGACAGACAGCAACAGCAGCAGGAGGAATGGAGGAGTAATGTGAGCAGCTATTGTTTGACGTAATAGCTGGTGGCAGAGTGGCAGCAGAAGGTAAATCATCTGTGTAGTGTACCCTGGCAGTGGGAAACACAGACAGACAGCAGCAGCAGCAGCAGGAGGAGGTATGGAGGAGTAGTGTGAGTGTGGCAGCAGGTAGGCAGCGTGACATAATAGCCCTGGTACCTAGCGGTGATACCAGGGCTGTAAATAAACTCAACAGGAGGTCCCAGACAGCGGTCGTGCAGCCCACATTGTGTCCAATACACAACTGGGACAACACAGTTTTCAACCCGGGCACCTCAGAAAAATTAAACCTTTTTTTTTTTTTTAATGGTTTGTTTGGTTTTGGTTTTGCAACCAATATAGCTATTGTTTGACGTAATAGCTGGTGGCAGAGTGGCAGCAGAAGAAGGTAATTCTGTGTACCCTGGCAGTGGGAAACACAGACAGACAGCAGCAGCAGGAGGAGGAATGGAGGAGTAGGCGAGCAGCTATTGTTTGACGTAATAGCTGGTGGCAGAGTGGCAGCAGAAGGTAAATCATCTGTGTACCCTGGCAGTGGGAAACACAGACAGACAGCAGCAGCAGCAGCAGCAGGAGGAGGTATGGAGGAGCAGTGTGAGTGTGGCAGCAGGTAGGCAGCGTGACATAATAGCCCTGGTACCTAGCGGTGATACCAGGGCTGTAAATAAACACAACAGGAGGTCCCAGACAGCGGTCGTGCAGCCCACATTGTGTCCAATACACAACTGGGACAACACAGTTTTCAACCCGGGCACCTCAGAAAAATTAAACCTTTTTTTTTTTTAATGGTTTGTTTGGTTTTGGTTTTGCAACCAATATAGCTATTGTTTGACGTAATAGCTGGTGGCAGAGTGGCAGCAGAAGAAGGTAATTCTGTGTACCCTGGCAGTGGGAAACACAGACAGACAGCAGCAGCAGGAGGAGGAATGGAGGAGTAGGCGAGCAGCTATTGTTTGACGTAATAGCTGGTGGCAGAGTGGCAGCAGAAGGTAAATCATCTGTGTACCCTGGCAGTGGGAAACACAGACAGACAGCAGCAGCAGCAGGAGGAGGTATGGAGGAGCAGTGTGAGTGTGGCAGCAGGTAGGCAGCGTGACATAATAGCCCTGGTACCTAGCGGTGATACCAGGGCTATAAATAAACACAACAGGAGGTCCCAGACAGCGGTCGTGCAGCCCACATTGTGTCCAATACACAACTGGGACAACACAGTTTTCAACCCGGGCACCTCAGAAAAATTAAACCTTTTTTTTTTTTTTAATGATTTGTTTGGTTTTGGTTTTGCAACCAATATAGCTATTGTTTGACGTAATAGCTGGTGGCAGAGTGGCAGCAGAAGAAGGTAATTCTGTGTACCCTGGCAGTGGGAAACACAGACAGACAGCAGCAGCAGGAGGAGGAATGGAGGAGTAGGCGAGCAGCTATTGTTTGACGTAATAGCTGGTGGCAGAGTGGCAGCAGAAGGTAAATCATCTGTGTACCCTGGCAGTGGGAAACACAGACAGACAGCAGCAGCAGCAGGAGGAGGTATGGAGGAGCAGTGTGAGTGTGGCAGCAGGTAGGCAGCGTGACATAATAGCCCTGGTACCTAGCGGTGATACCAGGGCTGTAAATAAACACAACAGGAGGTCCCAGACAGCGGTCGTGCAGCCCACATTGTGTCCAATACACAACTGGGACAACACAGTTTTCAACCCGGGCACCTCAGAAAAATTAAACCTTTTTTTTTTTTTATGGTTTTTTGGTTTTTTGTTTTACAACCAATATAGCTATTGTTTGACGTAATAGCTGGTGGCAGAGTGGCAGCAGAAGAAGGTAATTCTGTGTACCCTGGCAGTGGGAAACACAGACAGACAGCAGAAGGGCAGTACACAGCAGCCCACTGTAGGTGTAAAATGTGTGGCTGCAGGCGACGTAATAGTCAAAGTGAACCAGGCTGGCTTAGTGAGCAGGAGCCAGGAGGTGGTAAAGGGTGGTAAGGCACATTAACGATGGTTCCGGCAGCCAGTTCATGTCCCCCTCTCGCCGACAACAGGGGCCAGGAACTCGCCTTCCACCCACGCCTGGTTCATCTTGAGAAACGTCAGTCTGTCCACAGACTTGTGAGACAGACGTGAGCGTTTCTCGGTGACCACGCCACCAGCTGCACTGAAGCAGCGCTCGGACAGCACGCTGGAAGGGGGGCAGGACAGCACTTCCAGGGCGTACTGCGCCAGCTCGCTCCAGATCTCCATGCGCTTGACCCAATACTCCATGGGATCAACAGGGGCATCGCTGTCAAGCCCGCTGTACGACCCCATGTAGTCAGCCACCATGCGGGTCAGGCGCTGGCTGTGACCGGAGGAGGATGCTGCTGCATGCATCTCCTCTCTAGTCACTGCTGCCGGAGCCTCTACAGTCCTGTAGAGCTCGTGGCTGAGAGACAGCAGATCTGTGGGGCGCTTGCTGCTGCTGGATGCAGGCACCTGCTGCTGCCTCTGTGCTGGCTGCTGGACAGTGGGGGTGGAAGGCTGGGGGAAGGCTTCCTCCAAGCGCTCAACAAGGGCCTGCTGCAAGCTCCTTATTTGTTGCGCTGGGTCTCCTCCTGCAGGCGGCAGGAACTGGCTCAACTTCCCCTTGAGGCGTGGGTCCAACATCATGCTGATCCAGATGTCCTCCCTCTGCTTCATCTGGATCACCCTGGGGTCCCTGCGCAGGCACGTCAGCATGTGCGCTGCCATTGGGAAGAGGCGGGCCACGTCTGCTGGCACATCGACGTCAGTGCTGTCCTCATCCTCCTCCTCTGCCGCCTCATCCTCTCTCCACCCCCGCACCAACTCAGCTGCGCTGTGCTGATCCCCCTCATCAGCAGCCAGGTCAGGGACCTCCACCAAGTCCTCCTCCTCCTCCCCCTCAGAGGTGGACTGCGCAGCTGGTTGCCGCTCCTGCTGGTCCAAGGCTGCCGCTCCCTGTTCCAGCAAAGCATCGAGGGCCCTGTTCAGCAGAGAAACCAGGGGCACCGACTCGCAGACCATAGCATGGTCCCTGCTCACCATGTTTGTGGCCTGCAGGAAGGGAGCCAGCACAAAGCACACCTGCTGCATGTGCCTCCAGTCATCATCGGGGACGATGGACGGGATGTTGCTGGTCTTGTCCCTTCTCTGAGCTGCGGAAACAGTGGCCAGGGCAAGGTACTGTTTGACAGCGTGCCTCTGTTCAACCAGACGCTCCAACATCGCCAGGGTGGAGTTCCAGCGAGTCGGAACGTCAAGGATCAGCCGATGGCGTGGCAGATCCAGCTCCTTTTGCACGTCTTCCAGGCTCGCACAGGCTGCAGCCGAGCGCCGGAAGTGAAGTGACGCACAACATTCCTTGCCGTTTCCAGCAGTTCGCCCATCCCCTGGTAGGTGCGCAGGAACTTCTGCACCACCAGGTTCAGCACGTGGGCAAGACAGGGGATGTGGGTCAGGTTTCCCCTGTCTATTGCGGCAACCAGATTGGCCCCATTGTCGGCCACCACCTCTCCGACTCTGAGGCCTCTGGGGGTCAGCCAAATCCTCTCCTGCTCCTGGAGTTTGGCCAACACATGGGTTGCCGTCAGCTTGGTCTTCCCAAGGCTGACCAAGTGCAGCAGCGCTTGGCAGTGGCGGGCCTTCACGCTGCTGCTGAGGCGGGGGGTTTGGCCAGGTGTGCCGGAGGATGGCAGAGGATCGGAGGAACCTGCTGCAGTTCCCCTGACCCTGCGGGGTGGCACCACCCACTGTGTTGCTGCTGCTGCTGTGCCCGCTGCTGCTCTCCCATCCTCACCCCCTTCCACCAAGCTGACCCAGTGGACAGTGAAGGACAGGTAGCGGCCTGTCCCGAAGCGGCTGCTCCAGGAGTCCATGGTGACGTGGACCCTTTCACCAACCGCGTGCTCCAGCCCTCGCTCCACATTGGCCATCACAAAGCGGTGCAGTGCAGGAATGGCCTTGCGGGCAAAGAAGTGTCTGCTGGGGAGCTGCCAGTCTGGGGCTGCGCAAGCAAGCAGCGCACGAATGTCGCTCCCCTCCTGCACGAGCGTGTACGGCAGGAGTTGGGAGCACATGGCCCGTGCCAGCAAGCCGTTCAGCTGCCGCACGCGACGGCTGCTGGGAGGCAGAGCCCTAACCACCCCCTGGAAGGACTCGCTCAAAAGGCTCTGGCGTGGCCTTTTGCTGACACGGGAATCAGCAGACACAGCAGAGGAGGCCACTGAGGACTGGCTGCCAGAACAGGCCTCAGTGTCGGCGGCAGGAGTTGCAGAGGGGGGAGGAGCAGTGCGTTTCCGCACTCCTGCTGGTGCTGCTGGAGGAGCAGGAGGGCGGGTGGCTGCTGTTGCTGCTGCTGCTGCTGAAGGCTGTGCAGTGATGGGTGTGGTGCCACTGCCAGCACCAGATGCCTTCAGCCTCTGGAACTCCTCATGCTGGTGGAAATGTTTAGCCGCAAGGTGGTTGATGAGCGAGCTGGTGAAGAACTTTAAGGGGTCTGCACCTCTGCTCAACTTCCGCTGACAGTGGTTGCAAGTGGCGTACTTGCTGTACACAGTGGGCATGGTGAAATATCGCCAGATTGGTGACTTAAACATCCCCCTACGGCATGGAAGCGCTGCTGCCTGTCTCCCTGTGGTGGTTGGGGGGGGGGCTTGGGTGCGGCTGGTGGTGGTACTGGCAGATGCTGCTGCTGCTGCTGCTGAGCCTGAGACACCAGCAGGCTGTGGGACCTGCCTACTGCTGCTGCCAATGCTTGCAATGATGCGCCTCCTTGCAAGGCCCACAAGAGCATCCTCCTCCTCCTCCTCAGAGCTGCTGAGGACGACATCCCCTGGAGGTGGTGGCACCCAGTCTCTGTCTGTCACCGGGTCATCATCATCCTCCCCCTCCTGAAACATGTCCTGCTGGGATGAGGACCCCCCAAACTCCTCTCCTGATGCATGGATAGGCTGCTTGACTGTCGCCACAGTCTTGCTGTCCAATCCCTCATCCCCCAAAGTGCCCATCAGCATCTCCTCCTCAAAATCGCCAACAACAGCAGACAATTGACTCATGATGCCTGGGGTCAAAAGACTGCTGAATGACAGGTCGCCAACTGACGGTGAACTGGCCTCCTCCCCAGGCCCTGCTGGGCGGCTGCTGCGAACAGGGGTGGTGGTGGTGGTGGTGGTGAGGGTGGAGGCCTCGGATGCAGAGCTGATGGCGGGCTGCTCATCCTCCGTCATGAGTTGCACCACAGTGTCTGCATCCTTTTCCTCAATGGGACGTTTCCGACCCGGCTGGAGGAAAATGGGAGCAGGTGCTACACGCTGCTGCTGCTGTGTCTCTGCAGCGTGAGTTGCAGATGCTCCTGCTGGGCGGCGCCCAAGGCGTCCACGGCCAGTGGCTATGGGAGGAATGTTAGCCACTGACGCTGCTGCTGCTGCTGCGGAACTGTGCATGGTGGCGCGCCCGCGGCCGCGGCTTGCCACAATGCTGCTCCCTCTCCTCCTGATTCCCTTGCTGCCCTTGCCCTTGCCCAAACCGCGCTGGCTGCCACTTCCAGACATCTTCAATGTTTTGGGCGTATAGACAAAAGTTTTTTAAAAGGGCGGGTGAAAAGTGGGGTACTTTAATGGAGTGGGTTGGTTGGTGAGGTGACTGAGTGAGTGTCCCCTAGTACAGTAAGTAAGTAGTAACAGTCAGGAAGTACAACTAGCAGTTACAATAATCAGTAGTAATCACAAGTAAATTTAGTGTGTGTACACTCAGACAGTGAGTGCACGCACGCAGGAGCTAGTAGCCTATGAACACAGTGACTGAGTGTCCTAGACTCCTAGTACAGTAAGAGTAAGTAGTAACAGTAAGTAGAACTAACTAATTACAATAATCAATCAGCGATCAGAAGGAAATAGAGTGTGGGTGGTGTGTGTACACTCAGACAGTGAGTGCACGCACGCAGGAGCTAGTAGCCTATGGACAGTGACTGAGTGTCCTAGACTCCTAGTACAGTAAGAGTAAGTAGTAACAGTAAGTAGAACTAACTAATTACAATAATCAATCAGCGATCAGAAGGAAATGGAGTGTGGGTGTGTGTACACTCAGACAGTGAGTGCACGCACGCAGGAGCTAGTAGCCTATGAACACAGTGACTGAGTGTCCTAGACTCCTAGTACAGTAAGAGTAAGTAGTAACAGTAAGTAGAACTAACTAATTACAATAATCAATCAGCGATCAGAAGGAAATAGAGTGTGGGTGGTGTGTGTACACTCAGACAGTGAGTGCACGCACGCAGGAGCTAGTAGCCTATGAACACAGTGACTGAGTGTCCTAGACTCCTAGTACAGTAAGAGTAAGTAGTAACAGTAAGTAGAACTAACTAATTACAATAATCAATCAGCGATCAGAAGGAAATAGAGTGTGGGTGGTGTGTGTACACTCAGACAGTGAGTGCACGCACGCAGGAGCTAGTAGCCTATGAACACAGTGACTGAGTGTCCTAGACTCCTAGTACAGTAAGAGTAAGTAGTAACAGTAAGTAGAACTAACTAATTACAATAATCAATCAGCGATCAGAAGGAAATAGAGTGTGGGTGGTGTGTGTACACTCAGACAGTGAGTGCACGCACGCAGGAGCTAGTAGCCTATGGACAGTGACTGAGTGTCCTAGACTCCTAGTACAGTAAGAGTAAGTAGTAACAGTAAGTAGAACTAACTAATTACAATAATCAATCAGCGATCAGAAGGAAATGGAGTGTGGGTGTGTGTACACTCAGACAGTGAGTGCACGCACGCAGGAGCTAGTAGCCTATGGACAGTGACTGAGTGTCCTAGACTCCTAGTACAGTAAGAGTAAGTAGTAACAGTAAGTACAACTAACTAATTACGATAATCAATCAGCGATCAGAAGGAAATGGAGTGTGGGTGTGTGTACACTCAGACAGTGAGTGCACGCACGCAGGAGCTAGTAGCCTATGAACACAGTGACTGAGTGTCCTAGACTCCTAGTACAGTAAGAGTAAGTAGTAACAGTAAGTAGAACTAACTAATTACAATAATCAATCAGCGATCAGAAGGAAATGGAGTGTGGGTGTGTGTACACTCAGACAGTGAGTGCACGCACGCAGGAGCTAGTAGCCTATGAACACAGTGACTGAGTGTCCTAGACTCCTAGTACAGTAAGAGTAAGTAGTAACAGTAAGTAGAACTAACTAATTACAATAATCAATCAGCGATCAGAAGGAAATAGAGTGTGGGTGGTGTGTGTACACTCAGACAGTGAGTGCACGCACGCAGGAGCTAGTAGCCTATGGACAGTGACTGAGTGTCCTAGACTCCTAGTACAGTAAGAGTAAGTAGTAACAGTAAGTAGAACTAACTAATTACAATAATCAATCAGCGATCAGAAGGAAATGGAGTGTGGGTGTGTGTACACTCAGACAGTGAGTGCACGCACGCAGGAGCTAGTAGCCTATGAACACAGTGACTGAGTGTCCTAGACTCCTAGTACAGTAAGAGTAAGTAGTAACAGTAAGTAGAACTAACTAATTACAATAATCAATCAGCGATCAGAAGGAAATAGAGTGTGGGTGGTGTGTGTACACTCAGACAGTGAGTGCACGCACGCAGGAGCTAGTAGCCTATGAACACAGTGACTGAGTGTCCTAGACTCCTAGTACAGTAAGAGTAAGTAGTAACAGTAAGTAGAACTAACTAATTACAATAATCAATCAGCGATCAGAAGGAAATAGAGTGTGGGTGGTGTGTGTACACTCAGACAGTGAGTGCACGCACGCAGGAGCTAGTAGCCTATGGACAGTGACTGAGTGTCCTAGACTCCTAGTACAGTAAGAGTAAGTAGTAACAGTAAGTACAACTAACTAATTACGATAATCAATCAGCGATCAGAAGGAAATAGAGTGTGTGTTGTGTGTGTACACTCAGACAGTGAGTGCACGCACGCAGGAGCTAGTAGCCTATGGACAGTGACTGAGTGTCCTAGACTCCTAGTACAGTAAGAGTAAGTAGTAACAGTAAGTACAACTAACTAATTACAATAATCAATCAGCGATCAGAAGGAAATAGAGTGTGTGTTGTGTGTGTACACTCAGACAGTGAGTGCACGCACGCAGGAGCTAGTAGCCTATGAACACAGTGACTGAGTGTCCTAGACTCCTAGTACAGTAAGAGTAAGTAGTAACAGTAAGTAAGTAGAACTAACTAATTACGATAATCAATCAGCGATCAGAAGGAAATAGAGTGTGTGTTGTGTGTGTACACTCAGACAGTGAGTGCACGCACGCAGGAGCTAGTAGCCTATGGACAGTGACTGAGTGTCCTAGACTCCTAGTACAGTAAGAGTAAGTAGTAACAGTAAGTAGAACTAACTAATTACGATAATCAATCAGCGATCAGAAGGAAATAGAGTGTGTGTTGTGTGTGTACACTCAGACAGTGAGTGCAGTGCGCACACGCAGGAGCTAGTAGCCTATATGAACAGTGACAGTGAGTGTCCCTACGGGTACAGTAAGAGTAAGTAGTAAGTAAGTACAACTAACAATAATCTATCAGTAATCAGAAGGAAATAGAGTGTGTGTACACACAGACAGTGAGTGAGTGCACACACGCAGGAGCTAGCTAGTAGCCTATAAACAGTGACAGTCAGTGAGTGTCCTACTCCTAGTACAGTATAACTACAATACTATTAGTAAAGGACAGCAGAAATACTGGTATAGATGAGAGAAATAAACAGAGGACAGCTGCCCACAGAGGCAAGGCCCCCCCGAGGCCTAAACCTGTAAGCTTGCAGCAGCTGCCTGTCTCTAATGTAACACACAAGCTACTAACTAAAATACAATGTCTAACTAACTAACAACAATATAGTTGTGTATAGGAGGTGTATGTGAGCAAAAACGCTAGGTAAATGACCACAATAGAGCTCTTGCTAAGCCAAAGCACAAAGGAGCAACTCTCTCTCTGTACAAGTCTCAGGCAAGCACGGAGAAACGTAACATGGCGGCCGCTATTTATAGGGTAGGGGCTGGCCAGGGTCCCCCTCTGTGATTGGCTGCCGTCAGAGGGCCTGGGAGCCCTCTGATTGGCTCTAAGGACATCAATCTGGGCCATGACGCTATTCGAGCTCGGTACCGAGCTCGAATAGCGCCGGGTTGCTCGAATAGCTCGAATAGTGAATGGGCTATTCGAGTGTACTCGGATAGCCCATTCGAATAGCTCCAGCTATTCGGAGCTCGAATACCGAGCTCGAATAGCTGAAAAAGAGCTCGAATATTCGAGCTACTCGAATATTCGAGCTCTGCTGAGCACCACTAATGTACTGTGCAAATGCATTTTTGTGTGTAAAGTAAACTTAGCAGCTAAAGGCCCATACACACGTCTGTTTTTTGCGAAAGACGGGTTGTTTGAACGACCCGTCGTTCAGTCGTTCGCCCGCTAAATCGGGCATGTGTACAGACTGTCCTTCACGTGATAAGAGTGAGTTTGAGCGATCCGCCCGGCGGATTTAGCGGGCGAACGACTGAACGACGTTTCAGGAAAGCCACACAGACACAGGGAGAACATACAAACTCCTTGCAGGTGTTGATCTGGCTGGGATTCGAACCGGCCCTGCAAGGCGAGAGCGCTAACCACTAGGCCACTCTGCCTAACAGGGAGATTTACTGTCATCTCTCCTGAAATGAATGAGTTGCTATGTTCAGAAGAGATTAATTACATGTGATAGCTGAATGAAGCAGAGCTCCTGTTATGGTGATTGACGCCGTATCTGCAGCTAATCACACACAGCTGCAGCATTGTGCAATATGTGCCTTGTCTCAGCCACAGCATGCAGTGCAGCAAAGGGACCAGCAGGGGGAGCCCACCGTTCTAGCTGCTAACTGATCATCAATCCCTTTATGGATTTTTGAGCTGAGTCACTGTGAACCGAGCACCTTTTTTTTAGCACTCAGGACATTTCTATAGCACAGGAAAAATGCATGCCAACAATCTGTTTCATTATTAAAATAAACTTTCATTTTACCTTGTATTTTACATTCAAAGTAGTTTTATTATGGCTCATACGCACGGGGTACGGCTATCGCTGCAACCACGTGGCACGCGCGTGTTGCGGCGACAGGTCGCTCATGTGTATGACGCGCGCGCCCCGAACCGTCGCAACTGTCGCTAGTCTGCATGTGTATGCGGACTAGCGACAGGAGACCCAATCAGTGGCGTTCCTACCGTCAAGCGGCAGGGGCGGCCCGCACCGGGTGTCTTGATGCTTAGGGGGTGACACCGGGAGTCCTGTGTTGCCGCCCCTGCCGCTGCAGTCAGTGCACATGTTGTGCAAATTTGGGATTTTACACCCCCCGTGGCCGTCCCCGCTGACAACCTATGTGTCCCCCCCCCCCCCCCGGGGCCTTCCCCGGTGACAGGCAGGACTCAGGAGCAGCCCAGCTTCAGACCTCCGACCAGCCGGCGACCAGTATGCGGGCGCTAGGACCCAGCGGACACCGCACTGATATGCGGAAGTGACATCACTTCCGCATATACGGCGTGGTGTTCACTGAGTTCGGTGCGCCCGCATACTGGTCGCCGGCTGATACTGAGGTCTGAAGCTGGGCTGCTCCTGCCTGTCACCGGGGAAGGCCTGTGAGGTGAGGTGAGGTGAGGTGAGGGGGGGGGGGGGGGGGTAGGTTGTCAGCGGGGACGGCCACGGGGGGTGTAAAATCCCAAATTTGCACAACGAGTGAAGGGCACCTGTCACTATCTAACCTGGGGGGGATCCCTATTACTATCTAACCTAGGGGGTCCCTGTCACTAACTGGGGGTCGCTGTCACTATCTTACCTGGGGCAGTGGGGGGTCCCTGTCACTATCTAACCTGGGGGGTCCCTGTCACTATCTAACCTGGGGGGTCCCTGTCACTATCTAACCTGGGGGGTCCCTGTCACTATCTAACCTGGGGGGTCCCTGTCACTAACCTGGGGGTCGCTGTCACTATCTAACCTGGGGGGGTCGCTGTCACTATCTAACCTGGGGGGTCCCAGTCACTAACTAACCTGGGGGTCACTGTCACTATCTAACCTGGGGGTCGCTGTCACTATCTAACCTGGGGGTCGCTGTCACTATCTAACCTGGGGGGGTCCCTGTCACTATCTAACCGGGGGTCGCAGTCACTATCTAACCTGGGGGTCGCTGTCACTATCTAACCTGGGGGGTCCCTGTCACTATCTAACTGGGGGTCGCTGTCACTAACTAACCTGGGGGTCGCTGTCACTATCTAACCTGGGGGGTTGCCGTCGCTGTCACTATCTAACCTGGGGGGTCGCTGTCACTATCTAACCTGGGGGGTCGCTGTCACTATCTAACCTGGGGGGTCCCTGTCACTATCTAACCTGGGGGGTCCCTTTCACTAACCTGGGGGGTCGCTGTCACTATCTAACCTGGGGGGTCCCTGTCACTATCTAAACGGGGGTCGCTGTCACTAACCTGGGGGGTCCCTGTCACTGCCTAACCTGGAGGGTCCCTGTCACTGCCTAACCTGGGGGGTCCCTGTCACTGCCTAACCTGGGGGGTCCCTGTCACTGCCTAACCGGGGGTTGCTGTCACTAACCTGGGGGTCGCTGTCACTATCTAACCTGGGGGGTCCCTGTCACTATCTAACCTGGGGTCGCTGTCACTATCTACCTGGGGGGTCCCTGTCACTATCTACCTGGGGGGTCCCTGTCACTATCTAACCTGGGGGGTCCCTGTCACTATCTAACCTGGGGGGTCCCTGTCACTATCTAACCTGGGGGGTCCCTGTCACTATCTAACCTGGGGGGTCCCTGTCACTAACCTGGGGGTCGCTGTCACTAACCTGGGGGGTCCCTGTCACTATCTAACCTGGGGGGTCGCTGTCACTATCTAACCTGGGGGGTCGCTGTCACTATCTAACCGGGGGTCGCTGTCACTATCTAACCTGGGGGTCCCTGTCACTATCTAACCGGGGGGTCCCTGTCACTATCTAACCGGGGGGTCCCTGTCACTATCTAACCGGGGGTCGCTGTCACTATCTAACCTGGGGGGTCCCTGTCACTATCTAACCTGGGGGGGTCCCTGTCACTATCTAACCTGGGGGGGTCGCTGTCACTATCTAACCTGGGGGTCGCTGTCACTATCTAACCTGGGGGATCCCTGTCACTATCTAACTGGGGGTCGCTGTCACTATCTAACCTGGGGGGTCCCTGTCACTATCTAACCTGGGGGTCGCTGTCACTATCTAACCTGGGGGGTCGCTGTCACTACCTAACCTGGGGTTTCCTGTCACTATCTAACCTGGAGGTCGCTGTCACTATCTAACCTGGGGGTCGCTGTCACTATCTAACCTGGGGGTCACTGTCACTATCTAACCTGGGGGTCACTGTCACTATGTAACCTGGGGGGTCCCTGTCACTATCTAACCTGGGGGGTCCCTGTCACTATCTAACCTGGGGGGTCCCTGTCGCTGTCTAACCTGGGGGGGTCGCTGTCGCTGTCTAACCTGGGGGGGTCGCTGTCTAACCTGGGGGGGTCGCTGTCTAACCTGGGGGAGTCGCTGTCTAACCTGGGAGGTCGCTGTCTAAACTGGGGGTCCCTGTCGCTATCTAAACTGGGGGTCCCTGTCACTATCTAGAATTCAAATATACCAGCACTCCAGCTTTCTCAAAGAATCACGCTCTTTTATTGATATTGGTAACCACACACGCCTTGAGAAAGGGGGACCCTGCGAGGCCCCGAAACAATTGTCGGTCATTTCTGTGGATATGTTAGCTCAATAAAAGAGCGTGATTCTTTGAGAAAGCTGGAGTGCTGGTATATTTGAATTCTGGACTTATACTTTGGTGGTTTGCCTATACCACAATACCAAGCACCCTACCAAAGATGGTGTGCCCAGTCACAACTTTTCCTGTTCCTGTCACTATCTAAACTGGGGGTTCATGTCACTACACAAACTGGGGGGCACCAGTCACTAGCTGAACTGGGGGGCACCAGTCACTAGCTAAACTGGGGGGCACCTGTCACTAGCTGAACTGGGGGGCACCTGTCACTACCTAAACTGGGGGGTACCTGTCACTACCTAAACTGGGGGGTACCTGTCACTAACTGAACTGGGGGGCTCCAGTAACTAATTGAGCTGGGGGGCTCCTGTAACTACTTAAACTGGGGGGCTCCTGGCACTACCTAAACTGTGGGGCACCTCTCACTACCTAAACTATCTAGGCCAGCCAGCCCAACATAACCACCAGCCAACCAGCCCAGAATCACTGGCAAAAAGGCCACAGCATCACCACCAGTCAGGCCAGCATTTACTTCAACCAGCCAGTCCAGCCACAGCATCACCGCCAGCCAGCCCAGCCACAGCATCACCGCCAGTCAGGCCACAGCATCACTGCCAGGCCTTTCAGCTCACACATCATCGCCAATCCAGACAAAAATAGTATTGCCAGCCAGGCACAGCAGCCAGTAGAGGAGAATTCAGAAGCCAGGTGAGAGGTGTCTACCATATTAATGGGGCATTTTGCCTATTTATTTGAAATGCTGTCTATTTATGTGCCTCATGACTGCTGAATTTGTCTTGTTGGTGGCCTCATGGTTACTGGATTTGTCTTTTTGGGGGCCTCATGATTTGTTGTGGGCCTCAAGATTGCTGAATTTGTCTTGCTGGGGGCCTCATGATTGCTGAATTTGTCTTGTTGGGGGACTCATAATTTATTGGGGGCCTCATGATTGCTGAATTTGACTTGTTGGGGGCCTCAAGATTGCTGAATTTGTCTTGTTGGGGGCCTCATGATTTGTTGGGGGCCTCAAGATTGCTGAATTTGTCTTGTTGGGGGCCTCATGATTGCTAACTGCGAGACTATGGGAAAAGCGGAATCAACCTCATATGAGACAATAGCATTGAGGCCTGGAACCCACTGAAAACCGCAAACGCAAAACGCAACCGCTAGCGTTTTGTCTGAGCGGTTTGCAAGCGGATTCATGCGCGTTTTTGGTCGTGTTTTGCAACATTGTATTTTTTTCCCCAGCGGGTGCCTAGCGTTTTGCGTTTTTATCCTGATTGGTCCTGTGAATTATTTTTCATTTTGTTACAGTGTGCTGAACCGCAAAACGCTAGCAAAACCGCTCAGTTTAGGTTTTGCTGAGCGTTTCCGCTAGCGGTTCAATACTTTACATTGAAGCGCTAACGCTCCCAAAATGCTGCATGTCCTGCGTTTGCGTTTCTGAGAAACGCAAACGCTCCTGTGGAAGTTGCCCCATCCATTAACATGAGCCCAGCGTTTTGGCAAACTGCTAGCGTATCGCAGTGCTGCCAAAACGCTGCCAAAAGCGCTCCTGTGGGTTCCAGCCCTAAAGGAGTTATCCGGGCAGTTTTAATAAAATTAACCGGGGGCTTCCTCCAGCCCCAAGCTCCCAGGACCTCCCTCGCCGCATCTCTGCTCTCAGCCGTTCGCCGGAGCTCCGACCCGGTCCCCGGCGATGATGTCAGAGCGACCTGGAGGTTGCTCTGTACTGCGCCTGCACGATCGGCGCTGTCAATCACCGCCACGTGGGCCGGAGCGGACTGCGCAGGTGGTAGTAGTTCTTAGCCTCCGGCGAACGGCTGAGAGCAGAGATGCAGCGAGGGAGGTCCTGGGAGCTTGGGGCGTTCATTTTATTAAAACTGCCCGGATAACTCCTTTAAACCTACTTTTTTTTTTTTTTTTTAGCTTTTTAAAACAGAAAATAAAACTGGGGGGGTTTTAAAAAAAAAAAATACATTTTTCAGGAGTAGGATGGATGAAATTGTTTATCTTCACAGTTTATTTTCAACTTGGATTTTCCATAATGTTCATGTATGAGTTAAAATGTTTGTATTTAGTTTAAATTGCTGTTGGCACTTTGCGATAGATAAGTGACTTTTCGCCACCACTGTCCTAATCTAATGTCCCACCATTGCTAAGTTCATGTAAACTAGTCTCCACCCGTGACCACACCCACATTTTGGTATATGACCACACACATTTTTTGCGCAACGTAGCCCCAATTACGGGGGGGGGGGCAGGGCTGTGGAGTCGAAGAGTCGGAGTCTGGGCAATTTTGGGCACCTGGAGTTGGAGTTGGAGTCGTTGATTTCATAAACTGAGGAGTCGGGTGATTTTGGTACAAAATCCACAGCCCTGTTAAGTATTAAGACTAAGGAGTCGGAGTTGAAGCTATTTTGGGTACCCGGAGTCGGAGTTGGAGTCGTGGTTTCATAAACTGAGGAGTCGGAAGATTTTTGTACCGACTCCACAGCCCGGGGGGGGGGGGGGGGGGGGTGACTGTGGATAACCAGCACCGGGTGCCAAATACCCTAGGTACGCCACTGGACCCAATGCAAGTGAATGGAGCATCCGGCTGGGGGATGCTCCATTCACAGACAGCTTCCGCCGCCCGTATATGTAGCTTTAGCCTGTTTCAGCAGGCCTGACCGGCCGTTCCCGGGCGCAGAGATTTCAGGAAGCTAATTGTTTTATTGAGCTAATTATCAAGAAGAAAACAATACCTTTTCATCAACAAAGGGGGTGGGTAATTAGGACTGTTTCTTCAAAGACATTGGGCTCAATTCTGGTAGCTGTGCGAGGCGATGTAATCAGCAGTCGGGAAAATACCTCACACCTTTTTTTTTTTTCTGGTACAATTTCCCGCCTGCTGCTTATGGTAGCTAAATTACCGACATGCAGAGGGAAAACAGTGAGGTATTTTCCCAACTGCTGGAAGAAGCCCCGGCCAGCCCGCCTCCTGAGGGTCCCAGAGCTGAGGAGGGGGGCACAGCGCAGGAAGGGGGGAAATTGTGCAGAGCAGCGGGGAGTACTTCCTGCGAGAGCGTGATTGATCAGTGTGCAGGAGAGGGAGACCAGCCCAGCGGCACGCAGCGCTATTGCTCTAATCATTGCCGGTAAGTGATTTCTCGCTGAGTCGCTGCTGCCGCTGGCTGGCTGCACTTTTGGAGGGAGGGGGGAGCGCGGGAGGGGGGGGGGGGGCCCTAGGTGAGGGGGAGGCTTCCCGCTGCTCTGCACAATTTCCCCCCTTCCTGCGCTGTGCCCCCCTCCTCAGCTCTGGGACCCCCACTAATTGGGGATATCTGCCGCCAATCTCGTCGCATTTGTGGGGAAATCTGCTGCCAATCTTGTCGCATTTGTGGGGAAATCATAAGATTGCATTTGTGGGGAAATCTGCTGCCACTCTCGTTGCATTTGTGGGGAAATCTGCTGCCAACCTCGTAGCATTAGTGGGAAAATCTGCTGCCAATCTTGTCGCATTTGTGGGGAAATCTGCTGCCAATCTCGTTGCATTTGTGGGGAAATCTGCTGCCAATCTCATCGCATTAGTGGGAAAATCTGCTGCCAATCTTGTTGCATTTGTGGGGAAATCATAAGATTGCATTTGTGGGGAAATCATAAGATTGCATTTGTGGGGAAATCATAAGATTGCATTTGTGGGGAAATCTGCTGCTAATCTCGTTGCATTTGTGGGTAAATCTGATGCCAATCTTGTCGCATTTGTGGGGAAATCATAAGATTGCATTTGTGGGGAAATCTGCTGCCAATCTCGTTGCATATGTGGGGAAATCTGCTGCCAATCTCATCGCATCTGTGGGGAAATCTGCTGTGAATAAGATTGTATTTGTGGGGATATCTGCTGCCAATCTGATTGCATTTTTTTGGAGAACCTGCTATCACTCTAATTGCATTTTGTGGTGAAACTGCTGCAAATTTTTTTTTGTGGGGGTGGGGGGCGGCCGGCCCTCCACCATGTGGTCTGGAAAAAAAACGGCCCTCCGAGCCCGCAAAAGTTGGACAGCACTTTTAGAGGCTGGGGGTGGGGGTGTGGGGGGTTGGTTGGAGCAAAAAACAAGCTGAAAAGGCTCCATGTTATGTGACAGATATCACAATTATGTCACAGCACTACATTTATCATGTGGTAGAGGTAGGTCTAATTATGTGAGGTAAAAGACATGCAAATTCACTTCAGAATTCAAGTGTGAGGTATTTCACTACTAAATACCACACATTTTTAGTAGAAAATTACCACATGAATTACCTCATGAAATTACATGAGGTAAAACTTTACCTAAACTACCAGAATTCAAAAGTTGATTTCCCTCATGAGGTAAACTCAATTCCATGAGGTAATTATTTACTAAACGCTACCAGAATTGAGCCCATTGTGTGTGTCAATTTGTCCAGATATCATCTCTGACTTCTGTAAATAAGGAATGTGAGAAGGGGAGGGGGGAACATGGCAGCTTCTATGCCAGGAGAAATTCCAGTGAAAGAGAATGTGCTCAGTTCCCTTTAAAGGACAACTGAAGCAAGAGAGATTTGGAGGCTGCAATATTTGTTTCCTTTTTCGCAATACCAGTTACCCGGAAGACCTGCTGATCCTCTGCCTTTAATGCATTTAGCCATAGACCCTGAACAAGCATGCAGCAGATCAGATGTTTCTGACATTGTTGTCAGATCTGACAAGATTAGCTGCATGCTTGTATCTGGTGTTAGGGCCGGTTCACACTTGCTATAAAGACTTATCCGTGAGATACATTTTTAAAGCTCTACTTAAACGCTGGAAGCGGATCTCATCTTAAAGGGAAGGTTCAGGGACTAACTAAAAAAAATAAAAATCCATTTCCACTTACCTGGGGCTTCCTCCAGCCCGTGGCAGGCAGGAGGTGCCCTCGGCGCCGCTCCGCAGGCTCCCGGTGGTCTCCGGTGGCCGACCCGACCTGGCCAGGCCGGCGGCCAGGTCGGGCTTCTTCTGCGCTCCATGGTGCGTTTCACGCCGGCGCGCTGACGTCATCGGACGTCCTCCGGGCTGTACTGCGCAGGCTCAGTAGTTCTGAGCCTGCGCAGTACAGCCCGGAGGACGTCCGATGACGTCATCGCGCCGGCGTGAAACGCACCATGGAGCGCAGAAGAAGCCCGACCTGGCCGCCAGCCTGGCCAGGTCGGGTCGGCCACCGGGAGCCTGCGGAGCGGCGCCGAGGGCACCTCCTGCCTGCCACGGGCTGGAGGAAGCCCCAGGTAAGTGGAAATGGATTTTTATTTTTTTTAGTTAGTCCCTGAACCTTCCCTTTAAAAATAGGATCCGCTTCCACTTGTTAAAAAACATGGATAAGTTTGCTATGGAACACGAGTCCCAACTTGGCACATTTTTCCAGCCCAGATGGGAAAACCTGGCCAATGAAAGCCTATGAGAATGGACACTGTCTGTTCTCACTAGGCCTGTTTTGCCCTTATCCCGTTGCCGCCGTGATGTCATCATACTCACGTGTCCCATCGCCTATCGCTGCCACTTGGTCCCTTCAAAACAGACCGATGGCTGGGGGATCTCCATTGGGCTGTAAAAGACCAATGGGAATCCTAGGCAACAGGGAGAATTGTCATTGGTTGATGTTGGAGCATTGAAAATTCTTCCTGTTGCTGGGGAGAATTGGCCTTCTGCAACCTATAGAAAGCAGCATGTATCTGCCAACTTCCAGGCTGTTGAAGGGACTGTGCGGCGGCGGGATACGTGAGCAGCGATGCGCACGGGCCGACATGATCAACGCAGCGGAGGTGTGCCTTGGGATGCGCATACCGTTTCCGTTCTGCATTAGCACAAGTGTGAACCGATCCTTATTCAGACTCTACTGCTGCCAAACAGATCAACAGGGCTGCCAGGCAACTGGTATTGTTTAAAGGTAGATAAATATGGCAGCCTCCATATCCTCACACTTCAGTTGTCCTTTTATTTTATTCACTAGATTCAATCTGAATGTATTGCTGGTGGCTTAAAAACCATTTTATTGATAAAAGTAAAAATAACACCTAGGAGAAAACGTCGGGGAAAAAGTGGGTTCCTAGCCTGTCAGCTCCCTTCCCAGGGATTGCGCCTGCGCAGTAGGGCAGATCGATCGGGTTCAGCTATTTCCACCTTAACCCGAAGGAAGATCGGCTAGTGCTCCTGTGCAGGATCACACTAGGTAAATATTTACGTCGCCGAACTTAGGGGGACCCGGGCAGGCTAACGAAGGGACGGAGGAGGACAGAGGAAGCCTCATTAGGATCCAGAGGCTTCCCCCTCCCGAAGGTAAGTACCCCCCAGAGGGATTTTTTTTTAATACAGATCCTCTTTAAAATTAGAGTTTTTAAATTATTTTATAATTGAAACTTTTGTAATGCAATCATTTAAATGATCTTCCTTTCAATTGATCCATGCTTTTGTAATATCGATTGTCTTATGATCTATCAACATTTTCCATCATAGCCAATTTGACCCCCATGTATTAAAAGGAAAATTACTTAACCCTCCTGGCGGTTAATTTTTTTTGCCAAAATGGCAAAAATCCTTTTTTTTAAAAAAATTTTTTTTTGTGTTTCATGTAAAGCTACCAGAGTGGTAGCTACATGAAACACCACTAGAGGGCGCATGTGTCCCTCTAGTGCGATCGTCGCCGGCATCAATAGCAAACAGGGGAACGCGTATATAACGCGCTCCCCTGTTTGGCTTCTCCTGTCGCCATGGCGACGATCGGAATGACGTCATGGACGTCAGACACCTCCGATCCAGCCCATATCGCTGCCCGGAACTCATTGGTCCGGGCAGCGCAGGGCTCTGGCGGGGGGGGGCCCTCTTGCGCCGCTGCGTACGGGCGATCGCCGCAGAGCGGCGGCGATCAAGCTCTACGCGCGGCTAGCAAAGTGCTAGCTGCGCGTACAGCATTTTAAATGGAGCAAATCGCTCCACCAGGGGCTGAGATATCTTCCTGCGCGGCATAGCCCGAGCTCAGCTCGGGCTTACCGCCAGGAAGGTTAAACAATAATTTCTATGGGATTTGCTTTTCATTTGATAAGGTTATTAAATCCATGGGAATGACCATTTAGTGGCTTGCCACATTCATTCAGTCATAAAGGTTGCAAGGCACAATGCGATATTATGATTGATTTGGTTTAAAGCTGAACTGCGATCAATTGATTGTGTCATCCTAAAGGAAAGATTGTTGTATTGAATGACCTTTCTTTCCACTTGTCTCAATCAATTTTCTAAAGAGATACCTTATGTTAAAAGATCAGTCGATTCAGAGGAATATTTGCATTTGATTTTCAGATGAATTTAATCATAATACTGAACAATCAGATGTATGGAGTATGGCTCTTGAGGTAGTCTTGTGTCCTGCAATAACACAGGAGCAGGGCGCCACCTAGTGACAGAAGGCCGCCATCTCATCCTCTAAACTTACTAAAGGGCCAGTACTGGCTGAGATGGCTGTTCGAAGACAGTATAATGCAGGCATGGGCAAACTTGGCCCTCCAGCTGTTAAGGAACTACAAGTCCCACAATGCATTGCAGGAGTCTAACAGCCACAATCATGACTCATAAAGGCAAATGCATTGTGGGACTTGTAGTTCCGTAACAGCTGGAGGGCTGAGTTTGCCCATGCCTGGTATAATGCATATGAACAACACTGGGTCACCCTAGGGACCCAGTCCTGATCCCTGCAGGCAACAGTACTCACCTGTCTATACATACCTTAAAGGGAACCTAAAGTAAATAGAAAAGCCAGTTTAACTTACCTGAGGCTTCTTCCTGCCCCTGCAGTCATCCTGTGCCCGTGTCGTCACTTTGCAATGTTCCTGTTACCTGCAGCTCCCCTCTTTCTTCTGGATACACAGCCCCAGTCTACGCAGTCTGTGCATGCGCAGTAGGGAAGAATGTCTACTGCGCATGCGCAGCACTCTCCTGGCGACAGGAGCGCAACCAAGAACACATGTGGCCACGCATGTGCAGTGGCCACCGACTCGCTGAGTCACCCGGCTGAAAGAGGGGAGCTGCGGGCGACAGGAACATCACTCAGTGACGGCGCATGCACAGGGCGGCTGCAGGGGGCTAGTAGAAGCTACAGGTAAGTTAAACTGGCTTTCTTATGTACCGTATTTTTCGGACCATAAGACGCTCCGGACCATAAAACGCAACCAGGTTTAGAGGACAAAATTCAAGAAAAAAAAAGTAAACCTGGTGCGTCCAATGGTGCTGGGGCATTTTATGGACTCCCCCCTTCAGTGCCCAGCTACACTAACCTCTGCTGCCCCACTATCTATACTAGCTACCCTACACTAACCTCTGTTGCCCCAACCCATACACTAACTACCCTATACTAACCCCTGCTGCCCCACTAGCTACCCTACATTAAACCCTGATGCCCCCTAGGTATACTAACCCTTGATGCCCTTCCCCCGCTACCCTAACTAACAACTGAGTAGAAGATCTCCCCTGATGCAAGTCTTCTCATCAGTCTTGTCCATTAATCCTCCAGCCAAACACTGTAGCTCCATGTCCTCTCCACCTTGTCACGGTAATGTCCAGCTGCTACAAATCCCCTGAGTCCAGAGATGATGAAATGATTGGGACGTGTCAAGCAATACACCGGGGCTGACTGTTGAAAGCGAGTGAGCACAACACTGCTGTGCACGAAGACTCTGGAGCCACGGACTACAGACTCCACGTGGTCAGGCAGCACTCCTGATCCTCCTTGCTGTATCCCAAAATCATCTCCACCTTGTTACAGTAAAGTCCCGCTACTACAAATCGTGAGGCCAAAGATAATGATGGGGCGTGGCAAGCATGGCAGCAACACACCGGGGCACGGAGTCACCGACTACAGACTCCACGTGGTCAGGCTGCTGCAGCCAGCACTCCCGACCCTCCCTGCGGTGTTGCAAAGCTAAACTGGGGGGCGTGGCAGCATGTCAGCAGGATCGGATGTCGGGAGGTCCTGTGCCAAACTCCAGAAGCAGATCGCAGTTAAAACTGCAGTGGCCAGCACTCTAGATCCTCCCGCGGTATCCCACAAAAAAGATGGGAGGCATGGCAAGCATGTCAGCGGGATCGGATGTGTCTTCGGGAGCCCCTGAAAACCCACTGTAGTGACCAGCACATTCCTGATCCTTCCGACAGCATGCATTACAGAAGAAACTAACATGGTGAATACGGAGGAGGAGACAGGGGGTCTCAAGCGTGCCGATGCTGGCTCTGATCATGTCCCCCGGCTGCATAGCTAGACTGCGCTCTGTACACACATACGGCCGCACATTTAGTTGCATATTCAGGCGTACATTCGGACCATTAGAGGCATGGGATTTTCTCCCCCAATTCTGGGGGAGAAAAGGTGCGTCTTATGGTCCGGAAAATACGGTACTTTAGATTCCCTTTAAGGAGGAACTGTAACCCAGGACTTCTCCCCAATCAATAGATAATACCCCCTTTCCCACCAGAAATGTTTACATTTTCCCTAAAAGATTATCAGGGGGGGTCTGTGTGGCTAATATTGTGGTGAAACCCCTTCCACAGTGTGATGTCATAACCTAGGTCCTGACAGTTTGCTGTCTGTGAGCCTTGTTGCGTTATGAGAAATAACAGCTTTTCCAACTGCCAAGCAAGCAGTATCTCCCTCTGTGCATAGAACTCTCAGTAACGAACATTCCGTACAGATCACCTGGCAGAGCTAAAGATGTCATCACCAGTGATAAATGTCAGAATGTAAATCAGGAAGAGTAAAGATTGTACAATGGGCAAACACTGGCTAAATAATTTATAAATAAATATTGTAAAAAATAAGAAATGTTATTAATTATGTTATTTTCACTACAGTTCCTCTTTTTCGGGCTGGTGCACACCTAGAGCGCTTCTAAACGCTTTTCAAAATGCTAGCGTTTGAAATGCGCTTGGCTAATGTTTTTCTATGGGTTGGATCACACCAGACCGATGTGATTTTTAGAGAAATGCAAATGCGGGTCCTGAAGCATTTTTGAGGCGATTCAGCCTCAGTATACGAAAATAACTCTAAAAAGCGCTGAACAGAGCGATTTCCCAAACGCTTTTTTGGTACAGTTGTTAACTTTTAGATGAAAAGGTAAAAAAAAAAAAAAAAAAAAAAAAAAAAAATTGCTACACCAAAACGCTCAAAAACTGCATACTTAGAAAATCGCTAGACACATGCCTGAAATCGCTGGGAAAAAAAAACGCTTCAAAAAACACCTAGTGTTTGCGATACCGCTAGCGCCTTTAGGTGTGCACCAGCCCTGACTATTACAACCTCTTTATCCTCAGAGGAGCTCATGCATCTTATATTGCATTTGTAGTCTAAGGGCCCGTTTCCACTAGCTGTGATGCGATGATGGCATTGCATCTGAACTGAACCCAATGCAAGCCAATGCAGCACTTTCCATTGCATGTGAATTTTGCGATGCGACCCCAAAAAGAATCGGATGCATGCTGCAGATATCCGCAGCACGCATCCGAATCCCATAGGCAGGAACTGACAGCTGCATCCGGACTCCCAGAATTCATCCTGCTCATAGAAATGGGCCCTAAGACCTACCGTAAATATTGGCCAAACACAAGGAGAGCATACAAACTCCATGCAGATAGTGTCTTGCCCCAGATTTGAAGCAGGGACCCAGCACTGCAAGGTGAAAGTGTTATTTGCTACACCATCATGCCATTCTCAGGTATGAAATTGTTGTGACTCTCATATTGGCTACACACTAGAGCTGATAGTTACAATGTCAGGGTAAAAACACACTGGTCAGACTCGCATGAGTTTACAGCACATATGCGATTCTGTCATCACACCGGTCGCCATAAGGGTCCTGCGCATGCGCGGTTCAGTCTATAGAGAGCTGTTCGTGCGCAGGACGCTCACGGCGACAGGCATGCTGACGCGGTGGGGGCTAGCATGCACTACTTCGCCTAAAGTCGCCGTTTACCGGACCAATGAAGAGCAGAAAGCAATGCCAGGGGACCTCGCAGGCTAGGGAGGGCTGGAGGAAGCCAAATCAATGCGTCCGAAAAGTTGTTTTTTTTTTTTTACCGCTCAGATTTTAAGGCTCATACACACGCTCAACAAAAGTCTTTTAAATGCATGGTTAACAACTTGAAGAAGTTGGACGATTTTTGTCAAGTAAAAGACATGCAAACGACAAGGCGTTATCACCGATAAGAGGCGTCCAACGACGGATGAGACGCAGCTCAAGTCAATCCAACTGTTGGGATGACTTGACGAACGACTGAGAGAAATTGTATCCAACACTAGCTAATTGCCCGGCGTTGCCCAGGTATGTATTTGGCTGGTGTTGGCTCCGCCTATTTTTTCTAACCCTAAGGCCACATACAGACATCAGACCATAGTCTTTGGAAAATGAAAGATCACAGACCAATCTTACCACCCTTCCTGTAGTATAAGAGCCATACCTACACAGTCTTTTCTATGGAGCTGAACTCCACATCAGAAAAAAATCATTGCAAGATGCTGCACACACAGATGCTGTACAGACACAAAAGATCAGTATCTGCAAAATATCTGTTCCTGCTAAAAATCCATTCCTGCAAATTGCAATGATAGTCTATGAGATCTGCAGATCATCATACACACATGATTTAGCTGACATTCATCTGCAGATCAGATCCACCATGATGGATTTTCAGATCTGCAGATCTGCAGATGAATGTCAGTTAAATCATGTGTGTATGATGATCTGCAGATCTCATAGACTATCATTGCAATTTGCAGGAATGGATTTTTGGCAGGAACAGATCTTTTGCAGATACTGATCTTTTGTGTCTGTACAGCTTCTGTGTGTGCAGTATCTTGCAATGATTTTTTTCTCATGTGGAGTTCAGCTCCATAGAAAAGACTGTGTAGAGTATGGCTCTTATACTACAGGAAGGGTGGTAAGATTGGTCTGTGATCTTTCATTTTCCAAAGACTATGGTCTGATGTCTGTATGTGGCCTAACACACAATTACTCACTGACCAAGTTTGTGAGCTTTGCGGTCTTTGGTATCAATAATCTGCATTGAAATGAAACAAATCTGATTGAGTGTGTGTGGCTCCACTCCCTTTTCTGAATTTGAACCCCAGTCACCCAATAACCAACTGTACCAGGTTTGAGGCCTGTGCCATTAACAGTTCAAGAATAGTAGCAATTAAATATTCCCCTTGAAAAGCAACAGGTGAAGTTTGATTTACTTTTGTAGGCTCCACCCACTTTTCTGAATATTAATCCCAGTCACCTAGTGACCAACTGTGCAAAGTTTAAAAACCCTGCCATTAACAGAATGGCTGCAGTGTACATTTTCCCAGTGAAATTTGTATTTGTCTCCACCCACTGATGACCCGGCGTTGCCCGGGTATGTATTTGACTGGTGTTGGCTCCGCCCACTTTCTAACCCTAACACACAAACACTCAATGACCAAGTTTGTGAGTTTTGGAGTCCTTGGCATCAATAATTTGTATATTCCCATAGAAATTAAACAAATCAGATAGGCTGTTTGTGGCTCCACCCCTCTCCAGCACTTGAACCCCAGTCACCCAATGACCAACTGTAGCAGGTTTGAGGCATCTGCTATTAACAGTGTAAAAATGGCAGCAATTTAAATATTCCACTTGAAAATCAACAGGTGAATTTTGATTGGCTATTATAGGCTCCACCCACTTCCCTGAATATCTCAGTCACTCAGTGACCATCTGGGCAAAGATTGGGAACCCTGAAATAAATAGTGTAAGAAATGCTGCAGTTTACACTTTCCCAGTGAAATGTGTTTTTGGCTTCGCCCACTTTTTGTAACCTTGACACAAAGTCACTGCTCAATGCCCAAGTTTGTGAGTTTTGGGGTCCTTGGCATCAATAATTTGTATTTTCCCATGAAATGAAACAAATCTGATTAACTGTTTGTGGTTCTGTCCCCTTTTCTGAATTTGAACCTCAGTGACCCAATGACCAACTGTACCAGGTTTGAGGCTTGTGCCATTAACAGTGCAAGAATGGCAGCAATTTTAACCACTTCCACACCATGAACTTTTATGCTGATCTGTGCAGCGTGGGCTCTCCAGCCCACAGCACAGATCAGCTAGCAGCCAGGGCGATCAGACTTCCCCCCTTTTTTCCCCACTAGGGGGATGTCCTGCTGGGGGGGTCTGATCGCCGCCGGCTGCTTGCGCTTGCGGGGGGGGGGTCTTCAAAGCCCCCCTCCGCAGCGCTTCCTGGCCTCCTTCCCCTTCCCTCCCTCTCCCTTCCCCCTGTGAGCGGCGCAGGACGGAAATCCGTCCTGCGCCTGATGGGATAGGCTTTAGCCTATCAGATGCCGGTGATCCCCGGCCAATCAGAGGCCGGGGATCGCCGATCTCCTCTACGGCGCTGCTGCGCAGCAGCGCCGTATACATGTAAACACCGGGGAAGATCTTCCCCGTGTGTTTACATTTACCCTGCGAGCCGCCGATCGGCTCGCAGGGTGTTCACGGAGACACCCTCCGGGAACTGACATGGAACGGCCGCTCATACGAGCGGCCGTTTCCATGGTATACACTTCTGGATTCAGGGGCGTGTATATACGCTCCGAGAATCCGGAAGTGGTTAATATTCTCCTTGAAAAGCGACATGTGATTTTTGATTGGCATTTTTAGGCTCCACCCACTTTTCTGATTATTAATCCCAGTCACCCAGTAACCAGCTATGCTAAGTTTGAGAACCCTGCCATTAACAGTGAAGAAGGGCTGCAGTTTATAATTTCCCAGAAAAATCTGTTTTTAACTCCACCCACTTTTTGTAACCTTGACACACAGTCACTACTCAATGACCAAGTTTGTGAGCTTTTGGGTTCCTGGCATCAAAATTGTGCTAATGGAAGCAGTTTATCCAGCAAAGAAATCTGGCTGTTTTTGGCTCCGCCCCTTTACTGAATTTGAACCCCAAACACTTAACGACTGACTGTAGCAGGTTTGAGGCCTCTGCTATTAACAGTGTGAGAATGGCTGCAGTTTCAATATTCCCCTTGAAAATCAATAGGTGAATTTTGATTGGCTCTTGTAGGCTCCACCTACTTTTCCGAATATTAATCCTAGTCACCCAGTGACCAACTGTGTGAAGTTTGAGAACCCTGCAATTAACAGTGTAAGAAAAGCTGCAGTTCACATTTCCCCATGTAAAAAGTTAGTTGTTTTTGTCTCTGCCCACTATTTCTAATTTTGACATACAGTCACTTAATGACCAAGTTTATGAGCTTTGGGGTCTTTGGCATCAATAAGTTGCATTTTACCATTGAAATTAAACAAATCTGATTGGCTGTTTTTGGCCCGCTCCCTTCAGAATTTAAATTTCAGTCTCCCAGTGACTGACTGTAGCAGATGTTAGGCCTCTGCCATTAAGAGTGCATGAATGGCAGCAAAGTAAATATTCCCCTTGAAATTCAAAAGGTGAATTTTGATTGGCTGCTGTAGGCTCCACCCACTTTTCTGAATATTAGTCACAGTCACCCAGTGGCCAACTGTGTCATGTTTGAGAACCCTGGCAATAACAGAATGGCTGAAATCAATCTAACAAATCTGATTGGCTGTTTGTGGCTCCACCCCTTTAGTGAATTTGGATCCCAGTCACCCAATGACTGACTGTATCAGGTTTGAGGCCTCTGCCACTAACAGTGTAAGAATGGTAGCAATGTGAATATTCCCCTTGAAAATTAATAGGTACATTTTGATTGGCTGTTGTAGGCTCTACCCACATTTCTGAATATTCATCCCAGTCACCCAGTGGACAATTGTGTAAAGTTTGGGAACCCTGCAATGTAAAAAATGAAGTTGTTGGCACCGCCCACTTTTTCTAACCTTGACATACAGTCACTCAATTATCAAGTTTATCAGCTTTGGGATCCTTGGTATCAATACTTTGTATATTCCCATTGAAAAATAAACAAATCTGGCTGTTTGTGGCTCCGCCCCCTTCCTGAATTTGGACCCTAGTCACCCAGTGACCAACTGTACCAGGTTTGAGGCATCTGCTTTTACCAGTATAAGAGAATGGTAGCAGATGAAATATTCCCTTTGAAAATCAAAAGGGGAATTTTTATTGGCTGTTGTAGGCTCCACCCACCTTCCAAAATCTTAATCTGTGACCCAATGACCAAGTGTGCAAAGTTTGAGAACCCTGCCATTAACGGTGTAAGAATGGCTGCCGTTTATATTTTCCCAGTAAAAGTTGTTTTGGCTCCACCCACTTTTTGTAACCTTGACACACAGTCACTCAATGACCAAGTTTGTGAGCTGTCTGGTTCTAGGCATCAAAAATGTGTGAATGGAAGCAGTTTATCCACTAAGGAAATCTGATTGGCTGTATGTGGCCCCGCCCCTTTAGTGAACTTTGACCCCAGTCACCCAATGACCGACTGTAGCAAGTTTGAAGCCTCTGCCATTAAAAGTGTAAGAATAGCAGCAGTTTAAATATTCCCCTTGAAAATCAATAGGTGAATTTTGATTGGCTGTTGTAGGCTCCACCCACTTTCTTGAATCTTAATCTCATTCACCCAGTGACCAACTGTGGCAAGTTTGAGAACCCTGCAATTAACAGTCTAAGAATGGCTGCAGTTTACATTTTCCCATTTAAAATGAACGGCTGAAATTTGATTGGCTGTTTTATGCTCCGCCCACTTTTCCTGGATTTGTAACCTCGGTCACCAAGTGACCAACTGTGCAAAGTGTGGGGACTGTGGCTCGATTACTGTGAGAATGACAGCCTTTTACATTTTTTCCATTGACTTGAATGGGTGGAATCTGATTTGCTGTTTGTAGCTCCGCCCAGGTGTGCAGGGGGGCCGCGAGACCCCCAGAACATATCATCCCAGGTAGTAAGGTATCTGCATACCAAGTTTCGTTCAAATCGGTCAAGCCGTTTTCGCGTGATCGCGGCACATACACACACACATACATACATACATACATCCGATTTTATATATATAGATGTCAATGTGTACAGAAGTCTGCAACGACTTTTCATCAACTTCCATTACTAACTAGAACATATTAGTCATTCATTAGTTGAGTAATGATATAAAAATATGTAGTTGTCCGTCAAGTTGTCCATCAAGTCGTTCTGTGTGTATGATAGTCGTTTGCACGCCAAGACGTAGCTTTCCAACTTTTTTAATCATAGTCGTTTGTAAAGTTGTTTATAGTAAAAGACTGTTGTTGAGCGTGTGTATGTCACATTGGCCTCAATTCACTAAGCTTATCTCCTGTCTTTAATAACGTTTCTAGAGTTATCACCATTGTGATGAGGCATGTCGTATTCAGGAAACATTTTACCTCAGGCAAACCTAAAGTTAACTCTTCTGTCTTTAACCAGTTCACCCCCAAGGGTTTTTATCCTAACGGACCAGAGCAATTTTCAGTTGTCAGCGCTCCTCCCTTTTATTCCCTAATAACTTTATTACTTCTTATCACAAGAAAATGATCTATACCTCGTTTTTTTCGCCACCAATTAGGCTTTCTGTGGATAGTACATTTTGCTAAGAATTTTTTTATTCTAAATGCATTTTAATGAGCAAAACAGAAAAAAAAGAAAAAAAATCATTATTTCTCAGTGTTCAGCCTTTATAGTTTTAAAATTAAACATTCTCCTGTGGATAAAACAAACACGTTTTATTTGCCCAGTGGTCCCGATAATTAAACCGTTTAGATTATGTCCCTACCACAATGTATGGCGACAGTATATTATTTTGAAATATAAGTGGTTATTTTTCTGTTTGTTCTGGCCATAATTACAAGCCCCTATGTAATAAATTAAAATTAATTTTCCCCCATAAAATATAGAATAAAAAAAGCTGAGTCCCTAAGGCAACTATTTTTATTTTTTTTTTAAGCTGATTTTTTTTTTTTTACAAGTGTTTTTTTTTGGGGGGAGGGTTGGAAGTGTAATTTTATTAATGATGTGTATATACTTGAAAATGTATGTATTTTGTAAGTGTAATATACTTTTTGGCCACAAGATGGCGCTGGTGAACACATTTTTTTTTTTTACACACTTTATTAAACTGTTACATTTCCTGTTTATGCGAATGGACGTAGCCGCTGTTCGCGGTCACGTCCATTCACTCCAGGCACTGCGATTGGGTAGAGGACTGTTCAGTCCTCTTCCCCAATCGCCCAGCACGGGATCCCGACGGTAATGGCGGCGGTAGCGGCGGACACACGGCGGTAGCAGCGGCGGGAATGCGCGACGTATTAAAACGTCATGTTGCTGTTAATAGCGGTAAGCATGACGTTTTAATACGTTAGGATGGCGGTAAATGGTTAAAGAGAATTCGAGGTGTGTTTAACCAGTTCACCCCCAAGGGTTTTTATCCTAACGGACCAGAGCAATTTTCAGTTGTCAGCGCTCCTCCCTTTTATTCCCTAATAACTTTATTACTACTTATCACAAGAAAATGATCTATACCTCGTTTTTTTCGCCACCAATTAGGCTTTCTGTGGATAGTACATTTTGCTAAGAATTTTTTTATTCTAAATGCATTTTAATGAGAAAAACAGAAAAAAAAAGAAAAAAAATCATTATTTCTCAGTGTTCAGCCTTTATAGTTTTAAAATTAAACATTCTCCTGTGGATAAAACAAACACGTTGTATTTGCCCAGTGGTCCCGATAATTAAACCGTTTAGATTATGTCCCTACCACAATGTATGGCGACAGTATATTATTTTGAAATATAAGTGGTTATTTTTCTGTTTGTTCTGGCCATAATTACAAGCCCCTATGTAATAAATTAAAATTAATTTTCCCCCATAAAATATAGAATAAAAAAAGCTGAGTCCCTAAGGCAACTATTTATTTATTTTTTTAAGCTGATTTTTTTTTTTACAAGTGTTTTTTTGGGGGGGGGAGGGTTGTAAGTGTAATTTTATTAATGATGTGTATATACTTGAAAATGTATGTATTTTGTAAGTGTAATATACTTTTTGGCCACAAGATGGCGCTGGTGAACACTCATAGGACGTGTTCACTTTTTTTTTTTTTTTTTTTACACACTTTATTAAACTGTTACATTTCCTGTTTATGTGAATGGACGTAGCCGCTGTTCGCGGTCACGTCCATTCACTCCAGGCACTGCGATTGGGTAGAGGACTGTTCAGTCCTCTTCCCCAATCGCCCAGCACGGGATCCCGACGGTAATGGCGGCGGTAGCGGCGGACACACGGCGGTAGCAGCGGCGGGAATGCGCGACGTATTAAAACGTCATGTTGCTGTTAATAGCGGTAAGCATGACGTTTTAATACGTTAGGATGGCGGTAAATGGTTAAAGAATGTTATCTGCATACAGAGGCTGGATCTGCCTATACAGCCCAGCCTCTGTTGCTATCCCAAACCCCCCTAAGGTCCCGCTGCACTCTGCAATCCCTCATAAATCACAGCCGTGCTGTGAGGCTGTGTTTACATCTGTAGTGTCAGTCTCAGCTGCTCCCCCGCCTCCTGCATAGCTCAGGTCCCTGCCCCTGTCACTTCCCTTCAATCAGCAGGGAGGGAAGGGATGCAGGCGGGGTCTGGAGTTCTGCAGGAGGCGGGGAGAGCAGCAAACTGACACTATAGAGATAAACACAGCCAGCTCTGACAAGCTGTTTGTCAGCAGCGTGGCTGTGATTTATGAGGGATTGCAGAGTGCAGGGGGACCTTAGGGGGGTTTGGGATAGCAACAGAGGCTGTGCTGTATAGGCAGATCCAGCCTCTGTATGCAGATAATATTCTTCAAACCCACCTCGGGTTCTCTGTAGGTTAACTCTTCAATCCTTAAAATAACTCCACAGTAAAGGGGCCCATACACTCAGCCGATTTTGTGGCCCACCGATCGATCCCGATCGATCGCAAATCGGTTGGCCAATCGACCGATCGATGGCCGATTTCGATCGATTTCGATGGATTTCCATCGAACTGGCAGGGTGGAAAATTTAGGTCGATCTGATGAGATTGCTTATCATTTTGCATTGGCCTTAATGGAAATCTGATGGCAAAAAAATGCCATCAGATCGAATTTCAATAGATTTCAAACTGAAATCTATTGGAATTCTATCCTGGTAAAAAATGTTCTAAAAACGCATCAGATAGATAAGAACTCCATCTGATGATCTATCTGCTGCTAATCTGACGAGTGTATGGGCACCTTTAAAGACAGGCTGTTAATTAACTGCGTGTGAAAATAACTACAGAGGAGGTAACTTAAGGAATGAAGAGATAAGATAACTCTCTTACTGTGTGGAGGTAAGTTTTCTCTTGCCTTATTATCTCCAGCATGATCTTAGTGAATTGAGGCCATTACCGTATGTGATAACATTATAGAAACCCTGCTGTGACATATAGTAGAATTCAGTAAATTATTCAGGATACCCACTTTTACGTCAATTTTCCTGTTTTTTAGCATCAGAAACACTCCCTATAGCCACATATTGTTATGTACCGTGCTCTCCCACTGAGACTTAGCCTAGGCTGTTTATTATGCAGAATTCTCTTTCTCAGAGCATTCTGGGAGACGGCATTATTTTCGCTGGCTTCAGAATTTTTAGGAACAAAACATTCTACAGAGTTGCACCTGACAGGACTAAAGATGTCGCCACCTGTGATACATTTTAGAAAGTAAACAGGGAAATAAAAGATTTTACGATGGGCAAACACTGACTAAATAATTTATAAATGAATATTGTAATAAATAAAAAAGGATTTGTACTCATTACATTATTTTCACTACAATTCCTGTTTAAAATGATTGCTTTAGGAACATTGCAGTGAAATCGGTATGTGCATCGAGAGGCGTAGCTATAGGGGGCAAGTAGGACATATGTCCCTGGGTGCAGCACTGTGAGAGGTGGCTTGTGGCTGCCCTATGTGACCCTGCTTCTCTAGCTCCCTCTGCAGAGGAGTGCAGAAGCATTAACAGCAGCAGAAAGAGCGGGGCACACCTGACTATCTAAAGAGGGGCACATCAGGCTGTCTAAGAAGGGGTACATCAGGATATTTAAAGGGGGACACATTTGGATAGCTGATCGGTGGAACATTTGGCTATCTAAATGGGGGGAAGGGGGGGCTATATATAGGGTGAGGAGGCACATCTAATCAGCATTTGTACATTTGACTCCACCCATGACCATATTCTGATGTGTGGCCACGCCCATTTTGTCCAGAGTGGGGCACAAAAACGTTGTCTCCGGGTGCTAAAAACCCTAACTACCCCTTTGTGTGCGTTCCCAGCATAATGCTGGGTACACACAATGCGTTTTTTCTGTCGATTTTCCGTCTGATCGATTTCCGATTCGATTTTCCGATTCGATTCTGCTATCTTTTCTTATCTATTTCCATTCACTTCTATGAGAAATCGATCAGAAAAACGATCGAAAATAAGATCGGACATGATCTATCGAACCATTTATCTAACACAAAATTGTATGGTGTGTACCTAGCATAAGGATTGCCTCTGTCTCCCTCTTCTATAAGCAGTAAAACCACCAGGAATATTTTGTCCTTTTCTTTCTCCTCTCACTCAGCACCCCCCTCCTTCCCAATCATGGCTTCAGAGACTTCTAGCCCCCCTCTTTCCCATGTCTCTGTGGCCCAGTAATGGGAACGCTTTATCTGCTGGTGGCATTCCTGGTATGATCCGGTACCTGGCTCGGGAGGACATGCAGGGGTCCTCATTATCTGCTGTCACTTGGAAGTGACACAGAGCGAGCGTCTCTGCGCAGAGGATTTCTCTTGTCTGCTCAGATAAGGCTGGACGAGGAGTCACAGCTCTGCTAATTGTAATATTGCTTTCTGCGCTCTCTCTCTCTATTTAATTACTTTCCATCCCAGAGAGCTGTCACCCATCCCGGCACAAATCCTTTGTCATCGTCACCCGAGGGAGACAGGCCGCCTGCGGGGAGAGGGGGAGCCCGGGGGGGAATAGGAGCGAAGAGGAGAACGCGCCAGGAAATACTGAAGCAGTTAGTGCAGTTGCAGTTATATTGGTACTCCGTGGTTACAGCGCAGAGGATACTGGCACACCGGGGGTTACTCATCCCGGTATTTTCTCAACACATTAAAGTTATAGAAGCTGCTCAGTATGAGCGATGAAATGTATTCTAGAAGATTGTATCAATGACCTGGATAAATGAGGACGTTCACAGAACTAGTAGCACAGATATTTCATTTGCTGCTCAGGAATAACAAAGCAGCATCATGCTGTAACGTGTGGATTTACACACATTAGACAAGACACAGAACATTTATATTGCGCTTTTCTCCTGGTGGACTCAAAGCACCAGAGCTGCAGCCACTAGGGGCGCACTCTATAGACAGTAGCTGTGTTAGGGAGTCTTGCCCAAGCTCTCTTTACTGAATTGGTACTGTGTGCGTTTATAGTGGAAGTCAGGGATACTTTCATTGTGCTACAACGTTACTCCGCTGTGCCACTTTTCGACTCCGTTGCATGTTGACCGCAACCAAAGCCAGATCATCCACAAGGCAACTTAGGCAGTTGTCTAGGGTCTGGAGGGAGACTAGGGGGCCTGGATGATGCTAGTTAAACCTGTGGCTGGGAGCGCTCTGCACATGTGCACTACCTACCAACTATGTAGTGCGCATGCGCAGAGCAGTCCCGGCTGCGGGCGCACGATTAAGGACATGCTTCGCTGCGCAGCACCTGAGCAGTCACCCAGACCACCCTGACCAGGAAGTAAGTTTGGGGGATCGGTACGCAGTAAAATTTAGGTATCCTTTAACCTGCTGAGCGGTCTGGACGAGCTTAGCTCGTCCAACACCGCCAGAGGCTGCCGCTCAGGCCCTGCTGGGCCGATTTTCGTCAAATAAAAAGCAGCACACGCAGCCGGCACTTTGCCAGCCGCGTGTGCTGCCTGATCGCCGCCGCTCTGCGGCGATCCGCCGCGAGCAGCGGCGAAAGAGGGTCCCCCCAGCCGCCTGAGCCCAGCGTAGCCGGAACAAAAAGTTCCGGCCAGCGCTAAGGGCTGGATCGGAGGCGGCTGACGTCAGGACGTCGGCTGACGTCGATGACGTCACTCCACTCGTCGCTATGGCGACGATGTAAGCAAAACAAGGAAGGCCGCTCATTTCGGCCTTCCTTGTTTATTCTGGGCGCCGGAGGCGATCGGAAGAACGCCTCCGGAGCGCCCTCTAGTGGGCTTTCATGCAGCCAACTTTCAGTTGGCTGCATGAAATAGTTTTTTTTTTAATTTAAAAAAAACCCTCCCGCAGCCACCCTGGCGATTTAATCAGAACGCCAGGGTGGTTAAAGGACCACTGAAGTGAGAGGTATATGGAGGCTGCCATATTTATTTCCTTTTAAACAATACCAGTTGTCTGGCAGCCCTGCTGGTCTATTTGGCTGCAGTAGTGTCTGAATCACACCAGAAACAAGCATGTAGCTAATCTTGTCAGATCTGACAATAATGTCAGAAATGTCTGATCTGCTGCATGCTTGTTCAGGGTCTAGGGCTTAAAGTATTATTGGCAGAGGATCAACAGGGCAGCCAGACAAATTTGCTTCAGTTGTCAGTTAAACCTCCCTGTATAATGAGCATTGAGCAGGTCAGACCTCTTACAAGAGTGAAGCGATTGCCCCTGACGGCTGCGGCGCTGCACAGAGTGTACTGTGTAAGCAAAATGCAGATATACGGGATGTGTCGAAGATTAGTGGGAATATACAGAGCATAAACGGAGCTTGCAGTTGCCTGTCAGTGTACGGTAGACTTGTGTGTGAATAAGCGTCTCACAGATAACGGATAACAAGCTCACATAATCTCTGTATTACCCATAGTCCTCTCTGTTGTAGTAAAGGTTGTGGTGAGTGTATCAATGTGACTGAAATACTACTGAACACTTCAGTTACATTTATTCAGATCTGACAAGTTTAGCGGCATGCTTGTTCCTGGTGTTATTCAGACACTTCTGCAGCAAAATAGATCAGTAGGGTTGCCAGGCAACTGGCATTGTTTGACAGGAAATAAATATGGCAGCCTCCATATTCTTCTGTGACTGTTTTCTTTAGTTATGAGGTACTGTATGAAAGTAATCTTTAGTAGTTGAAGGATAGATACAATTGCTTATCTCATCAGTTTATTCTCACCTTAAGGTCACTTGAAGCATTTATGCTTTTTTTTTTTTTTTACAATTCCTTTGTTGTAATAGCATCACACTCCTCACCTATAGGTTGGAGGAATTGAGAGGGTGGGGGCTTCATGTTAATGCTGCTGAACAAACTGTTACCGACGTAGCAAGTAAATACATCTCCTTTTGGTCAGAGCACACACATCTTTTATGCAGATAGCTCCTAAGAAATACAATTTTCTACAATAAATCAGCCTGTAGCACTTGTTGGCCACTAGCTAAATTGGCAGCTAAATGTTCATAGAAATATTCACCCGCAAACTGTCACAACCACACCTACTTTTTAGCAGGACAAGGATAGAGGCGCTAAGAACTGGTGCCCAAACAATCCCTGGTGGCGGGAGCCATAACAACCAATGGATCAAATGGCAACTTCAGCCAAGGCTCAAGAGATTGTTATTTAGTATTTATATAGCACCGATATATTACACAGCGCTGTACAGAGTATATTGTCTGGTAGGGATGGTCGGAAATGCCAATTTCCGATTCCGCGGTAAATCTGCATTCCGCCATTGCCAATTACCGATTCCGCTTCCAATTTCTGCATTCCAATGCGGAATTTCCGTCGGAAATCGTGGAAATTCCGCCCGACTTTAACATCAATTTTCTCAAAAACTATAAGGTCTTTTTGAAAACTTGTTTTTGCATCTTGTTCAGAAGATTCTGGTTAATAAACTGTGGTGTTTCTAGGACTTACGGGGGCTTTGCTATTAACCGCTAAATTCGGCGGATTTTTACTGTAATGTAAAATGCAGAAAATAGGCAGATGCAGATTTTCTGCATTTACATTACAGTAAAAATCCGCCGACTTTAGCGGTTAATAGCAAAGCCCCCTTAAGTCCTAGAAACCAAATTTTCATGGTTTATTAAACTGAATATTGTGAACAAGATGCAAAAAAAAGGTTTTAAAAAAGACCTTATAGTTTTTGAGAAACTCTATGTTAAAGTCGAGTGGATTTTCCGCGATTTCCGGCGGAAATCCGCCTACTGCACTTGCATTACCGATTTCCGCATTCCGATTTCGGAAATTGCATTTCCGCGGAATCTGAATGAACATCCCTATTGTCTGGTCACTTAACTGCCCCTCAGAGTAACTCACAATCTAACCCCTACCATAGTCATATGTCTATGTGTGTATCGTATGAATCATATTCTAGGGCCAATTTAGGGGGAAGCCAATTCAATTTTCTGTATGTTTTTGGGATGTGAGAGGGGACCGTAGAGCCCGGAGGAAACCCACACAGACACGGGGAGAACATACAAACTCTGTGCAGATAGTGTCCTGGCTAGGATTTGAACCGGGGACCCAGTGCTGCAAGGCGAGAGTGCTAAGTTGGCTAACCATTTTACCAGGATACATGTGCACTGAAGCAGTGAGTAGAGCCATGACCATTACTTGGCTACCTAGGAGGGTTCTTTGTGCCATTTGCCACATGTTTAGCTGACCCATCTATCCCAGTATCGTTGCACACAGAATTCAGCATGAGATGTTCTCCTCCTCCACATTCCAGACAATATCTCCTGAGATTCTCCAACCACGTCACACAGGCCCAGACCTGTCATCAGCCACTTTACAACTTATTCCAACAATGTCCCTGAAGGCCGGCCATGGTACTGAACATACCTCTCTGATAGCCAAACCCTCCTCACTGTCTTGCCATCATCTGCAGCACTGTAACGGCATTGGCCATCTACAGGAATTTCCATAGCAGATAAGTTGTAGATTATAAGCCTTTTGTGGAATGGAACTCATTCCTACTGTATCTGTGTTTTATGTAATATAATTAAAAGAAAGGAGCCAGCACAAATAAGTATGCTGGTATCGGAGAAACTCAGGAACACAGATTACATGTTTCAGGTGGAGCCCTTCCTCAGGTGAGGGGTACCAACACATAGGCCTCAATTCACTAAGATCATGCTGGAGATAATAAGGCAAGAGAAAACTTACCTCCACACAGTGAGAGAGTTATCTTATCTCTTCCTTCCATAAGTTACCTCCTCTGTAGTTATTTTCACACGCAGTTAATGAACAGCCTGTCTTTAACTTTAAAATTCTGGAGTTATTTTAAGGATTGAAGAGTTAACTTTAGGTTTGCCCGAGGTGAAATGTTTCCCGGATACTACATGCCTCATCACCATGGTGATAACTCTAGAAACGGTATTAAAGACAGGAGGTAAGCTTAGTGAATTGAGGCCTATAGTGTATTAGCTAACTGCAGACACAGTCCAGGTTTGCCAGTTACAGAAGATACTCTGGGACCTGTGAAAATATTGCAGTAAGTTGGGCCCAATGTTTGCGTAACAGAATTCACAAATACCTCTATTTATGAAGTGAATAATTTACAGATTCTGGGAAACAACCCTATCAGCTGGCTGTTCATATCGGGTCGCTAGCCCTTGCACTTGCCCTGGTTCTTCTATGTGGCTCTGACTTGAGCTGTTAGCATGTCACTATGCTGTAGCACATTAGCATTGTACTTTATTTATGATTTTTCCAGGCGAAGCCTTACTTATATTTAGGCGAAACATGCTGAAATTTAGTGATTGTGGGTGTTTATAATATTATCTGGGGGAAGGGTGAGCTAGAGAGATTATATTTAGGACCAAAGGGAAAAATTACTAACCTCTGGTTCCTGAATCCAGCGCACCATATCTTGAATTTGTTGTGTGTGATTAACTGGATTGTGTATTGTCAATGGCAACATAGCACCCTTTGGTCATTGCTTCCCTAAGGTAACCTTACTGGTGGGGTGGAGGGAGAGACTTCTCCCCCTACCAGACTTTATTACATTCTGGCCTGTTCATGTGTATCCTATTATATGTGCACTAGGGTTCAATGACAGAAGCGATATTACCTCACCCTTAAAGTGATCCTGAGCCAAAGCTCGGGATCAAATTGAGATAATTACCTGACCAGAGGGAAGCCTCAGGATCCTATTGAGGATTCCCTCAGTATTTTGATGTCCCCAGTTGCTGAGCACTGATCCCCTCCAGATCGGGGCCGCGCTTCTCCTCTGTTACGAGCTCGGCTGTGCAATAGTCGCACGGGCATGGCTGCACATGCGCAGTAACACGGAGCTGCTCGGCTCTGGCTTACTGCGCATGCGTGCAGCTACTGTGCGACCACTCTGCAGGAAAAGGAGCTGCCTGACTGTGATATGATTAGCCACCATGCTTGACTGCAGGGCTGGATTTACCATAAGGCACTCTAGGCACGTCCCTACAGGCGCCTGATGATAGAAAGGCGGCTCACCTCCCACCCACCTTCCCTATGCAGAGCCCTGAGTGAAGTGTAAATGAAACATAACTTGCCCAGCTCTCAGCATTCCACAGATGAGATCTCCCTTCCATGAGAGGCAACTTAATACTGAGGGCACCTCTGGCTACCTAATACTAAGGGGCACCTGTAGTTACCTATGACGGGAAAAGGAAGTAATGGAGGTGTTACAGCTGGGACAGCCAGCACACTTGTGGTGGGGTTCCACGGGGGTTTGTAGGTTCATGGAGGGCGGAGTCTAGGGTGCCAGGACATCTGTGCCTATAGGCTCCTGTGAAGTACATCCAGGTCTGCTTGATTGCTAATCTTCCGGGGGAGGCGGGGACTTCAGTATACCGAGGGAAGTCTCAATACGATCCTGAGGCCTCAATCTCTTTAGGTGAGTATCTCATTTTGTACCCGAGCTTTGGCTAGAGTACACTTTAAATGTTAAATGTATTTAGAATGGTGGCAGCAGGAGTCGAATCCTGCGTGACGTTGTCCACCCTAGCATGTAGAGTGGAGGGGAGCAGTGCAGTGAAGGGGGAACGTTGGGCACAGCGGTAGAGAAAGGGGGACATCTCCCCCCCCCCCCTTCCCTCACCTTGGGGCTCCCCCTTCCTCACTCTCCCATCTAGAACTAAAATTTGCGGGCGGTTGGCAGAGGGCGTACTGTAAGGTCCCCCAGCAAAAGGAGACCCTCTCCTGTGAGTCACTGTCACTCTGTGCTGTATGTTCCTCCTGTGCCCCCCCCCCCCCCCCCAGGCTTTATAATGTAGCTGACAGTGTATTGTATGCAGCTACATAATATGCTAGTGCTTTATAAATAAAAGATAATAGTGATGAATAAACACATTCTCAGTATAGAAGTGTAACAATAACAGGATTTGCTTTCTGCTTGTCGGGGATACAGTCCTGTCTCCTTGCAGAGATCCAGCCCCCGGCGAGAAGACCATGGAAGCTGCTGAATTCATTTAGTAAGATGTTCCTTCCCCGGCAGGACGGGGGATATTATACGGAGAATGGCGGCCATCCATCAGCGGCGTGCGGTGAGGAGACGTGTCTCTGCCATCTGGCTGGTGGGTCACACAGGGGGTGGCCATCTTATCAACTCTCTGCACAGATTGATTGCAGCAAAGTGACTCGTTAAAGGGGTTCTCCGCCGTTCTCATTCATTTGATATAAAAATGCTAGAGAGGAGTGTCAGCATGCTGCAATCACTAAATAAAGCCAGGAGTGCTAGAAAAGCTGTATGTCTGCGTTGTGTAGCTTATTTCACTTATAGGAAGATAGGAACTTGGAAACCAGGGCCAGATTTACCGTAAGGCACTGCAGGCACGTGCCTACAGGCGCCTGATGGTGGAAGGACGGCTCACTCTCACTCCCCTCCCCTAGTGCCTCCATCCTTACCTATGCAGAGTCCCGAGCAGAGCGGAAATAAACGGTTACTCACCCTGCTCTGGCCATTCTACTGACGAATTCTCCCTTCAGTCGGGGGCACCACTAGCTACTTAACCTTCCTGGCGGTAATCCCGAGCTGAGCTCGGGCTATGCCGCGCAGGAGGATTTCTCAGGCTCTGCTGGGCCGATTTGCTCACTTTTTTTTTTGCAACACGCAGCTAGCACTTTGCTGTTCGCCGCCGCTCCGCACTCAATCTACGCTAATCAGTGCCAGGCAGCGTTGAGGGGTGGATCGAGACTCCCTTAGACGTCACGACGGCCATGTGACGTCATCCTGCCCCGTCGCCATGGCGACGGGGGAAGCCCTTCAGGAAATCTCGTTCTTTGAACGGGATTTCCTGATCAAAGATCGCCTGAGGCGATCGAAGCGGGCGGGGGGATGCCGCTGTACAGGGGCTATCATGTAGCAAACCCTAGGCTCGCTACATGATTTAAAAAAAAAAATTAATAGTGCTGCGCTGCCCCCTGGCGGTTTCTAATAGACCGCCAGGAGGGTTAAAGGACAACTGTAGTGAGAGGTATATGGAGGCTGCCATGTTTATATCCTTTAAAGCAATACCAGTTACCTGGCTATGCTATGTCTCTAATACGTTAAGCCATAGACCCTGTACAAGCAGATAAGGGGTTTCTGACATTTTTGTCAAATCTGACAAGATTAGCTGCATGCTTGTTTCTGGTGTGATTTGGACACGACTGCAGCGAAATAGATCAGCAGGACTGCCAGGCAACTGGTATTGTTTATCCATATACCTCTCACTACAGTTGTTCTTCAAAAGATACCTTAGTCCTAGCTAAATGGACCAGCAGGGCTGCCAGGCAACTTGTATTGCTTAAAAGGAAATAAATATGGCAGCCTCCATATACGTCTCACTACAGTTGTCCTTTAATAGGGTAGCTCTGGCTACCTTATGCTAAGGGACACCTGTAGCCACCTATGACAGGCAAGAGAAGTAAGGGAGAAGTGACAGCTGAGCCAGCCAGCAACACTTGCAGTGCAGTTCGGTTGGGGTTTGTAGGTTTATGGAGGGCGAAGTCTAGGGTGCCAGGACATCTGTGCCTATAGGCTCCTGTGATTTACATCTGGCCCTGTTGGGAGCACATTATCCAAACCGCATGCTGTTACCATGGTAGGGCTGTGCACACTTGAGCTGTTCTGGAGCATTTTTTAAAACGCTTGCAGGGGGAAAACCGCTTGGCTAATGAAAGTGAATGGGATGGTGCACACCAGAGCGGCTCGGTTTTTCCACAAATGCAAACTCGGGGGCTGCAGCATTTTTTAGATTTATGCGGCGTTCCTGCCTCAATGTTTAAGTATAGGAAAGTGGAAAACCGCTCTGAAAAACGCTAGATCAGATCGGTTTTCCAGGCGTTTTTGTTACAGAAGCTGTTCAGTAACAGCTTTACTGTAACACTATATGAAATCTGCTACACAAATGCTCGAGAAAACGCTAGGCATGTTTAGAAAACCTCTCTAAACATGCCTAGAATCGCTCTGAAAATTTGCTTCAAAACCTCTAGCGTTTTGCAGATCTGCTAGAGGTTTTTGGTGTGCACTGGGCCATAAAGCAGGATGTGTTAATTGCTCAGTATGATGTGGATCTCTCCCTCCTGTGGGCGTTTACCTGTCATTGTCACCTGCCCTGGATTATACTATACATTTTCTGCTGCACAGCTAGTCTGCAGCTTCTATCTGAGGCTTCGCACAGAGATTCCCATTTTCCCAGCATCAGGCTGAGAGTGGCGGTGGAGGCCTCAGGATGTCAGCTTTTCCCGCGAAGATTGTCATTTTGCATTGTTCTGGGCCACTGAGTTATTAATGATCCAGACAGCCAGGAAATTCCACAGCCGTTATTTAACCTGTAAATCAAAGTGTTTATCAAACACATCAGGAGCGTCTCTGTGTCTGTCTGAAGGACTAAACAGCACTGTGACCGATCTCCTGCAGGTACCAGCTACAGCTAATCTACAAAGCTTCAGCTGGAGGAGGACTACATATCCCAGCATCTCCATCTAGCTGGAACCCCACTCCTGGCCAGCGGAGAGCGGTGACTTGTTTCTGGGTAACTGATATCCGGGGCGACCTATATTTATAGACCTCTGTATATTGGTATGTAACCCCACCCTACCACTGGTGCTTAACTATCTAATGTCCGCCTAACGCCAATTGGCATGAACGAGGCGGCTCCCCCAGGACCGCCTACCGCCAATTGGCATCAAGTCCTGTGGGCGGAGATTGCAGGGGATCCCTGATGCGCATGCATCCCCGCTTAAATGACGGAGCGGAGCTAACAGACTGTTAGACGCCGTCTATTTACATTGTATAGCGCTGCGATCTATAGCAGTGCTGTACTGGGGACAGCTGTGTCACTCGGCTGTGCCCTGGAGAGGCTCAGAGAGCGATCGGCTCTCATAGGCTGTCTATGAGAGCTGATCGCTGTGATTGGCTGATGGGGGGAGAGAGTGGGGGGGGGGAATAGTAAAAATAAATAAAAAAAATAGCCACATTTATTTTAAAAAACCAACAAATAAATAAATAGAAAATAAATAAACATGAATGCAGTGATCAGAGAACACCATCAGAAAGCTCTGTTGGTCAGCAGAAAAGGGAGGGGATTCATTTGTGTGCTAATTTGTACGACCCTGCAGCAAGCTCTTAAAGCTGCAGTGGCCAGAATTGTAAAAAAAAAAAAGCCTGGTCACTAGGGGGGTGTAAGGGGTTAAAGAGAACCTGTAAAAAAAAAAAAAAAAAAAAAAAAAGAGAGAGCACCTGGGAGGTAATTACCTTGGGAGGTGGAAGCCTCTGGACCCCAATGAGGCTTCGCCCTTCCTCCTGTGCAGCACAGATCCAGCTCTGGCTCCACCGGACAGCAGCAGGCGGCAATATTTACCTTTGTGACCCAGCGCAGGCGCGTACTGCATCGCTCTCTCAGGCTGCGCAGTAGAGGGGACCCGATCGGGCTTGGCTGTTCCTGCCAGGGCCCAAGGGGGCAGATGATACAAGCCCCCGTGCTGGATCCCAAAGGTTAATATCACCAGGTGCTCTACTGCTCCTGTGTACGTCCGCCCACAAGCTTGGTCGGTGCATATTTGGGGGAAGCAAGCGCTAAATGGGTGGCTGGAAGTTTAATGGTTAAGGGCTCTGCCTCTGACACGGGAGACCAGGGTTCGAATCTCAGCTCTGCCTGTTCAGTAAGCCAGCACCTGTTCAGCAGGAGACCTTAGGAAAGTCTCCCTAACACTGCTACTGCCTATAGAGCGCGCCCTAGTGGCTGCAGCTCTGGCGCTTTGAGTCCGCCAGGAGAAAAGCGCGATATAAGTGTTTGTCTTTGTCTTTAGATCCATGCTGCACAGGAAGTTGGGGGAAACCTCATTAGAATCCAGAGGCTTTCCCCTCCCGAGGTAAGTTCCTCATAGGGACACTAAATTCCCTTACAGGTTCTCTTTAAGGTGACCACACAAGTTACAAGTGTTCTGTTCAATTTCATCGCAATACAATGAAAATGATCGGTTGTTCAGAAAAATCAAGATTTGTTTTTTTTTCCTTCTTTTAATTCACCAAGAAATCTGATCGAATTTCCCCCTTTTTATTGATTTGTAAAGATTGGTTGTTTTGTAAAATTCAGATCAACTTTACCAAGAATTGCATGGTGTGTGATAAATTGTTAAATTGTAGTCTACCAGAATAAACTGTATGAAACTATTCAGTACATACCAGACTTTACTGTTTGTATAAACAATAAAAAGGATGGAATTATACAAGAGTGTGCGTGTTTATGTATATAATGAAGAGATGGAAACCGTATGATATGTAGTGTGAAAATAATCTATACGGAAAGTGATTATAAGGTAGTATTATAATAAAATGTAACTGCATTGTACAGGTAGTTCCCGAGTTATGAATGCACAACATCCAAACGACCCGATCCTGCTGCGATGACGTCATTTCCACGTGGGGGAATTTTTGGAGGAGCAGCTTAAACGTCCCCTTGTCCCGGCACACGTCACCCAGAGCAGCAGCGTAGATCTCCCTTCCGAACCAAGTCCAACACTGCCCGTCCTCCTCTCTGCTACCTGATTTCTCTTGTGGCAGAGAGGACAACGGCATTGGCATTTGTTCCTGTATGCCATGTGACATGCAGAAGATATGCTGTACACTAGAGGGTGCAAGAGGTGAAGTGAATAAACAGACTGCACTGGACTTTTAGGCTGGAAGGTGAGTTCAGCACTGTTGCTGCTGCCACCAGGGGAATGGAGCCGCTGGGGGACAGAGAGGCACAGAGGGAAACAAGACAAGACAAATAACATTTATATTACGCTTTTCTCCTTGCGGACTCAAAGCGCCAGAGCAGAGCAGCAGCCACTAGGGCGCGCTCTATTGGCAGTAGCAGTGTAAGGGAGACTTGTCAAAGGTCTCCTACTGAATTAGTGCTGGCTTACTGAACAGGCAGAGCCGAGATTCGAACCCTGGTCTCCTGTGTCAGAGGCAGAGCCCTTAACCATTACACCTTCAGAAACAAAGTGGCACATAAGGGGACAGACAGGCACATAAGGGGCAGCAGCAAAGAAGGCAGCAGAGAGGCATAAAGGGGGACAAAGAGGCACAAAAGGGAACAGAGAGGTACAGAGGGGGACAGAGGCATGGGGGGGGGGGGGGGGGGAAACATAGAGGCATAGAGGGGAGTAAAGAGAGACAGAGGAACAGAGGGGGACAGAGAGGCATAGAGGGGGACAAAGAGGCACAGAGGGAAACAAAGTGGCACGGAGGGAGATAGAGGAACAAAAGGGAGAAGACAGGCACATAAGGTGGCAGACAGGCACAGAAGGGGGCAGCAGCACAGAATGCATCAGAGGGGCAGACAGAGGCATGGGGGGGGGGGGGGGGGAGTGGAATGGAGAGGGACAAAGAGGAACAGAGGGGGACAGAGAGGGGGAGAGAGAGGAACAGAGGGGGGAGGGGGGGGACTGGAGGCAAAGGGGACACAGAGAAGGCACAAGGGACACAGGTGGAAGAGTGTTCTGACTCAAGAAAGATTGAGGTTAAGAACAACCCTAGAGTCTATCTCGTTCGTTAACCGGGGAGTACCAGTTTATTTATTTAATTAATAAACAAAAGTCAATGAGTGTTTACAGTAAAAGAAAAGTGTGTTAAATTAAGTATTAAGTAGCGATTGTTCTCTGTTCTTCACCCCACAATCATCTGCAGCAGACTCTCCTCGCCCCACAATGCAGCTGCAGCAGACTCTCCTCATCCCACAATGCAGCTGCAGCAGACTCTCCTCACCCCACAATGCAGCTGCAGCAGACTCTCCTCACCACACAATGCAGCTGCGGCAGACTCTCCCCACCCCACAATGCAGCTGCAGCAGACTCTCCCCACCCCACAATGCAGCTGCAGCAGACTCTCCTCATCCCACAATGCAGCTGCAGCAGACTCTCCTCACCCCACAGTGCAGCTGCAGCAGACTCTCCTCACCACACAATGCAGCTGCGGCAGACTCTCCCCACCCCACAATGCAGCTGCAGCAGACTCTCCTCACCCCACAATGTAGCTGCAGCAGACTCTCCTCACCCCACAGTGCAGCTGCAGCAGACTCTCCTCACCCCACAGTGCAGCTGCAGCAGACTCTCCTCAACCCACAAGGCAGCTGCAGCGCAGCAGACTCTCCTCGCCCCACAATGCAGCTGCAGCAGACTCTCCTCACCCAACAGTGCAGCTGCAGCACTCTCCTCACCCCACAGTGCAGCTGCAGCAGACTCTCCTCAACCCACAATGCAGCTGCAGCAGACTCCCCTTAACCCCACAATGCAGCTGCAGCAAACTCTCCTCGCTACACAATGCAGCTGCAGCACACTCTCCTCACCCCACAATGAAGCTGCAGCAGATTCCCCTCACCCCACAATGCAGCTGCAGCAGACTCTCCTCACTACACAATGCAGCTGCAGCAGACTCTCCTCACTACACAATGCAGCTGCAGCAGACTCTCCTCACCGCACAATGCAGCTGCAGCAGACTCTCCTCAACCCACAATGCAGCAGACTCTCCTCGCTACACAATGCAGCTGCAGCAGACTCTCCTACCCCACAATACAGCTGCAGCAGACTCTCCTCGTCCCACAATGCAGCTGCAGAAGACTCTCCTCGCCCCACAATGCAGCTGCAGCAGACTCTCCTCGCCCCACAATGCAGCTGCAGCAGACTCTCCTCGCTACACAATGCAGCTGCAGCAGACTCTCCTACCCCACAATGCAGCTGCAGCAGACTCACCTCACCCCACAATGCAGCTGCAGCAGACTCTCCTCACCCCACAATGCAGCTGCAGCAGACTCTCCTCACCCCACAATGCAGCTGCAGCAGACTCTCCTCAACCCACAATGCAGCTGCAGCAGACTCTCCTCAACCCACAATGCAGCTGCAGCAGACTCTCCTCAACCCACAATGCAGCTGCAGCAGACTCACCACACAATGCAGCTGCAGCAGACTCATCTCACCCCACAATGCAGCTGCAGCAGACTCTCCTCACCCCACAATGCAGCTGCAGCAGACTCACCTCACCCCACAATGCAGCTGCAGCAGACTCACCTCACCCCACAATGCAGCTGCAGCAGACTCTCCTCACCCCACAATGCAGCTGCAGCAGACTCACCTCACCCCACAATGTAGCTGCAGCAGACTCTCCTCACCACACAATGCAGCTGCAGCAGACTCTCCTCACCACACAATGCAACTGCAGCAGACCCTCCTCACCCCACATTGCAGCTGCAGCAGACTCTCCTCACCCCACAATGCAGCTGCAGCAGACTCTCCTCACCCCACAATGCAGCTGCAGCAGACTCTCCTCAACCCACAATGCAGCTGCAGCAGACTCTCCTCACCTCACAATGCAGCTGCAGAAGACTCTCCTCACCACACAATGCAGCTGCAGCAGACTCTCCTCACCCCACAGTGCAGCTGCAGAAGACTCTCCTCGCCCCACAATGCAGCTGCAGCAGACTCTCCTACCCCACAATGCAGCTGCAGCAGACTCTTCTCACCTCACAATGCAGCTGCAGAAGACTCTCCTCGCCCCACAATGCAGCTGCAGCAGACTCTCCTCACCCCACAGTGCAGCTGCAGAAGACTCTCCTCGCCCCACAATGCAGCTGCAGCAGACTCTCCTACCCCACAATGCAGCTGCAGCAGACTCTCCTCACCTCACAATGCAGCTGCAGAAGACTCTCCTCGCCCCACAATGCAGCTGCAGCAGACTCTCCTCACCCCACAATGCAGCTGCAGCAGACTCTCCTCACTGCACAATGCAGCTGCAGAAGACTCTCCTCGTCCCACAATGCAGCAGCAGCAGACTCTCCTCACCCCACAATGCAGCTGCAGCAGACTCTCCTCACCCCACAATGCAGCTGCAGCAGACTCCCCTCACCCCACAATGCAGCTGCAGCAGACTCTCCTCACCCCACAGTGCAGCTGCAGCAGACTCTCCTCACCCCACAATGCAGCTGCAGCAAACTCTCCTCGCTACACAATGCAGCTGCAGCAGACTCTCCTCACCCCACAATGCAGCTGCAGCAGACTCTCCTCACCCCACAATGCAGCTGCAGCAGACTCTCCTCACCCCACAATGCAGCTGCAGCAGACTCCCCTACCCCACAATGCAGCTGCAGCAGACTCCCCTACCCCACAATGCAGCTGCAGCAAACTCTCCTCGCTAAACAATGCAGCTGCAGCAGACTCTCCTCACCCTACAATGCAGCTGCAGCAGACTCCCCTACCCCACAATACAGCTGCAGCAGACTCTCCTCACCCCACAATGCAGCTGCAGCAGACTCTCCTCACCCCACAATGCAGCTGCAGCAGACTCTCCTCAACCCACAATGCAGCTGCAGCAGACTCTCCTCAACCCACAATGCAGCTGCAGCAGACTCTCCTCGCCCCACAATGCAGCTGCAGCAGACTCTCCTCGCCCCACAATGCAGCTGCAGCAGACTCTCCTCGCCCCACAATGCAGCTGCAGCAGACTCCCCTCACCCCACAATGCAGCTGCAGCAGACTCTCCTCACCCCACAATGCAGCTGCAGCAGACTCCCCTCACCCCACAATGCAGCTGCAGCAGACTCTCCTCACCCCACAGTGCAGCTGCAGCAGACTCTCCTCACCCCACAATGCAGCTGCAGCAAACTCTCCTCGCTACACAATGCAGCTGCAGCAGACTCTCCTCACCCCACAATGCAGCTGCAGCAGACTCTCCTCACCCCACAATGCAGCTGCAGCAGACTCTCCTCACCCCACAATGCAGCTGCAGCAGACTCCCCTACCCCACAATGCAGCTGCAGCAGACTCCCCTACCCCACAATGCAGCTGCAGCAAACTCTCCTCGCTAAACAATGCAGCTGCAGCAGACTCTCCTCACCCTACAATGCAGCTGCAGCAGACTCCCCTACCCCACAATACAGCTGCAGCAGACTCTCCTCACCCCACAATGCAGCGGCAGCAGACTCTCCTCACCCCACAGTGCAGCTGCAGCAGACTCTCCTCACCCCACAATGCAGCTGCAGCAAACTCTCCTCGCTACACAATGCAGCTGCAGCAGACTCTCCTCACCCCACAATGCAGCTGCAGCAGACTCTCCTCACCCCACAATGCAGCTGCAGCAGACTCTCCTCACCCCACAATGCAGCTGCAGCAGACTCTCCTCACCCCACAATGCAGCTGCAGCAGACTCCCCTACCCCACAATGCAGCTGCAGCAGACTCCCCTACCCCACAATGCAGCTGCAGCAAACTCTCCTCGCTACACAATGCAGCTGCAGCAGACTCTCCTCACCCTACAATGCAGCTGCATCAGACTCCCCTACCCCACAATACAGCTGCAGCAGACTCTCCTCACCCCACAATGCAGCTGCAGCAGACTCTCCTCACCCCACAATGCAGCTGCAGCAGACTCTCCTCAACCCACAATGCAGCTGCAGCAGACTCTCCTCAACCCACAATGCAGCTGCAGCAGACTCTCCTCACCCCACAATGCAGCTGCAGCAGACTCTCCTCACCCCACAATGCAGCTGCAGCAGACTCTCCTCACCCCACAGTGCAGCTGCAGCAGACTCTCCTCACCCCACAATGCAGCTGCAGCAAACTCTCCTCGCTACACAATGCAGCTGCAGCAGACTCTCCTCACCCCACAATGCAGCTGCAGCAGACTCTCCTCACCCCACAATGCAGCTGCAGCAGACTCTCCTCACCCCACAATGCAGATGCAGCAGACTCCCCTACCCCACAATGCAGCTGCAGCAGACTCCCCTACCCCACAATGCAGCTGCAGCAAACTCTCCTCGCTAAACAATGCAGCTGCAGCAGACTCTCCTCACCCTACAATGCAGCTGCAGCAGACTCCCCTACCCCACAATACAGCTGCAGCAGACTCTCCTCACCCCACAATGCAGCTGCAGCAGACTCTCCTCACCCCACAATGCAGCTGCAGCAGACTCTCCTCACCTCACAATGCAGCTGCAGAAGACTCTCCTCGCCCCACAATGCAGCTGCAGCAGACTCTTCTCGCCCCACAACCCAGCTGCAGCAGACTCTCCTCACCCCACAGTGCAGCTGCAGCAGACTCTCCTCACCCCACAGTGCAGCTGCAGCAGACTCTCCTCACCCCACAATGCAGCTGCAGCAGACTCTCCTCGTCCCACAATGCAGCTGCAGCAGACTCTCCTCGTCCCACAATGCAGCTGCAGAAGACTCTCCTCGCCCCACAATGCAGCTGCAGCAGACTCTCCTCGCCCCACAATGCAGCTGCAGCAGACTCTCCTCGCCCCACAATGCAGCTGCAGCAGACTCTCCTACCCCACAATGCAGCTGCAGTAGACTCACCTCACCCCACAATGCAGCTGCAGCAGACTCTCCTCACCCCACAATGCAGCTGCAGCAGACTCTCCTCACCCCACAATGCAGCTGCAGCAGACTCTCCTCAACCCACAATGCAGCTGCAGCAGACTCTCCTCAACCCACAATGCAGCTGCAGCAGACTCTCCTCAACCCACAATGCAGCTGCAGCAGACTCACCACACAATGCAGCTGCAGCAGACTCATCTCACCCCACAATGCAGCTGCAGCAGACTCTCCTCACCCCACAATGCAGCTGCAGCAGACTCACCTCACCCCACAATGCAGCTGCAGCAGACTCACCTCACCCCACAATGCAGCTGCAGCAGACTCTCCTCACCCCACAATGCAGCTGCAGCAGACTCACCTCACCCCACAATGCAGCTGCAGCAGACTCTCCTCACCACACAATGCAGCTGCAGCAGACTCTCCTCACCACACAATGCAACTGCAGCAGACCCTCCTCACCCCACATTGCAGCTGCAGCAGACTCTCCTCACCCCACAATGCAGCTGCAGCAGACTCTCCTCACCCCACAATGCAGCTGCAGCAGACTCTCCTCAACCCACAATGCAGCTGCAGGAGACTCTCCTCACTACACAATGCAGCTGCAGAAGACTCACCTCACCCCACAATGCAGCTGCAGCAGACTCTCCTCAACCCACAATGCAGCTGCAGCAGACTCTCCTCAACCCACAATGCAGCTGCAGCAGACTCTCCTCACCCCACAATGCAGCTGCAGCAGACTCTCCTTACCCCACAATGAAGCTGCAGCAGATTCCCCTCACCCCACAATGCAGCTGCAGCAGACTCTCCTCACTACACAATGCAGCAGCAGCAGACTCTCCTATCCCACAATGCAGCTGCAGCAGACTCTCCTCACCCCACAATGCAGCTGCAGCAGACTCTCCTCACTACACAATGCAGCTGCAGCAGACTCTCCTACCCCACAATGCAGCTGCAGCAGACTCTCCTCACCACAAAATGCAACTGCAGCAGACTCTCCTCACCACACAATGCAGCAGCAGCAGACTCTCCTCACCCCACAGTGCAGCAGCAGCAGACTCTCCTCACCACACAATGCAGCTGCGGCAGACTCTCCTACCCCACAATACAGCTGCAGCAGACTCTCCTCACCCCACAATGCAGCTGCAGCAGACTCTCCTCACCCCACAATGCAGCTGCAGCAGACTCTCCTCGCTACACAATGCAGCTGCAGCAGACTCTCCTACCCCACAATACAGCTGCAGCAGACTCTCCTCACCCCACAATGCAGCTGCAGCAGACTCTCCTCGCTACACAATGCAGCTGCAGCAGACTCCCCTACCCCACAATGCAGCAGACTCTCCTCACCTCACAATGCAGCTGCAGCAGACTCTCCTCACCTCACAATGCAGCTGCAGAAGACTCTCCTCACCACACAATGCAGCTGCAGCAGACTCTCCTCACCCCACAGTGCAGCTGCAGAAGACTCTCCTCGCCCCACAATGCAGCTGCAGCAGACTCTCCTACCCCACAATGCAGCTGCAGCAGACTCTCCTCACCTCACAATGCAGCTGCAGCAGACTCTCCTCACCTCACAATGCAGCTGCAGAAGACTCTCCTCACCACACAATGCAGCTGCAGCAGACTCTCCTCACCCCACAGTGCAGCTGCAGAAGACTCTCCTCGCCCCACAATGCAGCTGCAGCAGACTCTCCTACCCCACAATGCAGCTGCAGCAGACTCTCCTCACCTCACAATGCAGCTGCAGAAGACTCTCCTCGCCCCACAATGCAGCTGCAGCAGACTCTCCTCGCCCCACAGTGCAGCTGCAGAAGACTCTCCTCGCCCCACAATGCAGCTGCAGCAGACTCTCCTACCCCACAATGCAGCTGCAGCAGACTCTCCTCACCCCACAATGCAGCTGCAGCAGACTCTCCTCACCTCACAATGCAGCTGCAGAAGACTCTCCTCGCCCTACAATGCAGCTGCAGCAGACTCTCCTCACCGCACAATGCAGCTGCAGAAGACTATCCTCGCCCCACAATGCAGCAGCAGCAGACTCTCCTCACCCCACAATGCAGCTGCAGCAGACTCTCCTCACCCACAATGCAGCTGCAGCAGACTCTCCTCACCCCACAATGCAGCTGCAGCAGACTCTCCTCACCCCACAATGCAGCTGCAGCAGACTCTCCTCACCCCACAATGCAGCTGCAGCAGACTCTCCTCACCCCACAATGCAGCTGCAGCAGACTCTCCTCACCCCACAATGCAGCTGCAGCAGACTCTCCTCACCCCACAATGCAGCTGCAGCAGACTCTCCTCACCCCACAATGCAGCTGCAGCAAACTCTCCTCGCTACACAATGCAGCTGCAGCAGACTCTCCTCGCCCCACAATGCAGCTGCAGCAGACTCTCCTCGCCCCACAATGCAGCTGCAGCAGACTCTCCTCACCCCACAATGCAGCTGCAGCAGACTCCCCTACCCCACAATGCAGCTGCAGCAAACTCTCCTCGTTACACAATGCAGCTGCAGCAGACTCTCCTCACCCTACAATGCAGCTGCAGCAGACTCCCCTACCCCACAATACAGCTGCAGCAGACTCTCCTCACCCCACAATGCAGCTGCAGCAGACTCTCCTCACCCCACAATGCAGCTGCAGCAGACTCTCCTCACCCCACAACAGCTGCAGCAGACTCTTCTCGCCCCACAACCCAGCTGCAGCAGACTCTCCTCACCCCACAGTGCAGCTGCAGCAGACTCTCCTCACCCCACAATGCAGCTGCAGCAGACTCTCCTCACCCCACAGTGCAGCTGCAGCAGACTCTCCTCACCCCACAATGCAGCTGCAGCAGACTCTCCTCACCCCACAATGCAGCTGCAGCAGACTCTCCTCACCCCACAGTGCAGCTGCAGCAGACTCTCCTCACCCCACAATGCAGCTGCAGCAGACTCTCCTCACCCCACAGTGCAGCTGCAGCAGACTGTCCTCACCCCACAATGCAGCTGCAGCAGACTCTCTTCGCCACACAATGCTCTTTGGCAGTGGCGTAGAAATAGGGGATGCAGAGGTTGTGACCACACTAGGGGCCACCCTTCATCCATCTCATTAGCTCTTTTTTGGTGTTAAAGAACACCTATCCATTAGCATTGAATAGTGGTTATCCTTAACAAACTGTTTCCTTACTCTAAGTACACCTCTGTGACACTTTTTAGGTTTTGGGGCTCCATATCAGAGTGTTTTGGGCGCCATGTAAAACTTGCACCAGAGCCCCAAGCTCCTTAGTTATACCGCAGCCCTTGGGCACTTCACCATTGACTGTTGGGGGCGGTCAGTGGAGATGGGACGGATAAAAATAGCGCATAGCGCCAGGGTATAAAAATGGTGCTGCAATGACTTACATTATATAACGCTATTTAGCGTTATAACTGTTAAAAAATGGTGCATGCAGAGTGACTTACACTTATAACGCTAAATAGCATTATAAGTGTTAAAAATGCAGTGGGCTAGTGTTAGGCAGCGGGGGTCGGAGGGGGAGAGTGTTAGGCAGCGGGAGGGTTTAGTGTGGGAGAGGCAGACACAGGCAGAGGGGTTTGTATACATTACCTGCTCCCTGATGATCCAGTCTTCTCTCCACTTCCTACTCAGTTTGAATGAGTCTGGCAGCCAGCTAATCACCATGAGGCTTCAGTCCCCACATGGTGATCGGCTGGCTGCAGGACTCTTACAAACTAAACAGGAAGTGGAGAGACGATGGGATTGCTGGGACCAGGTTATGTATGAGAGATGCCGCTAATGACATCTTATTACTAAAGTTGTTTAACGTTTCAGGACACTTCTGAATCATTAAATGACTTTAGTAGTAAGAGGCCATTATCGGCATCACCTTGCGCCATTTTTCACAGGCGCCATTTTTTACTATAGCCAGTGGAGTGTCTGGAGTTCCTGTGCAGAGGTGTATATAGAGAGGGAACTCTGTAATTACAAAGACAGTTTATCAATCACAATTATGATCCCTCCCTCTCTCCAGCTCCACTCCAGTGATATATTTGACGCTATATTTAGATGCTAATTAAGGCTGTGTGAGCAGGACGCTGTCTGTGTTGTGCATACTGGGAATGACTATAAGGCTACCCACATTATACAAAACACATAATTCTATATGTACCGTAGCTACTTACCTCTGCTCCACATATCATACACAATAGGCCTGAACGATTTTGGGGGAAAAATTGGATCGCGATTTGAATTTCGATTCACAATTTCATTCAAATCAAGCTTTGTTCCCCCTCTGTGCCTGTTTATTCCTCCTCTGTGCCTCTCTGTACCCCTGCCTCTCTTTGCACACCCTCTGTGTCTCTCTTTGTCTGTGTCCCCTCTGGGTGCCTCTCTGTGTCCCCTCTGTCCCCCAAGCTGCAGCAGTGCTGGACATACCTTCCAGCACGAGTCCAGCGATTCCCGTCTATCCAATGCCTCCTGCAGGCTCTAATGCACAGCATACTTCCTGTATGTCTTGTGACGTACAGGAACCAGGAAGTATGCCGTGCACAAAAGCTGTCAGTCGGTGATATTGGACGGACAGCGTTGGACTTGTGCAGAAGGTGTGTCCAACACTGTCGATGCTGCGGGCCACACGCGCCTGGACTTGGGGGAAGTTTGAAGCCGCATCTTCAAACTTACCCTATGTGGAAATGACATCACGGAAATCGCCACTTTGGCGATTCCGAAATCTTGAGCTTGGTGATCGCGATTTTGATTTAAATTTGATTTATCATTCAGGCCTAATACACAACACATGATTCTATATGTGGCCACTTAGCTCTGTTCCTCCAGTCAGTCATACAAAACATGATTCTATATGTGCAATGGAAACAGAGGCGCCAGCAGAGTAAAAGTTGATCATAGGTAAAAACAGATAAAAGTTGGGGGATAAGAATGGACTTACCTCCCCAAAACCAAACACAACCACTATGTATTGTTTAAACAAGATTTAATTCATACTCCAGAATAAATACAACACATTTCGCGGGTCTCTAGCCCGATTCCTCAGGCAATAATACAGACAGGAGTAACTCAGAAGTTGTGTAGCCAAGTACAGCGCCTCTGTTATCCACCTGGTGGATGGGTAAAAACCCCTTCTTTCCTTCTACAGAGAGCTACTTTTTAGCCTGAGTGGGACAGGCCTAAATATCCCCATAAGTGCTTTAAGTGGTTGCCTGAACCCGGCAACCCATACTTGTGAGTGTATTTCTATTTGCTGCTACCTTGGCATTCCTTTATCATCAATAATACACTATTGGGGGCTCTTGATTGTGTTTTCCTTTCTTTTACATAATGATTCTATATGTAGCCACTTACCTCTGCTCCTCCAGTTGTACAGAACATGATTCCGCACCTGCTGTATTGTTTCGAGCCGGCCAGCATCACAGACAATGAGAGGTAACTGTAAAGTAAACCATATGGATAGATGAAGAGTCTTCATAAAATATGTATATACGCTGCAGCTAAGTGCAAGCATGGGAACTATAAATTATTATCGGTTTTATATTCGTCATTATTGCTTAACAATCCAGGGGAGACAAAGACGGCAATTAAACCAGACGGGAGTTAACAGTTCCTGGCCACTCTATACAAATAAAATATTGGCAGGGCATCCCTTTGTGGTGGAGACAAATGAGCTCTGGCTTGTCACAATACAGCAAATAACCTGTATCCCCTGGGGTCACATTGGACCAGTAGTGGGACGACACAGCCATGGGCTGCAGTGCAAATATTATGCCTAGTATACACCATGCAACTTCCTGCCTGATTTCAGGTCAAATCGATAAAATACAACAGATCTGAGTTTTTCGGATTGATTTTGCGTAGAAAGTGATTGAAAATCAATCAAGAAAATGATTGGAAATTAGATTGTACCGGTCTGGTATTATCGATTTGTCCCGAAATCTGACGTCAACTTGCATGGTGTGTAACAGGCATTACACTTCCTCAGCTGGCTGCGCATATCGTTTGTGCAAGCCAATCGGATATGATCATGTGACACAGAAAGTAATCATGGCCAAACGCATATGATCATGTGACACAGAAAGTAATCATGGCCAATCGGATATGATCATGTGACACAGAAAGTAATCATGGCCAATCGGATATGATTGTGTGACACAGAAAGTAATCATGGCCAATCGGATATGATCATGTGACACAGAAAGTAATCATGGCCAATCGGATATGATCATGTGACACAGAAAGTAATCATGGCCAAATGGATATGATCATGTGACACAGAAAGTAATCATGGCCAATCGGATATGATCATGTGACACAGAAAGTAATCATGGCCAATCGGATATGATCATGTGACACAGAAAGTAATCATGGCCAATCGGATATGATCATGTGACACAGAAAGTAATCATGGCCAATCGGATATGATTGTGTGACACAGAAAGTAATCATGGCCAATCGGATATGATCATGTGACACAGAAAGTAATCATGGCCAATCGGATATGATCATGTGACACAGAAAGTAATCATGGCCAATCGGATATGATCATGTGACACAGAAAGTAATCATGGCCAATCGGATATGATCATGTGACACAGAAAGTAATCATGGCCAATCGGATATGATCATGTGACACAGAAAGTAATCATGGCCAATCGGATATGATTGTGTGACACAGAAAGTAATCATGGCCAATCGGATATGATCATGTGACACAGAAAGTAATCATGGCCAATCGGATATGATCATGTGACACAGAAAGTAATCATGGCCAATCGGATATGATCATGTGACACAGAAAGTAATCATGGCCAATCGGATATGATTGTGTGACACAGAAAGTAATCATGGCCAATCGGATATGATCATGTGACACAGAAAGTAATCATGGCCAATCGGATATGATCATGTGACACAGAAAGTAATCATGGCCAATCGGATATGATCATGTGACACAGAAAGTAATCATGGCCAATCGGATATGATCATGTGACACAGAAAGTAATCATGGCCAAACGGATATGATCATGTGACACAGAAAAGTAATCATGGCCAAACGGATATGATCATGTGACACAGAAAGTAATCATGGCCAAATGGATATGATCATGTGACACAGAAAGTAATCATGGCCAATCGGATATGATCATGTGACACAGAAAGTAATCATGGCCAATCGGATATGATCATGTGACACAGAAAGTAATCATGGCCAAATGGATATGATCATGTGACACAGAAAGTAATCATGGCCAATCGGATATGATCATGTGACACAGAAAGTAATCATGGCCAAATGGATATGATCATGTGACACAGAAAGTAATCATGGCCAAATGGATATGATCATGTGACACAGAAAGAAATCATGGCCAATCGGATATGTTCATGTGACACAGAAAGTAATCATGGCCAATCGGATATGATCATGTGACACAGAAAGTAATCATGGCCAATCGGATATGATCATGTGACACAGAAAGTAAACATGGCCAATCGGATATGATCGTGTGACACAGAAAGTAGTCATGGCCAATTGGATAGGATCGTGTGACACAGATAGTAATCATGGCCAATCAGATAGGATCGTGCGACACAGAAAGTAACCATGGCCAATCGGATAGGATCATGTGACACAGAAAGTAATCATGGCCAATCGGATATGATCGTGTGACACAGAAAGTAATCATGGCCAATCGGATATGATCGTGTGACACAGAAAGTAATCATGGCCAATCGGATATGATCATGTGACACAGAAAGTAATCATGGCCAATCAGATATGATCGTGTGACACAGAAAGTAATCATGGCCAATCGGATATGATCGTGTGACACAGAAAGTAATCATGGCCAATCGGATATGATCGTGTGACACAGAAAGTAATCATGGCCAATCGGATATGATCGTGTGACACAGAAAGTAATCATGGCCAATCGGATATGATCATGTGACACAGAAAGTAATCATGGCCAATCAGATATGATCGTGGGACACATAAAGTAATCATTGCCAATCGGATATGATCGTGTGACACAGAAAGTAATCATGGCCAATCGGATACGATCGTGTGACACAGAAAGTAATCATGGCCAATCGGTTATGATCGTGTGACACAGAAAGTAATCATGGCCAATCGGATATGATCATGTGACACAGAAAATAATCATGGCCAATCGGATATGATCATGTGACACAGAAAGTAATCATGGCCAATCGGTTATGATCGTGTGACACAGAAAGTAATCATGGCCAATCGGATATGATCATGTGACACAGAAAGTAATCATGGCCAATCGGATATGATCATGTGACACAGAAAGTAAGATGCCGGAAGGAAGGATTGATAAGTGTACAATATGGGAACATGGTTCAGTGCATTAAAGTTCTTTTCCACCAAGAAAGGGATCTGCATTTCTTTCAATTTCCACTACCGCAATTATTTTGCAATCCGACGGGTGTACGGCGCGTTTCTGGTGCGTTCGTCATTTCCTGCAAAAGAAGAAAAACGGGTGGGAAAATACTTTGAAATACAGAAGCTCAAGCACAAAAACATTCAGCAGGCATAAATATTGCCATTGGGAAAAATCGCATCATGAACACAGCGCAATAATGGAAACATCCCTTGGAGGTTTTCCATCAGTAAGGGCCTGTTTCCACTAGTTGCATTGCAAAGTGGAAACCACTCCGCTTCGCAACGCAAGGAAACTGCAACCAATTCACGTCAATGGAGTAGTTTCCATAGACATGAATTTACCTACGCGATCCGGTGCGATGCGACGTGGGGTAAATTATGGATAGCATGATGCAGTTTTCCGCAGCATGCATCGGAGTCCTCATAGCTGCTGACGGGAAGCTGCATGACACCGCATCCGGTTGTCCGGAAGACCACTGGAAGTACCTGCGGAGGGATGCAAGGCGGCGATCGCCTAGCATTCAATGCCAGTGGAAACGGGCCCTTAGGTGAGTACCCAGCGTTTCGCGATACGGATAGGTGCACAGCTGCACTCAAGCTTGTTACAGAGTTGCTTACCTTTTAATTCACTTAGGCTGGTTTCACACCAGGACGTTGCGTTTTAGGGGACGTTATGGTCGCATAACGTGCCCCTAACGCAACGACTGGTGCTCTCTAATGTGCAGTTGTCCAGCTGCACAACGCGGCTCACTCTGGCGTCCGTGATGCGTACTCTTGGACGCATGCGGCATCACGTGGTCCCGCCCGGCCAATCGCCGCACAGAGCGGCCGCTCCAGGAAGTAAACACTGCATGTCACTGAGTGCAGTGAATATTAATTAGCCATGTGCCTGGCCGCTCTCCGCTCCTCCCCAATGTTACTGAGCATGTGCAAGCAGTTTAACGTGGCTCTGCCGCTTACAAAGTACTGCATGCAGTACGTTCTGTTATGGCGCAGCGTTACTGAGTAACGCAACGTGGGCACTGTGAACAGCCCATTGATTTTTCATTGCTGTGCGGTGGGCTGCGTTACAGGCTGCTCTAACGTGCGCCTGTAAAGTCCCACTGTGAAACCAGCCTAAAAGCCTATAAATGATAACTCAGAAATTCATAGCTCCAAAGAGGATTTTTAAAATTGAACAATTCAGTTCCAAAGTCAAATACTTTTAATTTACACTCACAATGCCAGCCTTGTTCAATTTCAGATCTAGTTGGGCTTCAAGTATTAGAGGTTGGTGTTGAGGTGCCCACTAATATTAGAACTGTTCCTGCCCTACAGATTCTATCTTTTACTGCAATTTTTATGATCAAATTGTATAGAAACCTGCGCTGTGTGTGGCGTAAATCAATGTGAAATGATTCTTTGGTCAATTACTTTGTACAGTGCCACTGAATATGTTGGCGCTTTATAAATTAATAATAATAATAATTGAAAAAGGAAAAACTATTGACCAGATAGTTGGATTTTATGATCGAATTGGAATGTAAAACCTTCTTAAAGAGGAACTGTAACGGCAAAACCTCCCCTGGGGGGTACTAACCTCGGGTGGGGGAAGCCTCAGGATCCTGATGAGGCTTCCCACGCCGTCCTCTGTCCCACGGGGGTCTCGCTGCAGCCCTCCGTACAGCCGTGACGTAATATTTACCTTCCTGGCTCCTGCGCAGGCGCTCTGACGGCTGTCGGCTCCGAAGTAGGCGGAAATACGCGATCTGAGCAATATGGCAGATGCGCTCCTCTTAGCACCAATAGCCTAAAGTACCTCAAGTAGTGAAAAAACTGACAGGTGGATCGCCACTAACATGGGTGGGTAAAACACCCTGATTGAAATTTACTATTATAAGAAAGTGGCGCTCTACACTTGTCAGTATACAGCAATATAGATACAAATTAAAAGTCCCACTCTCCACAAAAGCCCATGCACCAGTGTCCCCAAGCAGTATCTGTATTCCCGTTATCACAATCCTTTACTTCATTTCAAGGCTGACATGCAGTTGCAATATTGGCAGGTATCACTCTCACCAGATAAGTAGGCTGATTATTTAAAGTCAGCATCAAAATGCTTTGTAATGTGGCCCCTCACGATCAAACTCTTCTTCCTGTTAGCAACTCAGAGACAAAGAACAGCAAATAGCGTAATACTGTATGGAACAGGTCTCCATACAGTATTACGCTATTTGCTGTTCTTTGTCTCTGAGTTGCTAACAGGAAGAAGAGTTTGATCGTGAGGGGCCACATTACAAAGCGTTTTGATGCTGACTTTAAATAATCAGCCTACTTATCTGGTGAGAGTGATACCTGCCAATATTGCAACTGCATGTCAGCCTTGAAATGAAGTAAAGGATTGTGATAACGGGAATACAGATACTGCTTGGGGACACTGGTGCATGGACTTTTGTGGAGAGTGGGACTTTTAATTTGTATCTATATTGCTGTATACTGACAAGTGTAGAGCGCCACTTTCTTATAATAGGAAATACGCGATCGCCATCGGGTCCGCTATACTGCGCAGGCGCAAGTCTCCGGCGCCTGCGCAGTAGAGCGGACCTGACGGAGATCGGATATTTCCATCTATTTCCGAGCCTGAAGCAGCCAGCAAAGGTAAATATTGAGCGAGACCCCCGTGGGACGCAGGACGGCGTGGGAAGCCTCATTAGGATCCGGAGACTTCCCCCACCCGAGGTGAGTACCCCCCAGGGGATTTTTTCGAAGTTACAGAGTCTCTTTAAATCGTTCCATTAATGGGAACAATTGATAATTGCCTTCTGGTTAGTTTCGATTGTTCAAATCGCGTCAAAAGATCAAATCTGAAGGAAAAATTGTACTGTTAATGGGCACCTTAAACTAAACCAGAGACAAAAGAACCCTCATGTATTTTACCATATATGTCAGTGGGAACATTAGAGAAAACACTTACCCTGCTCTGCTTGTTATCAGCCCTGATACAATCCCTGACTGAGCATTCAGTCTGGCTTTGCTCAGAAATCATTATAGTGGAGTCATTATAGCAGAGCCAGAAGGGGGCAGGCTTGGGCTTAAAAATACATCAGAGAAGACAGACTCAGCTATAATGATTCCTGAGCAAAGCCAGACTGAATGCTCAGTCAGGGATTTTATCAGGGCTGATAACAAGCAGGCTGAGCAGTGAAGGATGAAGCAGAGAGCAGGGAAGGTGTTTTCTCTAACGTTCCCACTGATATATATGTTAAAATACATGAGGGTGCTTCGTCTCTGGTTCACTTTAAGAGAGAATATAAAAATAGAGAACTGAGAGAGAAGCGCTCCTATTGGGAGGGGATCATTCTGATAGCAGGAAAGCTGTGGTGGAAGAGACTGGTCATGATGGGAGGGGCTTCTGTTGCTGGGTAATATTTAATTATTATTTATATTGCGCTGACATCTTTCACAGTGCTTTACAGAGTATACATAGTCATGTCACTAACTGTTCCTGAGAGGAGTTCACGATCTAATCCCTACTATTGTATAGTCATATGTCCAGTATATATCTATCATGGTCTAGGGCCAATTTAGGGCAAAGCCAGATAACTTATCCCACACAGACACAGGGAGAACATACAAACTCTGTGCAGATAGTGCCCTGGCTGGGATTTGAACCTGCAAGGTGAGAGTGCCATCCACTACACTGCTGTGCTACATCTAGAGTAAGATGGTTGCGCTGGGAAAGGCTTGACCTGACAAGAGCTGGCTCTGGTAGTGCTATGGACATGGGGGATGTTCTGAAATAGAAATGATCAATGAGATGCTAATAATTTTAAATTGATGCAAATCGTATGCCAATTATGCAACTCTACATACCTTGGAATTAAACCAATCAAAATCATCAGCTTCTGCGCTTGATTGGACCTGGCTGTGTATATTTGTATAAAATTGACAGCAAATTGAAATTATTGGCATCTCATTGACCATCTCTCTATTTAGTATTGGCTCCTAGTGGGACGGACTTACAGATACAATGCCGGCTCTGATGGAAGAGGATCTAGAAGGAGAACATCAGGTTAGAGAGGCTCCTGGTAGGAGGAGTCATCTGGTAGGATGGGCTACTGTGGGAATGTCTTTTATAATAGAGGGAGGTTTCAACAAAGTAACAAAATGTTTTAACACTAAGGATCTATTCGCCTTTTGTACAATTTCAATACAATTTTGGTACAATTTTGATAAGTCTCTTTAAAATGATGTAAGGTCTGTGAGGGACACGCCTGTTGTGGGTGTGTCTCTAGCTATGAAGGTGTGAGCAAATGTTTGTATATTTGGGCTATGAGTAAGGACATTGTTGTCCGAAACATGTAATTCTTTTATTTCTGTCTTGTGATTGCTCAATAAAATCGTTTGGATGCCACCCGTCGGAGAGTGTGGATCTTCCTTTTTCCTCTAGCAGGAGGTTTCAGCTGTAAAAAATTAAAGCAAAAAATTGTGCAGTGGCCACTTTGTACTCAGCCACACAGAAAACCACCTCCTCTGCTATGGAGACGGCTGAATGGAGTGAAGCACCGTTTTCCTAAGCTCTGGCAAGTGACCCCTGGCTGAGTACACCGCAGATACAGATTTACTGGTGAATGCAGCCGGGCAGATAATGAAATGACAATAAAGAGTCTGTGCCTTCTCCATCCTGTCCTGTTTATCATCTCCTGGCAGAGGCTACACAGCGTCCATCTTCTCTACGCCTGCCCGACACTTTATCTTCTGGCTGGTGGCAGAGATAGTGGATTCCATCTCCTAATATGGAGGCTGTGTACCAGGAAAGGGGATTTATGGGCCGATGCTGGCACTCAGAGCCTGGCATCAATACAAAGTACAGGTGAAGGGGACACCCACCCTCTGGGGCCATCCGGGCTGCGCAGTGCCCCCGGCACAAGGAAAAACAAAGCAACACACATACAGTATATAAAACAGTCATCATCCAAGTTATCTTTGGAGACTGCCAGGTATCATACAAATGCTACTACATAGAAAACAGCAGCCCCTAAATGAAAATTGTCCCTATGCTACTCAGTGCTATCAATCTTCTCCTGGGAGGCCACCATGGAGCCAATTCACAAGAAGTGTACAGTAATCCTCCACGGAATCTTAGCAGGCGATATAAAGGTGACTGGAGGCGTTGTAGAGGAGATATTTTTTTATGGAGCAATCAGTACATGTTTCACCATAGACAACTGTTGAGGAGATGTTACACTTGAGCGTCAGCTCTGCAGTTAAACGGTGAAAAGAAGCTTAATACGTGTGTTTGTTTTCCTCTCCATAGCAGCAGCTTCGGGTCTTCCGGGAAAACACCAGATTGATGACTTCAGGGAGATGAATGGAGTGCCCTGTGCAGCTTTCAGGACCTTGGACAGAACCCAACCTACTAACAGCTGTGAGACACTCTGCAGCTCCCTGCCTGTGCCAACTACTGCCAGGGTGTGACACGTCTGTATGTCCCCATGTATGCTAACCAATGCCAGGGTGTGACATGTCTGTATGTCCCCATGTATGCCAACTACTGCCAGGGTGTGACACGTCGCTATGTCCCCATGTATGCCAACCAATGCCAGGGTGTGACACGTCTGTCCCCATGTATGCCAGCTGCTGCCAGGGTGTAACATGTCTGTACGTCACCATGTATGCCAACTACTGTCAGGGTGTGACATGTCTGTATGTCCCCATGTATGCCAACTACTGCCAGGGTGTGACATGTCTGTATACTCCCATGTATTCCAACTACTGCCAGGGTGTGACATGTCTGTATGTCCCCATGTATGCCAACTACTGTCAGGATGTGACACGTCTGTATGTCACCATGTATGCCAACCAATGCCAGGGTGTAACATGTCTGTATGTCACCATGTATGCCAACTACTGCCAGGGTGTGACATGTCTGTATGTCCCCATGTATGCCAACTACTGTCAGGCTGTGACATGTCTGTATGTCCCCATGTATGCCAACTACTGCCAGGGAGTGACATGTCTGTATGTCCCCATGTATGCCAACTACTGCCAGGGAGTGACATGTCTGTATGTCCCCATGTATGCCAACTACTGCAAGGGTGTGACATGTCTGTATGTCCCCATGTATGCCAACTACTGCCAGGGAGTGACATGTCTGTATGTCCCCATGTATGCCAACTACTGTCAGGGTGTGACATGTCTGTATGTCCCCATGTATGCCAACTACTGCAAGGGTGTGACATGTCTGTATGTCCCCATGTATGCCAGCTGCTGCCAGGGTGTGACATGTCTGTATGCTCCCACGTATGCCAACTACTGCCAGGGCGTGATATGTCTGTATGCTCCCAAGTATGCCAACTACTGCCAGGGTGTGACATGTCTGTATGCTCCCATGTATGCCAACTACTGCCAGGGTGTGACATGTCTGTATGTCCCCATGTATGCCAGCTGCTGCCAGGGTGTGACATGTCTGTATGTCCCCATGTATGCCAACTACTGCCAGGGTGTGACATGTCTGTATGTCCTCATGTATGACAACTACTGCAAGGGTGTGACATGTCTGTATGTCCCCATTTATGCCAACTACTGCCAGAGTGTGACATGTCTGTATGTCCCCATGTATGCCAACTACTGCCAGAGTGTGACATGTCTGTATGTCCTCATGTATGACAACTACTGCAAGGGTGTGACATGTCTGTATGTCCCCATTTATGCCAACTACTGCCAGAGTGTGACATGTCTGTATGTCCCCATGTATGCCAACTACTGCCAGAGTGTGACATGTCTGTATGTCCCCATGTATGCCAACTACTGCCAGGGTGTGACATGTCTGTATGTCCCCATGTATGCCAGCTGCTGCCAGGGTGTGACATGTCTGTATGTCCCCATGTATGCCAACTGCTGCCAGGGTGTGACATGTCTGTATGTCCCCATGTATGCCAGCTGCTGCCAGGATGTGACATGTCTGTATGCTCCCATGTATGCCAACTACTGCCAGGGTGTGACATGTCTGTATGTCCCCATGTATGACAACTACTGCAAGGGTGTGACATGTCTGTATGTCCCCATGTATGCCAGCTGCTGCCAGGGTGTGACATGTCTGTATGTCCCCATGTATGCCAACTACTGCCAGAGTGTGACATGTCTGTATGTCCCCATGTATGACAACTACTGCAAGGGTGTGACATGTCTGTATGTCCCCATGTATGCCAGCTGCTGCCAGGGTGTGACATGTCTGTATGTCCCCATGTATGCCAACTGCTGCCAGGGTGTGACATGTCTGTATGTCCCCATGTATGCCAGCTGCTGCCAGGGTGTGACATGTCTGTATGTCCCCATGTATGCCAACTACTGCCAGGGTGTGACATGTCTGTATGTCCTCATGTATGCCAACTACTGCCAGGGTGTGACATGTCTGTATGTTCCCATATATGCCAACTACTGCCAGGGTGTGACATGTCTGTATGTCCCCATGTATGCCAACTACTGCCAGGGTGTGACATGTCTGTATGTCCTCATGTATGCCAACTACTGCCAGGGTGTGACATGTCTGTATGTCCTCATGTATGCCAACTACTGCCAGGGTGTGACATGTCTGTATGCCCCCATGTATGCCAACTACTGCCAGGGTGTGACATGTCTGTATGTCCCCATGTATGCCAACTACTGCCAGGGTGTGACATGTCTGTATGTCCTCATGTATGCCAACTACTGCCAGGGTGTGACATGTCTGTATGCCCCCATGTATGCCAACTACTGCCAGGGTGTGACATGTCTGTATGTCCCCATGTATGCCAACTACTGCCAGGGTGTGACATGTCTGTATGTTCCCATATATGCCAACTACTGCCAGGGTGTGACATGTCTGTATGTCCCCATGTATGCCAACTACTGCCAGGGTGTGACATGTCTGTATGTCCTCATGTATGCCAACTACTGCCAGGGTGTGACATGTCTGTATGTCCTCATGTATGACAACTACTGCAAGGGTGTGACATGTCTGTATGTCCCCATGTATGCCAACTACTGCCAGGGTGTGACATGTCTGTATGTCCCCATGTATGCCAACTACTGCCAGGGTGTGACATGTCTGTATGTTCCCATATATGCCAACTACTGCCAGGGTGTGACATGTCTGTATGTCCCCATGTATGCCAACTACTGCCAGGGTGTGACATGTCTGTATGTCCCCATGTATGCCAACTACTGCCAGGGTGTGACATGTCTGTATGTCCCCATGTATGACAACTACTGCAAGGGTGTGACATGTCTGTATGTCCCCATGTATGCCAGCTGCTGCCAGGGTGTGACATGTCTGTATGTCCCCATGTATGACAACTACTGCAAGGGTGTGACATGTCTGTATGTCCCCATGTATGCCAGCTGCTGCCAGGGTGTGACATGTCTTTATGTCCCCATGTATGCCAACTACTGCCAGGGTGTGACATGTCTGTATGTCCCCATGTATGCCAACTACTGTCAGGCTGTGACATGTCTGTATGCTCCCATGTATGCCAATTACTGCCAGGGCGTGACATGTCTGTATGTCCCCATGTATGCCAACTACTGCCAGGGTGTGACATGTCTGTATGTCCCCATTTATGCCAACTACTGCCAGAGTGTGACATGTCTGTATGTCCCCATGTATGCCAACTACTGCCAGAGTGTGACATGTCTGTATGTCCCCATGTATGCCAACTACTGCCAGGGAGTGACATGTCTGTATGTCCCCATGTATGCCAACTACTGCCAGGGTGTGACATGTCTGTATGTCCCCATGTATGCCAACTACTGCCAGGGTGTGACATGTCTGTATGTCCCCATGTATGCCAACTACTGCCAGGGTGTGACATGTCTGTATGTCCCCATTTATGCCAACTACTGCCAGAGTGTGACATGTCTGTATGTCCCCATGTATGCCAACTACTGCCAGAGTGTGACATGTCTGTATGTCCCCATGTATGCCAACTACTGCCAGGGAGTGACATGTCTGTATGTCCCCATGTATGCCAACTACTGCCAGGGTGTGACATGTCTGTATGTCCCCATGTATGCCAACTACTGCCAGGGTGTGACATGTCTGTATGTCCCCATGTATGCCAACTACTGCCAGGGTGTGACATGTCTTTATGTCCCCATGTATGCCAACTACTGCCAGGGAGTGACATGTCTATATGTTCCCATATATGCCAACTACTGCCAGTGTGTGACATGTCTGTATGTCCCCATGTATGCCAACTACTACAAGGGTGTGACATGTCTGTATGTCCCCATGTATGCCAGCTGCTGCCAGGGTGTAACATGTCTGTATGCTCCCATGTATGTCAACTACTGCCAGGGTGTGACATGTCTGTATGTTCCCATGTATGCCAACTGCTGCCAGGGTGTGACATGTCTGTATGTCCCCATGTATGCCAGCTGCTGCCAGGATGTGACATGTCTGTATGCTCCCATGTATGCCAACTACTGCCAGGGTGTGACATGTCTGTATGTCCCCATGTATGCCAACTACTGCCAGGGTGTGACATGTCTGTATGTCCCCATGTATGCCAACTACTGCCAGAGTGTGACATGTCTGTATGTCCCCATGTATGCCAGCTGCTGCCAGGGTGTAACATGTCTGTATGCTACCATGTATGTCAACTACTGCCAGGGTGTGACATGTCTGTATGTCCCCATGTATGCCAACTACTGCCAGGGTGTGTCATGTCTGTATGCTCCCATTTATGGCAACTACTGCCAGGGTGTTACATGCTTCTATGCCCCCATGTATGCCAACTACTGCCAGGGTGTGACATGTCTATATGTCCCCATGTATGCCACCTGCTGCCAGGGTGTGACATGTCTATATGTCCCCATGTATGCCACCTGCTGCCAAGGTGTGACATGTCTGTATGTCCCCATGTATGCCAACTACTGCCAAGGTGTGACATGTCTATATGTCCACATGTATGCCACCTGCTGCTAGGGTGTGACATGTTTGTATTTCCCCATGTATGCCAGCTGCTGCCAGGGTGTGACATGTCTGTATGCTCCCATGTATGTCAACTACTGCCAGGGTGTGACATGTCTGTATGTCCCCATGTATGCCACTGCTGCCAGGGTGTGACATGTCTGTATGCTCCCATGTATGCCAACTACTGCCAGGGTGTGACATGTCTGTATGCTCCCATGTATGCCAACTACTGCCAGGGTGTGACATGTCTGTATGCTCCCATGTATGCCAACTACTGCCAGGGTGTGACATGTCTGTATGTCCCTATGTATGCCAACTACTGCCAGGGAGTGACATGTCTGTATGTTCCGATATATGCCAACTACTGCCAGGGTGTGACATGTCTGTATGCTCCCATGTATGCCAACTACTGCCAGGGTGTGACATGTCTGTATGCTCCCATGTATGCCAACTACTGCCAGGGTGTGACATGTCTGTATGTCCCCATGTATGCCAACTACTGCCAGGGAGTGACATGTCTGTATGTTCCGATATATGCCAATTACTGCCAGGGTGTGACATGTCTGTATGTCCCCATGTATGCCAACTACTGCCAGGGTGTGACATGTCTGTATGTCCCCATGTATGCCAGCTGCTGCCAGGGAGTGACATGTCTGTATGCCCCCATGTATGCCAACTACTGCCAGGGTGTGACATGTCTGTATGCTCCCATGTATGCCAACTACTGCCAGGGTGTGACATGTCTGTATGCTCCCATGTATGCCAACTACTGCCAGGGTGTGACATGTCTGTATGCTCCCATGTATGCCAGCTGCTGCCAGGGTGTGACATGTCTGTATGCTCCCATGTATGCCAACTACCGTCAGGGTGTGATATGTCTGTATGCTCCCATGTATGCCAACTACTGCCAGGGTGTGACATGTCTGTATGCTCCCATGTATGCCAGCTGCTGCCAGGGTGTGACATGCCTGTATGCTCCTATGTATGCCAACTACTGCCAGGGTGTATATGTCTGTATGCTCCCATGTATGCCAACTACTGCCAGGGTGTGACATGTCTGTATGTCCCCATGTATGCCAACTACTGCCAGGGAGTGACATGTCTGTATGTCCCCATGTATGCCAACTACTGCCAGGGAGTGACATGTTTGTATGTTCTCATATATGCCAACTACTGCCAGGGAGTGACATGTCTGTATGTCCCCATGTATGCCAGCTGCTGCCAGGGAGTGACATGTCTGTATGCCCCCATGTATGCCAACTACTGCCAGGGTGTGACATGTCTGTATGCTCCCATGTATGCCAACTACTGCCAGGGTGTGACATGTCTGTATGCTCCCAAGTATGCCAACTACTGCCAGGGTGTGACATGTCTGTATGCTCCCATGTATGCCAGCTGCTGCCAGGGTGTGACATGTCTGTATGCTCCCAAGTATGCCAACTACTGCCAGGGTGTGACATGTCTGTATGCTCCCATGTATGCCAACTACTGTCAGGGTGTGATATGTCTGTATGTTCCCATGTATGCCAACTACTGCCAGGGTGTGACATGTCTGTATGCTCCCATGTATGCCAACTACTGCCAGGGTGTGACATGTCTGTATGCTCCCATATATGCCAACTACTGTCAGGGTGTGACATGTCTGTATGCTCCCATGTATGCCAACTACTGCCAGGGAGTGACATGTCTGTATGCTCCCATGTATGCCAGCTGCTGCCAGGGAGTGACATGTCTGTATGTCCCCATGTATGCCAACTACTGCCAGGGTGTAACATATCTGTATGCTCCTATGTATGCCAAATACTGCCAGGGTGTGACATGTCTGTATGCTCCCATATATGCCAACTACTGTCAGGGTGTGACATGTCTGTATGCTCCCATGTATGCCAACTACTGCCAGGGAGTGACATGTCTGTATGCTCCCATGTATGCCAGCTGCTGCCAGGGAGTGACATGTCTGTATGTCCCCATGTATGCCAACTACTGCCAGGGTGTGACATGTCTGTATGCTCCTATGTATGCCAAATACTGCCAGGGTGTGACATGTCTGTATGCTCCCATGTATGCCAACTACTGCCAGGGTGTGACCAGTCTGTATGTCCCTATGTATTCCAACTACTGCCAGGGTGTGACATGTCTTGTCAAAAAGATGGCAGCATCTACATACCTCTCTATACAGTTGTCCTTTAAAGGGAACCTTAACTGAGAGGGATATGCATGTTTCCTTTTAAACAATACCAGTTGCCTGGCAGTCCTGCTGATCTCTTTGGCTGCAGTAGTGGCTGAATCACACACTTGAAACAAGCATGCAGCTAATCCAGTCTGACTTCAGTCAGAGCACATGATCTGCATGCTTGTTGAGGGGCTGTGGCTGAAAGTATTAGAGATACAGGATCAGCAGGCGATTCAGGCAACTGGTATTATTTTAAAAGGAAAAATCCATATCCTTCTCAGTTTAGGTTCCCTTTAAATTTTACCTACTAGACAGCTCTCCCGATTTCCAGCTCCCAGTAGCCCCGACCCTCAGCACAAGAGGGGTGGAGCTACACGCCAGAAGCCGATGGAAATTAACCTCAGAAGACCTGGCAAGTATTTTGAACTTTATGTACACAGGACAGTGTTCTCCCCAGAATTTTTTTCCAGCCGGGTGGCATGAAATAGTAGCCGGGGTGGCATGAAAAAGTAGCCGGGTGGGTCGAGATGAAAATGCAGGGCAACTCTGCTTACAGCATAGGAGGAGGAGAGCCGATGACAGCCGGGTGGTCACCAAATCTAGCCGGGTGGAGCACCCGGCTAAAAGAGCCTGGGGAGAACACTGCAGGATACCAGGAATAAAATCTGCAAATCTGAAGCAATGTACAATAGCCAGCAGTCAGTGGCGTAGCATAAGGGGTTGCAGAGGTAGCGACCGCACCAGGGCCAGAGGGGCCCCAAGGGACCCTCCCTCAACCCCAGTATTCGCTCTTTATTGGTCCTGTACTGGTAATAATCACTTCTATAGATGCTTTGAATAGTGGTAATCATTAACAAACTGTCCCCCGTCCCCTTCTTGAACCTCTGACACTGTGGTTGTCCTTGGCAGGTTTTGGTGCGCCGTATCAATTGTTATGTATAGAGTGCTTGGGTGGGCCCAAATGTATAACTTACACTGGGGCCCATAACTCCTTAGCTACGCCACTGCCAGCAGTATATTGTACAGTGCTTCAGATCGCCATAAAAATCGAAACAGAAAGCGTAGCACAAATCGCTTACGCGATTGCAAGCGCAGGAGCGATCCCCAGCAGGCCCTGGTGCCATACTGTGGCAAGGACACTAGAGCATAAGCTCCTTAGGTGCAGACGAAAGACAGTACCAGGGCTCAGCAACACGAAGGGTTAATAAGCAGCACTTGGTAGGATGTTGTCAGCCTTAGCGGGTGTTTGGGGTGTTAGTGGCAAGGTGTCAGGCTTGTAGATAAACACTGGCTCTCCATATGGTTTGATTAGTGCGCTCTGCAAAGGTGACATCTGCTGCTGGGATCTGGGGAGCATTCTGTACACACATCTACCTTCCTGAGCAGCATAAGATCTGGGGGGTAACAGGCAAATCGGGCGCATGCGGCTCCTTGACAAATCGGACGTTGCCATTGATATATCTTAAAAATCAGTAAGCCAGCTCCAAAATGGAAAATCAGCTGCACGGCGGCTCCTGGCAGGGCCGGGCCGAGGCATAGGCTGGAGAGGCTCCAGCCTCAGGGCGCAGTGTAAGAGGGGGCGCAGAATTCATTCAGCTGTCATTCCTAATTGTGTTTGAAGCAGAAAGAAATAAGAAAAGGGGATACATGGCAGTGACTGCAAGCCAGATAACCAGGGCCGGGCCGAGGCATAGGCTGGAGAGGCTCCAGCCTCAGGGCGCAGTGTAGGAGGGGGTGCAGAATTCATTCAGCTGTCATTCCTAATTGTGTTTGAAGCAGAAAGAAATAAGAAAATGGGATACATGACAGTGACTGCAAGCCAGATAACTAGAAATTAAGGTGTTGGGGAGGTTGGGGGCCCTGGGGCACCTATTAGTCTAATAGCAATCAGTGTGTGACGGCTGGGGTGGGAGGGATGGAGGGGCGCACTTTGGTGTCTCAGCCTTGGGTGCTGGAGGACCTTGTCCCGCCTCTGCAGATAACTACATATTAAGGTGTTGGGGAGGTTGTGGGCCCTGGGGCACCTCTTAGTCTAATAGCAATCAGTGTGTGACAGCTGGGGTGGCAGGGATGGAGGAGCGCACTTTGGTGTCTCAGCCTTGGGTGCTGGAGGACCTGGCTCCTGGTATTAATAATTTTTTGGGGGGTATTCTTTTCTAACGGCATGGTTTGGGGGCCCGCATGATTTAGCGTTTATTGCGCTTTTACCTAGGGTTAGGTTTAGCTATAGCAACATAATCACTGTAAATAGAATATTGGTATATGTACTCTATCCACAGTTTCTCTGCGCTTGATTTTTCCTGCCGCTCATATTTCACATATACAACTTCAGGGGCTGCCACATTATATTCTCATTAATCCGCCTGATGACGGCAGCAAGGGACGCTTGCTAATAAGTGGTGGTATCATTAAGCAAAGACTGGGGAAGGGATGAGTGTAGTGTAGGTAGTGATGCCTGTAACCCATAGCAACCAGTCAGAAGAGGAAGGGGCTGCAGATAATGAAGTTGGTGAAGGCTTCCTCTTGCACTGCTGTAGTGGACAGAACAGTATTATATACCTTTATGTGGAACTTGCAAGGTGGGTTGCTCAGCTGTATATGAATCTTCACCTCCCCTCATATTATGCTTCATGTTCTAGTACACAGAGAGGAGGGGAGGACAGTATTTCCAGGGACACCTTCACTTCCTCCCTACAAATGTATGAGGGGAGGGGCTTGGAGCTCACCTCAGCACACAATTCTCCTGGTCCCGTCCCGCAGTCACTGACAGGAGAGTCTCTTCCCGCCAAACAGGAGAAGGGCGGGGCCCAGCAGGGATTCAGGGAAAGTAGCTGATTGGATGGCAATAGATTAGACTGAATAGAGTAGGGTTTTGGTACTTTCCAGAGGCAGGTGAGAGGGCGGAGTTCTCGTGTTTTCTGGCTCCTAGTGATGGGAATTCCGGCTCTTTTCAGAGAATCGGCTCTTCTGAATCGGCTCCCATTAAAGAGCCGGCTCTTACGGCTCTCAATCGGCTCTTCATGCTGGCTCCTCAAGCCTAGAACTTTGCAGAGGATCAGGACAGGAGGAGTAGTGCTTACAGGAGGAGGCGGAGCTGTCGTGCCACATGAAGAATTGCAGGTAAGCTGCAGCGCGGGGGTGTGGCGAGTACAGGGGCGTGGTGGGGTAGTGGCAGTTAGCAGTAGGAGCGATGTGGTGAGAGGCTGCAGCATAGGGGGAAATGTGTGGTGCAGTACTGTTGGGTATGGCGTGTTTCTAGCTATAGGCAGCACAGGCAAACCCTCCCCCAGCCCTCCTTCACTCATGCGCACGGCCTGTGGTAGTAGTGCAGTATTGACACCTTATGGAAACCAAAGTAAAGTCATTGACTGGTTGTGAAGCTTGACCCCAGAAAATCTGTACAACCCACAAACCTCATGCAAAATGTGCATTTTAGGTTATGGCATCTTATTTTCCTTCCATTTGCTTTAAAAATTACCATTGTTTGTAATGGCCATATATGACATCATCCCTCCTCCCCTTTTCTGAATTTGAATGGTCCATTTCCAATCTGCATGGATTTGCATACACTAGCATCTCACTGAGCCTGCCTAATTATTACAGGTAATAAGTCACCATCGATCTAGTTATGAAAGAAAATTTGTTCACAGCATTTTTTTCCTGCACACAAAAAAAACACATTATGATGGCCATACATGGTACTATAAAAAGGTTGGATTTTCCCGTTTATTCGATGTAAACGATCGGCTCGAATTGAATGAAAGTTGAAAATATTTTTTTTTTCGATCAAGAAATTTGAACGATTATCCCGTTTTTTTGAGAAAAATCTGATCGGACATGCTGGAAAAATCTTTATATTCGATCTGATGGAATAATCGAACTAAATTATCTAATCTAGAAAAAATGAAAAATTGTACCATGTATGGCCACCTTTAGAACTCCCAGTCCATTTAAAATGAATGGGAAGTTTGCATTTACAGAGAACCTGTACTGCACACATACGCAGAGGCGGCTCTTCTCTCGGGCTGTGTTGGAAAGAGCAGAGCCCGATCGGTTCCGCTCTACTACGAAGCCGCATTAGGCTCACGCCTGTGCAGTAGAGCGCACCCAATTGGGCTCAGATATTTCCGCCGGAGCCGAGCGGAGAGCCGCTACTGTGCATGTGGGCATGCCGACAAGTGTCCGTGTGATGAAAGAAATAGCAACCCATTACTTTTTGCAACTTGCAGTACAGCGCATGCACACTGTACAGACTGTGTATAACTGAGCATGCTCGGCTTCTCTCAGGCATCTTACCTGTAATTACTTGCAACCGTGATTAATTTCTTCCTTACGGGGGTGTTATTAGTTATCTCGAAGAGAAGTTATAAGTTGCCACCAAGGGGGAGGGTATTAGTCCCCTCCGGGGAGGGGGGCGGTATTAGTTGTCACCAAGGGGGGGGGGGTATTAGTTGCCTCCAAGGGGGGAGGGTTACTTATTAGTTCCCTCCAGGGGGGTTATTAGTTGCCATCAGGGGGTGTTATTAGTTCCCTCCAGGGGGGTTATTAGTTGCCATCAGGGGGGGTTATTAGTTCCCGCAGGGGGGTTATTAGTTGCCACCAAGGAAGGTTTTTAGTTGCCCATCAAGGGGACGTTTACTTCCCTCCAGGGGGTTATTAGTTGCCCACCAGGGGGGCTATTAGTTACCTCCAGGGGGTTGTTAGTTGCCCACCACAGGATGGTTCTGTGTGAGAATAGGGTTAGGTTGGGTTGCATTTTCTGATAATAATAACTTAAAGTGTACCAGAGCTGAACGAAATTCAAAAATCGATACTTACCCGCGGCTTCCTCCAGCAGCATAAGCCTGTCTGATTCCCACTCTGTCCTTTCGCGGTCTGCTGTTCAGCCGTGATCAGCCCCAGTAATAGGCTCAGTCGAGTTCAGTCTGGGTCTTCTGCGCATGCGCGGACCTCCTCAGTTTGGCACTGACTACTAAAGGGCCAGTGCTCCTAAGGTATGTGATAACGCCAAACCATAACAGCAGAAAAAGTTTTGAACATTTTGAATGCCGAATTAGCATTTTTATCACTTAATACACTCAGACCAGTTGCTGTTGAAATTAGATTTTTATGGTGACACTCCCGCTTTAAAGGGACTCCGAGCAGTAAATAAAATCAAAATCTGAACTTACCTAGGGCTTTATGCAGCCCACCGTAGGTCGGGAGGTCCCTCGGCGTCCTTCTGACCCTTCTCCCAGGCCCTGTTCCGAAATGGCTCCCGGCGACACCGGGACCGAGTGTCGGGCTCCCTCTTCCGGAAAGATGACATCAGTCGTCACCACGCCGGCCGCCTCGCGTCATCACGCGTCAGATTTTGATTTTATTTACTGGTCAGAGTCCCTTTAAGTCAATGCTTAGGTTGCACTTTCTGATAGCTATACGTATAAATGAATGGAGCAAGTTGCAAAGTTTTGTAAAGTTGCAAGCAGGGCCGGTTCTAGACTTTTTGCTGCCTGAGGCAAACTTGTAAAAAAATGCCCCCCCCCCCACCGCCCCCAGTATAATAAACTCCCCCAGAATAGGTAGCCTGGAGGGGGTAGCAAGCAGTAAGGGAGTATTGGGCACAGTGGCAGGGAGGGGGGTCGGACCCCCCTCCCTCACCTTAGTCCCCCGATCTGCGCTCCCCCTCTGGCTATTAAATGCAGCAGCAAGCGTACTGGTATATTGTCAGGCAGCGGGTGGGGAGGGAGGATTCACCTCTTCCACGTTCCAGCATGCCTTCCACTCTCGTCACTTCCTGCAATGCTGTCCACTTACAGTACAGTGGGCGGCCTTGCAGGAAGTGACGAGAGTGGAACACACGCTGGAACGCGAAAGAGGTGAGTCCTCCCTCCCCGCCTGCTGACTGACAATATACCGGTACGCTCGCTGCTGCACATTAAATAGCCGGAGGGGGAGTGCATATCGGGGGACTCAGGTCCTCCTTGCCACTGTGCCCAATACCCCCTCCAGCTCTGACGCCCCCCTACCCACGGCCAGGTGGGTTCTGCCCCCCCCCCCGAATTTTGCCGCCTAAGGAACCTCATGGGCGGACCGACCCTGGTTGCAAGGATTTCCTTGGGGGGTCCCAGCACTGGATCTCCTCTACTGAGGAGGAAGGATAAGCCTGTTTAGGATCTAGAAGCTTCCCCCTCCTGAGGTAAGTACCTCCCAGGGGCACTTTTTTTGTTACAGATTCTCTGTAACCTTCTTAGCGGTAATCACGAGTTCAGCTCGGGGTGGAAAAAACATGCCGGGAGCAGTAACCTCGAGCTGGACTCCTGGTAGCCACCGGGAGGTTACCGCAGAGCATAGTGCGTCTTAACTCACCTCCTGGGGGACCCCAACATCGGCCGCCATTTTTCTTCCTCTCCTCTGAGACTTTGCTTCCGCCTGGTGAGATCACCGTCTGTCGTCGCAATCTCACTATAGGGTTACAGCACCACCCGGAGGACGGAGGGAGAACTGCAGCGCTGGATCACAGGGAGGTGAGGGATTGCTGGGCTGCAGCAGATCTCCCTAGCAGCATGATGTTTTCCAGGGTTTAGGATCTAAAAGCATGCAAAATAATTGCACCGCTTTTAGACCCTAAAATCCGGAAAGAATCATAACGCCAAAGGGGTTAAGGGCCAACAGATCGGAATACACTGAAAGTATTGTTTTGATAATCTCTTGCTACATGAAAGTGGTAATATTGAACAGCCAAGATTGTATGGTGTGTGTAGGGCTTCCCGTCATTATGGCAGATTTACACGATTTTACTTTGTGCGGGGGAGGGGGAGACCAGATGTGCACATCATTTCTGCAATTCACTTTGTCCTCCCTAAACCCCTCCTCCCTTTACTCAGACATATGCAGAGAGATTCCAGCAATATGTGCTGCCTGCAGCTGTGCCACATGGGCAGCCCCAGGGAAATATGTAGTAATAGCCCATAACAGCTGAGCTTTCAATTTCTCGCTGTTGCTCCATCCTGTAGATGCGAGACACTTTCTATAGCAATCAGGGAGGCGGATGAGGCAGGCATGCAGGGCTTGGATTGTGAGATCAGTGGTACTCAGACCAGAGCCCAGAATTAGGGCCCGTTTCCACTACGGCGATTCCGCCGGCGATTCTGCAGAGTTTCCCCGCACATGATTCGCACGGGGAAACTCTGCCATAGGGGATGACGGGGCCGCGGCGAAATCGATTGCGGGAGCGATTCGCCCGGAACCCCCCGCAGAATTTGCGGTGGAAGCTGCGAATCCCATAGCCGTGCATGGCATGGCTCATGGGATTCGCCTGCGATCCCGCCCACCCGCTCAGTGCGGCGTGTGTCTGCGAGACGCACGCCGCACTAGTGGAGACGAGCCCTTAGGGTAAATACACATTCCTGTGTCCACACACTGTATGTATTGTGTGATATTTATCCATACAATATAAAAGCCACTGAAAAATAAATAAATAAAATAAATAATAATTATAACAGATCATTAATAACAGATACTTACCTAAGGAGAGGGAAGGCTCTGGGTCCTATAGAGCCTTCCTGTTCCTCCTACGGCTCCCGCGATCCATTGCTGTCACCTTGTTCCCATCGGCCACCGGGAGAGGCTTTGGAAGTCTTAGGGAGCCCGAGTGCTCCCTGAAGACCGGCGGCGCATGCGTGAGCTCGCGTCAGCGCAGGCACAGCAAGGGGCCGCCAGTCTTCAGGAGCACTCAGGCTCCTGTAGACATCCGAAGCCTCCCATGACAGTACAGAGCAGTATCTGACCAACAGGTTGAATACGGCTAAAGGGGGTGACAGCGCTGGAACGACAGGATCAGGAGAGGAACGGGAAGGCTCTATGGAACCCAGAGCCTTCCCTCTCCATAGGTAGTGTATATATATATATATATATATATATATATATATATATATATATATATATATATATAATATATTTATTTTATTTTTTGTTAGGTTGACATTCAATTTAAAAAGGGCTCTTTCACAACTGAGAAGGCGTTGGTGAAATGTCAACGCATACGTTTTGATGTATGCGTTTTTGTGCGTCGCAGTTTACCGCAATGAGTATGTGTGTCCAATCCGTTACAGCACATTGGAAAACGCAGGTGATGTTATGATATTTGGTTTTTCAGCTATAAATGTGTGCATTGAAACGTTTTAAAAACACATAGCTTTAATTACTGACACACATAAATTATCTGGTTAAAGGAATATCGAGATGAATGAAATAGGTCAAATTAAGTCCATGTATATGTTCTAGCATTGTTACACACACTTACCCAAGTGTCTCTTTCCCTTAGATGTGCTCCCGGTGTTTGTAATTCCTCCCGTTAGTAACCCCAACCTAAGTGCGTCGGCGACCTCTGACCTGGAGGTAGTTTGGCTGCTGCATGTGCAATAAGAAATTTTCTGCTCTCAGACCGCGCTCCTACTTCTCTGTATGTGACGAGAACTGAGAAGAAAATATGTTTCATGCAGTGCATTGGGATACCGCACACTCCTATACCACACTGTGAATGTCACATGAACGCTTCCGCATTACAATACCGCCGCTACAACGCACCGCCCCTCAGTTCACGACAATCTGGTTGAAGTGACAGATGTTGGAGAAATGAATGTCTGTGACATCGCCTAATAAGAAAGCTTCCCTTCTCCCCATAGGAAACAGAAGGAATCTGGGAGAAGGACATTGTGACAGAAAAGGGGTAACTGCGTGAAGATGAGATCTCTGTGTGTGTGCGGCCCTCAGAATCTCTGCTGCGACTCCTGATAAATCTCTGTCCAGCTTGTAAGTGAATTAAAGTTTATAATGACTACTGTTTGATGAGACCACCACTATCCTCAGGAATGTACAGTGTGGGAATGCGGTAGGGGCGGGGGGTTGGTCACAGAGTGACAAAAATATATGATATCACATTATTATTATTATTAATCATTTTATTTTCACCAGATTTCCACAAACATCAAATAAGAAGGCGTAAAATTCTGTTTCAGGACCCCTGAACTGAGAAGGATGTGGAGGCTGCCATATTTATCTATTTTTAAAGACAACTGTAGTAAGAGGTATACGGAGGCTGCCATATTCATTTCCTGGTAAACAATACCAGTTACCTGGCTGTCCTGCTGATCTCTTTGGCTGCAGTGGTGTCTGAATCACACACCTGAAAGCAGCATGCAACTAATTCAGTCAGACTTCAGTCAGAAACGTCTGCTCTGCATGCTTGTTCAGGTTCTATGGCTAAAATTTGAAATAAATATGTCTGCCTCCAAATCCCTCTCACTTCAGGTTCCCTTTAACTACTCTACGTCCGCAGCCCCAGGACCGCCTAACGCCAATCGGCGTAAAGTCCTGGGGCTTCAGTTTGCAGGAGATCGCGCGCAGGCTGCGCATGCATCTCCTGCTTGGTGGGCGGAGCCTTTCAGTCTCCCAGCGGCGATCGCCGCTCTGAGACTGCTAGATGGCGAAACGGCCGTCTAATTACCGTGTACAGCTCTGTACTGGGGACAGCCGTGTGACCCTCTGTGTGCTTGGAAGTGATCGGCTGTCATAGGCTGAAGCCTATAACAGCAGACCACGGGATTGGCTGGCGGAGGGAGGGAGGGGGGTGCATATAAATAAAAGAAAAAACAGGAAAATGTATTAGAAAATAAACAAATAAACATCAATAAACAAATAAACAAACATCTGGGGAGCGATCAGACCCCACCAACAGAAAGCTCTGTTGGTGGGAAGAAAAGGGGGGGGGAATCACTTGTGTGCTGTGTCGTGCGGCCCTGCAGCTTGGCCTTAAAGCTGCAGTGGCCTATTTAAAAAAAATGACCTGGTCTTTAGGGGCCTGTGGTCCTGAAGTGGTTAAACAATACCAGTTGTCTGGCAGGTGTGTGGCTGCAGTAGTGTCAGATTCACAACAGAAACAAACACTCAGCTATTCCAGTCAGATCTGACAACAACGTCATAAACACCTGATCTGCATATGCTTGTTCAGGGCGTATGGCTGAGGCCCCATTCACACCTAAAAACGTAAACGCAAGCGTTTTGCATTTTTGTGCGTTTTTTTTTTCTCCTCCCTGTGTTCCGCTGTGCGCTGCGTTTTTGTAAAAAGCACTTTTCTAAGCGATTTTTTTCAGAACGTTTTTTTTTCATTCGCTCCCTGATGCAAGTCGGGAAGTGAACTCTTTGTCCCAGGAAAGAATAAATACAATGTAATTATTCTTAAAATGCAAACAGTATCGCTGCATAAAGCCATTTTGTGAGCGTTTAGCGCTCTTCCTATACCTTCCATTATAGCAAAAACGCCCCAAAAATGGTACAATCACCGCTTTGCTGAACGCACAGCGCCCGAACCGCTCAGCTGTGAATTCCCTTATAAGGAATCATCGCACAAGCGTTTGTGGGCGATTTTAAAAATAGTGTGAACGGGCCCTAAAAGTATTAGCGTTAGACACTAAGCAGGACTGCCAGGCAATATGTATTGGATAAGAGGAAATAAATATGTCTGCCTCTCTATCCCTCTTGCTTCAGTTTTCCTTTAAAGAGGATCTGTAACCTCAAAAAATCCCCTGGGGGGTACTCACCTCGGGTGGGGGAAGCCTCCGGATCCTAATGAGGCTTCCCACGCCGTCCTCTGTCCCACGGGGGTCTCGCTGCAGCCCTCCGTGCAGCCGTGACGTTATATTTACCTTCCTGGCTCCTGCGCAGGCGCTCTGACTGCTGACGGATCCGAACTACACGGAAATACCCGATCGCCGTCGGGTCTGCTCTACTGCGCAGGCGCAAGTTTCCGGCGCCTGCGCAGTAGAGCGGACCCAACTGAGATCGGGTATTTCCGTGTAGTTCGGAGAGGAAAGGAGCCACAGCGCCCCCGCTGGAGCCAGCAAAGGTAAATATTGAAATTACAGTCGGCTCTGTCGTCGGCTGTTCAGAGGGCTGCAGCGAGATCCCCGTGGGACAGAGGACGTCGAGGGAAGCCTCATTAGGATCCGGAGGCTTCGCCCACCCGAGGTGAGTACCCCCCAGGGGATCTTTTTCATGTTACAGAGTCTCTTTAAAGGGGAACTTCAGCCTAAACAAACATACTGTCAGTGTTCTCCCCAGGCTCTTTTAGCCGGGTGCTCCACCCGGCTAGTTTTGGTGACCACCCGGCTGTCATCGGCTCACCTCCTCCTATGCTGTTAGCAGAGTTGGTCACAGAAGCATCAGCCCTGCATTCTCATATTGCCCCACCCGGCTAATTTTTCATGCCACCCGGCTGGGAAAAAAAATCTGAGGAGAACACTGTACTGTCATCAAGTTACATTAGTTATGTTAATTAGAATAGATAGGTAATATAATCTCTTACCCACACTGTTTTAAAAGAACAGGCAAATGTTTGTGATTCATGGGGGCTGCCATCTTTGTCATGGGGGCAGCCATCTTTGTCATGGGGGCAGCCATCTTTGTCATGGGGGCTGCCATCTTTGTCATGGGGGCAGCCATCTTTTTGGTTTAAAGGAGGTGACAGGGAGCAGGAGACACAGTTCCAACTGTCCTGTGTCCTGATTACCTCTCCCAGCTGCACACGCTAGGCTTCAAATGTCAAATTCAAAATGTAAAAAAAAAATCCCATCATGCTTTGCACAGCATCAGGGGAAAAAAGCCCGGGCAGTTTTCTTCTGTGCACCTAAAAATGAGGCTTGTATAAGAGAAACAAAGTTCTGATGCTGTGAAACTGTTAAAGAAACACCAGGCCTTTTCAGTGCTGCTGAGTTGATTTTTAGTCCGAAGGTTCACTTTAAGTGGTGGCTGGATAGTGTAATGGTTAAGGGCTCTGCCTCTGACGCAGGAGACCTGGGTTCGAATCTCGGCTCTGCCTGTTCAGTAAGCCAGCACCTATTCAGTAGGAGACCTTGGGCAAGACTCCCTAACACTGCTACTGCCTATAGAGCGCGTCCTAGTGGCTGCAGCTCTGGCGCTTTGAGTCCGCCAGGAGAAAAGCGCGATATAAGTGTTCTGTGTTTGTTTGTTTGTTTGTTTGTTTAAACAACACCAGTTGCTTGGCATCTTGCTGATCTTTCTGGCATCAGTAGTGTCTGAATTACACACCTAAAACAAGCATGCAGCTAATCCAGCCACATTTCAGTCAGATCTTTATGCTTGTTCAGGGTCTATGGCTAAAAGTGTTAGAGACAGAGGATCTACAGGACAGCCAGGCAATCTGCATTGTTTAGAATGAAATACCGGTACATGGTGTATGTCAGCCTCCATATCCCTCTTCAGGTGTGCTTTAAGTATGTATTGCAGTTCATCCTAGCAGCACTGGAGTCCTAGGCTCAGTTCCTGGCCAGAACACTATCAGCATTTCCCCTGTGCTTTCATGGGTTTCCTCCGGGCATTCCAGCTTTTTCCCAAATCCCAGTAAAACGCTGGTATTTTTCCTTTCTTGGATTTGTGATGTTCCTGTTGTGCCCCTCATTTAGGTGGCTTGGGTTTACATATTTATCAGTTAGGGCCTGATTCACAAAGCGGTGATAACTCAGTTATCACGCCTAAAAGACTTTAGGCGTGATAACCTTTGCACTAGCAAAGTTATCACCGCTTTGTGCTCTAACTCGCGCGAAGCTCTTGCGCGCAAACGCGCATGCGCGCAAAGTCCCATAGGGCTTAATGGGCTCTGCGTGCGAAGTGCGTTGCGCGTGCGCACAACACTTTGCGCGCGGGAGCTTCGCGCAAGTTTCTTCACATCACGCCTAAACTAAGTTTAGGCGTGATAAAGGGCTTTTCACAGGCGTGCAAAGTGTTTGCACCGCTTTGTGAATCAGGCCCTTAGTATCGTATGTGTATAACTGCACAGTGCTATTCTTTATATGAATTGTCTTCATCCCAGTTTGACCATATATCATGTATGACAGATATTCGTCTATGACTGGGGATTAGATTATGAGCTCCTCTGAGAACAGTCAGTCACATGACTATGCATAGCTCCCAACAGTCCCTCTTTTGGAGGGACAGTCCCTCTTTGGGAGCCCTGTCTCTCTGTCCCTCTTTCCTCCTCATGTGTCCCTCTTTCAGGACTTTGTCCCTCTTTCTATGTAAATATACATATTTCTCTACTATAAAATGTGTTTGATTCTAAACTTTATTCCCATCCTTTAAATTGATATATTACTAATTTTAAAATGTTAATATGAAGGAAAATGAACCAGGATAGAAAGGACCAGTATGGTTTGAATTATAAAACAACATGTTTTTCTTATGAAATCTTTATGGTATGTGTGACTAGAGGTGAGCCTTATTGGCTATTCATGAGGCAATGCTCATGCAAATGCATGCACAAATCAATACCTCAAAGCAGTCACCCTGCTACATGCTACATTAGCACTATCCAGGAGTGCCACGGGGAAGATTCCCAATGCCCCCTTTTTATACAACCGGGGGGACCGCAGGGTTCCAGGCTCTCTCACTGCCTGGAAACCACAGCGGCACCTCGGAGGGGGAGGCTGGGTGGCGCAGACGACCCCCCCAAGTGTGGCTAGCGCCGGGGAGAGCCGTCCGCACCCACCTCCCAATATTAAAAACAGGTACTTACCTTAACGTCCATTGCGTTCTGCTACATGCGCATTAACTTGGAGGCACCACATGAGAAAGGAGAGAAGCATGGGTCACCCCGAGCTTTAGAGCTCAAGGCTGGCTCACATACAGCACTCCAGAGGGGGGGGGGGGGGGGGGGGGAGGACAGGTGCAGACAACTCACTCCAGGGTTCACACCACCGGAGCAAGCCATCCACCACCTGCCTCCAAAGGATACAAACTGCACAAAATGCTGCGCCACCTAGCCCCCCCCCCCCCCCTCCGTGGTGCCGCTGTGGTTCCCAGGCAGTGAGAGAGCCTGGGACCCCGCAGTCCCCCCGGTTGTATGGGGGCATTGGGAAGCCTCCCTGTGGCGCTCCTGGAAAGTGCTAATGTAGGTTTGGTTTTTAGACCCTGCATAGTTTGGCATGCGAAAGCAAATGCATATTTGCATGAGCATTGCCTCATGAATAGCCAATTAGGCCGGATTTGCAAAGCCAGACTTGCTAGGGTTAAACTTGGTGTTTGAGCACGCATACATTTTCTCATGGAAAGCCTACTTCTTCTTCTTGCTTCAAGGTTGAGGCGCGTACTCTATTAGATAGATAGAAGATGCGGCGTATGCTACGACGCGGGTTCGCTAGTACATAATAATATGGTAGATCATTAGACTATGACTATGGTAGTATTAGATTGTGAGCTCCTCTGAGGACAGTCAGTGACATGACTATGTACTCTGTACAGTGCTGCAGAAGATGCCAGTGCTATATAAATACATAATAATAATATGGTAGAAAATTACACTATGACTATGGTAGGATTAGAGTGTCACGGGAAAAATTTGCATGCAGATGTGATGACGATGTATGCGAATTTAACCATGGCAGTCCTGGTGTGATTTTCTATTGTTTCTATGCAAATTCGCATGAAAATTCGCATACCCAAACTGCATGCGAATTTCCTATTAAATACATTGTATGCGATTCGCATAGCGGTATGCGGTATGCAAATTCTGATGGCACTGCCATGCAATTTTTTTCTGCACAGAAAAACGCAAAGGAATCCTGACAAGTGGAAACAGTGCCATTCACTTGTATTGCTGTGCGCATTCGCATGCGAAAAACGCATGCGAATTCGCGATAGTGGAAATGAACCCTCAGGATAATAAGTGACATGACTATGTACTCTGTAAAGTGCTGCAGAAGATGTCAGTGCTATATAAATACATAATAATAATAATAATAATAATATGGTAGGACATTAGACTATGACTATGTACTCTGTAAAGTGCTGCAGAAGATGTCAGTGCTATATAAATACATAGTAATAATAATATGGTAGGACATTAGACTATGACTATGTACTCTGTAAAGTGCTGCAGAAGATGTCAGTGCTATATAAATACATAATAATAATAATAATATGGTAGGACATTAGACTATGACTATGTACTCTGTAAAGTGCTGCAGAAGATGTCAGTGCTATATAAATACTGTATACATAATAATAATAATAATAATAATAATATGGTAGGTATTAGACTATGACTATGGTAGGGATTCGATTGTGAGCCCCTCTGGTGACAGTCAATACATAATAATAATTTATCTTCAGCATAATAATAATTCTATTTTGTAGAAGCTTAACCAACAGCCAAACAGAATTGGTTGTTGCCGTTGGGGTGGCATTGAGGGATGAGAGTCTTTTATTTTCGTTTTCACACATTCGCAGTTTTATCAGCATCTCCACCGCTCGCCACCAGTTCTTTTTCACATCTGTCATATTTACCATTTGTCGGGAATATTTGCTGTGGAATTGAGCAATGTACGGCAAACCGAGGATAAATTCCTACCAAGCCCTTGTAAAGATTTGGCTAGAAATAATGTACCCTGACCCACAGAGCTTGCAGTCTAGGGCAGGGATAGCTGGGAGAATGAGGAGGGAGTGTGTCAGTCATCCTCAGTCCAGGAGGTGTGACACGCGTTTGAGTTGAGAGATTATTGGCTTGTTAATGGGAAATATTGCTGGTTTTGTTTAAGCTCGGCATTAATCCCCTCATTATGGGAGGAAGCGGCGCACCTGCCGCCAGGCTCCCCAGAATGCCGCTTCCCAGCACTCCGGTTCCTCATTGATGCTCTCGCTAAAATGTGTCGGTAATTTTTATCCCCCTGGCTGCAGCTCCGATTAACCCTCTCCTGCCGTGCGATGGGGTGGCTTGTGCTGTCATTGCTTCATGTGACACCAGCATCCTATGGAGGACCCATTCCCAGCTGCAGCTCCTCCTCATCTCCCCCCCCCCCCTCCCTCTCCTGCTCCCTGGATCTCTCCTGTACTGAACGGCAGACCTGCCTCTCCCCTCCACCCTCTCCTTTCATAACACAGGAGCCTGCAGCCTGTGATGCTTCCCAGCTGGGATTCCCCCCTCGTCTGACAGCAGAAGAAGGGAAGGGAGGGGGGGTAGCAGGAGGAGGAGGAGGAGCGGCAGCAAGCTATAGCAGCAGGCACAACACCATCCGTCTCCTGGAGGAGCATCATCCCTTCTGCCTCCTCTCCTAATAAGGGGATGCCTTGTGCAGGAGACGGCCCAGGCTTGCTGCCAGCCACAACCTAGAGCACACGTCCTGCACTTGGCGTGTGTGTTTGACATCTCCAACAGCAACACAGCCGATGACAGGTGACAAGAAGGATCCACGCGCCTTTGCAATAGATCACCCGGATCTCCTGCTCTGACCTCCCCTCCTCACCGATTCCCGCCTTCCACAACAAAGGATCATGGGATGGTAGCGCTTGCTGTGCGCTGAAGGACAGTGGGATATCCGCACCGGCTATTCGGGATTACACTACCGCCGGGACGACCAGAACGCCAGCCCGATTGGATTAACGTCCGCAAGAGCGTCTCGGAGATCGAATACCCAAAAAGTGCCAGTTTCTACCCAAATCCCACCTTTGTTCTCCAGTGGTCAAGTTCCCCCCTCCTTTTCCCGGGTGATAGGTGATGGCAGGGTCCAGGGACATGTCCTTGAGGAACCGTCAGGCCTGAGGCTGGACAGGGGGAAGTTTCGCTGATAAGATTGTTGTAGAGAGTTTGATACCTGTGGGAAAGAGGCAATGGGGTAACAGGAAGCCTCCTAACCACCAGTGCTTGTGAATGAGGCCAGTGGCTGGCTACGCACATGGAGATATGTGTTTTTATAGCTTGCACAGAACGTATGTTACATAGATGAAGCACACATCCCCGTTATCTGGGGAGGAGGCTTTGCTCCGTCTCCATCTAGGCACAGTTAGCTAATAATAGGTGCCTCTCCTCGCTGGCGGCAACAGATGAGATAATTGTGCGCTCGCATCTCTGTCGCACCTCTGGCCCAGCACGGTGTGTGACAAGCTGCGTCCCCAGAGCGATCTCCTTTGTCTGACACTTATTGTCTGTCTGCGTGTCACACACACACACACACACACACATCACTGGCACCCGGGAGGGGAGCAGCTGAGCAGAGCGTGTTGTCAGAGGCTGCGAAGAGTTAACAAAGGTTCCGTGGCACTCATGTGACTCCTTGTAGACAGAAGTGCAGGGTTGCGAGGGCGATGGAGAGCCAGCGGCTCATTTGAATACAGGTGCGAAGAGCAGTGTGACAGGTGCATGTGGCGACGGATATCGCCTGAGTCGCTCCCATCCGTATCATCTCACTAGCATCAGGTAAGAGCTAAAGACCCACCAATGAGCCGCCAGAAGACCACAGGCATTGGCTAGGTAGAGGCGCGCCATCTTTACGTTGGCATTGGCTGGTTCTTGGTGATCTAGGAGAACGGGAAAGAGTTTGATCGGTTGACCCTTCAGTCTCCATCTCTTCTTAATTTTTGGGTGGTCTCTATGCATCCTGGCTCCCCCATCCTGGCTGTGAATTGGACTTCTTTGCTACTGACTCGGTGCATGCGGTAGAGGAGGTACTGGGATTGTGAACAGAACGGACTCATGGGATAAGGATGCCGGTCCGCAGAGGTCACGTGGCCCCTCAGAACACCTTCTTGGACACCATCATACGCAAGTTTGAAGGACAAAGTAAGTGATGTGACTGTGATGGTTGAACAGTTATCCTGAGTGGCACAAAAAGCATGGGGCAGGTGGCCTGATATCCAGGTCACCAAATGCACTGTATTAGAGACGGGTACAGTGTCCATCCCACCGTAAGAACAGTACATGCATGAAAGATGTTCAGCTGGCTCATTGAACCGTATGGGGGTGAGGGGTAGTATAATGCCTCTCCCACCCTAAGAAAAGTACCTGTGTTCATAGTGGTGAAACTACAATTCATGTTCAAACCTTTTCCCTTGCCTCCCCTTTTTACCCTTCAGGGGCTTGGGCACCATACAACAAGTGTGGCCATCGTGATTTTCACACTCATAACAAATCATAGCCACAAAAACACCTGATCTGAAGTATAGTCCCCTGTATCCGAGGAAGGGGGGGGGGGTTAGTAGTAGGATGACCTCACAGCTCTGGGCCGCCTTCCGTTAGCAGGAGTGCTCCCCTGTAGTTGTGTGTGCGTGTGCATGATGTCCAGACAGCTCATTGAACTGTATGGGGGAGAGAGGGTTAGTATATTGCCTTTCCCCCCCCTTAGTACAGTACATCATGAATGATAGCCAGCTAGATCATTGAACTGTATGGGGGAGAGAGGGTTAGTATATTGCCTTCCCCCCCTTAGTACAGTACATCATAAATGATAGCCAGCTAGATCATTGAACTGTATGGGGGAGAGAGGGTTAGTATATGGCCTTTCCCACTCATAGTACAGTACATCATGATGGACAGCTAGATCATTTAACTGTAGGGGGGTGAGGGGTAGTATAATAATCCCTATCCCACCCTAAGTACAGTACATGTGTGTACAGTGGCGTAACTACAATTCATGCCCCCACTGTTCACACCCTTCCCCTTGCCTCCCCTTGGTGCCCTTCACTGGCTTGGGCACCACCTCACAAGGGCCATAAAACAAGCGTGGCCATCATGATCTTGACACTCATATAAGATGTCTTGCCACAAAAACACCTGATCTGAAGTATAGTCCCCTGTATTGGAGTAAAGGAAGTCTAGTAGTAGGGGGCCCTCCACAGCTCTGGGCCCCCCTGTAATAGCAGGAGCTGCTCCCCTGTATTAGCGCCACTGCGTGTGCATGATGTCCAGCTATATCATTGAACAGTATGGGGGTGAGAGTCAGGGCCAGGCAGAGGCAAGAGAGGCTCCAGCCTCAGGGCGCAGTGTAGGAGGGGGTGCAGGGCCGAGGCATAGGCTGGAGAGGCTCCAGCCTCAGGGCGCAGTGTAGGAGGGGGTGCAGGGCCGAGGCATAGGCTGGAGAGGCTCCAGCCTCAGGGCGCAGTGTAGGAGGGGGCGCACAACTCACTCAGCTATCATTCCGCTATTGTGTTTGAAGCAGAGAGAAATAAGAAAAGGGGATACATGGCAGTGACTGCAAGCCAGATAACTAGAGATTAAGGTGTTGGGGGGTTGGGGGCCTTGGGGCACAACTTAGTCTAATAGCAATCAGTGTGTACGGCTGGGGTGGGAGGGATGGACGGGCACACTTTGGTGTCTCAGCCTTGGGTGTTGGAGGACCTTGTCCCGTCTCTGGTGAGGGTTAGTATATTGCCTCTCACACCCTAAGTACAGTACATGATTAGTGATGGTCAGCTGATACAGTTTATTGCTTGGAGAAATATAATGCCCAGATCACTCAGAGTACTGTATATGTATCACAATTCCCAGCTGATCCAGACTACAGTGTGGGTGGTGGTATCACAATCCCCAGCCCTCCTAGTGTGAAGCACAGGTATACATCATGGCCACCTTATTATGAGCACAGTGTGGGTAACATATTGCCCAGCATACTAGGTCTGTGATGCAGGTGGTTGTACCATGTTGTACCTGACAGCTGGTGCACTGCATGGAAGGAGCCGTTCCCCACTCAGCCAGCGTGCAATGCAAGTGGCAGCAGAAGATGTACTATTTGGCGGGGTGGAGGAGACATATTGCTAGACTCAAGGTTCATATCCATGGCAAGATTGCGTCTTTTGTTTTCGTCAACAGTCATTTGTCTTGTGTGATATCATGTAATTGTAGTTTATTGAAACTTCGCTAATTGATGGCTAAACACGTGTTTAAGAGCCCCTCATAGTGTAACACATCGGGCACGACCGTTCTGTCTTAAAGGGGTTCTGAAGTAGGAGGTATACAGAGGCTGCCATATTTATTTCCTTTTAATCAATGCCAGTTGCCCGGCAGCCCTGCTGGTCTATCTCTCTGCAATAGTATCTGAATAACACCAGAAACAAGCATGCAGCTGGTCATGTCAGATCTGACTTTAAAGTCTGAAACACCTGATCTGCTGCATGCTTGTACAGGGGCTATGGCTAATAGTGTTAGAGGCAGAGGATCAGCAGGACAGCCAGGCAACTGGTATTGCTTAAAAGGAAATAAATATGGCAGCCGTTGTATACCTCTTACTTCAGTTCCCCTTTAAGGTGGCCATACACGATACAATAAAATTATCCGATTTTATGGCAATTCAATAAATATGATCGTATCTCCCGAAAAAATGGAAAGGTTTTTTTTTTTTTTTCATTCGCCTGAAAAATACGATCGGATTTTCCGTTTTTTCGATTCATTATCGATCTGGAATGCTGTAAATATTTCTTCTATTTTTCTAAAGATTGTATGGTGTGTGTTAGATTGTCAATTTATTAATATACACACCCTAGCAATTTTCTCAGTTTCCAATCTTTTTTATCATAATTGAGGAAAAATGTAACACCTGTGTGTGGTACATTGGTCATATTTTTGAAATGTTACAATCAGTCAGAAAAATTGATTGCAATTCTTGAATTGAACAGATATTTTAAAAAAATTGTATGGTGTGTGGCCACCTTAAGTCAGAGGAAAAATTGCTTGGTTTGAATGATCGCGATATTGGAGGATAGATCGGGGATTGACCATTCGTTGGCGGAGTTCCCCTTAATGTCCCATGGGTGGTTTGCTTCACAAGGTGATGCAGTCCGGAGGATACTTTCCCGACTGAACCAGTATATGAGGCGGGGGGAGGAGGGGTTTACACTGGACCCTCACAATGCCAGACTTATCAGGTCTATGGTCCAGGGAGTGTGCTACTTAAAGGCCAACTACGGTAAGAGGAAAATGGAGGCTGCCATATTTATTTCCTTTTAAATAATACCAGTTGCTTGGCAGTCCTGCTGGTCTATTTGGCTGCAGTAGTGTCTGAATCACACCAGAAACAAGCATGCAGCTAATCTTGTCAGATCTGACAATAATGTCAGAAACACCTGATCTGCTGCATGCTTGTTCAGGGTCTATGGCTAAATGTATTAGAGGCAGAGGATCAGCAGGGCAGCCAGGCAACTGGTATTGCTTAAAAAGAAATTAATATGGCAGCCTCCATATACCTCTCACCTCTAGTTCACTTTAAGAGTGCGGGTTTTTAATGGTGGGCTAACATGCTGGACTTGTGTACAGTGAGGAGGAACCTGCTGTTGGGCTGATTTTGTGTACAGTACAGTAGAGTAGAGTAGAGGGAGGTAAAAGGGGTTCTGGTTCCGGATAAGTAAAGGTGCTTGTCTATCATACAATCGTGATTGTACAATCTTATCAAATCCAAGTAGCAGAGACAGGTAAGAGGATATGCTTTGAACAGATACTTTAGGTAGTCCCTGATATTACATAGAAATGGTAAGATTGTACAATCAAGGAGTACGAAGATCAACCATGGGTGCAATGCAAATCAGGAATGCCAAAGACGGCCTGGGACAACACCTGGATTTAGATGAGAACTAGCTGATTGCCCGGTGTAGCCCAGGTATGCATTTGGCTGGTGTTGGCTCCGCCCGCTTTTTCTAACACTAACACAATTACTCAATGACCTAGTTTGTGAGCTTTGCGGTCTTTGGCATCAATAATTTGCATTGAAATGAAACAAATCTGATTAACTTTTTGTGGCTCCACCCTCTTTTCTGAATTTGAGCCCCAGTCACCCAATAACCAACTGTACCAGGTTTGAGGCTTGTTCCAAAAACAGTGTAAGAATGGATGCAGTTTACATTTTCCCAGTGAAATTTGTATTTGTCTCCACCCACTTTTTGGTTATGGGGATAAAAAGTATCCTATGTGTTATTCCAGGTAATGTACTATGTGTGTGCCAAATTCCATTAAAATCTGTTCAGCCATTGTTGCGTGATTGAGTAACAAACATTCAAACTTTCACATTTATAATATTAGTAAGATTATAGACAGCAGGCGCAACATTTCCATAGGCAGATGTTTATCAAGTGCTCACTTGTTGACCTAAACGTTGTGTCTATGGATACATACACACGTCTGATTTTTCCAGACAACCGGTCATTCAGACCAGTCGTTTGGACGTCAAATTGGGCTTGTGTGCAAACGTACGTTTGGAAAAATCAGACGTGTCTATGTACCTTATGATACTCATGTAAAATAACAGACTATTGAAGCTAATTCCAAATTATTAATGCCAAGGTCCCCAAAGCTCACAAACTTGGTCATTGAGTGTTTGTGCGTTAGGGTTAGAAAGTGGGCGGAGCCAACACCAGTCAAATACATTCCCGGGCAACGCCGGGTCATCAGTGGGTGGAGACAAATACAAATTTCACTGGGAAAATGTAAACTGCAGCCATTCTTACACTGTTAATGGCAGGGTTCTTAAACTTTGCACAGTTGGTCACTGGGTGACTGGAATTAACCTGTTGCCGCCCACATCACGCCAATGGGCGTGGCCGCGGCGGCAGCCCCAGGACCTCCTAACGCCAATTGGTGTAAAGTCCTGGGGCTGTGTTTTGCAGGAGATCGCACGCAGGGTGCGCGCGCATCTCCTGCTTGGTGGGCAGAGCGGAGCTCCGGCTTCAGTCTCCGAGCGGCGGTTGCCGCTCGGGAGACTGTTAGATGGCGTGATCGCTGTCTATTTACATGTACAGCACTGCGATCAGCAGCAGCGCTGTACTGGGGACAGCCGTGTGACACGGCTGTCCCCTCCTGAGACACCGAGGTGATCGGCTGTCATAGGCTGAAGCCTATGACAGCTGATTACGGGGATTGGCTGGCAGGGGAAGGGAGGGAGGGGGGTTTACAACTAATTAAAAAAACCAAAATATTTGACAAAAAAAAAATCAAATAAACAAACGCACATAAACAAACAAACATTGGGGGGGCCATCAGACCCCACCAACAGAGAGCTCTGTTGGTGGGGAGAAAAGGGGGGAAGAATCACTTTTGTGCTGTGTTGTGTCGCTTTGCAGCTTGGCCTTAAAGCTGCAGTGGCTGAGTTAATCAAAAATTGCCTGGTCTTTAGGGGGGTTTAACACTGCGGTCCTCAAGAGGTTAATATTCAGAAAAGTGGGTGGAGCCTACAAAAGTGAATCAAACTTCACCTATTGCTTTTCAAGGGGAATATTTCATTGCTGCCATTCTTGCACTGTTAATGGCACAGGCCTTAAACCTGGTACAGTTGGTGATTGGGTGACTGGGATTCAAATTCAGAAAAGGGGGTGGAGTCACAAACAGCCCTTTAGATTTTTTTCCATTTCAATGCAAATTATTGATACCAAAGACCGCAAAGCTCACAAACTTGGTCATTGAGTATTGTGTATTAGAGTTAGAAAAAGTATGCAGAGCCAACACCAGCCAAATACATACCCGGGCAACGCCGGGCCACCAGCTAGTTTTAGCTAAAATATTCAAGTAGTTACATGCCTCATGATAATTCATCAAGTAGTCAAATGGCAGCAGATTTTCCGACAAAATCCTATCAGATTGGCGGCAGATATCCCCACAAAATGCAATCAGATTGGTAGCAGATATCCCCCCACAAAATGCAATAAGATTGGCGGCAGATTTCCCCACAAAATGCAATCAGGTTGGCGGCAGATACCCCCACAAAATGCAATCAGGTTGGCGGCAGATACCCCCACAAAATGCAATCAGGTTGGCGGCAGATACCCCCACAAAATGCAATCAGGTTGGCGGCAGATACCCCCACAAAATGCAAGTTCCCCCCAGCTTGGAAGGGGGGGCAGCAAGCACAGATCGGCGGGGAGGGGGGGAAGCCTCCCCCTCTCACCTAGGGCCCCCCCAGTTAGGTAGGCAGCCGCAGGTCTCAGCCCCCCATGCTGGAAGGGGGGCAGCGGGCACAGAGCGTCGGGGAGAGGGGGAAGCCTCCCCCCCTCATCTAGGGCCCCCCCTTCTGCGCTCCCCCCTGTCCAAAATAGCAGCCAGCAGCGAGTGCAGGAATCACTTACCATCCGAGAGTCAGATCGATAGCTCTGCGTGCCGCTGCTGGTCTGGCCTCCTGCACTGCACTGTCCAATCACGCTCTCACAGGAAGTGCTGCGAGAGCGTGATTGGACAGCCAGTGCAGAAGCCCAGACCAGCGGCACTCAGAGCTATCGATCTGACTCTCGGTCGGTAAGCTATTCTCCGCTGCTGCCGCTGGCTGGCTGCAATTGTGGAGGTGGGGGAGCGCGGAAGGGGGGCCCCTAGGTGAGGGGGGTGAGGCTGCGCTTAGCCCCCTCGTTTTCAGCATTGGGGTCCCCAGGAGGCGGGGCGGCCGGGGCCCACCGATGGGACCATCGGCACTTTGGCGGCTCAGTACGAGCCTGCACTCAATCATTGGGCAGTGGAGGGAGGGGGATGTACAATGATGGGCTCAGACAGTGTACACTGAAGGGAAGGAGATTATGATGGTGACTCATGCACTATATAGTATAGGGAGGAGATGTACAGTATGTGTTTCACTTCTCTTATGACTCTCTGCTTTCTTTTCCAGTTCTGCAGTACCAGAGCTCAGCAATGTTCCTTTTATACACATACATTCTACTGAGCCACTTTTCCCATGTTACATTTCCACTATCTGCATTCCATCACCTACCTCTTCTGCAGTGTTTATCCTGTGCTTCATTCCTCTACTCTCTTCTCATCCTGTGCCTCATGCATCATCTATACTGCCCCTCTCATTCTGTGTCTCATACCTCTTCTATAGTGCCCCTCCTATTCTGTCATGAGTTCTTTACAGGCTACGGTGTCCCTCCCACCCTGTGCCTCATACCTCCTCTACAGAGCTCCTCCCATCCTGTGCCTCATGCCTCCTCTACAATGTCCCTCTTATCCTGTGTCTCGTGCCTCTTCTAAACTGCCCCTCTCATTCTGTGTCTCATGCCTCCTCTATTGTGCCCCTCCTATTCTGTCATGAGTTCTTTACAGGCTACAGTGTCCCTCCCACCCTGTGCCTCATACCTCCTCTACAGTGCCACTCCCTTCCTGTGCCTCATGCCTCCTCTACAATGGTGCTCTTATCATGTGCCTCGTGACTACAGTGGCCCTCCTATCCTCCTATCTGGAGTGCTGTCCCATCCTGTACCTGTCTCCTCTACCGTGTCCCTCTTGTTCTGTGTCTACACTTCTTCTACAGTGCCAGTCACGTCCTGTACCTCATGCCTCATCTAGAGTGCCCTCCCATCCTGTACCTCATGCTTTTTCTACAGTGTCCCTCTTATCTTGTGCATCTTGCCTCCTCTACAGTGCCAGTCCCATCCTGTACCTCATTCCTCCTCTATAGTGATCTCCTGTTCTGTGCCTCATGCCTCCTCTAGATTGTCCTCCTATGCTTCACCTCATACCTCCTCCACAAGAGTGCCCTTCCATCCTGTGCCTCATCCTGTGCCTCATGTCTCTAGATTGCCCTTCCATCCTGTGCTTCATGCCTCCTCTAGATAACACTTCCCATCCTGTGCCTCATACCTCCTATTGAGTGCCCTTTCCTTCCTGTGCCTCATACCTCCTATTGAGTGCCCTTCCATCCTGTGCCTCATACCTCCTATAGAGTGCCCTTCCGTCCTGTGCCTCATACCTCCTATTGAGTGCCCGTCCGTCCTGTGCCTCATACCTCCTATTGAGTGCCCTTCCTTCCTGTACCTCATACCTCCTATTGAGTGCCCTTCCATCCTGTGCCTCATACCTCCTCTAGAGTGCCTTTCTATCCTGTGCCTCATACCTCCTCTTGAGTGCCCTTCCATCCTGTGCCTCATGACTCCTGTACAGTGCCAGTCTCATTCTGCATCTAATGTTTTGTCTGACTTTATTTCTACTGCATCTCATTCCCTGCCTACTCCAAAAGTCTCATCTCTTCTTGCACCTCCTGTTTCTTTTACTGTAGTGCCTTATGCCTCATGTTTTCTCTGCGGTGCCCATCCTATCCAGTGCACACGTATACTCAAAACGTTCCCTTCCCTACTGTGTCTTCTACAGTGCCTGTCTCGTCTTTTGCCTCATGCCTCCTTGTAGTGCCCATCCCACCCTCTACAATGCCCATCCCACCCAGTGTCTCATACGTCCTCTACAATGCCCATTCCACCCAGTGTCTCATACATCCTCTACAGTGCCCATCCCACCCAGTGTCTCATACGTCCTCTACAATGCCCATCCCACCCAGTGTCTCATACGTCCTCTACAATGCCCATCCCACCCAGTGTCTCATACGTCCTCTACAATGCCCATCCCACCCAGTGTCTCATACGTCCTCTACAATGCCCATCCCATCCAGTGTCTCATACGTCCTCTACAATGCCCATTCCACCCAGTGTCTCATACGTCCTCTACAGTGCCCATCCCACCCAGTGTCTCATACGTCCTCTACAATGCCCATCCCACCCAGTGTCTCATACGTCCTCTGCAATGCCCATCCCACCCAGTTTCTCATACGTCCTCTACAATGCCCATCCCACCCAGTGTCTCATACGTCCTCTACAATGCCCATCCCACCCAGTGTCTCATACGTCCTCTACAGTGCCCATCCCACCCAGTGTCTCATACGTCCTCTACAATGCCCATCCCACCCAGTGTCTCATACGTCCTCTGCAATGCCCATCCCACCCAGTTTCTCATACGTCCTCTACAATGCCCATCCCACCCAGTGTCTCATACGTCCTCTACAATGCCCATTCCACCCAGTGTCTCATACGTCCTCTGCAATGCCCATCCCACCCAGTGTCTCATACGTCCTCTACAATGCCCATCCCACCCAGTGTCTCATACGTCCTCTACAATGCCCATTCCACCCAGTGTCTCATACGTCCTCTGCAATGCCCATCCCACCCAGTGTCTCATACGTCCTCTGCAATGCCCATCCCACCCAGTGTCTCATACGTCCTCTACACAGTACAGTTCCCCAACCCTGTCCTCAAGGCGACAGTACATGTTTTGCAGGAAAGCACAAACATGCACAGGTGGGGTAATTAGCGTCTCAGCAGAGCTGAGTAACTACCTGTGTGGTTTCCACAAAACCTGCACTGTTGGTGGACCTTGAGGACAGGGTTGGGGAACACTGCTCTACAGTGCCCATCCCACACAGTACACACGCATCCTTTACAATATTGGCCTCAATTCACTAAGCTTAACTCTTGTCTTTAAAGGAGTTCTTTCGCGAAAAAAGTAGGCAGTTAAAACATGTGACAGATGACAGGTTTTGGGCCAGTCCATCTTTTTAAGGGGGATTCTCAGGGCTTTCTTTGTTTTCAACAGCATTTCCTGAACAACAGTTGCAAACTTTAACTGACATAATAGTGTGCAAGTGAGTAGGGAGGCCGGCTGGTATCTTGCTATTTGGCAGTTAAACTGTTGTTCGGGAAATGCTGTTGAAAATAAAGAAAGCCCTGAGAATCCCCCTTAAAAAGATGGACTGGCCCAAAACCTGTCATCTGTCACATTTTTTAACTGCCTACTTTTTTCGCGAAAGAACCCCTTTAATAACTCTTCTGAGCTGTTTTACAGTTATCACAATTATATCACCATGGTGATAACTGTAAAACAGCTCTGAAGAGTTATTAAAGACAGGAGTTAAGCTTAGTGAATTGAGGCCATTAAAGAGAAACTCCAACCAAGAATTGAACTTTTTCCCAATCAGTAGCTGATACCCCATTTTACATGAGAAAGACAATGATTTTCACAAACAGACCATCAGGGGGCGCTGTGTGACTGATTTTGTGCTGAAACCCCTCCCACAAGAGGCTCTGAATACCGCGGTACTGCTGGCAAACTGCCACAATGTAACAATGTTCAGAGACAGGAAATAGCTGTTATTAGCTGTCTAACAGACAGAGCAGCTAGAAACAGCTAAATAACCTGCCCACAGTAACAATGTCACCATGTAATACATGTCAGAATGTGAATCTGGGAGAGGAAAGATTTTACAATGAGCAAACACTGACTAAATCATTTATACATAATTATGGTAAAAAATGAAGCACTTTTTTTTCTACATTATTTTCACTGGAGTTCCTCTTTAATGTCTGTAATATTATGTTCCTCGTGCCTCTATAGTGCCCATTCCAGCCAGTTCCTCATGCTTTGTCTACAGTGCCCATCCCATTCAGTGCCTCATGTGTCCTCTATAGTGACCACCCCATCTAGTGCACATGCATCCTTTATAATATCTGTAATATTGTGTTTCTCATGCCTATAGTGCCCATTCCAGCCAGTGCCTCATGCTTTGTCTACAGTGCCCAGGCCAACCTTTGCCTGTTTTCCTCCTCTGTCACCTATCCCATTTTGTGCACTGTGCCTCCTATTTAGTTCCCTTCCTTTTTAGCTTCTACAGTGTTCTCCTATATTGTGCTTCCTCTCTCATGTCCTTTATGTCCTCCTTTACAGTGCCCTTCTCATGGTGCACCACATGCCTTCTCTACAGCAGTACTTCTCAGCATCATCACAGAATGCAGTATGGGATTTACCCAATGTTGGGGTATCATCATCTCAAATACCCCTTGTCATACATGCGGTCACTTATACCCCCTGTGGGCATGTATCAAAAAAGGGCGCCTGGAAAAAAGGGCGCAAGGTATAGCCGAAATTTTAAGTTTTAATGCAAAACCATATTTTTCTTTTAAGGGATTGTAAACGAAAATGTAGTGCTAAATAGGTTAAATAAACGGAAATGAAATGGCAAAATACCGTCTATAACAACAAACGAATTCTGAAAAGAAACGTCAAATATCGTCTATAAGAAAAACGATATTTACAGTACACTTGTATTAAGCATAGCAATGCAATGGTAGGTTTTACAGATATTTTACTGTAATTATACCAAACTGTAGGCTCACACAGATCTCTCCCTATCCCTAACCCCTAGACCCCTCTTTGTTTAAATATATATAATTTAATAAATTGTATACCGTATATACTCGCATATAAGCCGACCCGCATATAAGCCGACCCCCCAACTTTTACCTGAAAAACCAGGGGAAAATGATTGACCCCCATATAAGCCGGGGGTAGGAAATGCTGGCCGCCTTATTCCCCTAGTGTGTCCCAGTATAGCTAGTAAAGTGCCCAGTATGGGTAGGTAGTGCCCCAGTATAGCTAGTATAGTGCTCAGTTTAGCTAGTATAGTGCTCAGTATAGCTAGTATAGTGCCCCAGTTTAGCTAGTATAGTGCTCAGTATAGCTAGTATAGTGCCCCAGTTTAGCTAGTATAGTGCCCCAGTTTAGCTAGTATAGTGCTCAGTATAGCTAGTATAGTGCTCAGTATAGCTAGTATAGTGCCCCAGTTTAGCTAGTATAGTGCTCAGTATATAGCTAGTATAGTGCTCAGTATAGCTAGTAAAGTGCCCCAGTTTAGCTAGTATAGTGTTCAGTATAGCTAGTATAGTGCTCAGTATAGCTAGTAAAGTGCCCCAGTTTAGCTAGTATAGTACTCAGTATAGCTAGTATAGTGCCCCAGTTTAGCTAGTATAGTGCTCAGTATAGTGCCCAGTATAGCCAGTATAGTGCCCCGCACCGCACGCTCGCCCGCTCCCTCCCTCCGCGGCCGCCGCTGCTATTACCTGCTTTAGGCAGCGGCCGCTTCCTAATCCGGGTTCCCCTCTTCATCCTGCGGACTCCGTAAGTGTATCACAGCAGCGCGCCCGGCGCTGCTGCTGTGACGTTGCAGGGGGCAGGAAAGAGCGGTTCCCCTGGTAACGGCGCCATTACCAGGGGAACCGCTCTTTCCAGCCCCCTGCATCGTCACAGCAGCAGCGCCGGGCGCGCTGCTGTGATACACTTACGGAGTCCGCATGATGAAGAGGGGAACCCGGATTAGGAAGCGGCCGCTGCCTAAAACAGGTAATTTAGCAGCAGCGGCGGCCGCGGAGGGAGGGAGCGAGCGGGCGGGGGGGCGCAGACCACGGACCACCACCCAGGACTCGCATACAAGCCGACCCCCAAACTTTTGGCCCCCTTTTTGGGGGTCAAAAATTCGGCTTGTATGCGAGTATATACGGTATATTACATATATTGTGCTGTAACTATACCTAACCTTACTCTCACACAGAGCCCTCCCTGTACCTATCCCTAACCCCTAGACCCCCCTGGTGGTGCCTAACCCTAAGACCCCCCTGGTGGTACCTAACCCTAAGACCCCCCGGTTGGTGCCTAACCCTAAGACCCCCCGGTTGGTGCCTAACCCTAAGACCCCCCGGTTGGTGCCTAACCCTAAGGGCCCGTTTCCACTCTCGCGGAAACGGCCGCGAATCCGCAGAGTTTCCCCGCAGACAAATCGCGCGGGGAAGCTCTGCCATAGGGGATAACGGCGCCGCCGGCCGAATCGCTTGCAGTAGCGATTCGGCCGGAAACCCCCACAGAATTCGCGGCGGAGGCTGATGGGAATCGCCTGCGATCCCGCCCACCCGCTCAGTGCCGGCGTGCGTCTACGAGACGCACGCCGCACTAGTGGAAACGAGCCCTAAGACCCCCCTGGTGGTGCCTAACCCTAAGACCCCCCTGGTGGTGCCTAACCCTAACCACCCCCTGATTGCATATATTATACTGTAACTATACCTAACCCTCCCTGTACTTATCCCTAACCCCTAGACCCCCCTGGTAATGCTTAAACATAACCATCCCCACCGCACAAACACCCTAAACACATATAAACAATAATATATTTAATCCTTAAAATACTTCTCTACAAATAACATGAATAAAATAATTTATATATTTGTAATAGAATAAATAGCTTTAAAATAGCCTTAAAATCACGTATACATTCATATTATAAATAGAGAAAAGTATATATAAATATACTAGCTGATTGCCCGGCGTTGCCCGGGTATGTATTTGGCTGGTGTTGACGCCGCCCACTTTTCCTAACCCTAACACACAATGACTCAATGACCTAGTTTGTGAGCTTTGCATTGTTTGGCATCAATAATTTGCATTGAAATGAAACAAATCTGATTGGCTGTGGCTCCACCCTCTTTTCTGAATTTGAACCCCAGTCACTCAATGACCAACTGTACCAGATTTTAAGCTTGTGTCCTTAACAGTGCAAGAATGGTAGCAATTGAATATTCCCCATGAAAAGCAATAAATGAATTTGCATTGGCTTTGGTAGGCTCCACCCACTTTTCTGAATATTAATCCCAGTCACCCAGTGACCAACTGTGCAAAGTTTGAGAACCCTGCCGTTAACAGTGTAAGAATGGCTGCAGTTTACATTTTCCCAGTGAAATATGTATTTGTCTCCGCCCACTGATGACCCAGCATTGCCTGGGTATGTATTTGGCTGGTGTTGGCTATGCCCACTTTTTCTAACAGTAACAGACAAATACTTAATTACTCAATGACCAAATTTGTGAGCTTTGCAGTCTTTGGCATCAATAATTTGCATTGAAATGAAACAAATCTGATGGGCTGTTTGTGTCTCCACCCCTTTTCTGAATTTGAACCCCAGTCACCCAATAAATAACTGTACCCAGTTTGGGGCTTGTGCCATTAACAGTGCAAGAATGGCAGTAATGAAATATTCCCCTTGAAAATCAATAGGTGAATTTTGATAAGCTTTTGTCCACTTTTATGAATAATAGCTGATGAATCGGCATTGCCCGGGTATGTATTTGGCTGGTGTTAGCTCCGGCCACTTTTTCTAACCCTAACACACAAATACTCAATGATCAAGTTTGTGAGCTTTGGTGTCTTTGTCATCAATAATTTGTATATTCCCATAGAAATTAAACAAATCAGATTGGCTGTTTGTGGCTCTGCCCCTCTCTGGCATTTGAACCCCAGTCACCCAATGACCAACTGTAGCAGGTGAATTTTGATTGGCTATTATAGGCTCCACCCACTTCCCATAATATTAATCTCAGTTACCCAGTGACCCTTTTCTGAATTTGAACCCCAATGACCAACTGTAGCAGGTTTGAGGCTTGTGCCATTAACAGTGCAAGAATTGCAGCAATTTAAATATTCCCCTTGAAAATCAACAGGTGAATTTTGATTTTCTTTTTAGGCTCCACCCACTTTTCTGAATATTAATCCCAGTCACCCAGTGACCAAGTTTTAAGCTTTCGGGTTTCTGCCATCAAAATTGTGTGAATGGAAGCAGTTTATCCAATAAAGTAATCTGATTGGCTGTTTGTGGCTTCACCCCTTTAGTGGATTTGAACCCCAGCCACTTCATGACCGACTGTAGCCGGTTTGAGGCTTCTGCCATTATTAGTGTAAGAGTGGCAGCAGTTTCAATATTTCCCTTGAAAATCAATAGGTGAATTTTGATTGGCTGTTGTAGTTTTCACCCACTATCCTGAATATTAATCCCAGTCATCCATTGACCAACTGTGTCATGTTTGAGAACCCTGCCAATAACAGAATGGCTGAAATCAATCTAACAAATTGGATTGGCTGTTTGTGGCTCCACCCCCTTTAGTGAATTTGGACCCCAGTCACCTATCAGGCAAGAGGCTTCTGCCATTAACAGTGTAAGAATGGTAGCAATGTAAATATTCTCCTTGAAAATCAATAAGTGAAATTTGATTGGCTGTTGGTGGCTCCACCCACATTTCTGAATATGAATCCCAGTCACCCAGTGGTCCACTATGCCAAGTTTGGGAACCCCGCCATTAACAGTGTAAAGCTGAGTACACACGTACAATAACGATCGTTCGAAAACGAACGATAACGACAATCGGACCGATAATCGTGCGTTCCAAATTTTCCAACGATCTTTTTTTGGACGATAACGACCGTTATCGTTCAATCCGACCGATCCAACCCGGCGGATTTTTTCGAAAGATAATCGTTCAATCGTTGCAGTGTGTACAAAGATCGTCCGATAATGATTATCTGTGGAGTAGTACGCATGTTCTTATTGCCTGTCATAACGTCACTTCCGTTTGCGCATGCATTTTTTTATCGTTCGTCGTTCAGTACTTTATACTTATATCGTTCACGTGTGTACACAATCGTTCATTACGAACGATCTTTTCGGTCTAATTTGAATATCGTGTAATCGTCACGAATCGTTCGTAACTAACGATCTTTATCAGACGTGTATACGAACCTTAAGAATGGCTGCAATTTATATTCTCCCCTGGAAAAAAATGTAGTTTTTGGCTCCGCCCACTTTTTCTAACCTTGACATACAGTCACTCAATGACCAAGTTTATGAGCTTTGGGCTTTTGGTATCAATAATTTGTATATTCCCATTGCAATAAAAAAAAATCTGATTGGCTGTTTGTGGCTCCGCCCCCTTTCCGAATTTGAACCACAGTCACCCAGTGACTAACAGTACCAGGTTTGAAGCATTTGCTATTAACTGTGCAATGCTGGGTACACACGTTGCGATTTCCCGCTCGATCCGCGGGATCGATTGGATCGATTCGATTATTTCCAACATGTTTGATCGGGTTTTGATGGATGCTTAATATGCAAAATCGACGGCTGTATCCATCGAAACCCGATCGAACATGTTGGAAATAATCTAATCGATCCAATCGATCCTGCGGATCGAGCGGGAAATTGCAACGTGTGTACCACGGATAAGAATGGCAGCAATGTAAATATTCCCTTTGAAAATCAACAGGTGAATTTTAATTGGCTGTTGTAGGCTCCACCCACTCTCTTCAATATTCATCCCATTCACCCAGTGACCAACTGTGCAAAGTTTGAGAACCCTGCCAGTAACAGTGTAAGAATGGCTGCAGTTTATATTTTCCTATTATTTTTGGCTCCGCCCACTTTTTGTAACCTTGACACACAGTCACTCAAAGACCAAGTTTGTGAGCTTTCAGGTTCCTGGCATCAAAAATGTGTGAATGGAAGCAGTTTATCCACCAAGAAAGTCTGATTGGCTGTTTGTGGCCCGCCCCTTTAGTGAATTTGGACCCGTCACCCAATGACCGACTGTAGCAAGTTTGAAGCCTTTGCCATTAACAGTGTAAGAATGGCAGCAGTTTTAATATTCCCCTTGAAAATCAATAGGTGACTTTTGATTGGCTGTTGTAGGCTCCACCCACTTTCCTGAATATTAATCTGATTCTCCCAGTGACCAAGTGTGCCAAGTTTGAAAACCCTGCGATTAACAGTGTAAGAATGGCTGCAGTTTGAATTTTTCCATTTAAAATGAATCTCTGAAATTTCATTGGCTGTTTTATGCTCCGCCCACTTTTTCTGGATTTGTAACCTCGGTCACCAAGTGACCAACTGTGCCAAGTGTGGGGACTCTGGCTCGATTACTGTGAGAATGGCAGCCTTTTCCATTTTTTCCATTCACTTTAATGGGTGGAATCTGATTTGCTGTTTGTAGCTCCGCCCAGGTAAGCAGGGGGGGCCGCGAGACCCCCAGAACCTATCATCCCAGGTAGTAAGGGATCTGTGTACCAAGTTTCGTTCAAATCGGTCAAGCCGTTTTCACGTGATCGCGGAAAACACACACACACACACACACACACACACACACACACACACACACACACACACACACACACACACACACACACACACACACACACACACACACACACACACACACTTTTATATATATATATATATATAGATAAAATACAATAGATAGCCTTACAAGCATTAGAAATCTTAAAATAACAGTAACATTAAAAGCGATATTTTAGTAACTATAAACAACGCATTATAAGTAGAGATGTAGCGAACGATTCTAGGCGAACTTTGGGGGTTCGCGTTCGCCCGGACCAAGCGAACTTTTGCGGAAGTTCGATTCGCCCCATAATGTACTATGAGGGTCAACTTTGACCCTCTGCATCACAGTCAGCAGGCACATTGTAGCCATTCAGGCTACACTAAGCCCTGGAGCCCCACCCCCCCCTTATATAAGGCAGGTTTGCCGGCCATTACACCCACTCATGTGCCTGCTAGAGACAGACTAGGGACAGCTGCTGCAGACTTGTTCTCCTAGGGAAAGATTAGTTAGGCTCTTGGCTTGCTCCTGGCTGATTGTTATTGCTAAAATGGCACCCCTCAACAGCTCTTTTGAGAGCTCTAATGTTTTCCTGATGTGTTTTTCTTTTTTTTGTGTGTGTTGCTCACTGAATTATACAGCCCTATCTGTTGCAGCTGGACCTTGGTAATTGTTATTACTGTGCCAGCCAGGCCCTGCCTAACTATGTATACTGGGACACCTACCTATGCCTACCTAACTACTGGGGCACCTACTTACCTATACAGGGACACCTACCTACCTATACTAGCTAACTACTGAGGCACCTACCTATGCCTACCTACCTATACTGGGACTTCTACCTATGCCTACCTACCTATACTGGGACTCCTACCTATGCCTAGCTAACTACTGGGACACCTACCTATGCCTACCTACCTATACTGGGTCTCCTACCTATGCCTAGCTAACTACTGGGACACCTACCTATGCCTACCTACTATACTGGGTCTCCTACCTATGCCTAGCTAACTACTGGGACTCCTACCTATGCCTACCTACCTATACTGGGACTCCTACCTATGCCTAGCTAACTACTGGGACACCTACCTATGCCTACCTACCTATACTGGGTCTCCTACCTATGCCTAGCTAACTACTGGGACACCTACCTATGCCTACCTACATACAAGAAGATAATAAGGTCGTTGCTTCATTGTGGAAAGACCAAATTTGATCAGCTGGACAGTCACTGTTGTTCTATCATTGAGCTACCACAGCCCGGCGACCATATGGGCTTGAAAACCGCCACGGCCTACACTCTCGCCATGGTGCGCACCAGTCCAGCATGGCCGTCACTACGCAAACAGCTGTTTGCGGTGCGTCACACAGTGAGTTTGGTGTGTCAGTGTGAAGCAGAACTCTAATTACACTCCCTGATTGATGTATACACATGCAAGATGTTTTTAAGCGCTTTAGGCCTGCAATTTAGCATTCAATGTAATTTCTGCCCTCAAAACGCTGCTTTGCGTCACATCCAGATTTTTCCCCGGGACTTTGGGCATGTATCCCACTCTGCCATGCCCCCCTCCAGGTGTTAGACCCCTTGAAACATCTTTTCCATCACTTTTGTGGCCAGCATAATTTTTTCTATTTTTCAAAGTTCGCATCCCCATTGAAGTCTATTGCGGTTTGCAAACTTTTCGGCAAACCGAACCTTCCGCGAAGGTTCGCGAACCGAAAATCGGAGGTTCGCGACATCTCTAATTATAAGTGTAAAAACAACCTTAAAATAACAGTAATATTAAAAGCGATATTTTAGTAACTATATTCAACGCATTATAAGTGTAAAAACAAAGTTAATACCAAAAGCGATGTATTTCTAATACAATAAGGTTGAAAACGGTATTTACGCATTATACATATGAAAACAAATTTTTAAATGATCAAAGTAGTGTAAACGAAAATTTACTTGTTATACTGTTGTAAGCGAAAGTTTTAAATGAAAAAATAAGTAAAAACTGATATAAGCGAAATTTAAAAACGAAAAAATAAGTATAACACAAACTCAAAACGAACTTGTAAACGATATTTGTTATAAACCTTATTCTGTAAACAAAAACTTTTGTTAACACGATCCCTGTAACCGCTATTTCTCGGGCGCCCTTTTTTCCTGTCGAGCGCCGAATAGCCGATATTTTGCATTGCAGTCTATGGCGGCGTCCTTTTTGTCCACTATCCCTGTGCGCCCTTTTTTTACTAGCACCCCCCCTGTGGATCACTTCCAGTCTGTGTCTCATGCCTCCCAGATCAGTGTACCTCATGCTTCCTCTGTCATTGCCCAGTCCCGTCTGTGTTTCATGCCTCTCTTTGTTCCCACCTTATCCTTTGTCTCTTGAACCTCTTTCTTCATCCTATCTTTTCACGTGTCTCATGCCTTCTCTGTCTCATGCCTCCTCTGTCATCGTCCAATTCTGAATATCTCCTGCTTCTTCTCTCATTGTCCCTTCACATCTGTGTCACATACCACATGCTCATTGGGGCTCAAATGTTCTAATTTGTCTAGACTGGAATAAGTAGATATTCAGAGCTAGGGCTTATAGAATCATGGGGTTGAGATTTTTAGTTATTTGGGGCTGAGGCTTGACGTTTTTCATGGTCACTGTTAGTAGTTCCTCGTAGCTGCGCGTCGTAGCTTGACGTTTTTCATGGTCACTGTTAGTAGTTCCTCGTAGCTGCGCGTCGTAGCTTGACGTTTTTCATGGTCACTGTTAGTAGTTCCTCGTAGCTGCGCGTCGTAGCTTGACGTTTTTCATGGTCACTGTTAGTAGTTCCTCGTAGCTATGCGTTGTAGCTTGACGTTTTTCATGGTCACTGTTAGTAGTTCCTCGTAGCTGCGCGGTGTAGCTTGATGTATTTCATGGTCACTGTTAGTAGTTCTTTGTAGCTGTACGTCGTAGCTTGACGTTTTTCATGGTCACTGTTAGTAGTTCCTCGTAGCTGCGCGTTGTAGCTTGACGTTTTTCATGGTCACTGTTAGTAGTTCCTCGTAGCTGCACGTCGTAGGTTGACGTTTTTTCATGGTCACTGTTAGTAGTTCCCCGTAGCTGCGCGTCGTAGCTTGACATTTTTCATGGTCACTGTTATTAGTTCCTCGTAGCTGCGAGTCGTAGCTTGACGTCTTTCACAGTCACTGTTAGTAGTTCCTCGTAGCTGCTCATTGTAGCTTGACGTTTTTCATGGTCACTGTTAGTAGTTCCCCGTAGCTGCGCGACGTAGCTTGACGTTTTTCATGGTCACTGTTAGTAGTTCCTCGTAGCTGCGCGTCGTAGCTTGACGTTTTTCATAGTCACTGTTAGTAGTTCCTCTTAGCTGCGGTTTGTAGCTTTGTCAAGCCGAGGTTTATTGATTCTCAATGTTGGGGTTTGTTACTTTGAAAGGCTGTTGGTTGTGCTTCTCTTGGGCTTGTGTTGCTCATTCCTTAGGCTGGGGTTTATACACCTCGGGCGAAGTAGGCTGTCCGCGCTCAGCGTTGAAACTAGGCACTGTTTTAGCAGCAATGCAATAGTGCGTGGGGCGCGTAAGGGTAATTCATGATCGCCGTACTCTGAATTACATCTCCCTCCAAGTTGGGATGATCCGGAGGGGGAATACTATTTAACGCCGCCAGCGATTTCAGCAGTAGCAGGGTGAGCTGTCATTCAGCTCACCCTGCACCCGGCTCATTGGCGGCATATTAATACGTACACCTCTGGGGATGCGGGTTGTAGTTCTCTGGTGGGCATTCAGGGTTGTATTTGTCGTGAGCTCATTTGGAATGGTTATTGTAGTTCGTTAAGGCTCTGGTTTGTATTAACCTTCCTGGCGGTAACCCCGAACGTAGTTCGGGTTAAGCCGCGCAGGAGGTTTTCTCAGGCCCTCCAGGAAATCCTAGGCTTGCTACATGATTTAAAAAAAAAAAAATTACAAAAAAACGGCTGCGCTGCCCCCTGGCGATTTTTAATAGACCGCCAGGGAGGTTAAGGCTCTGTTTTGTATTCCTCTGGCATGACAGCATAAGTAGTCAGGGATAGGTTTAGCCGGTAATAGGTGGCCGCAGCATAGGTAGCCAGGGATAGGTGTAGCCAGTAGTAGGTGGCCGCAGCATAGATAGCCAGGGATAGGTGTAGCTTGTAGTTGGTGGCCGCAGCATAGGTAGCCAGGGATAGGTGTAGTAGGTGGCCGCAGCATAGGTAGCTAGGGATAGGTGTAGCCAGTAGTTTGTGGCCGCAGCATAGGTAACCAGAGATAGGTGTAGCCGGTAGTAGGTGGCCGCAGGATAGGTAGCCATGGATAGGTGTAGCCAGTAGTAGGTGGCCGCAGCATAGGTAGCCAGGGATAGGTGAAGCTGCTAGTAGGTGGCCGAAGCATAGGTAGCCAGGGTAGGTGTAGCCAGTAGTAGGTGGCCGCAGCATAGGTAGCCAGGTATAGGTGAAGCTGGTAGTAGGTGGCCGAAGCATAGGTAGCCAGGGATAGATGTAGTAGGTTGCCGCAGCATAGGTAGCCAGGGATAGGTATAAAATACTATTAAGTGGGATATCTACCACAATTTTTATAAATTAGAGTCTCACCTAAAATGTAGTTAACAAATTATAGATTATAAAGGGAGCCTCTTAATCAATATAAGAAACATTTATTGCACATATCATATCGTATACATTACACTACTCTCTGTGTAATGTATACGATATGATATGTGCAATAAATGTTTCTTATATTGATTAAGAGCCAGGGATAGGTGTAGCAAGTAGTAGGTGGTCGCAGCATAGGTAGCAAGGGATAGGTGTAGCCAGGATAGGTGCCCGCAGTATAAACAGCCAGGGAGGACACAGCGGCAGGGGGGTACAAATACTCACTTTCCGGCAGGTCCTGCACGCTTTACTGGCTACATTCTATTTCTTGTAGTAATAGCGCCCAGGGGGTGCTGGTTCAGGGAAATGGGACGCAAGAACAGGAAGTAGAATGAAGCCAGTACAGCGTGCAGGACCTGCCGGTGTGATGACAGATAGTGCCGCTCTGCACGTTGTGCCGCCCTGCATGTGCAGTAGAAGCCTGTTTCCCATTTAATTGTGCTGCCACGTAAAACACCCCAAATATCTCCGCTTCCGCACCACGTACACTCCCGAAATTTTCAGGGTAGGGAGGGGACCCTCCGAACCAGCGGAGCTGGGGGGCTGTGATATTTCAGGGAATTAATATTTAACTTCCCACTGAGCATGCGTCATTACACCGGCAAGTATTTATTTACCCCTGCCGTTGTTCATGCGCCCGTCACTCGTTGCATTCCCACCGCTACGTCCCGCTCCCCCGAAAACTGGCAAAACGAGATTATGCATGGTAGGATTACCATACACAATCAGACCGCGGTATACCGTCATACCGGTATACCGCAGCAACCCTATTCAGGCGTAAGGATGTTCCACAGGAAGGAAGGTTCGTATGTTCCACAGGAATGAGGTTCGTAGTTCATCAGAACAGGGACTTGTTCATAAGAACAAAGTCTTGTAGTTATGTGAGGCTAACTTTATCTTAATGACTCAGAATTATAATTCATTAGGAATGGGATTTGCTGTTCGTCAAGGCTTGGCTGTCCAGTGAGTGCATAGAGGTGATTCCACCCAACTTTACAATAAATGTTTTTGCTGTGTAGGCGGCAGACAGATACTTGCCTATGAGCAGGCCTTGAGAAAGGAACCCTGTGTGGTCCCGAAACGTTGCCACTTTGGATTGTTTTCTATAAGAAAAATAAAGATTTATTAAAGAGGAACTCTTGTGAAAATGAGGTAATGAAAAAAGTGCTTACTTTTTAGAATAGTTATTTATAAATGACTAGTAGACCTAAGCCTGATTCAAAACGGGCTCTAGGTCTGTTTTAAAACCGCGCCTCCCTCTCCTCCCCTCCCCTTTCTTCCCTCTCATCCTCCCCCGTGAACGCCACACAGTCACCGCGCAGCACCCGCCGTCTGCCCCTTTTGGCCCCGTCCTCCCTCAGCTCTCCTCAGTCTCTGCGTCCCTCCCTGCACATGCACAGTAGCGCAAAACACCACACACACACACACACACACACACACACACACACACACACACACACACACACACACACACACACACACACACACACACACACACACACACACACACACGAAGTGCAGGGATTGGACACTGAGACAAAGGGATTTTATTATAGAGGATTTAGTCAATGTTTGCCCACTGTAAAATCTTTCCTCTCTCTGATTTACATTCTGACATTTATCACATGGCGACATTATTACTGCTGGCAGGTGATATCTGTGGAAGGAGATGCTGCATTTTTGGCAGTTGGAAACAGCTGTTATTTCCCAAAATGCAACAAGGCTCCCACAGTGTGATGTCAGCACCAGGGTGCTGACATCACACTGGGGGTTCACCCAGGGAGGGGTTTCCCCCATGGCTGTGGAGTCAGTACAAAAATCATCCAACTCCGACTCCTCAGTTTAACCTTCTGCCGCCCGCGTCACGCCAGTGGGCGTGCCCGCGGCGGCAGCCCCAGGACCGCCTTAACGCCAATTGGCGTAAAGTCCTGGGGCTCTGTTTTGCATGAGATCGCGCGCATGGTGCGCGCGCATCTCATGCTCGGAGGGCGGAGCTCCGCCACGCCTTCAGTCTCCGAGCGGCTATTGCCGCTCGGAAGACTGTTAGACGGCGAACACGCCGTCTATTTACTACGTGCAGCGCTGCGATGAGCAGCAGCGCTGCACTGGGGACAGCCGTGTGACACGGCTGTCCCCATGGGGGACAAGAGAGCGATCGGCTCTCATAGGCAGAAGCCTATGACAGCCGATCGCCATAATTGGCTGGCTGTGGGGAGGGAGGGAAGAAATTTAAAGAAACAGGGGTTTTTAAAGAAAAAAAAAACAATAATATTTATTTTAAAAAAAAATAAACATGGGGGAGCGATCAGACCCCACCAACAGAGAGCTCTGTTGGTGGGGAGAAAAGGGGGGGGGGGAATCACTTCTGTGCTGAGTTGTGCGGCCCTGCAGCTTGGCCTTAAAGCTGCAGTGGCCAATTTAGCTAAAAATGGCCTGGTCACTAGGGGGGTTTAGCCCTGCAGTCCTCAAGTGGTTAAGAAACCTCCGACTCCAGGTACCCAAAATTGCTCTGACTTATCGACTCCGACTCCACAGCCCTGGTTTCACCACAATATCAGCCATATAGAGCACCTGAGGATCCGTTTGAGTAAAAGAAAAGATCTCTTGTGGGAAAGGGGGTATCAGCTACTGATTGGGAAGAAGTTCAATTCTTGATTACGCTTTCTCTTTAAGGAGTTGCCGGCTTTATCTCTAGCTGTATAAACAATGGATCATCATCCCCCTTTTAAGCTGAAGCACTCCTGCGTCAACATCAGTGGCTCATCCAAGAGTGAATGCGAGACAACCCCAATCACTACATTGTAGTTGACTCAGACTGGGCCTCATAGTTTCTAATGCTGGGGATACACGGGTCGACCAGCGGCTCAATTAGCCGCCGGATCGACCCCAGCCGTGCCCCCGCGTGCGCGCGGATCGATTGCCGCTCGCCCCCGCCAGCTCTTCCTTATCAGCGCTCGATTCCCTGCCATTGTCCGCAGGCGAGAATCGAGCGGGCGCGGGTCGAGCGCCTTGATCGGGCCTGCTGAATATTATTAGCTGCGCAAAAGGTGGATCAGCGCATCACCAGGCCGCCTCCGAATGGCCTACAATCAGAGGTGCGCTGAGCCCCCCCAGAAACTGCAAACGCACCTTGAACCCAAACAGAAGCTCTGCATGTACACCAAAAGCTAGGCTGCTAAGTGGGAGCGGCTGACCAAAAATGAATTAAATTAGTACATAGCAAAGAAAAGAACAGCGCTACTTAAAAACAGATAAGTGCCTACCTGCAAGAGAGTGCAAGCCCCACTTGTGGGATAAAATACACACCTAGCATAAATACACACCTAGCATAAATTTTGCGCAATTTTCGATTTTACTTGGTAGCACACCCAGGCTATGCATATGCATAGGTTAGGATTTAGTTAGTGTTAGGTCACCTCCCATAGGGGGATGACTTCTCCGCAGTGGGAGGGACGAGTACTTAACAAGTTGCATGCAAGCTGTTACAGGAAACCAACATCCTCCAGTGGTAGACAGGTTATGTGTATGCTCAGTGTGTATTTTATCCCACAAGTGGGGCTTGCACTCTCTTGCAGGTAGGCACTTATCTGTTTTTATGTAGCGCTGTTCATTTCTTTGCTATGTACGAATATTATTAGCTGGCCGGATCAGCTGGTCGATACACGGTACAGAAACGTACCGTGTATCCCCAGCATAAGAGATAGGGTTTAATTCTCTATATCTGGGGTTTGTAATTTCTTAGGGCTAGAGTTGTAGGTAGCCAAAGCTGAGATATACCCATCTAGGATGGGACTTGCTGTTCCTCAGAGTCAGGCCTTGTAGCTCTCTTAGGCTGGAATTTGTAGTTCCTCAGTTCCGGCATCTGTAGTTTCTCAGATTTTTGGTTTGTACATCCTCTGGAATTGAGTTTGTGGTTTCACAGGACTGGGATTTGTAGTTCTCTGGCAATCAAGCTTGTAGGTGTACAGCACTGGAAGGGGTAGTTATGTCTTATAAAGTTTTGCAGTTTCTCAGAGCCAAGTCTTGTAGTTTTCTGTAGCTGGGATCTGTAGTTCAACAAGGCTGGTACTTTTTCTTCACCTTGGACTTGTACTTCTGCTGGGCTGATGCTTGTTGTTTTTAGGCCTGAGACTTGTTCTCTTGAATTGGGACTTGTAGTTCCACAGAGCTGGGGCTTGTAGTTCTTCTGGGCTAGACTTTGTAGTTCTCTTGAGAATTTTTTTTCATGAAAAGTCACACTTTCTCTGACTCAGGATTGTTGTGCAAGGTGGGGCTTGTTCCTTGCGGCTGAAATTCATCGTTCTTCTTGGTTGGGACTCTGGTGAAGGTGGCGGTCTTTGTAGTTCCTCTGGGATGGTCACCTGACCTCTGTGTATAAAGCTAATTTTATTTGGGAGATTGTGGCAGACAATGTGATTGTGTGAAATATGTGAGAACAATTGCTTGTAACATCCTACCAGCATAAAGGTCCAGATATCAGGCGACTTGGCAGTTGATCGATCATCCGATTCAATTATTATAATCAGGGGAAAATTGGCGCCGCCATTAGCATGTCCGATCAACACGCTCGATTGTGTGCGCAGCAGTGACAGTGTGCGATACTGGGATGAGCAAGGATCGCAATAGAACCCCTGCCCCTGCCACCCCCCCTCCCCAGTGTAAAATGTGCCTGTGTACTCTACCTGTTGGTGTCTGTACTTCGTCCTCATACATGCCCCCCCATGTTTTACCGGGAACCATGTGTGGCGCGTTTATATTGATATAGGACAGAGCCTGCCCCGGGAGGGCACATTTTTACATTGGGGGGACAGTGTTGGGGACAGTGAGGCATCGGATGCGGTGTCACAAGGCCGATTCTCGAGAGATTTCATACTGAATCGGTAATCGGACTGCAGTGTATGGGCACTCAACAGATCTCTCTCCAATCATAGAGATATCTGTCTCTTGGTCGATCTACCCATACATTTTCTGATGTAAGGGCTCCTTCACTCTATGGAAAATCAGAGGAGTGGCCTGAGACTAGTATGGTGATTTTTGTGTGTGTAAGTATTCTTCTAATGTCCCTCTATATTTTGCGTCTGGTAATAACACCCTTTTAGATTATAGATCATCAAGGATTGCCACATGAACTCCTTCTATCTGTTGCCATTTCCTCGAGGCTAGAAGTCATTAGGGGGCATGTTTTGCTCCAAAATAGGCAAACTTGTACAAAGTCCTTCCAGGGGGTTGCTATAGATACACATTTCTCCTGCTGTACAGTATGTTCTATAGGTTGAGTCTGATATCTCTGGGGAACCAACTCGCCTCATTCTAGGGTAACAGAGTGTGTTGGGATCTCTCTGTTTTATCACTCTTATGTGTTGGGGTCTCCCAATTCAGTATGTTAGGTTTTCCCTGGTTATGGCATCTCTCCTCCTCATAGGTTGGGGCCTCCTGGTCCTTCATGTTGGGGTCTTTCTCTCTGTGTGCTGGGGTCTCCCTGTATTGTGTACAGAGGTCCTG